>NC_084971.1:0-600000 GCF_963691925.1 Scomber scombrus | reverse complement strand
CTTCTCCTCCTAGAAATGTGTTAGTATCTGATAGACAGTCCCAGTACATTGGGTCCCTGTTCTAGGCTTTCCCCTGATGCAGTTGCTCCTGTTCTAACAATTCTACAGTTGGTCTCTCTTTAGAGGCACAGATTAGCATTTCTAACATGTTAAATAATCATTAGAAAGCAAGGGGCCTTATTGAAAATGTAATAAGATGTGTTCCTGTCTTTAAATAAATCAGAGTGATCTGCCTAGTTTTATTCAGCACAAAAAGCAAAATCACTACACAATGTTAAGAGTAAAATTGAATATTAAGCATGCATAGATTATAAAGTCAAAGCATTTGGTTAAAGGTTGTACCAAAAAAGGCTGTTCCAACAATAAATGAAGCATACATACACAAAGCACATGACCTACAGTACTTAGCAAAGGTCCTTCTTCCTGAAAATCTATGCGGTCTCATCCTTGTTAAGCAACAGCTCTAACTGACAAAATTAACAATATTACATCACATAAAAAAACCTAAGCAACCGTTCTCAAAAACCTTAACCACAGCACACGGTGTCAGATCTCAAGTCGTTTCTCTGTCTGGGAATTAGAGCCAGCATCTTCTCAGTTCTTCTGTCCCTTTCTTTCCTTGGGTGGGCAGAATGCACACTTGACCCCTGTTCTCCCCCAATAGTTACAGATGGAAACATAGTTACATATTGATATTTCCTTTGTGTACGTGTGTGTGCTTGTGTGTGTGTAGGTGCGTGTAGATGGTTTAACAGGGAACATTCAGTTTGACCAGTACGGGAAGAGAGTCAACTACTCAGTGACAGTCATGGAGCTGAAGAACAACGGACCTGTTAAGGTAACTGAAGAATTAATTTGCCATCATCATGGCAACATGTAGTAAGATATAACCAATCTATTTGTGTGTGTGTGTGTGTGTGTGTGTGTGTGTGTGTGTGTGTGTGTGTGTGTGTGTGTGTTTTCTTAGATTGGCTATTGGAATGAGGTGGATAAGATGGTGGTGACAAAGTCAGACCTTTACCCTAACGACACCATGGGAATGGAGAACAAGACGGTCATCGTTACAACTATACTGGTAATAAAAGACATGATACTAAGGGGGCAGGATGTACTAAAAAAATTGCATTGTGCAAATGTGTGCTGCAGTGGTCTACGAGTTTGTAGCTGGAATCTGTGTGTAAACAGTGTCTGATTGACTAAGACTGCAGCAGGTACAGCCCTCCAGTGAAGGAGGGCTTACTGCAACCTTGATTATACACTACTTTGGATGAAAACCAACCGAAACTTACCCTGCTCATTTGCATTGCTATAGTCAAATACTGTGTTCATTAACAAAAGTACCTGGCTTTACTTATATATATGGTTATATTTAATGCACATTGTCTTGACTCTTGTAAATTCCCTCTGTGCTCTGTTTACACCTGATTTTCAGAAACGCAGGATTTTCTCTGCAAACCGCACAATGTTAGCGGAATATAAAATCAGTCTCTGTTTACATTATTATTATTATTATTATTATTATTATTATACTACAATTATTTGTAGGGGGATTGATGTAAATGTCCAATGTTGTGTTATGCAAATATATGGTCATGTATAGTAATGAAACTATTCTTTAGGGATCATCAAATTACAAAGATTCTTTCAGGATATGGTGCAAAAATGAACCAAAAACAACACAAGAATCTGTACCTTTAAACCCAAAAGTTAAATGTGAGTGAAGTAATATATGGTCATGTTGGTATTATGGAAGACACACCATAATGTGTTTGTTTCTCATATCAAGTTACATTTTATCATATGTGTGTATCCAGGCGATATCATAGGTAGGAAAAACTGATAAAGCAATAATAATTAATTAATTAATTTGTGTGTGTGTGTGTGTGTGTGTGTGTGTGTGTGTGTGTGTGTGTGTGTGTGTGTGTGTGTGTGTGTGTGTGTAGGAAGCCCCCTATGTGATGCTCAAGAAGAATGCTGAGCTGTTTCAAGACAATGACCGTTATGAAGGTATGTGTATACATTTATATGTATTTATATAATGTAAAAAACAGTGTATAAGTCACACCTTTGTATATGACGCAGTCTATTTTGGGGGGTCATGCAGGGAAAACACTTTTCTATTACAGACTGGTTTATTTGAATGTACCAGTAGCTATTCATTTATAAACACATATTTTTATACTTTAAACTTTATCAATTTACTTTTATTTGAAACACAATCAAAACACACATATTACACCTGAAACAGTGTGTCAGGTTAATGGTTAATGGTCCAGTAATGATTTGCTTAACTGAACTGGACCGGTATATTAACTCAGACTGGGTTCAGGTTAGGCTGAGTTTCAATGAAACCTTTTAAAAGAACACAGTAACTTTACATATTTGATACAGTATGTAGCTGTATGCTTACTCCAGTCCCAAAAACTCTTCATCAGAGCTGCCACTGTGCACAAATATTGTGCCCGAGTAGCTGTAAGACTCACAAAGCTCAATGTCCTCTGACTCTGTGTCAGTCCCAGAGTCAAACAAAACATCATCCTCTGTTCCATCCAGTGGAAAAACAACAAAGTTAGTGAATCTTTTATTCTTCAGATCTGCGCTCAAACTGTGTATCTGCCACAGCTCAATAAAAGTTGCTCAACTGTGCGCTTTTGCTCATTGCACTTCAACATCAGTTTGGTCTGTAAATACTGAAACATCACAGCAACTAATGTCCCAAAATACCTCTGAACAACACCCTGAATCAGCACCCACAGTGAACCAGCCTGGTTTTCTTTCTTCTTTTGTCTATACAACATACAGCATTAACAGCTGTATGACAGAATCTATTTTCATTAGAAACCGAAACAGCTCAAATGTGCAGCGTGTGCTTGACACCGCTGTTTACAGGACGTTATAATTCATAAGGGTGGACGCTCACATCGTTATTATAGTTGTAGTTATTGTTCTTAGTGTAGAAACCCTTTTACATACCTATAATCATATCCAGATCCAACCTCTCTCTGCATTTTAATGGTGAATAGAAAAAATAGCATTAAAGGTGTGTCTTATACACTGGGTTTTACAGTGTGCGTGTGCGTGTGCGTGTGTGTGTGTGTGTGTGTGTGTGTGTGTGTGTGTGTGTGTGTGTGTGTTTTTAATGATGCTTAATAGAGTATTAAAATGTTGTAGAATTTGTTTACTTCTTACGTGTTTATGAGAATAACAGGTGCTCTACATTCCAGAGCTATACACAATAATCTGGTTAAATGACACAACAATGTTACTGCTGTCATATTATGTAGCACCATCATATAGCATCCAAAACCAAGATATATCTTTACATTTTTGCATACAGTACACAAAATATGTTGGCAATATACTTGTTAAAAACTGATGTCATCATCATATCCACATTTCACATTGCACACATTCCAGACAAGAGATGATTGTCCTCTTTGTAACAAAGTGAGCTTTTTCTTTTGCAGCATTCCCAGTCATCCACCCTACAGTCTACAGTCTGCAGGACAGTAACTGGACATTCTTGGCCGTTTGTTTGACGATGCTGACATGTCTCTTTGTGCATGTGGTTTATTTGTTGTTGTTTTCTTTGGGGGGGGGGTTGATGATTTAAGGTTACTGTGTTGACCTGGCTGCGGAGATTGCAAAGCACTGTGGTATACGCTACCAGCTCAGGATTGTGGGAGATGGCAAATATGGAGCAAGAGATGCAGAAACCAAGATCTGGAATGGGATGGTTGGAGAGCTGGTGTATGGGGTGAGATACAAATGTATTTTTATTAAAGTGAGCGATAAATAATGTATATACAGAATTTACACAGGCAATTTTTTCCCTTTTTCCCTCAGAGTTGTGTTTATAAACCAATGATCAGTGCTGTTGGAACTGTAAAAAAAAAAGTTCAGTGGGAGCATAACAAAATGCATCTTACTTTTTTCATAGTTAAATTTGTTTTGTGTGTGTTTTCTTTCTCTGCTTCCCAAAAACAGACTATAGTCCAGGATTAGACCACACACTCTTTTTCTGTCTTTGTGTCTCCAACAGAAAGCAGATATAGCAGTTGCTCCCTTGACAATCACTCTTGTTCGTGAAGAGGTGATAGATTTCTCCAAACCCTTCATGTCTTTGGGAATTTCCATCATGATCAAAAAGCCACAGAAATCCAAACCCGGAGTCTTCTCCTTTCTGGACCCACTGGCTTATGAAATCTGGATGTGCATTGTATTTGCCTATATAGGCGTCAGTGTTGTACTCTTTCTGGTAAGTGGGTCTTTTTATGCTTTGAGATGTGTGTTTGCATGTGTGTTTTGAGTCAGCTTTGTGCCAAGTGTAATGATGTAGGTTAAACCCCTGTTTTGCTTTATTTTTTGTCACACCTCTCTCACATATTACTGTATACTGTTACCATGGGTGACAGAGGTTCCTAAGCCTTAAAATAAGACTGGCTCAAAATAACTTCCCATGTCATTGGCACAACTTTTTGGAGCCCGATTGTGAATGTGTGGTAGTGGTAAATGTGGAAATAAAAAGTTTGTAATTAAAAAGTTGCTAAATATGTAGATCTGTGGAACAGATCTAAATAAATCTCTACTGCTGCACTAGGTGTGCATCGTGTTTCATCTCTGTCCACAACAAGCCATGATGTACTGAAAGCAGAGAGAGTGTCACTATAGTGACCGGTCAGGCTGTGAGGACACTGAACATTGACATATAGCACAGCCAAATCTGATGGGGGACATAAATAGGTGTCCAATTCCAATGTGGAAATTCCCATGTATAAGCTATAAAAGTGGGAACAGGAAATTTTAATATATCAGTAATTTTATTAATCATAATTAGCAACTAAATTGTGTATTATTTACAATAATAACAACAAGAGTTTTTCCTTGCCGCTGTCACCAAGTACTTGCTGATGTGGGAATGTTGGGTCTCTTTAAATTAAATTACAGAATGCAGTCTTTTTGTGATTTGGGGCTATATAAATTAAATTGAATTGAAGTGAAAGAAGTGCAGTTGATTTATGAATGGTCATACCTCGACTATGTTTCTAAGGTAAAAAATTAGTTTTTTGTCCCCTTGTTAATGTGGTACCTGAAGTGCAGATCTGAATCTTTTATACATTTATAACTTAAAGTAAAGATATGTTATTTCACAACCAGGCTGGACAATGTGTGTCCACTGCAAAACAATCCAGGTGCTTTTTCATGGTGGCTAGCTTTGAAGTGTGAGACTGATGATTTTACAACACAATCTCACATTTCTGGCTAATTGCTTTGGACTGTGAGACTATCTGCCATGACCCGACAACTTTACTCAACCTTTTTATGCTGACATGTCAAAGTAAGGGTGTGTTTTTGTATTTGTATATTTTGTTTGTATTATTTTGTAGGTATCCAGGTTCAGCCCTTATGAGTGGACCCTGGAGGAGCCAGAGGATGGAGCATTGCCGCTGACAACAGAATCCAACAATGAGTTTGGGATCTTTAACTCCCTTTGGTTCTCTTTGGGTGCTTTCATGCGGCAGGGTTGTGACATCTCACCAAGGTTGGTGTAGCTATTAAAGGATGTGTCTTTACTCCATGTTCCTGTAGTATGAATTCAATCATTTCTGATCTTTTCTGTTGGACATGATTTTGCTTCACTATTGCTTTTGACCCTGTCAGAGGTGCTGGCAGTGTCTGTGGGCATTTCATTGGCAACAACTTGTTCCAGTGCAGGAACCATGATTATGTTAGAACTAACAAAGTAATCAATAGATTGTGGTACAAAGCACATGACCTGACACCAGGACTATATAAATATTGAAACAACACAAGGACATTTCCCCAACCTCATTCAAATGTTTTATTTCCACCGACATAACCATGGCCACAATGTGTTCAAAACACAGCCTAATATGTTTTTAATATGCTATTTTGGTTAATTTCTTATAGTTAATTCAAGGATTTAAAAGAGCAGAAGTTATAAATTCCATTAGTAGATTAGTAATAATAGAAACAGAACATATCATAAAACACATCATCTGTGTTACACTATGAAGTGAGAAATGTAATTTATAACCTGTCCACACAAATGAAACCTGGTTTCTGGGTTATGGTATTAATACAAATCTGATAACACATTGACATGTCGTTTTTAAGAGGTTACAAGGTCCATTTAGAATGGATATGAACCTTGTTTAACATCATTATGTACAAAAAATGTATCAAAGAAAAAACCTCAGTATTCATTAGGAGGTCAAATATTGGACAGCCAGACTCGGCCAACAGGCTGCTATTTATCTACCTCTGCTGTAAGTAATATTGTAATATTGTTGTTTAATAGTTCTGTTTTTTGTGGCTTTAAAAACAACATTTCCTACCAGCACAAGACAGTTGCAAGTTGAAGGTCAGCAGCTTGTAGGCCAGTACAGATGTGAGCTAAGAAAATGGACAGAGAGGACTTTGCAGTGTAGATTTTAAACAGCTTAGATTACAACTGGAAATATGAGAAGAGTTGAAGTGTAAAAAGAGAACCTTGGTGAATATGATAGATGATAATTATTTATAAAAACTTGTAATAGTTGTTTTTTAAATATTCTAACTGATTACATGTTTATTCTATTATTTTATTATTATTATTATTATCAAGGTTTCAATTTCGAATAGTTATTGCTGTAGTAGATGTTCATGTATCTTGGAATATCTACATTAAACCCTAGGAACACCTCTTCATTTTTTCATAAAGGCAAATAAAAGAAACGCTCAGAAATCCTACAAGCTAGTAGAATCTGCACAGAAACAACATGCAACATTATGCCGCCAGTACTCCAGTTCCTTTTACTGATGTTTATTAACACCGTAGAACTAGTGCATTCAGACAAAATAAAAAACAATATCAGTTTATTACAATCATTAGACAAATAGCATTGCTTAGCACTGTAGCTAATACCGATAAAGAATACATGTAATACTGACCACTTTAGCCTGCTTCTCAACCAACGGCAGAGTCATCCCCCAAAGGCAATCTTCACAGTCAAAACCACGTTCAAATATCTGTAGCAAACACCACAAAACTGAGTGAAAATAAAAAGGATAAAACAAACTTGCAAGGTAACACCACTGCTACAGGTGCTCTCAGTAGTACCCCCCCCCCCCCCAAAAAAAAAAGAAAGTATTGTATAACGATACAGCCAACAGAGCAGCCGCACACATATAGGCCTATGTCCTACAATACATAAACATTGTGAATCCAATGTAAGGCCACTATTATGCAACAGTACTTAATCAACACCAACATGACAGCTGATCAACATCCGCAACGCATCAAGACACCACTGTGCAGCATCACCATCAGATCATCTTTCCTTAGGTCACTGCCCACTTTACAATGCACATACCATGTGACACAACATCAACAACAGCACATGTTGCCCGACTGCTCTGCACCTTTAGAGGAAACTTCTAAATCACTTCAAAAATAAAATCAATTTCTATAACAGACACAAACATGCTCCAAAAGAGAGAGAGAGAGAGGAAGAGAGAGAGAGATATTAGCCCAACAGCAGCGCCAATCTGGTCCAGAGAAAGTTAAAAAAAAAATAAAAACTAGCACTCACTGATTACTTGTAGATGAAATCCATCCTGCGATCCTTCATGATGAAAAAGTCACCCGAAGCAGGTCCGCAATCATATCTTTATCTACCGATCAGCTGTTAAATCAACCGCCATCACCTTTCCAGAATAACAGGCCCATGGGCCAATCAGACAAGCTCATTTGAATGAGGACGCCCAGACCAGCACTAGAAACTGCTTAACATAGGGCGTTCTGTCAATAACACATCAACATTTGATTGGCTGATGATACGGTCACTCAACGTTACACATCCAATAGCAGCGTCCAGCTCGATTAGAGGCTAGCAATGCAACTACTGCTGACCCCAGCAGAGGAAAGGAGCTGTGATGCGTTTATAGGACATAGGAGATTTGAGCTCCACAAAATATAACCATTCGTTTTCTGGATAAAGTTGCATACTGAACAAGTAATTGACTCCAGATATATTTCAGAATGACCTTTTAATTATGGAAAAAACAGAAAAAATACCATTTTTGGTAGGGCTAGCAATGCTAGCCTTGCTGCCCCTGACTGCACACCACTGGGTGCTCTTCAGTCTCGGTGTGAAGCTTACGGAGCTAACAAGAACTGCTTCTGGTTTGTATCATCTCAAAATAAAAGCATGAATTTGTAAATAAATTCAAAAAACGGCTGTAATTACACTCCCACCATCACACAATGTGTGATTCACAATGAAAATTGACATCGTTAACAGAACCTTATATGACACTGATGTAAACAGACAAATATACTTAAAAAAAACACAAACAATCTCATTGAAGAGCTAACCTCCTTATTCAGCCTCAAGTAATAGTACCATTTTCTATATCCATACCCTAACCCTAACCCTTTCTAAGTATACTGGCTTAGTTGTGCGAGTGCCTTTACTGTCTAGTGTTGTGTCACCAAGTAACAGTTTGAGTTTTCTGACCCTTCTGTCAGCTCCTTGGAAGACTTCGACTACCTTTGCCAGCTTCCACTGATTTCTTGGTGTGCCGTCATCTTGCAACAGGACAATGTCATTCACTTTACTATTTCTCCTGTCCTTGTTCCATTTACTTCTTTGTTGCAGATTGAGAAACTACTCCTTGTGATACTGGTCATCTTTCTAAGACGTTTTTCCAGACATCTGAGTCGATGTTCTGCACACACTTTATTGTTTGGCAGACTTGGCCTTTTTCCCTTAAAAGGCAATGGCATTTCGTAATGTCCATTTGACTTTCGCTTGATGCCTTCTTTCAGCTTTGACAAGAACTCTGTATCTTCTTGTGATATCAGAATTTCTTCACTGAATTTTCAGTAAAATCTGACTCAAAGACCTTGAGTATATCTGCCGAGCTCAGAAGAGGGCTTGGTAGCTGGTAGAACTTTCTTTATGATGATACGGTGGCTCACAACAATTTCATCATCATGATCATAATCACTGTCAGTGCTGCTGTAGCCGATAATGCTCCAACCCAACACAGACCTTTGCGCGTATGGCTGGTTTTCATTGCCCATGATGACATCTCTGGGAAGTAAGGCTTGGGGACAGTTATAGCCGATTAACAATCCTTATTCACAGTTGGGCTCAGGAGACATTTCATCTGCTGAATGTTCTAAGTGAGGCCAAGCAGTCGTGCTTGTGGGTATATGGGATCTGTTTGCTGGTATGTAATCTCTGGTATAGGTTGTTGGGAGTTTGATTTTAGTGTCAGAGCTGATGCCTCTAACCTGTAGTCCTTGCACCCTTTGGCTATTCACCACCTTTGTTTTTAATGGTATCGTGGACACTTTAAGTTTTACTGGCTCTTTTTTGGCGCACAATGTTTCAGCTGCATCCTGCAGGATGAAGGAGGTTGTGTCGCTCTGACTATCAAGTAGAGCATACACTAGAACCTCTGACTAGATTCAGACTGTTGGTTCTTGTTTCCTTTGTTTTCATTTGACCTTTCTTGTTTGTTTCTTACTTCATGTTTTTGGTCTTTCTTCCCACGATCTTGATGTAGGCATGTGGGGTGGCGTTTTCCACATAAGTCACACACACTCCTGGATGTACAAGCCTTGGAGTTATGGCCACTCTTAAGACAACCAAAACATAACTTCTCCAGTTGTACAAACTTAACCCTTTCTTCAACTGTTTTTTTCCATAATCATTTGACACCTATGGAGTGTATGGCCTTTCTTCTTGCAAAAAATGCATGTAATGCTTGTATTCTCACTTGCACTGGTGGTGAAAGTCTAAGCACTAAAGTTTTGATTTTTTTGATACTTAGACTGTTTTCGTTCTGTTTGCTTTGATCTTTCTTGGTCTGTTGGCTTCACTGCATATAATGATGTGATGGGGTTGCATGCAATTCAAGCTTCCATGTTGAGAAATCTCACGAAGTATCTGAAGTCAGGGAACATTTTGTGTTCATCTTGATAAATTGTGGCTTCTCTGTTCCAACGTGAGCTCAAACCAATCCGGTAGCTTGACAGTAATCTTTTGGTTTTCCACACAGTCGTTGAGAGTTTGTAGACCTTGAACATACGGCATAGCTGATTCCACACTGCTCAGAAAATCAACAAACTCCCGAAGATCTTCGCTTTCTTTGGGGCCAATTTTATGCCATGTGTGTATCTTGTCACGGTATGACTTGGCAACTATGAATGGATTACCAAATCTGTCTTCAAGTATGACCCAGGCAGCACAGTCAAAAATATGATTCTTCAACATAAACCACGTTCAAATATCTGTAGCAAACACCACACAACTTGGAGTGAAAATAAAAAGGATCAAACTTGCAAGGTAACGCCACTGCTACAGGTGCTCTTCAGTCTCGCTGTGAAGCTTACGGAGCTAACAAGAACCGCTTCTGGTTTGTATCATTTCAAAATAAAAGCATGAATTTCAAAATAAATTCAAAAAACGGCTGCAATTACAAACATAATACATTCTGCTGTGCTCAGACCAGAGGATGCTCCCTTCAACATTGTGCTGCTATAATCAACAGTCTGTCACAGAGTCACAGTTAGTCAAAAAGGCTGTCTGCTGAACTCTGTAGATCCTCCTACCTTGCCCATACATTTCTCATCTGAGTGCTTGACATATCTTGGCTGTAATAACAGCATACCATGGTCTGTTTATATGTGTGTGTGTTTGCAGGTCTCTGTCAGGTCGCATAGTGGGAGGTGTTTGGTGGTTTTTCACTCTGATCATCATATCATCGTACACTGCTAACCTGGCTGCCTTCCTGACGGTGGAGAGGATGGTTTCTCCCATTGAAAGTGCTGAAGACCTGGCTAAACAGGGAGAGATAGCATATGGAACGCTGGACTCTGGATCCACCAAGGAGTTCTTCAGGGTAAAAACTTACCACAACATGCCAATGTGCAATGTGTTAGTAGAGTGTTGTTCCAGCATGAGCCTTCTAAATTATTATAAAATGCTTCATAATGTGTTATGATTATTGTTATAAATCATTATGAATATTTATGAGTGCGGTGCTTAAAAGACTTGTGCTTCATAGAGAATGTTACATCATATTATTGTTCACATTATGTCCAGTGGAGAAATATACAACTGCTGTGCTTAATTTATTGAACAATGCAACAGAAGGTTACACAATGGCTACACATACATGTTCATGATAAAGAGTCATGAAGGGCATTCATGTGGTTTCACCCTGATCCACTGATCAGTAGTTGGTGGCGATAACATCCAAGAAATGGAAAAAGAAGATTTATGGAGACTTAAATAAAGAAAGCTTAAAAATATTCCAAAAATTATCTTTTCAAATGTTTTATGAAGAAGGAGATGCACCCACCACATTTATCAGGCATCATTGTTGTACCAGTGTACCTTGTAATACCCTATGATTATGGTATTACATTGTTCTTAAAGGTATCCACATTGTACAAATTAAGTTTTATATCTAATCTAAGCGTCTGTGTCTGTCTCCCTTTTTTCAGCGCTCTAAAATTGCCTTGTTTGACAAGATGTGGCAGTACATGAAATCAGCAGAGCCTTCTGTCTTCGTCAAGAAAACATCAGAGGGTGTCCTGCGTGTCAGGAAGTCTAAAGGGAAGTACGCCTACCTGCTGGAGTCTACCATGAACGAGTACATCGAGCAGAGGAAACCCTGCGACACCATGAAAGTGGGAGGAAACCTGGACTCCAAAGGCTACGGCATTGCCACGCCAAAAGGATCCCCATTAAGGTGGGTGGATCAGTATAACAATGCTAGCCAACCTGCACTGCCATGTACCATTCACACTACTAACCTGCTGCCTAGCATACTGTCCCCTCTCCCTATTCACAAACGTTATTTCTCAGCAGTTAAAACTTAAAGAACAATATTTAATAGTCAACATACTGTGATAGTTAGTAGGATGAACAAACTGGTGGTAATTAGCCAGTATATGAGCTGTGGCTGTGTTCATATTCAGCCCTGTTCAGAAAAATAAGCCATGGTGGGGAGTGATGTAGTCTGGTCCCAAGTCTTAGTGCTGACTGGGTGGTGCAGTATGCGAGTGTGATGAATGGGGCATGGCGGCTTACTCGTTGTTATAATAATCCACCTACCCTGATGACATCATCTCAGTGGTTTGTATTTTTACCATGGTTACCACCTCTGGCCAATGGCTAGTGGTGGTTGCCGTGACAACTGGGGGAGGGTTGTTTGAGATTTCAGGTCTTAAAGAAATAATTTATTACAAAAAAATGTTGTATTGGGTGTAGAGTTAGTATTATGTAATCTCTTTTTGTGTCATTTCTGTAAAAAGAGATATCATGATACAACAATGAATGTGAAATAATCCCAGCCATTCATTGCTTTATCCATTTTAATCAAATCTGATTTCATATTCTTTTGTGTGAGAAGAATTTGATTGCAGCTTTTTTCCAACCATTATGAAATATACTGTCTAAGTCATTTAGTGATTCAAGAAAACCCCCAAATCTTAATGGGGCTCTTTAAGACCTGGATTCAGGAGTTGTTGTCTATGAGTTTATGACCTGAACATTTTCTGTGTGTGTGTGTGTGTGTGTGTGTGTATGTGTGTGTGTGTGTGTGTGTGTGTGTGTGTGTGTGTGTGTGTGTGTGTGTGTGTGTGTGTGTGTGTGTGTGTGTGTGTGTGTGAGTATTTGTTTTCCATTAGAAATATACTGTATCTACTCAAAATAATTAGTTTTATTTCTGCATTGAAGTAACATTTCAAATGTATTAATGGTAAGCCCCTTGAGATGAACCATCTTTTTTTCAAGGGGGTCCAACATAAAACATATATTACAACACAACAACACAATCGCATACAGCATGCATAAGGCTCTCAATTACCAACCAACCCACACATCATTCCTGTAAACCCACAGTACCCACACAAAATGAGTAAGAATAAATACCAAAAAGCATATAATGTAATGCCAATCATAATGATATTAATATTAATAATAATTACAATAGAAATAATAAGAATAAGAATAGTTAGAGTAATAAGAGTAGTAATACTAAATAATATTATCAATCTTAATATATACAACATGATACAATATCAAATGTAGCCATATAACAAATACACCACCATTATATCATACCATTATTATCCACAGTACAGTAACAGTAAAAAAAAAAAAAAAATAATAATAATATTCATCATTATACCATACATTATGCATAAATACATACAATAGCAATGTTAATAATAGGGGTAAAGAGGACATTACCATTAAAAGCAATTACATGATTTTTTGAGAAAGTAAAATAGTGAATTCTTAAAGATGCAAAATGAATTGATTATTCGTATATTGTTGGGTAGAATGTTCCAGTCCAATGGAGCTTTACATTTAAAAGCACGTCTACTGAATTCTTTATTTGTTTTAGGAACAAAGAAAAAAGGTTGCTGGATGTGTCTGAGAGGATATGGAGATGTGAATGGGATTAAATATTGTTTTAAATAAGCGGGACAGTTGAAATGAATACATTTAAAGATACATTGAAGCCAATGGTAATGTCTTCTTGTGTTGAGTGGTAACCAGTTCAAAGATTCCTACATGGAACAGTGATGTGTTCGATATGGGCACCTTAAGACATGTTTGATACAGTATAAGATTTGGTTATTGATTGAAATCCATTCTCCAGAATGTATTGGCTATATAACCCAAACTGCTCTCTTTGGTTGCTGCTGTCTCTCAGCATTCAAAGTAGCAAGTTGTTAAGAGGTTCGGAGGGTTTATGTAAAATCCTTGGTAAAGACATTGTTAAAACGGGTTCAATTTTTTCTCTATAATTTCTGTGAAGGTGCCTTGACAGGATTCAAGCGCATGTTGCCACAGATGAAACAAATTCATGTTGAGTAAAAAGATGAAGATGATTTTACTAGAGAGGTTTAAAAAAAGAAAGGTATTTTTCAGTCTCCAATGCAGAGCACCATTGCCAGTACTTTCAGTACTTCGGAAAATTGCATTAAAAATGCAATTTTAAACATTTGACCATGAAGTTAACCTATTTACGTTCATATTTAGCTTCACATTATATGCAGCCAATAGCAGCAGAGCTCTAAGACATACTGTATAAATACCCTGATCAGGCTGTATATTTAAATAGCATATACCCATTCTGTAACCCAATATGGATGTGAATACACTCAAATGCCCTTAAAGCTGAAGGTCATATTTTTAACCTCACACACCATAGTTGAATCCAATATGCTGGAATACAGAGACAATACTTCATTTTTTATATCTTATTGTGAATAATGATCCAGATACATTATGTGTGTGTGTGTGTGTGTGTGTGTGTGTGTGTGTGTGTGTGTGTGTGTGTGTGTGTGTGTGTGTGTGTGTGTGTGTGTGTATTGAGCTACGTGCCACGTAGTCACTGAGTTTGTTTCTCACTGTTGTGTCTTTTCAGTGCACTACAGATGGCTGTCTGGTTCTGTCTGTGCTGCCTTCCCTCTCTCACGCTTTGTAATGTCACAGTGTTATTGTTTTGCTCCTAAAAGTGAACTCTCTTCTGCTGAATGTTTTTAATGCTGGTTGCATTTACCTATATTTGTCAAATTCACAGTTAAAGCTTCATTAAGCAATCTTTGAACACCAGAGGGCAGTAGTAAGCCATAGGATTGAGTATTAATGTATTGACTAATCAGGTCTTTATAGCTGATTTCGTAGCTCAAATTGTCTAACCTGAACATCCCAAAGAAGTCCTTTTTTCCCATGGCTGGACTAACCATGAGGACCTGGGACTATACATAGCTGCTACATCCCTATTGACCTCAGTTCCTCCCCCTGCACTGTGTACAGTATTCCTCTGCTAGAATATGACATGCTTCCAGATTTACTGTGTGTCCATTTGATTTCATCAAAACCGTTTTTGGAACATGCACCATATAAGCACAATATCGGCTAAAATCAAGGTCTTTACCAAGAGTTTTATACCAGACTAATCAGATAATAATCATGTCAGCTCATATTCAGCATATCAGCAGTGCATATTCTGCAAAAAGTTACAGTCAATCACATTGCCACACAGTGAACTGGACGTTTTGGAATCCTATGGAAGTTGCCTGTTTTACCCTGTTGATTATATGATCTTCTAATTAATGCCAAACATCCAATCCCAAACATCTTCTTGTTCAAATTCAAATGGAGATATAGATACAGTATGTAGAATATTTTGAAGTCATCCACATTTGTTGGTGTCACAATTTAATTTTCATGTTAAAGAGTAAAACATCTATGAATGTAGGATTAGGATACTATGAGCTAAATAAGTATTTTAACAGACCATTTAACACACATTCTTAAACAGATGCATTGTGGCAGTTTTCAGAATCTGATTTTATTTACCAAATATATCCAAAGAATTTTAGTGCGGAGGTCAGAACTGTAGAATGATGAAATGTGATAGCAGCAAAATAGAAATAGACGATTAAAAAAAGATAAAGATTAGAAACGTGAGGGACAGATTGGATAACTTCTGATGTAATGACCACTATGAAATCAGACCGGAATCAATATATAATAGTGTAATAAAGAGACTGTTGATCTCATTTACTAACTCAAAAAAGTTGATTTAATGTTAAGTTACTCTTTATCATCCGGTTCTTAGAAATTTGTTGGACTCCACATTTGTTTACAACATTTCCATGTACTGTATCTCCAGAAGAGGTCGAGGGGTGGGGATGTGTTTTTGTCTGAAGTCAATGATCATTTCCACAGATTCCTGTGTCTTCCTCTACAGCCACATATCTATCTGTATTGATTTATAAAATGCATAGCTCCAGGAACTGTACAAAATAATCAGTCATAACTGACATGTTTGATGTGCACAGAGGTTTCTGTAGTTATTTTGATACAGTCTGTTTGCCGGTAGCACAATATTTAACCAGTGGATATGTTGTGGATAATTATGACCCTGACAATGCACAACATCATTCCAATAGAGACTGTAGCCAGACAAATACCTGAAGCCTTCAGATGGATGAAGAGAGTCACCACAGTAAGTAAAGGCTGTCAGTGTAGAATGCTAGTTGTTTTGAAATACAGATGCTGGTAAGAATCACTCATTAATCTTTATTCAGCCTCACAGGGATTAATGCCCTAACCGTACCCCACAGTACTAGAAGAACAAATATGAAAGTGGTAGTGTGTCTCTTGCTTCTCTTAACATTCAGGAAGCGTTGTGATGTTTTTATAGCAAGATTAAATAAATATTAGAAAAAACAAACTGTAAGTGGAGTGTGGAAAGATAAACAACACATACATAAAGGGGTTTGCGTGACTTCAGGGGGATATGTATGAGGTGCCTTCACCAAATAAAGGGACAAAATAACACAGGCCATGTAAGTCTTTGACCTGCTCTGAGCAGGTGGTGCATGGCACACTCATCCTTGGCACCAAGACTGCAATGCACCACTGGATTGCATCACCACACTCTATATTGCACTTAATAGAAATAGGAAAATATTAGTTCCCCAATGCAACCCTGTGCATCGCATAATTAAATACATTAGAGAAGTTAAGTTAACATTGTGCTATGCTGGATTAGTTGAACCATGTTAGAACAACAGGGCCCAAGTTTGAGACATCAATTCCTAGGAAATATATTGGGATCTCCTTTGTTTTCTAATTGTTTC
The DNA here is from genome assembly GCF_963691925.1 of Scomber scombrus. Taxonomy (NCBI): domain Eukaryota; kingdom Metazoa; phylum Chordata; class Actinopteri; order Scombriformes; family Scombridae; genus Scomber; species Scomber scombrus. The sequence goes on along the minus strand of NC_084971.1, from coordinate 583,310 downwards.
ACACACTTCAAAAGCCACTGGTTGACTTTGGCTTTGCCAGAGGTTTTTTTTTCAAGACAGGCAACTTCCAATCAACTCATTTGAACTTGTGAGTGAAGAGTAGTTGTCCAAGTTTTTTACTGGGTCTGGTTGTTGTGGGTCAATGAGAACTATTGGGATGTACTTGTTAAACAAAGTTTAGTTTAGAGAAGTTGATTTCTCTAGAGTGACAGTGTTGGGTGTTGACTCTCAGTGAGATTAGTAGCACTAGTAACTCTGTCACATGACTCATCTCAATTTTAATACCACAAATATTGCTTAATGGAACTTTAACCTTTTGATAGGTCTATTGTATGACTACAGCTGTACTATATCATGGTAGAACCAGAGATACAATTTTTAGTTTCATCTTATAGTCAGGAAAACTCTTGATTTGGAAGTGAATACCAGTTGAATTATACAGATAATTCCTGCAAACGTTATTTTGCACTTTACCCATGTCTCTGCTCCTAGCATGATCTCACTGTTGTCATTTAATGTGTTTTCCTTGTTGTCACAGTTGAAGTGAAAGTGGATGATAAATGAATGTCCATGGCGGGGTTCAGTTCAGAAAACCCAGAAATTTCAATCAATCAATTCAATCAGTTTTCAAAATCATTTGGCACCTGAAAATCATTATATTCAAATTGTGAAACAAAAATATAGCCAAAGACATGTTTGTGTACATGTATATATACAATATATTCATCCAATCAAATCTGAGGTGAACTGAGCCCAGGCCTGGTTAATGGTCACATGCTTTAGATGTCTTAAAAACATTAGCCTCCATTAATCACTACATAAAACATGAGGCCTAACACATTGGGTTCATTATTGACAAGCGTGTTTGGAACAAAGTACTAAACATGATTAGAAACTATTTCACCACCCATTATATCATTTCTATTTTGACATCATTATTATTTTAAAAGCTCTTCCTGCTGGATTGTCTGCTCTCCTTTTCAAGAGTTACCAATTAATGTAGGTTTGTTAAAAGATAGAAAACACACATCATAGAAGAAACAGATAATAGGCTCACTAAAACACACCACTGGGCTGGTTGCACCGATGTATAAGACTTGTCTATATATTTAGGCCAATCTAATGAAAGTTTCACAAAATATTTATTTTAAGTCTAAGATTACTCTGACACTCTCCAAACTTGCACATCATGGAATTAAAAGATGCAGTTTGCAAGCGTTTGCATCATTGAGCAAATAAAGATGGCATTAGCAGAGGTTACTAATAAGAAATCTAATTAGACTAAATGTATAGTTGTCTAGCATTAAGCCTTCTGTGACAAACACATAACAATATTGTACAGCATTAACATGGCATTCAATCAAGGTTTAGTTGTGTCAAAGGATTTGGCTGATGATTTTCTGTATTTCAGTGCTGTTAAGTTCATTGTTGATTTGGCTTTGTATGTGAGATGAAAAATATTGAAAATCAGTAGAAGTGATGGAAAAATCACCAGCCAAGTAATTCTTTGAATAATGGATTTCTGATGTAACAAATCAGGTATATGTGTTAAATTGAGACATAAGGTGAACTCATTGAAATTTTGGCAGCTTTACAAACAATACTAAATACATTTAAAATGGCTCTGTACAAGCAAATTCAGTAAGAATTGATGGTAAATGGTTAGGCTGGGGCACCATTATGTCATAAGGATGTGGCAACTCTTTCATCCTATTTTTAAAAATAATTATGGTTTTATTAACCACAAAATGTTTAAATTAATTCAATTATTCGTTCCAAAAACATAGACGTATTACTACTGTACTCACTTGTAGTTCCTGCGAAGGCAATAACTAAAACATTTCCAAATGATACATAAAATTAGCTTTAGCTAATTGTCATAGTAGGTCTGTTCCCTAATGTTCTAATGATATTCATCCATGCAGATGCTTTAACATTTACTTTACTTTTCCTGATTTTGAGATATCTGTCTCTGGGATGTTTGGCTCAGTTCAGTTCCTAAGTGAATGAAATTTATTTTGTGCTGCTCATCAAATATATAAAAAATATAACACATTTTCAGTGTCACTGTTACTCTTGAAGACCCAGTGAAACTTTTAATTGAAACTTCTGTATGTCTGTTTTCTGTGGATTATCCAAAGTAACAGGGGCACTGTTTCTGAAATGATAACCAAGAAGAGCCATTCCTTAGTTTGTTTTGAGTTGTCAGAGAAACTTAGACCAACATTGAATTGCTTTCAATCAATCTGCCTCACCAAAGTGTACATGAACCTGTCACTTTGACTAGAACAGCTTGAGTTACTCTTGATCCAGTCATCTAATCATTTACCATTATTCGAAGGAACTGTTACACAAATGTGGATATTCTCATAAAAATGAATGGTATAATGCCAGCCAATAGCCAGAATCACTCACAAGGGATTTACTGAGCTCAAAGTCATGGATTGCATGTAGATAATGGTCCATTAATAACTGTACGCATTTTCAAAATGTTGAGCAAGAACTTCATTAATGTTCAAAACCTGGAGCTACATCTGAAACATATTGAAATACCAAGTGTAGCCTACTGACATCTCCACATCGTTTTATTTGCAAGCTACTTGATCCAAACACCAAAAGTCCTGATTCAGAAATATAAATGTAATCAGTGTAAATTGCTAATACTATTTAATTGGAAATCTAAATGAGAGATGTTACAGAGTAGTGCTTGTTTTACCTTACAAGTAGCCTTTAGCCAAGTAGAGTCACCAGTGCCGTGTCAAAGTCTGTTTCACCATCAATTTGTTTCTTACCCAACACAGTGTTAAGACTAAATCCAATCTCTCCATGTCTGACCCTTACTTAATATTAGCTTATGGGAAAACTAGGTTTGTTACAACGTATTATTATTATTATTATTATTATTATTATTATTGTTGTTATTGTTATTATTATTATTTTGTAGCATTGGTCCTCAGCTCTAACAGTAACATTCACATTGGAAGTTGGTGACATCACCAAAAAGAAAAGTCCACAACAATGGTCAGATGATCAGACTGGCTGGAAACAAAGTTAGTCAAAAACAAAGCTGTGTGGAAAAATGATTACCCAAAAACTATCAGTTAACATCCATTACAGTTTACAGAGCCACTCCAGGTTAAAACTGCTGTACATCTTGAAGGTTTAGGTGATTATGGTTTACTTGTCCATTAAGTGAGAGGTGAGCCAATTTTAAGTTTGACCTCCAAATAGAGTGGTGGCTAATCTGGCTAATCTGAGTCAACTTGTTTAACCCCTGGTCATCTTGCCACTCGTGTTTGTTGCTTTATTTAGCAATGTCTCTGCCTTCTGAGACCTCCCTTTGTTAAATCCAATGTTACTGTAACTGATAGAGCCGCTGGCCAGTGTCATGGAAAATATAGATTGATGGGAAACAGACTGATACAAAGCCAAATGCTTCATTTAGGCATTTTGGGGAATTAACATTTACTGCTTTTGATGTTTCAACTGGCAAAAACAGCATCAGTGGCAGTTAACAAAGTGAAGCTGCTACCTGGATGGTTTATAACGTATTCTTTGCAAATACTGTATAATAAGAGAAGATAAATAGAAGAACCTGCTATCAGAATCCAATCCTACCTCTTTGATTCCATAAAGACATATCAGGTGATTCTGGCATAGACATATTATCCAACAACATTGTTATTTCCATGATTATTCAGCAGGTTGAGCTTAGCCGCAATATAATTCTCTAATCTAATACTGAAAAAAATTTGCTGCTAAGAATAGAGAATCATTCCAGCTGTGTGTATACTGTTTATGATATTGATTAAGAGTTCATACTGCTAACATGAATACCAGCAGGAGGACTGACTTTGACAACAACTGAACTGCTAACAGCCACTGTGTTCATATAGAAATGCGGTGAACCTGGCGGTGTTAAAGTTGAACGAGCAGGGGCTGCTGGACAAACTGAAAAACAAGTGGTGGTATGACAAGGGAGAATGCGGCAGCGGAGGAGGGGAGAGCAAGGTTAATACACTCACACAAACACACACACATACACACACATGCACACAAAACACTAATAGATGAAGGTAACATTGGGTTATCAGGTGTAAAAGAAAAAAGAAAGAAGCAGCACAGGTAAAACGCCACATGAGCATAAAAATAAGCAACATTATTAATGTCAAGTTGAAGCCTTTCAAATAAATATACAAACAAATGAATACTCCCAACATGTTTCATATAGCTACTAGATTTAGCAGTTTCTCATTAGCACTTAAGCACAGGTGGCGCTGTAGTCTGTGCTGTTTCTTCCTGCAATGTGTTGCACCCTGTTTGGTTGAGGTCAGGGTTAGGGCAAGTTTCTGGGGCAAGGATAGGGTCAGGTGACCTCACACCAGATAGTAGCAACAATGTAGGAAAAGGGCTGATGATAAAGAGTTTGTGCAACCTGGCCAAACTCTGTTTGTCTATAGCTCTGACCTGGATGAATACTGCCTTTGACAAAGCATAAAGGCTTTTCACTGCAGCACCTCTCATTCTCTGTCTCAGGGACCAAATAGAGGGGCCCTGACAATATGGGACATTTTAAACAGCCTGTCTAGTTAATCACTGTGATAACAGACTTACTAGATAACAGGGTAATTGACTAAATTAAATGTTTGCATTAAATATTTTGTTATGGTCCTTTAGTTAAATTATACAAAATATCAGAATGCCAAGTTTGTAGCGTTGTATGATTCATCATCAATGATATTCCTTTAAATAACAAACAGTTGGCCCTTTCTTGGTTGCTAGACCAGAGTCTGAGAACTGCTGCCCCACTAATAACATAAGATAACATTGATAATGATGTTATTTATGTTATTCCCATTGAAGAGTGCCAGTAAACCTTGCCGTATTGAAACTGAATGAGCAAGGGACCCTAGACAAGCTGAAAAACAAGTGGTGGTACGATAAAGGAGAGTGTGGCTTCAAGGACTCCACCAATAAGGTTAGTTGTACTTGTCTGTGGATCAAACACTGTCTCTTCACATAATTAACATGCACAGTAAGCATGGTTCTATATGTATCAGGAATAGAAATAGGTGATGTGTATATGTGTACATTTTGAAAAAACACACGTCCACAGAATGGTTCATACAGGTGTTTGTAATGTTAAGGATAACCCCAGTAACATAAAACCTAAGAAGTTCAACTGTTAGTAATTAAAATGCTGATAACAAAAACAAGTGGTGTCCTGAAAACAAAGAGTGGAACGTCATTAAATCATCTGTGTACTAGCAGCTAGACTCAATGAAATGTGTGTTACTGTCTGTTGAATATGTAGTAGGTTATTCTGTCTGTTTTAATTTTTAAGTAAGATTTTGTCTGTCTGAAACACTGTTTAGACAGGATGAGTTTTCAGGGTAATGTCTGTGAAGAAATGTGTCCATTTGAATAGAATCAGCACCATCACAGGATTCACTCCTGACAGCAAAGTAACTGCAAAGTAACTGTGCAGATGACCAAATGGTTTGACAGTGCTGGGTAGCTCGCCAGCATGAGTAGCTTGCCAAATAGCCTCACAAGTATATGAACGTTATGTCACCAAGCATCCAGCATAACCTTTAGCAAAGATTAGCAAATCAATTTTAATGTTCCACTCATCTGATCAGACAAGGCATTAAGGCTGACTCTGTCAATAATCAGCAACAGAAAAGCAATGGCTGAACTGCATGTGAAGGAAAATTTGAATAGATTGAATATAACTGATTTTAGAATCCTACTATGTAAATAGGTGAGAAATATATTTGTATGTACTATAAGACGGTAGAACCTGTTAGTATAATATGATGTTGTCATGATGTTGAAGGGTGATAGCAGGAAGGTGACAGCTGTGTGACCTATATGCAGTCTACTTGGCTCAGGACTCGATCAGGCAGCGGCAAAGACCCAAAACTTTTTTGGCAGGTGTTATGTCAAGTAAGGTTCTCACCCAGACAAACAGATGGTTACAAAGGTAACCGTGGTTGTATGAATGAAGGTCAACACGCCACTGTATGGGTCACTCTCTCCGAGGGTGAGCTGTTTCAGGAGACAATGTAGCATATTAACACATCCGCCCCATGGGCGCAATCAGAGCCTATTAATAGAACTGCGCGATCACCGAACTAGCCTTCTGAATGACAATGCAAGCTGGCGTCTTGACCTTCATTCATACAACCACGGTTACCTTTGTAACCATCTGTTCTATTTCATATCTGGTCAACACGCCACCGTATTGGTCAACAGTATTGCGAATAAGGTCAGACAGGAGGTGTAGTGAGGCAAAAACCACTCAGGACCACCAGTTCACAGATCAGAACACATTTTAATGAAGAAAATTAAGCTTCAAGGGCTGCCTCCACAGATGCCTGGGGTGGAGGATGGAAGGGCTCCAGAACCAAGGGCCTTAAAACAAAAGACAGAGGGAGCACCTTAGGTAAGAAGGCTGGATTTGGCAGGAGAGAGACGGCAGAGCCCTCTTCTCCCAACCTCAAACAACAGTCTTAAGGTGGACTACGTCAGTCCTCTCTCCAACAGTGACTGCAAAAATAAGAAGACAGCCTGTGTCCCACAAGAGACTGGGTCCCAGCCCTTCTCTGCACACCACTGGCAAAACCGTTTCCATCTACCAGCATAAAGCACCCTGGTAGAGGGAGCTCTGGCTGCCTGCAGGGTAGCCATAACAGCAGGACTCAAGCTGCTGGGCGGCTCCCATCTAGAGGCTAGACATGCAGCCTGTAAATCCCTGGATTCTGGTGCCAGAGATGTCCCCAAGCCTGTGACAGCATGTCCGGCCTGACTGGGAGGCACCATGTGGTTCCTGCCAGCAGCCTCTGCAACGTCGCCATCCATGGTTGATGTGGCCAATCTGGGGCCACAAGCAGAACCCTGGCCTACATCATCCCCACCCTGGCCAGAACGGCTGGTATGAGGGGAAAGGGAGGAAACACATACAACAGGCCCTGGGGCCACTGGTCCGCAAGAGTGTCTACCCCCAATGTTCCCATTGGACCTGCTATGGAATACCACAGCAGGCCATGGGTGGTCTCCTGTGAGGCAAATAGGTCTACGTGGGCCTCTCCAAAGCGAGACCAAATGGCTTCCACAATCTGCGGGTGAAGCCGCCACTCCCCTGGCCTGGGGCCGCCCCTGGACAGGAGGTCTGCTGCCACGTTCACGTCCCCCGGCAAGTAGACGGCCTTCAGGGACACACCCTGAGCATAAGCCCAGACGAGGAGCTTGTGTGCCAAGTCGTGCAGGGACCCTGACCGCAGACCTCCCTGGTGGTTGTCGTAAGTGACCACGGTTGAATTGTCGGTCTGAACCAACACATGCTTCCCCCGAATCGCAGGAAGGAAATACACCAAGGCCCGATACACTGCCTCGCGTTCGAGCAGGTTGATGTGAGCCCCTCTCCAAAAGGGACCCCACCACCTCCGGGCCGGCTGGTTCTCACATAGGGTCCCCCAGCCTGCTTCTGAGGCGTCGGTAGTTATGATCACCCTTTAGCACAACAGGCCCAGTGGAACTCATTCCCTGAGGCCTAGGGCTGTGGTCCACAACGCAAGTGCTGAAAGGCAGATCGAAAACACCGGGATAGCCCTCAGGCCATCCTCGTGGGGGCACACTTTGTGCCTGGCAAGCCAACGCTGCAGCCGCCGCATGTGAAGCTACCCCAGGGGCACCACCTGGGATGCCGCCACCATGAGGCCCAACAGCTTCCGGCCGTGCTTCACTGGTACGTGCCTGCCCACAGTCAACTGTTACAAGCTGTCCATCAGCACTGCTGTCCTCTTTCAAGTGAGGTCAGCTTTCATTAAGGTTGAATCCAGAACCAAACCTAGATACTCCACCCTCCTCGATGGAACAAGGCAACTTTTCTCTCAGTTCAAGGCCAGCCCCAGGTTCTTGAGGTGGTTCACCACGTCGGGAGGACAGTGTACTCGTATGCGGTGCCTTGAAAGAAGAAACAGAGGTACTTCCTGTGACCTCTGTGAATATGAATGTGGAAGTATGCATCGCACAGATCCACCGTAGTGAACCAGTCCCTGTGCCTTATAGATGACAGAAGGCGTGACAGACGAAGCATACGGAAAGGCAGGCATTTTAGGAAGCCGTTGAACCCCTTCAGGTTCAAGATAGGACGGAGGCCGCCGTCCTTTTTTGGAACTAAGAAGTAGGTTGAATAAAACCCTTGGTGAATCTCGACACTGGGGACGGGTGTTATTGCCCCCTTCTTCAGAAGAGCCAAGAACTCTGTCACAAGGGACTGACAAGCTGCCTTGTCGCTTAGGAGGGTAGGAACGATGCAGGGAAATGGCAGTGATCTGGTTTTGAACTGGAGTCTGTACCCTGACTCCAGTGTATTTATTACACAAGGGCACCGAGTACACTGGCACCAGTGAGCAAAGGTGCTGAGGAGTGAAGCGTGAAGCCGGAGTCTGACAACCGTCATCGCCTGGGTCAGCCACCAGCTGACTCAGGTCTTGCGCCCCCACCATGAGAGGTTCCACTGCGGTCAGAGCAAAATGAACACTGGTGAGCCGGGCCGCCCTTGACCGGGAACCTATGTTAGGCTGATTTGCATCCCTGCCAGCCCTTGCCACAGCTCCTGCCAACATAGCAAAGGTTGGCCCAACTTGGGGGGCCGTGGCCACCCCATGTGTTTCAGCCCCTGCAATGTTGGCCAGCTGGGTCCTCGGAAGGGACTGCAGCAGAAATAGGAGCCCTCCACGAGGACAGCAGCTCAGACATAAAATCAGAAAGACAGGGAGCCTGACTGACCTGCGTCGCTGTGAGCCCCTGTCAAACACTAGTGCAGATGGAAGCGTAGCTTTGCAGACCAGCTGTGCACATGCTGCCGTAATCACAGCCCTATCAGAAGGGTCCATTGGCTCAGGCTCTGAAGCCTGTGATGAGCCATCCCCCAAATCCGAGAGCAACTGGACATCCTCCTCGGACTGGGGGTTGTGCAGACCCTCCAAACTGTCAGAGGCTGCAACAGAAAGCACATCTGGATCCTTATCCCAGACCCCAGGAGCTGGCCTGCTCATGTCATGCAGCCCTAAAGGACGCAGAGAATGAACAAGCTCCTGCAGGGTATTCTGCATAGCCTCCATCTGCAGCTGTAGCTGTCCAATCTCCACCTCCGAACGCTTTCTTTTCCGCGCGTGCCGCTTACACGCACCGCCTCTGTGTCTAGCTCATTCTCTGCCCACTGAACAGCTTGGCCTAAGGTAATGGCTGGAGAGGGAAAAATCTCACCATCGCCGTCCTGTGACATGGTCTGGCAAGCCAAGACTGCCACTCGGACTCAGTGGAAAGAAAGGTGTGGAATAAAGCCTCAGGTAGCGTACAACCTCCCGGCCGCAGCGGCTTCTCTCACTACTCACCTGGTTCGAAGACCACAACAGCAATCCCAGCCACGTGAGGTAGCGTTCTCCCCGCAGCGCCACACTATGCCAAACAACAATCCAAGATCCGCGCACTCTTCCTTACTGCAAGCAACAAGAAGTTCCTGTAGGAAGAAGGCAGATAAGTACTTATATCGATAATCCACATAACATGTCTCAGTATGAACAATACTCACACACTCTAGTAGGAGAAAAAGAGAGTGAGCAGGTGATGGCGCAGCTGTATTAATAGGCTGTGATTGCATCCACGGGGCAGAGGTGTTAATTTGCTACATTGTCTCCTGAAACAGTTCACCCTCGGAGAGAGTGACCCACATGGTGACGTGTGGACCAGATATGAAATAGAACCTGGATTAGGATGTTAAAAACGTTTCTTTAAAATGCAAGTAACCAAACTAATATAATATAATATAAGTCCACCTACCTGCTTTCAAGTTATTCAGATGCATCTCATATTCTTCTTCTGCATATGAAAGTAGCTTATGTTATCACATAACCTAAGTGTCGGACAACAATGTCATTTCCACTGTCAGATCATGTGATAACAACAAAGCCCATTCAGTGATGAAGTCTGACAAAGATACAGTTGAAGGGCCTAAAAGCTTGTAAATGGACGTCTTAGACTTTAAAGTTCAAGAATATCACCAAGCGTTAGAAATGGTACTGCAGTCAACGTTCAAAACACTGGAGAGAACTGTCACTCCTCGCTCCCTCCTCCCAGAGTTGACGTTCACGCGGGTTGCCAGTTGTTTGACGTGATCCTGCACGCGCGCGAGACGATTGCAACATACACAATGCGGAGTGAGGACGCGACCCACAGTCAGACATCCCAACCTGCAGAAAATCATTTCAGGGAGGTCCATTCCGAGGGGGGGGGGTTACACTAGGTGTCTGTCCGGGAGCGGGGGCGGGGGGGTGCGATCGGTCTAATAAGCTGCAACACAGAGTTATAAGGACGTTTTTCTCTCACATGCGCTGCATTAATAGTCACACAAACACACGCACACAAGCGCACTGTCACTCTCTAGTGCGCACTCTTGCTCGTTCACTCCAGATTCCAGGAGAATACGTCTCATTTGCGGGCATCATGGAGACGCTATCAATATGCGGGAGACTCCCGGAACTTCCGGGAGAGTTGGGATGTCTGCACAGTGTACGTTGACCGGCTAATGTGTATGTTATTATTACTCATTGTTGAACCTAACCGCTGTGAAACAATCAGAAAATAACGTGTTTTGTTGATCTAATTCACCGGCTTCTTACTGTCACCGCTCCCTCCCTCTTCATCCACTCTACCTCACTCCACCACAGTTAACACAACATTGGGCCAGATGCAAGAACCACTCGTACGCACAGATTCGTTCTTAAACCATGCGTACGAGGATTTGCCGCATTCACCAATTTTCTCATTTTGGATTTTCTCTTAGGTACGAACTAAATTTACGAGTGATGCAGACCTGTCGTACCTCTCACGCACAACCAACCTGCAGTCCTCCAAAGCAATAAAACATGACTGTTACTGTCTAATTGTCTAATGGCAGTGTGCCAACGATATCAAGTCTTTTGGGGGAACTAACATTTTTCCGGTGGAAAAACGTATTTTCATGTCATGACGTATTTGAGAGTCATAACGAGGCTTTTTTGGTTTTATAACATCAGACATCTGCAATGTTCCTAGCTGCAGCTCAGTGGCAACTGGCAACCTGGATGCTGAAACGCTACTGACTTCGTGATTGGTAGATAGGTGGTGGGTGGCGCATCAGGCCAAAACACAAAATGACAGCATAAACATTACTTGTGGGCTGCCACTTTTCAAATGCGAATATTCTGGCAGGACTACTACTGTCAGTGATATCAGTGTTTGAAATTGACATGATTCCTTAATGTCTGGTAACATATCAGGGCCATTTTATGAATACATAGAATATATTTCTTACATACGGCTAATTTAAGATACAGTAAAAGCCAAATTATAGCCAACTTTGACACACTTAAGAACACAGTTCTTCTCTGAGTAGCTTTTTGGATACTGAGCCTTGGTCATTCATGTGCATCAGCAATTGTCTAGATGGAGTTAGGGAAAGCAAGTCTTGTGAGCACAGAAGTAAAAACAAATGAAACACTGTACTGGTGTACTATATGAGCAGCTTCACTGTAATTAATAGACTGCCATGTTTGGATCCTTCTTCTGATGATTAATACATTCATTGTGTCAAGTGCGGGCTAACTCAGCATCAGTGAAGGTGTACTGGCTTTACTGTTACTACTGGCCATAAGTTTATGTTTACCTAGGTTGCAGGCCATGTGATTTGCTCCTGATCACAGTGATCCCAGCTGTAAGGATACAGGTGTTCTCTGGGACCCCAAGACATCACTGCTGGATGTGTTTATAAGTGCAACAACGCACACTTCTCATAACACATAACCACACCCATCAGTGATGCTGGCTTTTGTCAGAGGTGTTTTAAAGTTAAATGTTAAACGGTTAACGTAACTATTAATTATACAGTATATGCGACATTGGGTTCATTCCACCATGATATGGAGATGAAAGGGAAACTGCACTTTATTAAAACCTGGGTTTTATTTTTGTAAATCTGGCTGTCATGTCTACAGTTTATGTTAACGTTGTAATTGCTAAAGTATATATTTGGGGCCCTCCAATGATGAATGGGCCACAAATGCTCAAAGTCTTTCAGGAAATTGTCTCGTGAACTTCAACCTCAAATGTAGAATTGAAACTATCCACCTTTGAAAACATGGGGGTGAGGAAGATTTCCAGTGTGTTAAAATGTGTCTCTTGGTTGTGATCAACCTGAGCATTAAAGATTGTTGTATGGCTACAATATAGATTCAGAGCAGAGGGAAATTGCAAGTTCAACCTTAAAGAAGATATATCATGCTTTTTGTGATTTTCTATTATTTATACACTGTTATGTTATAGCTGCTGAACTCCTGGGGCTACTATTCTAGAGCCCAAGGAGAGAGGGGAAATGAATGTGCATGCAAATTACCCTCTAAATAATGGTTTATATTTAATATATGGTTTGTTCTTGATAATTCCATACACATTCATTTGTAGAATAAAGAATAATTATTATTTATTTTTAAACGATTAATTTGGGAAAAATAAAGAAATCACTTCATATCAGGGACGGTGGCTCCCTAGCACCCTCTATTGGCCAGCCACCACTGGTTATATCTATGTTAAACATGATCAAAGTTCTGAAACTCAGAATCATGTAGAAATCCTTCCTGTAAGTCAGTATCCAGTGCTTCACCCCTCATTCAACACTTTGCGTTTGCAACATTTTGATCTACCTTGCCGATGATCTGCACATGTCCATGAAGGGTCGTACATTTGATAACCTCGGTCACCAAGGTTGCATTTTCCACTCTTACATTTCAGACTGGATTCCATGTAGAACATATACAGATGTATCTAAGAAGTTGACATTTTGAGTAAAGAACAAGAAAAAGTAGTTAAATCCCACTACTATAGTTTGTTTTTTAAATTCAAACTTAAACAGCCTGTTTCAGACAGAGGCTGAACTGAGGGGCTGCATAAAGGGCCAGTATGAGATAAATAATTTGTTTTTTACTACATCATGCATGATATTCTAGTTGAGTATTAAAAATATAAACCTGGAAATATGCAGAGAATCTCCCATTTAATGTATTTGCCATACACCTTAGAATTCCAGGTAAAAATGTTGATTGACTTTCTGCACCAGTAGAATTGTGCTCTTGCATAATGGGGTATTATTATTGATATTTCAGGTGCACTCACTTTCAGTTTTGCTTCCAAATAAAGTGCTTAATATAATCCAGATATACTATTGGCTTGTCCACAAACTCTGTGATTGTATGACTGCTGTTAGTCGCCAGTATTCATCTTGTACCTATTTTTAAATAAAGAAATGGAAGGTTGGAAGGATGGAATTTTGTATTCCAACATTGACTTAAACACAGGAAAACTGATATAGGACAAGAATGTTTAGAATGGGTTTAAATGTGTGCAGGTCAGGTTCTGTCCAGTTGTCTTTCACTCTGTGTTGTCCTAATGTAAAGCACTCATGTATTTATGGGGAGTTAACTGTGCTGACAGGTTAGTTCAGTTTTATGCTGCATTAAGACTGGATGCAACATTTGCATGTAAATCTTACTGTAAGATCAGGTGCGACATTTGCATGCTTTTCTATTAGAGCTAGATGCAATGTGAGTGTGTTTTAGGTGATGTAATCATTTTCAAGACACAAGACCGATAAAATGCATCGTGCTTAGCTGAAATACATGTGGAGAAGCTGACAGTTCCGTGGTGAATGTCTTGTTTTTTACAAACAAGGTTTCAGGAGATTGCTTTCAAACAATATCTTGGGTTTTAGAATATTTTGTGAGGGGGACTAATGAGGTCTTTTTGTTTTTTTTAATGAGGTCATATTGGGTTAAGGAAAAATGAAACAGTTCACAGTTTGTGTGTCAGTCATTAAAATTCAGTGTTAACATAAACATCCCACTAACACTTGTCTCTGGATGGCTGTCTTCTTTTTGTGTGTGTGTGTGTGTGTGTGTGTGTGTGTGTGTGTGTGTGTGTGTGTGTGTGTGTGTGTGTGTGTGTGTGTGTGTGTGTGTGTGTGTGTGTGTGTGTGTGTGTGTGTGTGTGTGTGTGTGTGTGTGTACTAGGAGAAGACCAGTGCTCTGTCTCTCAGTAACGTAGCAGGAGTCTTTTACATCCTGGTTGGAGGTCTGGGTCTGGCCATGATGGTAGCACTGGTAGAATTTTGCTACAAGAGCCATGCTGAAGCCAAAAAGATGAAGGTATGTTATCTTTTCAAATACTAATTTAAATTAACTCTCTATCTTAACTATAATTACAGTAATATCAGTTCTAACTCTGTGATATGAAGGATTCTCACAAAAGATACCATCTGAATCTGAGTTTGTGTGATGCTTAATGTTAGAAGACAAATCAACAAAAGGCCGGTCTTTTTTATGATACTATCATATTATTATTCATTAGTAATATTATTATTCCAAAAGAATTGCATTTGTGAGGGACTAAAGGTGCTCAAAAATCACAAAACTTTGCACATATGTCAGAAGTGGTTTCATGGGTCTTGGGCATGGGTGTAGCAAAATGGCTTGATAGCGCCACCTATAAAATGTGAAAGTCAAAGCTCCTACTGTCTGAAGAAGAGAATGTATTTTATTTGACACTTCTATTTATTTGTGTAGCATCTTTCAACAGCAGAGACATCACAACAAAACATAAATACAGATATAAACACAATTTAACAAAAAAAAAAACAATAATAAAATAAAATAATAAAAATTAAAGCTGCAAGAAGCGATGATCTGGCCCTCGATCCCCTGCGCCGCCCCAAACCAGCGGAATGTGCCGTAAGTGCATGTCAGAGCGGGCACGTAGACGTATTTGCACCCAGGTTTTTATTTAACATTGTAATTGTAATGGGGTTAACTAACACTGCCTGTGTCCACTATGTGGCGCTAGAGATCACCCACCAATTATATGTCATGTTGTAGTGTGTGATGTGGAGAACATGTAAATCGGATAATGTTTGTCATATGAGGCTGACTTCCTATGTCCAGTAGGTGGCACTATTTATATGACACAGTATTGATGCATAGACGTGTTCAGGGCGGGACCCTCTACATGCGTGATGAATTTGGTGTAGATGGGACAATGTCTGTAGGAATTATAAGGACTTCCTTATGGTGAAGCATCGAAATTCTCTGTGCTGCCACGCCCAGCAGGTAGTTAGCAGAGGCAGGTTATTAGAAAGTGTTTGATAACTTTTCATCTCCAATGTGAATTTGAAGTCGGTCATATGATATCTCTAGGAGGAATTCTTTAAAGTACGAGGCGCCTGTGAATCAAAATGGCCGACTTCCTATTGGACTTAGGGTATGGGTCCAAGAAAATGTTCTGTGCGTCTTTACATGATATATATCTGTGTACGAAATGTCGTTTATCTATGTCAATCACGCCCATTTTCGTGAACCAGAAAATATCTAATTTCTCCCCAGGTCTGAGGTGTTGGGGTATGCAGGGACGGACTGGCCATCTGGCATACCGGGCATTTTCCCGGTGGGCCGACGTGCTATTTGGGCCGACAGTCCTGACACTTTAAAAAAAAAATTATATTGGTCTGACCGGCCCATAAAACCAGTAGATCAGCGGCCCGATTGACACTGGGCTGGCCCAATCACTTTGTTAAACACTTTCGCCTGCGTATTGCATTCAGCAAAAAAAAGTTATTTTTAAAATTATTTCTTTAAATCTTTAACTCACTTGCTTTTATTTTTAAAGCGCAATACAGCGTACTAATTATTAAAAAACACAAAGTTACGCAATTTAAGTTAGTATAACTTCTCATTTTCTTGCACCATGGTTGGTGTGTTTGGTTCATTTTGTTGTATTTTACAACATTGTTAGAATAATTATTTTTTGTTGATCAAAATTGAAATAATTCTTAGTGTGTGTTTGTTCACATCACATTGCAGTATAGTGAACCTACAAGTGATCAATTTTCATACAGTCCTCTACGAAGGATTGTACAGCTACAGTATAAGGTCAGAATTTGAATTTGCGACTACTGGTTTTGAGGAACCCCTTGAGGTACGTTTGACCTAGACATACAAACTTTGGTAGGCTGATGTTTTCAATTCATTGTGCAGTTTTTGTACTTTAAGGAACTCCTCCTACAGAACTGACCATCGCGACTTCACATTTCATTGGTTTAAAGACCTGTGCAATGCAAGGTTTTTGAGTTGTCAATGAATGCCCTTGGCAGGGTGTGTCGGTCACTTCTGCCCAAAACATGAAAAAGAAAGTTGTTGTAACTCCACTTTACATTGTCCAACTTGCCCAAGAGTTTTCATGTTTGATAAGAGTCAAGGCTTCGATTTGATATCAAAACACTAGTATTTAGATTTGGTGTAATAATCTATGCCCTCTTTAATCAGTCATTAACCAAATGTTTTGCATTGACTAAATCATCACCCTAAATTATGCAACAACATTTGTACCATGCCATGCAGCCAATTACAGAATATAAACTTTTCAGTTATAGTGCCCCCAGTGGCAGAATATTCCATGACTGCACAGCTGAAGCCAATTTTGATTTCAAGCTATTAGAATAGCATAGAATACAATAGAATAAAACTTTATTGTCCAAGATGGTGGAAAATTGTCTTTGGCTCACCATTAACAGACATACAGTAGACAGAAATTATATAAACACCATAGAATCCATAAATTACATAAAACCATTCTTAAAAAAGATTAAATACATAAAATATGTAAGGTATAAAATACAAGTGCACAACAGTTCCTGTGTGCATATTGATCATTTGTAAGTGTTTAAAATAGTCATTGCATTTGGGATAAAAGACTTGCCAAAGGAACTCTGTAACACCTCTCAGAGCTCAAAAGCTCAAACTGGCCAGAGAGGATGAGAACTGTCAAACATTGACCGGAGACACATGTTTAAAAATGTATAATTTCAAAATGGTATGGAATTTTTAAAAAAAAAACTTTGTCCTGCTTGGTCTAGATATGTTATGTGGTAAATGTGATGTCAGTTACTTAAAATATATAGGGGGAGGAGTGAAAAAAAAGAGCATGGGAGTATCCATTACCAGACTGTCCACGACCGTGATCCAAAGGAACCTGTGAGATTAGAAGGCCCAAAACTCTGGGGAAGAAGCCAAGTTAGTAACATGTGTAAATGGTACATGAATGATGAAAGGTGTTTAATGAAGAAACATGTCACGCAGTACAGCGGTGTGGCTCATTGTCTTGTTAACGTGAATCTCTATACTGAGAGGAGCTGTCTGTGCAGACAGCTGGGTACTAAAATTCAGCACAGTGCAGCGCGGAGCCCTCACCATCCACAGTTGATCTGTCTTTCACTACGTTTCTTCACAAGAAGCATGTTCTTATATTCAGTTAGAGATGCTGAAAATCTGAAAAAAGGCACTGTTTACAGTTCTATCAGATTCGGTGGGCTATTGAAATCACCAGCGCATATCTTCAACACCTTCCCTGACCACGCCCATGCGCATATGGTTGTAGTATATTTTTGCATTGTTGATACATTATTGTAATGAGCCTTTATGATACATTAACATTAACTTCCACTGCTCACTTTTAAAGCAAAGTGTAAACTGTTATGTGAAAATGACAAAGTAACTCCTTGAATTGTAATTACTACAATGTGCCTGTTGGCTGCTGCAGCATGTTTTACTTGACAAAAGACACACGCTCATAGATTAAAGCAGTGAGAAGAATGTATATTTGTATATGAAGGTCACAGTAAGTATGTGTCCCAAACACACTTGTGCCCTTGTGCCCTGGCACCCTGGCCATCCCTGTCCATGCTCTTCTGAAGTTTTGATTCCTCTTTCTGGTTTTGTCTGTTGTTTTCCACTGCTGAGCTGCCATTCATCGTTGACCTTAAAAGTCAGAATGTTGTCTGAAATGAGATATACATAACCAGGAGCCACATGTTGGTTATGGGCAAATGTCTGAAAGGGTTAATTGGAAAGTATGAATACCTGTAGCTGCAGGTGTCTCCAATGATCTCTTCAGTCTCATTTGCTGTAATTGAGTCAGATAGTTGTTTGAAATTAGATCCACATAACCAAGGACATGTTAGGCCATGTGTGAATGAGATGGTGTATGTAAATGAGAATTGTTATTGAGTTGCTGTGGGATGAATAGATAGGTAGGTAGGTAGATAGGTATTAGCATGGTAATGCTAGCAGGTGGGTAAGAAAGTGAAGCAGCAATATGTTTATGTTTATTTGTATATTAATTGAAATACATGCATATATAGGCAAAAAGTACCTGTAGCCTCAGGCAGCTTTGATGACCTCTGCTGTCTCATTCTGTAGCAATGGTCCTCACAGCTCACTGCTGAAAAGTCTAGACAGTTGTTTGAAATGAGATAATGCATGATGACACACTACTGGTTAACAAAGTCAACATATATTGATAATGGGATTTCTGAAAAATGTTTATATAGGCTATGACACACAGACTAAATTGTAATAAAGTGGACCCAGTGCATGAAAAGGTTAGGCTTTACATGTATAATCACATTGTGATATTTGATCTAGTTGCTAATGAAAACAGTCATATGTTAAAAACAAAAATCTAAGTAATAATTTCTAAATCCTGGTAAGGATGGGTAATGATAGAGGAAATGTGAATACTCATTACCTCAGAAAAATGAGGTAATGAGTAACCGGTGTTACACCAAAATCTGTGACCGTCAGAAATGGTGACCTGTGTTGCTGGCTGTCTGCTGAAGAAGTTGTTTATAAACCTAAACTTCACCTTAACCTCATAAGGCTGTCTTATTACAGTAGTTTGGCAGCTGAAGGACAGACAGATCTATTTATACCTTGTTTTCCTGTTCTACAACAAAGCATTCGCACAGTCATTCATTCCTTCATCAGTGTAGATAGATAGATGGATTTTGTTTGGAAATGTAGAGGTGTGTTTTAAGAACACCAAGTCACTTCTTCCTACATGAGATGTGTTGTCTTCATCTGTATTGTATACGTGTGCCTAGCCAGGATTTCAGATTTTGGCTCTGTATATTCAAATAAACACCCTCCCACCACCCCTCACCTATATCTTTTGAAGTTATCTACTACTGGTTAGTTATCATTGTTCCACAAGAACATCAGTATATTAATAACAATGACTTTATTTGTGTTATGAAGGTGGCAGCCAACACCTTGTCGTCCCCCCAGCACACAGGAAACTACACACACACTCTGTCCTCTCCTCAACATGCCCCCAACTTCAACCTGCTGTCCCCCAGCCACCAGCCAAACTACGCCACCTATAAAGAGGGCTACAACGTTTACGGCATTGAGAGCGTCAAGATCTAACACGGGTAGGAGAGTGATGATTGATGGCTAAATCCTTCCTCACTTCACAGTCATAGACAATGTTTAGACCATTCATTTGTACCAACAAACAAAGCTGCATGAAACTGCATTCATATTATGGTAGCAGCTTCATTGGTAATCTGCATTTTCACTAGCCGTCATCACTTTCATGTGAAAAATGTACAACTTCATGCTTCCAGTTTTCCTTTTTGCTATTACTGTTAATTGCTGAAAATCAACATTTCCTGCACAGATGTTTCACATTAAAAGTCTTCCAGTGGCTCAAAAGGACATAATTCCTCTTTTCTGGTGGGTTTTTATTATGAAACATATGCAGGAAGTACTAGAGGTAATGCCAATGTGATTGTAGATCATTAGTGAATGGAAACTGTATTTAAGAGAAACTGAAAGCCGTAGAGCAGTGTGTGTGTGTGTGTGTGTGACATGCAACAGGATTAATTAGTGCTGTGGACATATACAGCTGATACAGCTGCTGATTTTACCATGTTAGCCATTATAGTATGGATCTTTTTATCTAGCTTTAATCAGCTGATTTTAATGTATAGACACAAATACAAGATACAAATCAATAGTATATCATTAGTAACATGTATAGTATCATCAATTGTATCAATATTAACAAATAGTAAATGAAATGAAAAACCAAAAGTATATTTTTATTAATATCCATCATGGAATTGTTTGCTTGAAAAAAAAGTAGTCTTTTATGTTGGCTGCTGAATAGTATCATTTACTGTTTATTCAGTGCATGATGTGAATGCAGGAGTTGTTCTTGTAGTAGAACAGTAGTAACACTGAAATCTAGCTTAACATTGGATACAAAGTTCTGGTCAAAACTGTCTATGGCTGTGATTTTTACTTTTCTTTGTTCACTCATTACCCAACAGCTTGCTCACCTCCTCTTACCCCTTTTTTCTCTCCTCACCTCATCCTTTCCTGTTTTACTTCTTGCTCTACCCTCACTGCCTTCCACTCTTGCTTCTTCCCTCTCCTTCCCTCCTTCTTGTTTTGTCACCCACCTCTACTTTCCCCTTACTTTTAAGTTTTTCCTTAACTTATCCTCAATATTTTCCTTGTTTCCTACTCCTCTCTTTCTTTCTTTATTTCTTTCTTTCTTTTTTTCTAGCCAATCATCCTCTTTAATGCTCATTGGCCAATCATTACCATGTGTCTTGTCAGCTTTCATTAGTCAGCCCCATCAATTAGTACATTTGCTCTACAAGTGTCCCTTTCAAATAGCACTGTTCCCTTCTAGTCAGTTTATTATGTATAACACATACAATATGGGATAGCATTCCCCCATGTGGCTTAATGACACCTCTATTTATGCTTAAAAGGCAAATGGCCTGTGGTGACATTTGTGTCCACATATTTATAATTCTGTCACCACAGCATTTACTCAGTTCTTGTGGTCTTCACCTATCTAATAACATTACAGTTAAGCCTAGTTAGCTCAGAGTGTCATTAGTTAAACCAGAACTGAGATCAGAATCAGCTTAACTATTTCAGTTGCAGTTGGCGACAACAATACCAACTGGTTAGCTGGCTCTCTGCAGTGTACTGGTTTTCAGGCAACACTGTTCCAAATGATTGGTTAATCTGTTGTCCCTGAAGGTGAACTAGCCAATCAGACAGCAATGTATATTAATGTGCACTGTCCCTGTTAAATAAACCAATAAATAGATAACACACATACATAACAGAGCATTGCAGGTCAAATAATCATGAATCAAATAATAAAATAAATAAAGGAGAGAGCCTTACAGATCAGTTGGCTTGTGGTTTGGTTCCTGGGGAGGTGCACATAGAGACAATGATTGCAATTGGTTAATGGTTACAGTTTTAGGTATAGCATCCATTAATTGATAATGTCCATAATCAAAACAGTTGTTGGAGACAAGGCTAAGCAAGACAGTTATACTGGTGGTTTCCACCTTCAAAAGGGGGAACATAGGTTTAGACTAATTTAGACCTTCAAGTATCTAAGAACTCACAAGTTCAGAATGCTCACACTAAGGCAGTTACTGAGAGCAGTAAGGTCTTGCGAGATTGGATTGCAACAGTCAATATCAGAGATGCTTATTTTCAAACAGTAATACATCTGGAACACAGGAAATGTGTACGGTTTGCATTGATGAGCCATAATCCAAATAACCTGTAATTCCATTCTAAAATGTTACACTACCTGGTGGTAAGCAGCAACCCCTTGCATGTTGGCTATACCCTTAACCCTAGAGAACCTGGCTTATTCTGCCAGGACACTCACAGGACTGTGGAGCCGTTTGGAAATATCACTTGATGCCTTCCTCCAGGGGTGGTGGGCTCTGTGCAACAGTGAGGTTTTTGCCTGGTTTTGATGGGGTAAGATGTTTTGATCTGGAAATACAATAGAGCAGTGGTGTCACTTGAGGTCCTTTGTTGTTTCTTTCATACAAGATTGCATTGCTCCTTGCTTTGTCTTCCACGTAGAGAGTGGGTGATCTCCATTGTGTTGTGCATCCCTCTTGCACCCAGTGAACTTGAAATAGTTTTGAAAGTTACATTACACTTAAATGCACCTTGTGTACCAAATACTGTAATTGTGCAATGTATCATTGCTTTTAAGCGCCTGGGTTTTTGAATCTGAGGGGCAGAGGAGGTTGTTCACCTTGTGTACTGTATGAGTGCTACATGCCTACAAATACTGCACTCAGGGTTTGTATCTATGTGTTAAATTACTCATCTGTTTTGCCAATTTGGCAAGGTACAGCTTATGCAGCAGCCTTCTCTGACTTACAACAGAAAAGGTCTTAACCCATTCAAAGGGGTGGCATGAAAAGTCATAGAAGTTGAAAAAAACTCAATGATACCCTCAGTGAGTGATATGTGTGCAGTAGTCTGTTCATAATTCCAGTTGTTCTGTTTTGGCTTTTAGATGATGATCCATGTTTATGCTAGTCTACAATGCACTAGTATTGCAGATTTGTCTCTAGAGAGGTGTCCTCATTGCTGGGCAAATGTAGAAAGTATTTTCTGTATTATATGGTTTGTACCAAGTGAATAAAGACTAAAACATCTGTTTCCTGAAAGAAAGGAATGAGCTGCAACACCACAACTGGGCTCGCTGAAGAGTGGCCATCAATCCGAGAAATGAAATGGGATGGGATCTAATAGACGAGGCCTCACATGTATCACCAGAGATCTTATGTTGGGCCACACAAGGGCGTGCTGTACTATACTATACTATATGTGTTGCTTCTTGTTCTTACTTTTCAAGGAATGAAAGTTATAGATTTTATTTCTGAATGAAATCGATCCAGTGCCACAAAAGGTTGGTTAAGCATAAGATTCTGTAGCATAACCAGTCACCATCACAATATGTTTTTAAGTAGGAGATAATGTGAGAAGTGTCCTCAAAACCAAAATTCATACTCTCATAAGACATTATGAGAGTTATTGAGACTCTCCTGTCCTCAATAATTTGATTTGCTTCTAATGTCTGTCCACAATTTCGACCATTCTGCAACATACAAACATAACCTGATACATTACCTTTACACACATTCTCCATTCATTCGTTACATACTGTACATGCTACACTGTGTCCTGTTGTATTCAGTGGCTTTATGAATTATTGTTATAGATTACTAATATTAAATTAAGGTTTTAATTGAGGTATGCCTGTATTACAGCTGCAAGAAAAACATCTTTTTTTTTTTTAAATCAGGAAAAAATATACACTGCTCCAAAAAATGAAGGTAACACTTAATCACACATTGGATCTTGTTGAAAATCTTTACTGATGTACATTGTATAATTTGTTGAGAACAAAATGACATAACAACACTCAATGGAAACCAAAACCATCAGGCAACTAAAGGCTGGATTCAAAATCACACCGAAAGTGAAACATTTTAATCACAGCTGATCTAACTTGCATGAATTTCATCACAGCAGCTCATAATGTAACTCAGTAGTGTGTTTGGGCCCCACCTGCCTGTATGCACTCCCAACAACATCTGGGCATGATCCTAATGAGTCCCTGGATGGTGTCCTGGGGGATCTTAGAACTTAAACTTTATGAATGTTTATGGATAAGATAACCACACAGAAACATTTATCAGTGAATTAAATACCTGAAAACCATTTCAAAATCTAATATTTCTATGAAGCAATTCCACTCATTGATTTGCAGCATTGTCCATCTTTGACCTATGATTTGGTGTATCACTAGTTCTCCTGTATGGATCTCTTTAACTTTAATTTAGTATGTTCAAGTTTCAGTCCACATTCTCAAGGGACATCAAAATCAACATTTTACATTACAGCCTTGCACCACAACTCATTTATCATCACATGTAATTGTTAATAATGTAAAGGAATTGCTCAACATTTTAGGGAATATATTTTTATGCTGTCTTCCTGAGATTGAGATGAAAAGCTGAGTATCAATCTCACGTGTGTATTAAGTACAGTCGGGATATGGTTAGCATAGCTTAGCATAAAGACTGGCAACAAGGAGAAACTGTTGCCTATCAACACCTTTAAAGCTCATTAATTAGCATGTGTTCCGTTTGCTTAATCTTAGAGCAGACATTTAGCTGGTTGATGTCTTGGCTTGGAATGGTGGGATGTATGTACAGAGAATGTAGCCAGTTTGACTGGTTTAGTGGGTAGAAATATATGAAACACAAACCATTCTAGTTCTTTACAGCACGTCTGCAGAGAATTGCCAAGTGGATGTATAGAGTGTAAACTATACATTCAAGAAATAGTCACAGCACTGTTACAATGTAACTCCACACCACAAATTGCAGATATTCAATTTCTGCCTTCAGTCTTTATGCTAAGCTAAGCTAACCACACCATGACAGTAGCTCTATGGTGACCAGACAGACATATAATTGATATCAATCTTCTTAAGTGACTCATGGAAAGAAAGCAAGTAAGTATGTTTCCTTAAATAATTAACCACTTATTCCTCTCCAAACAACTGGTCCAGAAGCAACTGTCTGTCTGGTTTTGAAGGTGATTATTAAAAAGTATAAAATAACGTCTTTTTTTCTTCATACAGATGAAATTCACAGATGCTATGCGCTCCAAAGCTCGTCTATCCATCACAGGATCGACCAGTGAGAATGGTCGCGTCCCAGTGGCTTACCTCCGTCCAGGATTACCCATGAGCCTCAGCATGACTGATCTCTCCTGACCATGCCCAGGCCAGTGCCTTACAGCCAATCAACACACATCCTCCCTTCCCCTCTGAAAGTGAATGGAAATACTTGTGATCTCCTTTGTAGACCAATCACCACTCATTGTGGGTGATCTGCCCTGATTCTCAATCTGGAGTTTAGCCAATCATATATCTCAGAGGACTCCTGATCTCGTGCTCTAACATCTAGCCTGGAGAGATTGGAAAGCTGTTGTCCTTCTACCACTTGACTGGCAGTCCGACTGCGAAGCGTATCATGTGACCAACAGCAAGAAAGATGGCTGATCATTCACAAATTCATGAAAAACAATCAAGCACAGTTGACAGTTTTTTCGTATCTAAACACACATCATTGTTTCATAGATGTTTTGCCATGGAGACTCTTCTTGTATAGAAAATAAGGACAATAGTGATGCTGGCAATAATAACATTAATCAGGGATGTGATCAGGAATTGTGGGTATAAAATTAGAATCTTGGTGAAAATGAGTGCAAGTGCTTTGAACAAAAACCACATCCATGAAATAATAGTAATTGTGTTAACAGATTATGATGTTATTGTTGCTAATTGCTTCCCTGATTTCTGCCTGAAAATTCCTAATTAGTAAAGACTTTTACCAGACCCAAGAGATGCATGGACTGGCACACACACACACACACACACATACACCACACATACATATAAAACCATGATACACAGGGATGGGCAAAAACAAGTTATAATGTAAATTGATACAAAATAATCACACTTTAGAATATCAGAGAATGACTGGGTTATAAGCTGTACCAGTTTTCACTGGGATTTATTATTTTTTCTAAAAACTGAATTTTAAGCCAACAGCATAGTTCAAACAACAGTGTTTAATTGAAATGTACTACACCACCCATAGATAAATAATGATCGAATAAAATCCAAAAAACTATACATGCACACAAGTATTCAGACACATACCTGTATATACTGCTTCATTTGATAAGGTTAGTTAGCATTTAGATCTTGGTGGTATTGTGCTTACAGGTTATACAGTATCCTTATTAAGTTTTGTAGGGTCTTAACTGAAGTATTATTGGGAATGACTTTTAACTCACTAGTTTACATTTTTAGCTTAAGATTCGAAATTGTTGTATTGGCTGTGTGAAACACACAAATCTTCTACCATACATTACAATACATACCATTTTCAGATAGCATGCAGATAGCAGAAGGGTTTGATGACCATTATACATCATGTGAAGACGGTTAAACTACTTTTACTTTTAGTGTTAGCAAAATGTATAGTTAATGTATTGGTTTTGTAGGATATTAACCACAGTACCCTAACCCACAGAGGAAAAACACTTTACTTGAATTTATTCACAGTCTGTGAACAAAAGAGTCAGCTGGGGATTAAATTCTGGTAACTGCAGTTACTCTTAGTGGTTGATAAGGGAAATTTCATCTATAGGTGAAAAGAAGGAGCTGGTGACTTAGTGTGTGCAGGTAGAAGAAAGCTTTTGTACAGGCCGTCCAGGTCAACAGAGGGAGTCAACATTCATATGCACATTGTCTAAATTGGGTAGAATACAGAGGAAACACCTGCAAGTAGAACTTTGGCAACATTGTCATGCCAAATATGCAATGTCAAATAACATTGAATTTGTCATGAGTTGAGTTCTGCTACCTTATCTGAACATGATGTGTCCCACCAAAACTGGTTTATTGGTAGAAACTCACAGCCCACTGATTAAAATATAAGCTATCAGACATGCATGAGTTTGACACCTGAAAATTGTGCCTGAAATATTTCAGTGGCAAACATTGAATGCAATGAATGTTTTTCTATCCCCAAAAACACACACATGTCCACAGTCACTACATATTGTACAATGATTTGCTCCATGGACATGATATGTTAAAGATCTCCATTTAATTTTTAGGCAAGTGACTTAAGTCATGCAGCCGTAGTGTGTTTGATAAGGAGGCTGGACGCTGCTGCACTGCTCTACTAAAACACATATGGCTATTGAACACACTTTGACATCATCTGGGTTATTTCCTCAGACTGGACACAGCTTCTCCTGAGCCACATTACACAGCTATTTTCACAGGCCAGGTAGGACTGGTAGGGTTCCCCTTTAAATATATATTAACATAACTATAGTACTACAAAAACATATGAGAAGTACTCATGTAGGCCCATCCCTGTCTATAGGTCAACACACCAATCCAGCAACATATAGACAAATATACCACATCAGCACACACTGACATACTCATACATTATCACATGGTACACACTTTTCCCTAACATTTGCACACACACATGCACATGACCTTTTTCACATGAGAGTTCTGAAGCCAACTGGATTATGTGCCAAACAGACTTAGAACCAATCAGAGCTCTCCATGCTCAGTAAATGGCAGCTGCTGATACTGAAACCTGAGCCAATAGGAGCTCTCACTGCTGTGAGGTGGACAAACAACTGTGAACAAAAACCTTCCTATTAATGAATATACTGCACTGATCATGGCAATGAAGACGAAGAGGATGAAGAGAGCGCAAAGAGAACGTTTGCATGTCACTTTGAGTTTTTTCTTTCAGATGAACTTGACAGCCTGAAGCGTTGTGCCTGGCTGCATTTTAGTGTTTAATAGTAATAAGAATAATATTAACAATATTAATTGCAGTATTAATGTGGTTCTTGTTATGTATAGTGTATGCTTTTAAGAACTCAAGTCTGCTATTTTCTTTCACTAGGAAGCTGTTATTTGTGCTGCTAGTTAAAGGCTAGCTGGTTAGCTGAAAAGCTTCTTCCACAACATGAGAAATGACCAGGACGTGATAAATGCCAGGTGGAACTGAAAATGTCAAGGTTTCTGCTTCCATTTCTTCTCATGGACTCCATATCATTTTTGCAATGACCACATGTGATAATTATCATGAGAATTTCCTGGTGTTATAAACAAGTATCAATGACTTATCAAAGAATGGCTCTCAAACATGTCAACCATTGAGAGAAATGTGAAAATGGCAGTTGAGGAATGACTCTTCACTTTTGACTTTGCCTCTGGTTTAACTTAACTTTCTATTAAACTCATCAATTTTGACCAAAATCTTGTAAATTGATTTTCAACAGAGCAAATGAAATCTTGAATATAAAAGGACACTCCAAAAATATACCACAACAATGCCCATAAATACACACACACAAACTCATATTAGCGCAAAGATGTGACCTGACCAGTTTCAGTAGAACATGCTTGCCACAAAACACTACTGTTGAGGAGGACTTAGGGTTGAACAGATGACTCAACAAAGCTTGTGACTTTAACATGGGAGACCTGTTCATTTAGCATTGTTTTATTTCAACCATGACTACGATCATTCCCCAACCTTTGTTTAGTTATTTAGTTATAGTTGAAGGTGTGGATCATTTTAAAATGATATACTGCTTGGGTTTTACTTATTGATTATATTCTTCTGTATTAATCATTTGAATAAAAGTAACTGGTCACTCATGTTCAAATAAATTAAATATAGTAAAAAGTACAATACTCACAATACAAGCAACTCAAAAATGCACTTAAGTACAGTACTTGAGTAAATGTACTTATTTACCTTCCACCGATGTCAGTCAATGCTAGAATAAGTTCTGTTTTGTTGAACATGGTGGATATGCTTGTGGCACAACTGACTTTTTAAAATAATCTTGAGAAAGATTTTTTTGAAAAGTTTGCAACCTGCATTTTTTTCTTTCAGTGTTCATGAGTTTGTAATATTCTTCTTTACTGTGTTTGAATCTCTTGGGACATGACAGCCAGCTGTAGATCAGTGGAATCATGTGAAACCATTGGCAAGACTCCCTGTGTGCTTATGTCGTGTCCACTACAGGAAACAAAAGAGAGACCCACTCAAAAAACATTTCTCCACAGCACTAATATTAATCAACCACAAGCTTCCCCTTATCTTAAAGAGTATGCACACACCTTTTATTTAACTACACACATAACTATGTTGACATATGATGCTAATACAAGTGATTTTAACAGCACCTAGTGCAGTGTCTGTTCAAAACATGCCTGCTCAAAACAGGCCTATTGCTTATTATTTCTCAAGAACCGTATATATGGGTCAACGACGTATAAGGATGTGCAACAACTCAATTGTTGAATAATAAAAACAAGCATATCTAATGCAGTAGTTCAAACATTCAGAATGTTGTGTACCTGAACATTCATATTATACATTTGAAATTAAGTGATTTTAGTGGTTTTTTTCAAGATTAATTGGCACTGGCCTTAAAAAAAGTCATGTGGTGCGACCATGATTCATCTTGAAATAAATTAATTGTGGTCGCACCACATGACTTTTTTTAAGGCCAGTGTCAATTAATCTTGAAAAGCCCACTAAAATCACTTTCACATTTATAATATGGATCTTCAGGTACACAACATTCTGAATGTTTGAACTACTGCATTAGATATGCTTGTTTTTATTATTCTAAAATTGAGTTGTTGAAAATCCTTATACGTCATTGACCCGTATACACACTACCGGTCAAACGTTTTAGAACACCCCAATTTTTCCAGTTTTTTATTGAAATTCAAGCAGTTCAAGTCCAATGAAGAGCTTGAAATGGTACAAAGGTAAGCGGTGAACTGCCAGAGGTAAAAAATAAAAAAAAAGGTAAGGTTACTCAAAACTGAAAATTATACAAAAACACTTAAACATGTAGGTCTTTCCTACAGAGAAATTGCAAAGAAAGTCAAGGTGTCAGTGAGTACAGTTTTACTCAGAAACTTGAGGAAACTCTGAAAGGAAGAGGTCTGGCAGACCCAAAGCAACAACAGAGTCAGAAGACAAGTTTCTGAGAGTCAACAGCTTGTGTGATAGACGGCTCACAGGACAACAGCTTCAAGCACAGCTTCATAGTGGTCGTAGTAAGCAAGTCTCAGTTTCTACTGTGAAGAGAAGACTTCCAGTTGCAGGTTTGACAGGTGGAGTTGCAGCTAGAAAGCCATTGCTAAGAGTCAGAATAAGAAGAAGAGGCTTGCCTGGGCCATGAAACACCACCAATGGACTACTGAAGACTGGAAGAAGCTGTTATGGACTGATGAATCAACATTTTAAATATTCTGTTCATCACGCAGGAGTTTTGTACGCAGTTGAGTAGAAAGGATGGTTCCTCAGTGTGTGACATTAACTGTTAAACATGGAGTAGAAAGGATGGTTCCTCAGTGTGTGACATTAACTGTTAAACATGGAGTATAAAGGATGGTTCCTCAGTGTGTGACATTAACTGTTAAACATGGAGTAGAAAGGATGGTTCCTCAGTGTGTGACATTAACTGTTAAACATGGAGTAGAAAGGATGGTTCCTCAGTGTGTGACATTAACTGTTAAACATGGAGTATAAAGGATGGTTCCTCAGTGTGTGACATTAACTGTTAAACATGGAGTAGAAATGATGGTTCCTCAGTGTGTGACATTAACTGTTAAACATGGAGTAGAAAGGATGGTTCCTCAGTGTGTGACATTAACTGTTAAACATGGAGTAGGAAGGATGGTTCCTCAGTGTGTGACATTAACTGTTAAACATGGAGGAGGAAGGATGGTTCCTCAGTGTGTGACATTAACTGTTAAACATGGAGGAGGAAGCATGATGGTCTGGGGCTGTTTTTCTGGACCCAGGGTCGGCTACCACAGCATTCTGCAGTGCCATGCAGTAACCTCTGGTATGCACATAGTTGGTCAGGGGTTCATCCTACAGCAAGATAATGACCCAAAACATAAGTCCACGCTATGCCAGAACT
This sequence comes from Scomber scombrus, assembly GCF_963691925.1. Classification (NCBI taxonomy): domain Eukaryota; kingdom Metazoa; phylum Chordata; class Actinopteri; order Scombriformes; family Scombridae; genus Scomber; species Scomber scombrus. The sequence goes on along the minus strand of NC_084971.1, from coordinate 552,954 downwards.
ACCTTAGGAAAAAAGAACAAGATGGTAAGCTTTAAAACAGGGAGTGGCCAGCACAGTCTCCAGAGTTAAACCCCATCGAGCTGGTTCGGGTTGAACTGGACAAAAGTGTGAAAGCAAAGCAACCTACAAGTGCCACACATTTATGGGAACTTCTGCAACACAGTTGAGAAGAACTTTCTGAAGAATATTTGATTTCCATTGTAGAAAGAATGCCACGAGTGTGTTCAGCTGTTATATCTGCCTAAGGTGGTTACTCTGATGAGTCAAAAGTTTAGAATACATTTTGGTTTATAAATGGATTCCATGATGTCTTTTTTAACTGCAGTTGTTTATTTGTTCTCATTTCAGAGTACAATTAAACAGCATCATTTTCAATAAAAAACTGGAACTTTTGACCGGTAGTGTATATATATATATATATATATATATATATATATATATATATATATATATATATATATATATATATATATATATATGAACTCAGAACTACATTTTATCTAAATGAAAAAAGCATTTCTGATTGAAAAAGTGAATTAATTATGGTCAGAATATAAGTTGTAGGCCTGGATGATGAAGGAGTGGAGGATGACACACAGTCAACCTCTCTCTCCCAGCTGCAAGCTCAGAAGAGCCAGCTGACAAAATCAGCTGGCTCTTCTGAATGCAGTGAAGGAAAATGGGACAGGAATAGAAAACACTAATGAAACCACTGAAACTATTGGATGTCCTCACAAATAAGTGCACAATTTAGTATGTGTGTGTGTGTTATTTGCTTCAGAAAAATTGAGATGAATTTGTTCGCAGAGTACAAACACATTTAGGTAAGAATATATTAATGAATCCCAGATTTGTGCGTCAAATGTTCTTACGCACTGTTTAAGCACAGATGTGTAGGTAGGCACTGTTTGTGAATCAGGCCCAATGACTCCACACACATAAGAAGCAGAGGCAACCTTGTATGACATATTGTTATTTCTCAAGAACAGGCATAGAGAGAGACATACAGAGATCCTTCCTTACACATAATGTGTGTATTAAGGTCATTCTGAGCAGAAAAAGTATTTTTTATGTTCTGGTTGGATTTGAAAATACAGTTCAGCCACATTCTTTAATCATCAGCTAAGAGGCAAGACTCCAAGTGATATTTCGTATCAGCTGTAACCAAGCATAAATGTCAGAACACTGGCTGACTGTATCCTCAGTTTGTGCCTCTCACAGAGCTGCTGGTATCATTAGCATGTCGACAGAGGCAACACTGAACTACTCAGAGAGCTGTGGTTGTGCAAATCTGCCAAAGATGTATTATTTTTGGTGGCAGTAAACACAACACACAGGCCTGCTAATAACTAACTGCTATATTCAGAGCGTAACTAGATATTCAGGACTGATGAGGGTAACATAAACATGATAAACAGCGGGGCTACGGCTACATAAGGCTCTCCCACAGACACTCATACTGCACTTCTGTTGTCTGAACATACTGCACGAATAACAGAATAGAGACAATTGTGCAAGACCATTTTATTCATTTAACTATTACAATTACTAATTATTATTTTCATTGTTAGTGTTTAATTTAACCAACCAATTTTGATTGTTAAATGTGGCATTTAATTATGTTGAATGATGCCATATATAGTAATAATAATAATACATTCTGAATACACCATTTTAATTTATTTATGAATATCCAATTACATTATTTACTCATTTATATTCAGTCATTTACACACTCAAACACAGTTTCAAAAAAGAACATTTTAAGCATGTTTGCCTTTATTTGAAATACAGTATAGAGCAGGTATAGTACACAGTACAGGTATAGAAGAGTATGACATGCAACACAGTCAGAATGAAAGTGGACAGTGTGGTTATGCTACCAGACCACCCCTACACATTCAAACTTGTATTTCAGACTTTATTCAAAGTATTTATTTCAGCATTTGTTTATTTTAGTGTGTTATTATATTGATTGAAGTCTTCAACTTGACTTCACAGTCCAATACAACATTGTTATACTATACACTATAATATACACTGTACATACTCTTACATAGTTACATCATTCACAGGCATGGCATTCTACTCCACACATCTACAGTAACAGTCCAAAGTTTGGACACACCTTCCCACTCATTTGAATAAGAAAATGTGTCCAAACATCAGACTGGTACGGTATATACCAATGAAGTCTGAAAATCCCACTAAGATTACACCTTCAAAACCTGTATAGCATTTATAAAAGATTTGATGTCTGCAAACCTTCTTCATCTAGATTCTAACAAAACAGAAATCCTTTGATTGGCCCCGACCATCTACGTCCAAAAATCCAGTGATCACTTGGTCCACTATCAAATATCTTCAGCCTCTGTGTCAGAAACCTTGGTGTAATGTTTGACTCCTGCCTAAACTTTAGAATACGCATCAGAACAGTAATGAAATCTTGTTTCTACCACGTCGGGAACATTGCGAGTATTTGTTCAGATACTGAATCCATCATACATGCTTTCATTTCCTCATGATCAGATTACTGCAATAGCCTCTTAATGCCATATAACAGAAATCAATTCACAGACTCCAGTGTTCAAAATGCAGTAGCCAGACTTCTAAGGCAGAGCATATTACTCCTCTTTTAATGTCCTTACACCAACTGTCAGTTGGTGTTAGAATTGATTCGCACAATTTTTCCTGCGGGTGCTCCAGTTTCCTCCCATTGTCAAAAACATGTATGTTAGGTTAATTCTTCTGTCAGTGCCCTTGACCAAAGGCACTGACATTGAACTGGAGTTGGTCCCTGGGTGCTGCACAGAGGCTGCTCACTGTTCCTAATACTGCAGAGACTGAATTTGACTGTACAACTGTATGTGTTACAGATAAAGTAACTTTACCTTTATCTCAAGATCCTACTTGTTACATTTAAAGCACTTCATGTACTTTCAGGTACTCAAACAGTTCATGTAATTCATGTAATTGATCACTTTGTACAAACAAGAAATGATACAAGAAGACAGACAGGTGTCAGTCAAGCTGGGACTCTGAAGAGCTACTTCAAATTTCAAATTTGAAAATGCAAAATGTGTTTGCAAAGACTCCAAACTAATACGTTTGTTTTCAGAGATGTCTCATCCATACTTTATTTTTTCCTTCAGGTGTTTCCAGCTGTGAGTTGAATATCCATTACTCAACAACAACTGCATTCATACCTACCAACAAACAAAGATATACGAGTTGGTTTCTGATTGTGATTGTTGAGACGGCACACATTTCACAATCAATTGAATATATACACATTCTCTATCCATTCCTCTCAAAATAAAAACTGAATAAACACAAAAGCAAATTCATCTTTCTCCTACTTGAATCTCTACAGTGACAACATGACACGTGTCTGTGCTTCAGTGATCAATGAGTGGCCAGGTGCTCACAGACAAGTCCTGAATCTACAATCATGAGTGTCTTTGTGGTCTGAGCAAGATTTAAGATAAACAAATGTAAGCATGAGCTGTTTGACTTTAGCAGTCATGTTGCAACAGTTAATGATTAAAAATAAGTTTTTCCAAATATTCAAACAGGGCTGCATATCACCAGAGTCAATTCATTTTCCATTCACTTCTTGACTCAGTTACAGTCAAATAAATGTTAATGTGGAATAAGCTCTTCTCAATTTATCATAGAACATTTCTTCTACATTCAAAAGTGAGCAACACTCTTGTTTCTCCAACATTATAGACGGTATAAACATCACAGTTACTGGACTGTCGTAACTCAAAGCGGCCAAAACACTTTGTTTCTCTTGTTTTTTGTGTATGTTGCAATAACTTGATTTCCAACAATTACACATTTTACACATCATGCAGCTCTAACTTAACAAGTAACCACCACATACACACAACATTTATAGCTGATTTACAATTGCTTACTGAGAAGAGGTGCAAAAGCAAAGACCAATATGATTTCAACAACTGATCGATCGATTGTATCGTTCTAACAGAAAATCTGTTGGGGGGTTTTCCAGTCCTCATCAAAACAGATACAATGACTCAACTCACTGGGTCTTGTGTAATAGTGTCACTGACAAAGTCTCTGATAAAAATAAAAAAATTGTCTCACACTTTGTGCCACCTCAATATCTGTCCAGCAACTATAATCTCAGTTAAAGAGTAGAGTAGACCCATTAGCCCTGTCAGGCCACTGTAGCTGTACCGTACAAAACCACCCTGTTATGAAATGTTTCTGTTCCAGCCTCACAGCAAGGGATAGCTGTGCTGCTGTGGTCCTGCTTACTGGCAGGGCTGACAGTGGCCAACCTGTGACAACAGCCCCCCCGTCTGGGGATGTATTCTATCATTTGTAAAGAGTCAAACAATCCCATAGAAAGACCAAAACCAATCATGAACTGATCTCTTAACAAACATGTGTGTATCCAAAGTCTGAAATATTCTCTTCCTCTGTGCTGTAAAGTTCCATTGTTGTCTAAAGTCTATTAAAACATGTCAATGAGCCACACTATTACCTTCATTACCATGAACTTACACACTGTGGTGTATTTTATTGTTGGCTATTGGTTGTTTGTTGGTTCTGTTGGTGAACAGCTCTCTTCTGCTTCTTCATTGAACACAGTTGAACTCTCTTCAACTATTTCAACACAGCGGTGTTTCTTCAAGGACTGTGATCGAGTAAACAGTTTCTTACAATGTGAACACCAGTATGGTTTCTCTCCAGTGTGCACTCGCAGGTGTCGGCTGTAACTGTGCGCATGATTGAAACATTTCCCACACTGGTCACATTTGTATGGTTGTTCTCCAGTGTGGATACGCAGGTGGCGGATGTAGTTACTTAATCGACCAAAACCTTTCTCACATTCTTTACACTGATACGGCTTTTCACCAGTGTGAGTGCGAATATGTTGTTTGTAGGTTTTAGAGATAGAGAAACAGTTCCCACAGATCTCACAGCGATATGGCTTTTCTCCAGTGTGGATACGCAGATGTGATTTATAATTCCCCAACTGAGAGAAACTCCTCCCACACTGATCACAGCGGTACGGTTTCTCTCCTGTGTGCACACGCAGGTGTATCCGGTAACCACTTAGATCACTGAAACTCTTATCACACTGATCACACTCATATGGTTTCTCTCCAGTGTGGTTACGCAGGTGCAGACTGAAATGACCTGACTGAGTGAAACTCTTTCCACAAAAGTCACACTGATACGGCTTCTCTCCACTGTGGCTGAGCTGGTGCCGCTTGTATGAACTTAAAAAACTAAAACTCTTTGGGCACAAGTCACAGCAGTATGGCTTTTCTTTAGTGTGCACACGCATGTGTATCTTGTAAATACTAAAATAAATGAAAGTCTTTGGACACTGGTCACACTGGTATGGTCCAGTGTGCTCACGCTGGTGTTTTCTGTATGAAGTCTGGTCACTGAATTCCTTCCCACACTGGTCACAGCAGTGTGGTGTTTCTTCAGTGTGTGTGTGCAGGTGGAGCTTGTATTCATGTAGTTGGCTGAAGCTGCTGTCACATTGTTCACAGTGGTACAGTTTCTGTTCAGTGTGACTGACTTCATGTCGTCTTAGACTACAAATCCTACTGAAAGACTTCCCACACTGCTGACACTGATGAGGTTTGCTCCTGTCTGTGTCTGTCAGTTTCACCTGAGAAAAAACACAGAAATAAAGGTCAGAGTAGAGAACTTGATAAAATTCTACCAATCAGTAATCAGTGCAGCCTGGAAATTTGTTTTGTTTTTTTGTTTTGTTTTTGTTTTTTTAATTGCAGCCAAAAATGCTTGATTATGCAGTAGTTTTTCTCAAAAAGTGCCATACACTTTGCAATTTTCTATGTACTACCAAGGAAGAGTTGTGTGTAATGACTCCTTGGATAAAAACATGCAAACAACTATATTTCAACTATATTTAATCTATGAACATTCTGAACATGAAAACCATGAGCTCAAAGTTCTATAAAAATGAAAATACTGTACTTGTGTTCTGTTTATAAGCTTTTATTAAATAAACATTCACCTCAACATTATCACCAAATAAAGTCGGACAATAACATTAAAATAAATTCAATAACATAAAGTAGTTTAATTTTTTAGTTTCAGGTAGATTATGTCCATCTTTGCTGCGTGAACATCAGCTTGTATTCTTCTGACTCAAACTGCAAATCTCATTTGAGAACATCTAGGAATGGTTTTGCTCAGTCTATGGCAGTATGTCATGTTGGTAGGTGAGAATCTTTACTGACTGTGATGATTTAAGTTACCACGACAACTGACCTAAATCACAGGTGGTCTGATGATTGGGCCGTTTCATGTGGAAAAGCTGCAGTAATTCAACAAAACTGCAGGCTCTCACTGTTATCTTTACTCTTTATTATTTGTTTTCCAGTTTTTTGGCATCTATTTACTTCTTCTATTGAATGTCAAAACATATGTTCCAAGGAGGCATGAAACGTGTTACTTTTCATATGATTTTATTCACAGGTGCACTTAACATGATATCAGAAGAAGAGTCTTCTTTAGTAAGAGAGATGAAGGACACTTTGGCTAGGGAGCTTGGATAGCAATATGTGAACGTGCAGCAAGTCCAACATACAACATCCCTCAGATGCAGGTTTCAAGAAGCTGCCATTACAAAGTGGGGAGGAGAGAGATGCAACTTTCCAGTGTCTCACAAGCGAGGATGTAGAGCTGTGGGACCACAAAGTAAGTATTTTTTGTCTATTCGTAATGTTTTAGAAATACAAACGCTGTCATGAATAATATATTCATTATTTCCTTTAGTGTTGAAATATAAAATACTAATATTTTCCATTTGATATTGTGTGTTTGTTTTATTCATCTACAGTTCAACTGTGCAATATATATGTGTATATGTATGTGCATATATCTATATATATCTATGTGTGTTTGTGTGTGTCTGTATATATATATATACTACCGGTCAAAAGTTTTAGAACAACCCAATGTTTCCAGTTTTTTATTGAAAAAATGTTTTCAAGTTTACCATCTTGTTCTTTTTTCCTAAGGTAGTTCTGGCATAGCTTGGACTTATGTTTTGGGTCATTATCTTGCTGTAGGATGAACCCCTGACCAACTACGTGCATACCAGAGGGTACTGCATGGCGCTGCAGAATGCTGTGGTAGCCGACCCTGGATCCAGAAAAACAGCCCCAGACCATCACGCTTCCTCCTCCATGTTTAACAGTTAATGTCACACACTGAGGAACCATCCTTTCTACTCCATGTTTAACAGTTAATGTCACACACTGAGGAACCATCCTTTCTACTCCATGTTTAACAGTTAATGTCACACACTGAGGAACCATCCTTTCTACTCCATGTTTAACAGTTAATGTCACACACTGAGGAACCATCCTTTCTACTCATCGGCGTACAAAACTCCTGCGTGATGAACAGAATATTTAAAATGTTGATTCATCAGTCCATAACAGCTTCTTCCAGTCTTCAGTAGTCCATTGGTGGTATTTCATGGCCCAGGCAAGTCTCTTCTTCTCATTCTGACTCTTAGCAATGGCTTTCTAGCTGCAACTCCACCTGTCAAACCTACAACTGGAAGTCTTCTCTTCACAGTTGAAACTGAGACTTGCTTACTACGACCACTATGAAGCTGTGCTTGAAGCTGTTGTCCTGTGAGCCGTCTATCACGCAAGCTGTTGACTCTCAGAAACTTGTCTTCTGACTCTGTTGTGGCTTTGGGTCTGCCAGACCTCTTCCTTTCAGAGTTTCCTCCAGTTTCTGAGTGAAACTGTACTCACTGACACCTTGACTTTCTTTTCAATTTCTCTGCAGGAAAGACCTACATTTTTAAGTGTTTTTGTATCATTTTCAGTTTTGGGTAACCTTACCTTTTTTTTTTAACCTCTGGTAGTTCACCACTTACCTTTGTATCATTTCAAGCTATTCATTGGACTTTCAATTGGAATTTCAATAAAAAACTGGAAAAATTGGGGTGTTCTAAAACTTTTGACCGGTAGTGTATGTCCACCTACAATATGTACAATAACAGTATCAACTCAGGTATATTATCGTTTGACACCAATATTACTTTGTATATAATGTAACTATATTTGTATTATATATTTTACTACCATTGTTGTTTGTGTTATTGTTTGTGTACTTACTTATTATTTATTGTTCTTTATTCTGTCTATTGATACTCTTCTTTTTTTTTTACTGTCCACTTGCTGCTGCAATAATATACATTTCCCAACTGTGGGACTAATAAAGGAATATCTTGTCTTACAGAATGAGAGAGCAGCATGGGTTGAGAACACACTTCCTCACTCATCTATATACTGAACATCTGGTGATCAACCTCACACATCTGAGGCCTGTAATACGAAGCTGGATTAACATACCTGGGATATCTCTCCGTTACCTGGATTGATTTACTCAGACATTCACAATCCTGATAAACGGTAACTACGAAGCTGGTTATCAACTTGGTAATTCAACCCAGGGTTTTTCAATCTTGATCAGTGCGCTCACATAAAAGGGTTAAAGGTGTTTGCAGCGTCTGACCAATCACAAACATGGAGAAACCCTGCAGAGCAGCCTACTTTACCATGGAGGAGCAGACAATTATTCTTCTAAAATATGAATTCAAACACATCATCCAGGCCAAAAGCAACTCTGTTAACTCTTTTGCCGCAGCAAAAGCCAGGAGGGAATGCTGGCAGAAAATTGCAGACTCTGTAAATGTGTAAATTCGTGAGATGATACAATATTAATTCATCGGACAATATAAACGGACAGCACTCTGATCACTCAATTTCTTTACTTCCACTTTATTACGGCACAGATGTTTCGGGCAGAGCGCTTCCTCTGTGCCCTTCCTTTCCTTTATATTTTCCATTGAGTTCTTTTGAGGCTCAGCACCTCCGTGTGAGCGTGTTTCGTGTTGGAATATTAATTCCTCACAGTGACAGCACGAGTAGTTGTGCTTTCCATATATTCATGTTTCTGCAGTTATGCCATGTGTGACCATCATTATTATTATTAATGACAGACCCCGGTGGAGGTAGCAGCACTCAGCACCTCATTTGTTCAGGGTATGTTTCAGTGAGTCCATGTTAAAACATTGGCTTGCTTATAAAACACAATTATCCAATATACCATTTACTGTGGGAGTACATAGCCTAGGCTAGCATGCATTTTCTCTATAGTGGACATATGGCTTCATCAGTTGACAAATGTAGCGCAGTCCAATCCGATGAAAATCTGTACCTTTCATATAGGATGTCATCGGGAACATCAAAAGGATTGCATCTATCCCTTAAAACTCTTTCTCTCCTAAGCTCCTCTCACGATCCGTGCACCAATGTCGACAGGATCTTATAAGAAAGGGCAGGCCATTTTCCAAGAGAACTGATTGGTTAGGAGGTGGTGCTTTTAGACTCGATCTCTTATCCAGAACATAACCTGCACTTTGCACAAGAACATTTCGTTCTTGTGCAAAGTGTTAGTGACTCAATGTTATATGTAGATCAATGAGTTCATTAATGATAAGCTGACTAGAGTTTGGAGTGCAAACGTTTTGTCTTCTGAAATAATTAAGTCTTGAGTTCTGTGTGATTTTAGAATATGTTCCAACGACATCAAAGGCACTTGAAGTCAGATCTCTTGGTTACTCCTTCTGTACTGTGGACCCTAATCAGACTGCTAAGACTTCCAGATAGCTAGTCCATACTGAAGCCGCTAAGTATAAAGTATGTTTGACCCTTGGAGCATGCGTTAAAGTGTATAACTCTACTTTACTTTTATCATAAATGTACTTCATTTAACCTTATTATAACATCACTTTGACTTTATTACAAATGTACTTTATTTAACTCTATAAATTAACTTCATTGTTAGTGTTACTATGTTAACTGTAACGGTAGAATAAAATAGTCTTAAAATGAAAACAATATTGTTTATTATCATAATAGTCATGGTGACAGGCCTATGTGTGGCAGTGATGTTTGTGGTGGTCAATGGAGATATCCTGGATAATGTGAATGTATACTTGATCTAACCTCTTCTGAAGAACTCATTTCACGCCTTACTGATGAAAGTTAATGTCCTCCAAATGCTTTTCTTCTTGTCGGCAAGTTTCAGCTCTGAAATGAACAAATACAGACAGACTCATCAGAGCAGGAACAGATAAATAATCCTTTATTAGTCTCATGATGGGGAAACGTACAGTGTTAAAGCAGCAAAGTGGATAGCAGAAATAGAAAGAGCATCAATAAAAAATAAAGAACAATAAATAAGAATAATAATACAATTTTCAAGAAATAAACTGCAGATGCAAATGTAACATTCTGTGCTAACTTTAGCCCACTTGATTTATTCACATTATCAGACAGAGCAGCTTAACACTGCAGGATGTGTAGAATGTCTACTGTGGAATTCTAGCACAAAAGAGCTTACATTAAGTTCAAAAGTAACATAAAGGATAGACTATATTATAAATGAGAAACTATATTAGATGCTTGAGTCAAGAAAGTCCATTAAACTGAGGCAGGAATAGTTTCAGTCAAGATCTGCTGCAGTTTACAGGACTGCTGTGACTCTGGCTGGTGGATCTAGAGACAGTCCAAAGCTTTATGGCTAGCTTTTTTTAACTTCTAAATATACATAATAATGAAGCCCTTTCAGGTGGTGCAGGTCTTGTATCATTCTTGCTCAACTGTTTTGCATGTCAGTTTAAAAATATAGATGTGTCATCTTTTAGACTTTTTGTCCATTTGTCCTATGTCCATAGTTTGTTACTGGGAAATGTGTGTTGACAGTTCAGCCCATAACGAAACATCAGTGTTGCTCACTCGTTGAATGTAGAAAAAAGTTTTAAATTCAGAAACATTTTATGAAATATTTGTATTTATCTGATGTAACTGAATCAAAATGAATTGATTCCAGACTATCAGTGGTGGCTAGGGCTGGGCGATATGGATAAAGTCAAATATCACAATATTTTTGACCAAATACCTCAATATCGATATAGCCACGATATTGTAGGGATGACTGTTGGTGCCTTCACAAAATATTTACACAATGAGATTTTTCATAAATAATGATCAGTAATGTGGATATCATGACAAAATGAGTAAAAGGCAATAATAGAACAGCTTGAACAATCTGGTGAGTTCAAAAAATTACATAATTTTACTGTAATGCCGCCTTTAAAACCAGGAAAAGACAACACTTCTGCCATATCACATTATTACAATATGCCAAATTAGCCAGTCAGTTAAACCTAGGGAGGGCAGAATAATGACAAAGTGTGTAAAAGGCAAATAAAAGAACAGTTAGAACACCAGGAAAAAATACCTATGCTATATCACGATATTAGATATGCAAATTCTAAGACGATATCTAGTCTCATATCATGATATCAATATAATATCCATGCATTGCCCAGCCCTAGTGGTGGCATTCAGACGTACCATGAAGCACACTGCTGTCTTCACTGGGCCTGATACTGCTGTTATCAACTGACTCTGCTCACTCTGGTTTACTGATCCAGCTCACATGTTCATGTGAAAGAGGCAGAGCTGTTAACTACAAGCAACCTCATCAGATCCATGAATGGAGTCATTCATTTTCACTGGGAAATTCATTTACAGTTACAGCAGAAACCGATAATATAATAATAATGTAATATATTACATCTAATCACTAGCTGTAGAAACACTAGAAATAATTAAAAATGTATATCAGAAATGATATCATATGAATTGATTATTATATTTGTCTATAAGGAGGACTCTTAGCATATTCAGACCAAATCAGGTGGTGCAGTGTTCCTCCACAGGGTTGAGTGGAGGTTCTAGAATGTAACTTCTGTGAATCAATCAGATAATCAGCTTTTATTGATCTGATTCATTTGCTGTCTCTCTATGAGCACTCTCTCTCTCTTCATTCTTTTTCTGGTGTTTTTTTAAAATGAGTCGGGGAAGCCAACAGCAAAACCAAACTTTACTTTTAACTTTATCAAACAAAGAGAAATGTTCTCCCTCCTCCTTGTAATGTCTTTGTCCTCCCTCATGGCAGGGTTTACAGCTCTGAGCAGTCTGGCTGTGATTGGCCACCACAACCTTCAGCCAAGCAATCAAGTTGCAGTTCTCCAGATGTTGATTCTGGCTCAACCTCCTAGCCAAAATGCCCACAGCCAAAACCCACAACCCAATCAAATGAATGGAAGAACTGTTTTCACCGCACCGCCTGATTTGGTCTGAATACAGCCTTAGTCCTAGTTTCCCTTTGAGTAGGACTGTATTGATAAATACATCAGTTTACAATCAAAAAGAATCCTCCTCCCCCTAAAAGTGCAGACAGGTACAATACTGCTGGATTGCTTGTTGCCGTGACAGAGTCATACCTGCTTATTTCAGATCTTGCCTGCGTTGCTGTCGGTGTTTTTAATGGTGCAGTTGTTAAAATTGATAAAGATCAGAGAATATGGAGCCAAACTGGACTGAGGAGGAGAAACTTGTGTTTTCAGATGAATCTGGCAGAAGAAAACAGATCAGTGTTAAAGTATCTCAAACAATAAAAGAGTCAATAATAACATACAACACAAAGTGTCCATATGGTTTTCCCTATCTGCCTCCACACAAGTTTTCAGTTTTTTTCTCATCAATGAGAAAACTCCATCTCTTCAGTACAGATAAGTCACAGGTTGGTATCCTGAAGTGCTTTTACCTTATTATGGAAAATATACTGAAATTAATTCCTGAGAACTTAAAACTGAACTAAAATCTTACTTATTTAGGATTCAGAGATTTGGAAAGGATATGACTTAAGTTCAATTTGTCAGCTCGTGTTTTAGTAAGGAGAAACGATATTTCATTAGTTTTTTCACTGTGGTCATTTGATTTTATTTTGGACAGATGTGCAAAGTTCATACACAGAATAATACTAATGTACAGATGAATGTGATGTTGGATTTTGTGTTCAGTGGGTTGGGTAGTTAGATCGTCATTTTATTCTATTTGTAAGTTTTATTTGAACTCTATAAGGACTCACAATTAATGACTATAATTCTGTATATTATATACATATTTGATGCAATAACAGCGTGTTACATCTACACTCACCCTCCCTGATTAATTAGTTAAAAGCTTGATCAGCAGCAGCGTTATCTCCTCATATCGTAACACACAACCATGTAGCACAGGGCTAACTTAACACAGTAGCGGCCTAGCATACAGTTAGCATCCAGGAGGTGAAAGCTACATGTATAGAGTGCTTCCAGCTTTAAACAGTCTGATCAATGAGCCTGTATGTAGACGAATGAAGACAACAGAGCAGAGTAGATACCTGTATCTGATGTTTGGATGTTTGTGTCGCTATGTCGCTATGTGAGTCACACATGCGCAGTCGCGTCCGCCATCGTCGGCGATCTTGGACAGCTACGTACGGCAACACCACTTGGACAAACTACTGTTATAGGTTGGATAGATGTATTTCATACATGTTTCAGCAGTTGGAAGTGAGTTTGCACAAAGTATGGAAACAAAAGAAGTTCAACACAAGTTTGTACATCTGTATGTAACCGGGGAAGTATTAATACACGAGCCGCTAGGGTTAGGCGCAATTTCGCTACCTATTTTTATTTCAGAACTTTGTTCATATTGAAAAAATACAGACTCTCAAGAGGATATTAATAACAGATCAAAGTTAAATACAATATAAAAAAGAAATAAAAATTGGGAGATTCGTGTAAGGAAAAACAAAACAAAATACAAAAACAAATAAAGTGCACATAAGTTTCCATGTAAATTAGGCATTTAAATCAGAGCAGAGACAAGAAGGGAAAGTCAGAAATTAAAATAACAAATAGCGAGCATTGTCCAGACTTATTTTTCTTGCAGTTTTGTTTGTTTCAATTTTTTTGAGACATGAACAGAAAATCTTAAAATCATTAATAAATCCAGGCAAGGAGGGCTTACAGTTTCTCCATTTTGAGCAGTGAATATGATATTTGCCCAGTAATAAAATTATATTAATAATGTCCGAAACAGAAAAGGCCAAATCATCCATGTAAAAAATAATATGACATAGTTCAAAAGATGGCACATCTTTAATTTTTAGTGACACCCAATTTTAAATGTCTGACCAAACACATTGTGATATTGGACATTGGAAAAATAAATGTTCCAGTGTTTCATTCTCTTCATTGCAGAAGGAACATTGATCTACCTCAAATTTAAATCTTTTTTTTTAGAAACTCTGCCACAGGATACATTTTTATGATTTTGAAATGAGTTTCTTTGACTTAAGGCAAAAAAGGCCATTTAATACATTTAGAATACGTTTTGTTCAATGTAGCTGAATTAACCAAAATCTCCGATCAATAGATTTGGTAATACTGTTAAAGCATTATTAAATATTAAAAAGTTCTGAATTAAGTGAAACAAAGGTAGAGGAATCACACTACACATGTTGTTATTATTCTCTTTGAGAACTATTTAAATTGTATTTTTCTATAAAGTCTGTGTAATTAAAAAAAGATACCATTACTATCCATTAAATCAGTTACAAAAATAATGCCTCTTTCAAACCAGGTACTTTTAAAGACTGATTAAAATGTGTTTATTATGCAGATGATATTAATGATTAGGTATTGTCATAGCCTTTGGCGCTTGGACTCTGCAGGGAGAATTTTTGAATCGAAGGACGTCAGGCATGATAGATCCCCTCATGGAGTCCAGACACTGGTGGTGGTGGCTGATGACAAATCACAACAAGTCATCTTAAGGCTGAAACTGATCGGGCTGATGAGGTTGAAGTGATGCATTGAGCAATCTGAAGACTGGGTGGTGATGGGGAGGTGGCGGGTCGCACAAAACCGAGCACCTGAGCAGAAAGGGAGAACATTTAAATAGACAGCTGCAATATGATAGGCTGACAATGATGGTGTGTCACCGTGCTATTGGTTAGACTTGACCAGGTGATGTGAACAGCTGATGTGTCAATTGATGCTCCAGAAATAACAGCAAGGAAAATATGAGCTTTGACAGAGATCAGTATGAGCTGTAAGAAGGATCAGGATGACTAGAGAATGAGAAATAAAAATATGATGTGAGCATACAAAAAGGTGGTCTTCCTCTCTGAACCTTCTCTAAGAATCATATCTAATATACGGTTAGAGATATTAATGTCTTCTCTTCTAATTCAATTTTAAGATATTTTTAATCCTAAGTATTTAACTTCAGATTCAACTCTAATTGAAGTCAGAGCTTGTATGGATAGGGAGTAGTTCACATTTTTTTAAATTAAGAAATAATCCGGACGCTTTGGAAAAGACTGATATAGTATTGAGAGTTTTTCCATCATTGATTTATCTTTTAATGATAATGAATATACTGTATGATCTCTGTTCCTTTGCAGAGGAATGTAACAAGTGCCATGGCGATTGTTGAGGGCAAAAGATGGACCAAAGACTTTACATACAAACTGTCTGCAGTTATGTCTGTATCAAAGCCCATTCCCACAAGGAAAAGAAAATGTTATCCACAGTAAGATGTTATGAGGTTCTTAAAAAAAGCCAAAACTATGATAGAAAGTTGAAATTATTATAAATCATATTCTCAACTTTTTATCCCACATTTGACTCTCATATTGTAGACTCTCATATTGTAGACTTTTTATCTTATAATTTCGACTTCTCTCTCATAATTTCAAATCAAAAATATCCTTTGTATTTTTGTTGGTTTTATGTAATTTGAAATGACATTTGTACCATTTTTTACCAAAACTGAAAATGTCAATGGTGTAACCACAAAAGAATGATAATTAAATATTGCATTGACCTACAGTGTACTTAAGTGGACTTATACTAATAATTATTTCATTTAAAAAAATGTTAATGGTTTCTGATCTCCATGATTCCCCAGATTAAATGTAATATTTAGAACAATTGTATTCCATTACCTTTATTTAATATAAAATGTTAGAATGTAAGATCATGCCAAACTAGTTGTAGTGTTTTTAAGCAAGTTGAATTATTTGGTACAAAGTTTTTATGGTTACACCACTTAGACATGTTTGCCATAATCCTCTAATATATTCTCTCAAAATGGATTAAAAGCAGAAAATACGTGAATACATTTATTTTATCATTTTAACCCCTTTAAATTTGCCTAAACCACATGGACACAAACAAACGTCATTGACCCATATATGTTGGCATCTACAAGCGCCACAGAACAAAGTGAGTTCCATTTGCTGATTAAACCAGCTGATAGACCAAACCTAGTGTCAATTTGAATCAATTTTATCAAAGCTGGATGAGCTCTTCAAAGTACCGTTTTTTGTGAAGGAATGGAGTGCATATTTTTGTTTAACACCTATACAGAAAGCATTTTTAATCATTTTAAATCAAATTACGTATTCTTGACCACTGTAACAAAGACATTGAACTATGCTTACCTCGACAGACTTAAAAAAACACAAAGGATCAGTGGTTTATTGAGCATAATATTACTGTGTTTCAGCATTCCATCAAAATGTAATCAAAGGAATATCAAAAACCAAAAGTAAGCCAGTCTTTTAATGATTATTACCGTTTGGTCATACTAATTAGAACATGCAAGTAGCAAATGGTATCCATCCTACACAGATGTGCATTTCTCTGCACTTGTTTTTTCTCCTTTTTTTGCATTTCTCCGCACTAGTCAACTGCTCAACTATAGCAACAGATCATAAGCTGCCCACGGAGCGCAGTATTGTACCTTGATCACTACTGCACAGACTCTGGCTCCAAATGATGTCACAAGCACAAGATGGTAGCACTTGTATCTGGGATATTCAAACTTAATTTGTGTACAGTGGGAGAAGATGGACACGAGCTTTCAATCTTAATTGTCAGTGATTGTAACACAGAACCCTCTATTTTGGAATATTTTGGGGTTCAGATCAGAGGATAAAAGAGCCAACCAACACAGAAGCTGTGTGTACTATTCTATATCTGTACTGCAGACCAGGAAGAACATTTCACATACATGGTGTGGACTACGCCAACAAGAAATGTGAGAGGCATGGAAGAACAACAAACATTTGAACACTTACGTCATCATCAAGACATCTCATCAGCCTGGTCAGCCCCATTATTCCACTCTTGGCTTTGTACAGCACAAGGAACCATTGCAGATACTTGTTCAGCTCTTCAGGTCAACAGGCGAGCAAATTCTGCTTCAATCTGTGGATGTGGGCAAGAAAAACAAAAAGTCAAAAAGAATATGCTTTTGAATCGTGCTTTAACTGGACACTTTGATTGGGTTAACCCCCCCCCCCCCCCCCCCCCCCAATCCCTACGTGGTTGACACACTATATTTTGCCTATAAAAAACTCAATACAAGGTCATCTTTGGCTCTGTGCCATTTATTTGTACCATTGTATGTACCAATGTATGTAGCATTAACTATGTGCATTTCACTTTTGCAAATGAGCCAACATATACTCACACACACATGCACCCACACACACAATTACATCAGCACAATACTTCACTTAGGCTAATAATAACTGTTCCATAGACTATGCAACAAATCAAACATATTGTAAGCAAATAACTGATTAATCTCTCTGCCATTTATTTATTTAATGTATGTAGGCCTAACATTAACTATGTGCATTTCATTTTTGCAAATGAGCCAACATGCACTCACACACACACATGCACGCATTGCACACACACACACACACACACACACACACACACACACACACACACACAATTACATCACAACAATTACAACACCACTTTGGTGTGAATGCTTCATTGTCGCTAACTATTAGGCTATGTGTCGCTTTGTGTGCCGTCTACGAAGCTGCGTGTTGGATATATATATGGTGTGATTTTGTTACATTGTATCAACATGCAAGATATGGGAGGAGGGGAGGGGGGCCTCTCGGTGTCGCACCATCCCCATCACTTTTACCACCAGATGTCACTGTAGTGCAGCATCATGTGCTTTACGATCGAGTGTTCATTAGCCTACATAATTATTCTCAATTTTTAGAGCCCCCCCCCCATGGTGGAGACCCTGGGGCTATAGCCCAGGTTAGCCTGTTCATTAATGCGCCCGATTTCAGCTTTGAGCTTCGTGGTCCTGAGATCCTATCACGTTTATATGTACTTTGTCATATTCAGGGTTGGGAGGGTTACTTTAAAATTGTATTCCGTTACTTTAGGATTACTGCAATACCAAATATGCAATAATAAAGACATAGGGCATATTCGACGCAAAATGGGCACTCTCTATGCAAATAAAACCATCTAATGGCGCTTTTCCACTACACAGTTCCAGCACGACTCGCCTCGACTCGCCTCGGTTTTGCGTTTCCACTAGGGAAAGTACCTGGTACCTGGTACTTTTTTAGTACCTGCTCTGGTGAGGTTCCAGGCGAGCCAAGCCGGTACTAAAATGTGACGTCGACACACTGCTGGCCGTTGAATGGTAGTTGTCGCTGGAAGCGTCATGAGCCATCCCACACAAGAATCAAACCCGGCATTTTTAAATACCAGCAGCAGCGTTACAACCATAGTTACAGCCATACGGCTCAATTTTCTTGCTTTGTGTGAGACAGAAAGCCTCATACAGCAGCAAGTACACCACTGCCTCAATGTCCTACATTGTTTATGTGTTTTGTGTCGCGTAAAAAAAGAAGTCACGGCAGTTTTGCGGAGCCGTGCTATGACGACCCCGCCCACGTTGAGTAGGTACTTTTTTGTAATGGAAAAGGTCTGTTCTGGAACCGTACCGAGCCGAGGCGAGTCGTGCTGGAACTGTGTAGTGGAAAAGCGCCATAATTGACAAAGACCCGCGCAAATTGCCACAAGCAGTTAGGGTGGAGATAGTGTGTTCAGAGATTTGATGTTAACTGTTCTCTCTCTCTCTCTCTCGATATCAAATTGATATTTTTCTGGCATAGATACCTTTATTAGCAGTAGAGAGACAGGGAATCATGCAGCAAAAGTCCTCCGGCCGGGATTCGAACCGTGGCATGCACTCTTAACCACCCGACCACCTGCGTACCAACCGATCAGTGCGAACAATATTGTTATCTTGCAGAACACACATCTGTTATGTTTGTATTACAGTTCATTTGTTGTTTTGAAAGGTTACTTTGGATTCACAAAAGTCACACAATAACACAAACACACAAACAGATGAGGCAGGGGTAGACCAGCAACTCCCATGCTCCTCAAAGTAAATTACTGATTTCACTACAGAAGTCTGGCTGAGTGAGAGAGAATGATATCTGGCTTTTATAACAGCAGTTTCCCATCAAAAAAGGCTGTCTGACAGCAAGGCAAAGTGGTGAAAATATTCTAAATATTGCATGCACTTAACATTAGAAGTTGATAGCTCTTTTTAAGACTTCTCATTGGTTAAGTATTTCTCTATCATACAGAGGGATGTAAAGGGTAACCAATCATATTAATTTATGAAAAACGGAAATACAAACATATACATTGAAAAGTATATATGTGTTCAACATATGCAGAATGCCCATATTATTCTATTAATAGTTACAAAATGACAAACCATGATTCTGCCAACAGGCCATTTCCACTTAAACATAACTAATGTTCTTTTAGCCAGTAGCATGTGTTTACTATGAGCGCTGTTTGCTAAATTAATGTTGGAATTATTTTTTTGCTCTGAAAACTACATTTTGTTATGAAAACACAAGCTAGAGGTGACATTAGATTATAAATACACATTATTATTGTCTCTCATATGCAGACTTATTATTCCTGTATATGAAGCATTCTTGGCACAAAATAAAGTTTTTAAAGTGAAGAACCTCTTTCCTCTCCGTTTAATGTTTAATATGCCTTCACTGACAAATGTGTTAATTACCTGGATATGAAGCATCCACAGGACATAATAACGCAGTTTCTTGTCTGCCCTCTCCGCTGCAGGGAACGAGGGGAAACATTGACTCTACTTTCCACAGGAAAACACACTCTGGCAGTTCAATTAAATTATAATACCGAAGCATCAGTGTACTACTGATAGAGATTTTAATTATGCAGCCCATACATCAATGGAGAGAGTAGACAGGAGTCCAGGATGTCTTGCATTGAAAAGGTTTATTTGCTTGGCCAAGGAGAAGTGAATGAATGATCAGTACATGTTCTGTTCTGATGCTCCCTTCAATTCTGAAGTTTCTCTCCTCCGGGGATAGACTTTAAACCACACAGATAACGCCACAGGTTGAGCCATGCCCAAATATGGGCAGACCAACACATCTACAATATACAGAACGTAGTCTACTGGTCTATAGACAAAACATTGCTTAGACCTCACTCAGGACCTTTGTCCTACATCCAACACTATATCAAACCTCTGACTCCAGTTACCTTTACCCCATTCAAGGAAAACAGTCAAACACATATCTGACCTTGGCTGCTATAGCAACACTATCAGAATGCCTCCTGTTTTCCCCAAAAGGAGCAGACTCACTGCTTACCACTATCTCAAGGGGAGACAGTGTCTAAACCCAATATTTGGTGGGGCCTTGTTATGACCGCAAAGCCTAGTTTGACCCAGTGCATATTAGTTATGGAAAATTCCCTAACAACTACCATGTATTTTCATGCAACTGGTACACTAGCTCCCTGGTCCTGGGATACTACAATGTATTTTTGTACTTTGTACATTTGTACTTTATTTGTCATTTTTTTCACTCTCCCAATTTACTCTGCCTTTCCTCTCCATCTGTCTCTCTCTACCTCATCCAGGGCTGCATCACTCTCTGCTAGCCGTGGGAGATTCACTGCTGTCTCCCGACCTCCATCAGCCTGACCCTACATTCTCACCGTATGTTAATTCTTGGAATTAACATACGGCCACTCAGCCCCTCAACAAGCCATGAGTCAGGACTTTGTCATTTTTTTCACTCTCCCATTTTTACACTTTTCGTTTCTCCTCCTTATCTGTCTCGCCCTTTCAGGCTGGGCTGCATCACTCTCTGCCGGCCTTGGGCCTTCACCGGAGCTCCATCAGCCTCTCCATCGATCCACACCTGTGCACCCACACTTAAGCACTCTTCCCTGGGATACACTCCCTGGGAGCCTATCCTCTGCCTGCTGTGAGCACTTTGTCATTTTAACATTCTACCTCTCCCCTCCCTCTGTCTCTCTCTCCCTCAGCCAGGGCTTCATCACTCTCTGCTGGCCGTGGGAGATTCACCACTATCTCCGGACCTCCATCAGCCTCGCCCTCCATCCTCACTTGCCAAGCCCCACTTAAGCACTCATATCTGGGATACACATGCAGCCACATACCCCTTCAGACCCTCACTTCTGCCTCCGGTGAGGACTGTGTGCTGGGACTGTAGCCCAAATACACATACAAACACTTCACGACTTTCTCTGGAACTCCACTCCATCAACCTCTCCCTCCAGCCAAACCTGCAGATCCCCGCACCTTTTCTTTCCTTTTTTTAATCAGATTTATTTGGGGGCATTTTTTGCCTTTATTTGGAAGTACATGGCATAAAGGCCAATAGAAAACAGAGAGAGAGAGAGGGGAATTACATGTAGCAAAGGTCCCTTACTGGAATCGTACCAGGGGCACTACTATTATGTGGCATGTGTGGTAACCACTCAACAGCCAAGGCACTCTGTTTAATTATGTATTATTTTTGAAGATGTAGTATTATTGCATTGAATTAGTCTTTTACTTTTGTATGTATGAATACTTCTTGTGCAAAGATGTAATAAAGTATATTTAAAACATCAAGGTACAGCGTACACTTTTTCATGCCCCTGGTATTCCATACCTCTTGAACCCACCCAAGGCTGGATAAAACAGCAATGTCACTTTAGCACAAGTCACCAGCAGATAGCATTGGATAAATGATTGACATTGCTGTATTGCCATACAGTTTCATATCAACCTCAAAGTTTGAAATTCAAAAGAAGAGTATTTATCGTCCATTTTTAGTACTAAGAATCAAATCAGGTAAGTTTTTGTCTTCAGATCCACAGGAGGTTTGTGTCCTTCCTGAATTCTCCATAAGTCTTGCTTGCATAAGCATTTGACAAGTGTATTTCCCTAGTACCCACCCGCCAAGGCCTCGGAGCATGGCGAGGGGCATCCCATATATGTTATGGATCTGATAAGCACATGCACTATAACTAGAGCCCGGCCAATTTTTCTACTCTCAGGAATCAATCAGGTAGCCCTCAGTCACCGGTTGGCGCGGGAACGCCCAACCACCCAACAGCCTGGCCAAACCATGCCAACCCACATTCCAGCACCCGGTGGCTTTGATGCATCAGGAGAGTTTTGGAAAGGACCCCTGCTGCAGCCACCAGAATCCTGGGGTGGGTGGGTAGCTGGCCACAACCCCGCCAACCCACCCCATTCTAGCACCCAGTGGCTTTCATGCATCAGGGAAGATGTGGAGCGGGGCCGAGGGGTGGGCAGGTGTCTGGCGAAAACCACACCTACTCACCCCATCCCAGCACCAGGTGGCTTTGACGCATCAGAGACCGAAGCTTGACAGCCTCGGGTTACCGGCGATTAACCGGCAGACGACAGAGAGAGGGTTTGAGAAACTCTGTGTTTTAAGGAAGCCGCATTGGGTGCCCCGGCCGAGGTCCCCGAGAACCTTGTGATGGGTTCCGTGTCAGGACTACTGGGAAAGACAGGGCATCTCGATCTTGCTACAAACCGCCCGGCCCCAGAACATACGGGGGGGAGGGGAGCGCTATCCCCATGGATGTCCCGGGCCATAGAGGCGAACCCACAGACCCTTGGCCGACAAAGGCTTGGATCAAGGGCTGACTTTCAATAGATCGCAGCGAGGGAGCTGCTCTGCTACGTACGAAACCCTGACTCAGAATCAGGTTGTCTGCAAGTGATTTAGCAACAGGTTCTCCACAAACATGTAGTGCGAGCTAAGAGAGGGGAGACCATCATCCGGCAGCACCCAAGCCCTTTCACGAACGGCTCTATTCACCGACCGAAGCCGGCTATCTTGGACCAACCGATATCATTACGTCTAGGCGGGATTCTGACTTACAGGCATTCAGTCATAAACCCACAGATGCACAATTGGCTCCTCAGCCAAGCACATACGCTAAATGTCTGAACCTGCGGCTCCTCTCGTACTAAGCAGGATTACACACATTTCACAGCCCTACTTCGTGGTCCTGGGATCCTATCATGTATTTTCGTGCGTTGGTCGGGCTGAAATGAGTTTCCTTCAGGGAGTGTCCAGGGGATTGGAAGTAGAACTGCTACTCTGTTATGTGGATGATTTTCAATTATATCTTTCAATAAAGCCAGATGAATCCAACCAGCATGCCTTAAGGACATAAAGACCTGGATGACCTGCACCTTTTATTTATTTTTAATGCAACATTTTACTGGCATTAAAAATAATTAATTTAATAAAGTCACTGCTGGGTTTTCATGACGTCTATGAATATGACAATGTTTTGTAAAGTTGTATCTTTTAATATAAATAGTCTCCATAATGTAATAAAAAGAAGTAACATTGATCAGGAATTTTATTTACCCGATGCACGGTTGAAATCAATGACAGAAGTGGAAGTTTGGTTATGACATTTTGTTATGACAATAGAGTCCTATTGATATAGTTCTTTCCAATTTGTTGAGGGGTGGGAGAGAAACTGAATGAAGGAAGGAAGAATAATTATATGATTTGGGTTGAAAAATATTTATTGTCTTGACTCAGCCCCTGCATGCAGCTTGTTCTCTTGTATGTTGTCATCCTCAGAGATACACAAGGCCTTTAGTTGCTCCATCAAGTCCTCAAGCTTCTGTCAATCACATATTGATTTGGTTACAGACAAGACAGAATCTCATGGACTGACTAGGAAACATGAACAACAGTGCACACCAAACAGCAACACTGACTCTGAGATCAATTACAGAGAGGCATTAGGATACTTTAAGATGACTGATGATGACTACAGAGACCTTTTCATCTGAAGTATTCTTGGTGGACTTTATCATGTCACTCCTTGGGAAGCACTGCTTCACAGAGGTGTCCATAACCATGACTTTCTTCTCCAGCTCATCATAATCCTGCCAGCCACACATTTTATTAAAATATGACAATGTCTAATGAACTGAACAGAAAATATTAAACAAAGCTGCATAACAACATTTACTCTAGATCAGTTCTATAGATGCATCAAAACACTTTGAGATAACTGATGACCCACCTTTAAATCTTGAGACATGTCCTGTTTTAAGGCCTTGTATGTGCCATGTTTGGATTCAACCAGCTCCTACAGGTGAAACCACACGTTCTAATTTGTTCTATTACACAGCAGCAGCTCACACACTGAAACACCAAAAATGTGAATTACGAAGAACATTGGAAGCAAGTTTGAAAGTATCAAGCCCCACTGGCAACCTCTAGAGGCTACAGTATTCATTACAGCCCACATTATGAGGTTGAGCTCACACCATACAGATGATTTTGTCAGTCGAGATGCAGCAGAAACGATCTCCTCCTTTTCCCATAAACTATCATTGCATGATAAACTCCCACATTTTGTTGTTGTTGTGCCAGACCATTTTGGTGAGAAAGAAAAGAGCCAAAAGGTAAAGCTCCAATGGTGTGTGAATGTGTGTGAATGTTAGTCTCCCTCCTGATGAGCAAGTTGGCACCCTGCATGGTAGTCCCTGTCATCAGTGTATGAATGTGTGTGAATGGATGAATGTGACATGCAGTGTAAAAGTGCTATAAGTGGCCATAAAGACTAGAAAGTCATTAGCCTTTGATAAATTGATCTTTAACTAAGTACACTATTGTATCTTTTCAAAGGCCAGAGAAGCATGCAGGGAGTTGATGAAGGGTCAGTTGACAGAAAGTGAGGAGGCATGTCAGGAACTGGAGGAAAGCCAAGGCAGCAGCAAGAAGGTGGATATTAGTACCCAGACTGATCTGGAGGAACACAAAAATGAGGGCAGTGAAAGGGCATATGTGAGCAGAGGAACCGTCACTGATGACATAGGTAATGAGACAGTAGTCATCAATGACCATTCCTACTGTACACCATTCAGTGTCTCCAGTGTGATGGCTAGCATCCAAATGCCAAGGTCTTCATCACCACAGCAGAGTGAAGTATCATTTTAGTGCCTGAGCAGTGAGGGGTCAGTCCATGAGGTAAGTGTAGAGGACATGAACTTTGATAAGGTTGATGATGAGTTTGAACTGAGTGTAGAAGAAATGGAAATGAGCTTGACTGATGTAGAGGATGAGGAGCCATACCTTAGACAAAAGGATGTGCTCAAACTGCCTGTACGAACGTTTGACACACAAATCTGGGATTCATCAATATGTTCTTACCTAAAATTGTTCATACTCTGCGAACAAATTTGGAATCATGTTTCAGTTCATGTGTATGCACAAATGATGTCAGGACTGCAGTCAGAAGGTAAAGCCAGAAGGTAAAGCTCTCAATTGCCATTCCAACCCTGACCTATGGTCACACAGGCTTTGGGTAGAGGCTGAAATTAATTTCCTTAAAGGAGTGTCTGGGGGATTGGAAGTAGAACTGCTACTCTTTCCCATGAAAAGGAGCCACCTGAGATGGTAAGGCACACTAGCCAGGTGCCCAAACAGGTGACTAATAGATTAATCAACTAATACAGTTCTAAATAAATTTAAAGTTGGTCCTTTTTGGTGTTAGAGGAAAGGACACAGTGAAATGGCATTTTTACTTCCTGTCATGTACAGGAAGTAAAAATGTCATTTCTGTTGACAGTGTGGTCTTATAAATATTTGAACACAGGTTGAAACTGTACCTTTAGGTTTTTGGCAGCAGTCTTGTCTGCCTGTCTGAACGCAAGTGCCACCCAGAGTTTAACCTGGGCCTTCTGATGACGTTCTGTCATGGTCTCTATCTGCATCTCCAGCAACATAGCTTTCAGACTGCTTTTTCGTTCAATGGGTAAAATGGCTTCAGTTTCTCTTTTCTTGTCAATTTCCTTCTGAACCTGTGCAACATATGGAGATACCCATCAGGCATACAAAACATTAGGGTTCACTAACTGAGCAAAAGATTGAAGTCAATACATGTGACATGACAAATCGATGTTTACCCCTTCACATTTTTGCTCCAACTGAACGTGCTCCAACAATAGCTCATGGTTCTGCTTTTCAGTCTGTTCAGCAGTTTTCATCCTCTGTTGGTGACATTATCACAAGTTAAAAGAGATTCATCTAATTTCTAGTTTTAACCAATGTTTTATTTAACAATTTTAACCAATATTAACTTTTACTGTGATTTCATTGACATCTGAAATATTTGTTAAATGTATGAATATGTAGCCAGTAATGTCTGTCCTGAGCTACTGTAGGCCTAGACAGGCCTTTGCACCTCCTTCTTCTGTGTTTTTAATTTGTTTGGTTTATTATATAAGCTGTGGCAATAAGCTGCTTTTCCCTTCTGATCCTGGGTGCGACAGGCTGTGACTGTTAAGTGCTCTGGTAGGTAGTAATTCTAGTTTTATGTTAAGGCAGAACTGCTTTATGTTTTACCCTCTGCTTTATGGAGCCTTCTACAGGTCCTGCTTCACAGTGATCCCTGCTTCCACCTGTTGAGCCTTCTGTATGGGTGTTGTGCAATAGTCAGGCAAGACAGGTAAATAGCAGTGCTACATTGTTTATATAATGTATTTGCTCCTCAGTATGATAATTTATGTATTCTCGCTCTTTTGTAGACACTAGCAGCCACTGCTGTTTTGTTTTGTTGTTGATACAGTTTTCTGTTTGCTTTATTGTTGTTTATTTCCATTTGCATTACTTTGCCTTTATGTCATTAGATGGCTCCTACGTTATTTGTTTTGCCTTTAGTCTTTTTAGCTGGGCAGCAAAATAAATTAGTCACAAAACCTCTAAACAAAGCTGAATTCTGACTGATGCATGTAGCTATCGGCTGACTATCTGTCATCCACACCATTATTGTGATAAAACCGTTTAAAAAACTTCAGTTCACTCACCATTGTGAAATATTGCTGCCACAGAAAAAAATGTTGATGTTCAATCTGGCTATATTTAACAAGTGGCTGCCATGGCAACCATGTCACATGATCTATTTCTTCATTGTGCACAAATGATTAATCATCACACCTGAAATTCAAGTCGTTTCCTGGAAAACTAAAGCCATCTTTGATTACGTTAGATGGTGACATCATGGGAATGGTTTGCCTATTTCTCTCTGGTTGTTGTTATTCCTGCCAGTCAGTGTGATTATGCTCAGGTTTTTGGTTTTCTGCTCTGAGAGACACAGAAACATTCACTGGCTTATTTTTCCCTCCTCTTTTCGCTTTCTCTCTCTGTCTCTCCAACTCTCTGTCTCGCTCTTTCGCTCTCTCACTCTCAGCTGTATTTTGCAAACAAACAAACACCTGTTGATGCAACAGTAAATCGTTGTTGGGTAACAGTACGGCTTCGTGGGAAAATGTTGTTTTTTTTATCAATTTGATGTATCTGAAATTCAGGTCCTTTTATGAATCAATGTCAATGTCATGATATTATACATCAGGTAAATTACAAATAAAACAGTTGTCTATCATTAAAAAAAAAACATTGGTTGTTGTTAGCTTGTCACTTGTTAGATCATTATGGATAAAGAAGAGAGCAAAGTTCACAGCAAAAGATGTGGAGGGTCTTTTCGTATTGCTCAAATGAGTACTATCTACATTCATGTTCTTCCATTGAAGAAACACAAAGGGCTGAACCGTTGGTTAACTGCTCTGAAACACTTCAGTCTGTCTGTGGGACCGGGAAGATGAGTCTGTTAGTGACCACTTTGTCAGCTCTGAATATGTTGGGCGGGAGGGTTTGATGTGCCATCAATGTTTTAATATAGTGGCTGTAGAGTAAGAGACAGACAGGCCAGTCTGAGCAGAGCTGTAAGATTCTGCTGCGGGGAAAGAGTGCAAAAACGCACTTGGCAGGCAGAAAAGCAAGAGGTAGATTAGTTTTAAAAACAGACTTAGGTTATGAAAATGTGACTGTCTTGCCAATCAAAATACATGTGAAATGAAATGACTGAATAGACTAAAGCACAGCTCATAAGGTGTGCACAGTCGCAAACATCCGGTGGCAGAGACAGAGAGGTCAAATTTCATTCATTACTTGAAAACAGGAAAATGAAAAATGTTGTATATCATATCAAAAATAAAATCTTGAATAAATGTAACACTGTACATAATTCTTTGATAAACCATTTAAAACCCTAGACAGGAAAAACGTACTAATAATCATATTAAACATAAAGTTTTATTTATGATATAATATACATTTTATTCTGTGATTAACCAATTGTATACACGTAAACAAACATTTCACACCCACAAATCCAATTATAACAACTGCTAGAAAGCTGAAGATGAAGAGGAGTTTTACCTTTCAGCACGATAATGAGACCAAAGCATTCATCCACTGAATCAAAGGGGGGAATCCAGCGCAGAGAGTGCAAAGTTAGAGAAGAGCATTCACTCCTTACCTACTTTTTTACTGTCTGCAAGACAAATACCTCTGTTGCACTTCTTCAACTTTTCTCAACGGAATGCTCAAATGGAGACAGTTACAAGCAGTTATAGCTGTGAACTGTAACTGTTCCATACAGTGGTGAATATACATTTATCCAGAATCACGTTTCAGCTTTATTGAAACATAGATGAAAAATCCGCCGTGAGAAAATGACACCAGCAGAGGTTTAGAGGCTGGAGGCTTCTCACACAGTCGAACTGTCGTGAACCGGACGTGAACTATCTTAGAATACAATATCTTTGACGTCTCCACAAAAAAGAGCAAACTTCTGACTTTTGCCCCGTTTCCACTTAGAAGTTCCTGGTAAACTTTAGTTGCGGGAACTTTACAGGAGTGCCATCGAGAAGATACCGAGAATAAAGTGGTGTTGTATCCTGAGAAAGAATGGAGCTGTATCTGGATCTTTTTTCCCAGCCCTGCCGCTCAGTTTATATTTTCGCCAAG
Source organism: Scomber scombrus (assembly GCF_963691925.1). Lineage (NCBI taxonomy): Eukaryota > Metazoa > Chordata > Actinopteri > Scombriformes > Scombridae > Scomber > Scomber scombrus. The sequence goes on along the minus strand of NC_084971.1, from coordinate 523,923 downwards.
AAGAACAACATACCGTTTGAGTTCAAGCAGCTGTCTCTGATGGATGGTCAGTTCAAGTCCACATATTGCGACACATGTACAACTCTCAGATATACATTTGAAACCACGACGTCTTAAATTCAGACTGTAGCGGGATGAAACATGTAGAATGTATATATTGCCTTCCATCTGCTGTCCATATTCATGTAACGTGTTGTATAATATAACAGAGAACATAGAACGTCTATTGAATGTCCAGCTGAAACCAGAAAGTTCAAAGTACAACTTGTAACTTTTTACCTTTTATAGCTAAATCAGACAAATGTCTGCATGGCAGCATCACAACATGTTATCATCTAGTATGTTGTAATCAGGGCTATTTATGATTTATAGATTATAAAAACTTAAAATATTGATCTTGAGAACTCTAATGTCAGTGTTTTAATGAACAATATCAGTTACAGCCACCTTAAAAAACTCACTTAATCATCCTCAGAACCAGGACTAGACTTGTTCCGCCCAATCAGTTTATCATTCATTTTGCTACTCCTGTCATGAAGAACAATCATTTTAACTTTAATGGTTATTTTATCTGAGACGAGCATGGGGCTATGCTATCTGTTTGTGAGTTGTTTGAGATAAACTTTATTTTGAATCCAGAACAAGAATAGAATAGATCTTTATTGTCATTGCAAGTATACAATACAACTCCATTTAAGCAGTCCAATGCAGCATTTAAAAAAAAAAAAACTAATTTGCCCAAAATGTTGAAATGGTGTAGATATATTGATGACATATTTTGTCTGTATTAAGGTGACGCATTGCATGGTTTTTACAATGGATTTAAGTGATGTAAAAGTTCTTTTTTTGGAAATGTGGGTCATAAAGGACAAGGGCATCCTATCCAATACCTTATACTATAAGGAAACAGACAAACAAGCAGTTTTCATCCCACCTCCCTCAACAGAGGTCTTCTCAAAAGTCAATGTTTTAGACTCTGAAGAATATGCAATACTACCAAAGATGGAAAAATCTGATGATATGAGGGCTGCAGTGTGGGTATCCTACTGAATGGATTAATAAGACTCATGAAATGGCATTGAGAGAGCCCCAATCAGAACTGTCGAGAAAAGTAAGAAAAAGAAAAGAGATTTTCTGTAACTTGCTATTCTCTCCACTCACATGCCATAAAATCGGTCTTCAGAAAACATTGGTATATTTTAAAATCATACCCTGAACTAGCCCTGATTTTTAAAGATCTGCCACTTTATGTGTACAAGTGAACGCAAAACTTGGAAGATTTACTCGTCCATGCTGATCTTGCCCATCACAAAACAATGCAACCTTCACAACAGTGGCTTTTATGCCCCTTACCAGATGGTAGCTACCATGGTGGTAACTGTGCTCCCACAAACAAAATATAAGACGCTCAAAATTTCTGAGCCATTGTTTTACACTTACAAGAGTAGGAACAGAGTAAGCTACAATTGAGCCTATGACATAAGTATTGTTGTAATTACTCTCGCTGCCAGAAGGGGAGATTGATTAAATTGAGTGCTGAATTAAATTCGTAACAAGCTTTACACGATGCAGCCTTTGCCAACATTATTGTTATTATCGTGACAGAAGGTACACATACATTTTAACAGTCCATACAGCCAGAGCCTGACAACAATAATTTGATGCACCTAATTGCCCAACAAGCACCTGATATTGTTTCTTCAACAGAGCTTCATAGCCAAGTGACTTCTTCGGGTAGGAATGCTCTTTTGTTGGCTTTTATCCACAAAGTGGAAGGAACACAAAAGGATAGGATGTATGGTTGGGTTTTTCAGGTTCAAAGCCTTCAGCTAGAGTCTGAGAGCTTCGTCCTCCTTTGCAGTGGGTACAGGTCATATGGGAACCTACAGGTACACTCAGACAGAAGTTGAGGTAGATGTTCAAGACATTCTTGCTATTTGTCGTTTCTTCCATTTATTACGTCACCCTCTCACTGAACATGCAATATAATACTGGCCATTTTTTTATCAGTAATGCTATAGCTTAAATTGACAGCTAGCTAACAGTACAGACTCATCTTACAAACTACTACAGAACATTTTCGGGTAATTGGCCGTGACCACCAGAAGTTCAAACACAATTAGAAGTTCTCTGCTGACACCCGGGTTACCGTGCAAAATGAGGTGAATAGTAGAACTTCATTGTTTGTGTGTGTTGGTTTCAGGTGAGCAGTATGGAGAAGAGTTTGGAAAGATCAACTTGATAAGAAAAGCCCCTGCTCTTCGAGATGGAGACTTCTGCCTGGCTGAAAGGTGATTTTTTAAATACACATAAATCATGTTTGAGTAATAATCTTATAGTATAGAACCTATAGTCATCAGTGATGTTTGTCTCTGCAGCATTGCCATCCTGCTTTATCTGGCAGAGAAGTATAAGACCCCAGACTTCTGGTACCCACCAGACCTCCAGCAGCGCGCTCGCATCAATGAGTATCTGTCATGGCAGCACATGGCCATCCGCATGCATGGATCCAAGATTTTCTGGCTCCGGGTATGTTGACTAATGCCTGTAATTATTATTATTTCTCCAAACTAAAGGACCAGAGGGGTGATGTGAACTGTAGGAAAAACACCAGTCCAGTGTTGTTAGTTAGCTTCTTGCTATTGTTCCTGCTGGTGTGTGTGCAGTTAGATACTGTATGTCAGGGCTTGTTTAGCACCTTTTACTGCCACAAGTGTGCACATGAAGCTTTAAACTGGTTTAGAAGAAGTTGTATCATATTTCATTTTGATTTCATATCAGTGCTGCATCCATTGTGCCCTCCTTTCTGTAGCTCAACCAAATCACATCACCAAGACAGAAGGCAAAGCGTTAATACAATCCATTCTTTGCAGCATCAGTGCTAGACTTTGATGTCAAACTCATTTTACAACATTAAAAGAAGCGTTTTGCAACCTTTTTGGTTTGTCACCTCTTAAAATTCCCTATTTGATTGATACTAAAAGATGATTCACAATTTTTCAAGTCTAAAAACAAGTGTATTAAGACAGCAGGTGTTCATATGAACTAGGGCTAGGCAAAAAGATTATTTTTTAAACAATTAATCTAGTGATTATTTTTTCGGCGTTACATTTTTCGATTACCTAAACGATTATTTTTTCGATTATTGATTATTTTCCCATTATTTAATTTACTATAGAAATGTACACATTATGATTATCAAAAAACATTGATTTCTTTATAACATTTCAATATTTATTTAACATTAAGTATTGCTCCCAAAACCTCTCCAGATACTGTAGATGAGACCAAATGATTTTGAACTGCGTGTGGAACCATTTCCTTCATTTTACGTGCTTAGCTACAGTCATTGTGTTTTGGGCTCTGAGCACTTCCAAAACGTGGGTGACCTACACTTAACCATGTACCTGAACGCCTCCTGTGTAGACACTCGCTGTTGATCTTCTAAACATGCTGTTAACGCTACGCTTTCTGTCTATACAGGGTCAGAGTGTCCCTTCTTGATTAAAAGCTGTTTTTCGCTGTCTACTTTTATCTCTTTAGATCACTTTTCTCTGACTCGCACTGTTGCTGCTACACGCTGCCTCCATTTTTTGTTTTGGCCAACGTGTCGCCCAAGCCCATAATATGAACAGTGAAAGAGGTTTTCCTCTCAGTAATCATTCCTCCTGTTCATACTGACTATTAAAAGATCTCCTTTAAATGTGCTTTCAATGTAAAGTGATGGAGGATAAAATCCACAGTGTGTCCACACAGTCATTTAAAAGTAGATGATCAGCTTCTATTGAGCTTCATCAGTGTGAGTTAGTCATATCAAGTGATATCTGACACATTTACAGGCTTTTTACCATCAATTTCCCTCTTTGTGTTTCAATTTTGACTCATTTGGACACTGAAGCTTCATATCAGCTTCAGATCAACGTTTAAATACATGTTTACACAGAACGAGGACTGTGGATTTTGTAAGTGCATTATAAGGGGATCTTCTAATGGTCAGTATGAACAGGAGGAATCATTAAAAACCTGTTTCAATGTTTATGTGTTTTTCTGGTTTGGCAGTAAGTAGAGGGGAGTGGGAAGGAGATGGAGAGAGAAACATCTTTTCAGTTGAAAAATAATAGAAATGGAACAAAGTCAATGTCTGCCCAGTTCTCAGCTGATTGTCAGCTGATTATATACCCCTGTACTGCTCAATCCACATTTTTAGTTTTTAGGACAAATATAAAATAGTGATTTGATGATGACACGCTAGCACATGAGAGCTAACCCTCCCCTTCAAAACAGGAAGGGTGACACATTGAACACAGTGAACTTTGCATTGAACACAGTGAACAGCCATGGCTGTTTATGAGGTTAAAAGCTGCATTCTTTCTGGTTTCTGTGGCTGTCTTTCAGGAAAAGGATTTGTCCTCACATGATGTGCTTGTTTATTGTATCTGTTTCCATCATAGACATAGATACAAATCTCATTTTGTATCAACAACAAGGTCTTTGTTGGACAGTTGGTAATTTCATCTGCTCTCCCCAAGAATGAAATATGTTTTTTATATTTGGACTGTAGCTTATGATTCCCAAGGTTCTGGGTGTGGACGTTCCCCAGGACAAGCTGGATGCAGCCTTGGAGGACTTGAACGGCTCTCTGAAACTCCTAGAAGACAAGTTCATCCAGGACCGGCCCTTCATTGCAGGAGAGCACATCTCATTAGCTGACCTGGTTGCCATTGTGGAGGTCATGCAGGTGAGTGTTGTAAAATGGTCCACATTGATAAACATGTTGACCCAGTAAGAAAATATCATGTTTTTGATGGAATGTGTTTTAGCCACTTTCTGTTTGTTTCAGTAGACTTACCACTAGCTTGGGAAAGGCCGTCTTTGTGTCTGAGAATCTGGACTGACATGAAAAAAATATGATTTCCAATATTTTACTTTTAAAATAAACATGTTTTTCATCAACAGAACAAGCTAACTTCTTAACATACAAGCAGCCATAAAATAAAATAGATTTTACTGGCAACATTTCAAATTAAAGCTGCATTCATTGCTTTGTTTTGCCACTTGTGGGTGAGTAGAACAACACTGATGAGAGCAGTGAGACTAGTTGTTAATATCAAAGATTTCACAGCCTTCGCCTCAGGGAGAACAACCTCAGAGTTTTCATTAAACCCACTTTCTGGAGTTCACATTTCTGGAGCATGTTGTGCTTGGCACCTATGTTTGAGTTTGCTTAAAGTTACAAAACAAGTTACATTAAAGTTACATTACAAACAAGAACAAAAAGTACTCTGCTACTGTTCTTCAAACAAGGTTTAACTAATTCAGGCTAACATAATCCTGATAATTCTCATCCTGATAATTTGGTTCTTTGAATGCAGTTTGAGGACGTGTCTTCTTCAGGTCTGAAGTTACTTTACAGACACTTTGATGGCATAGTGACATGGCCACATACCAGTGGCTGCTTGGAAGGTACAACAAATAGACTCAGAAATCTAAAACACTACAGTATTGTGTTATAGCATTCATAGGAGATACTATGGGCAGTAGTTCATGTGGTGATCAGTCACAGTGGATAGGTGAACACACATACATATACAGGTCTTTATTTATGTCCACATATGATAACGATGTCATTATAATTCAGTTCCCAATCACACATTTGATTCAGTCAATACTGTGTGTGTGTGTGTGTGTGTGTGTGTGTGTGTGTGTGTGTGTGTGTGTGTGTGTGTGTGTGTGTGTGTGTGTGTGTGTGTGTGTGTGTGTGTGTGTGTGTGTGTGTGTGTGTGTCACTGACAGCCTGTGGGCTCCGGCCTGGACGTGTTTGAGGGTAGGCCCAAGCTGAGCGCGTGGCGGGACAGAGTCCAGGCTGCCATTGGTAAGGAGCTGTTCGACGAAGCCCACCAAATAATCCTTGGTGCCCAGGAGAGAGTGAAATTGTTGGATGCCGGCAAGCTTCAATTCTTCAAGCCCAAGATCCTCAAGTTATTCCTGTGAAGAGGAGAACAGGTTCTCTCATTCTCCTCTTGAAATTAAAGATAACTCATGATGCATGATGTTTCTCTGTTGTTACTGGATACTATACAGTATGCATCCCAAGTCTCTTTTATGAAGAACTCCCAATGTTTTAATGTAAAACATAAGCACTAGTACATTTCACAATAATGAAATCATGTGATATGTAGTACTGGTAACAGAGGTCAGACACAGTCCTGATGTGGTGTTACACAACAGAAAGGAATGTGAAATGTGAGATAAGCACTGTTCTGGGAGTTTCAGCATTTCTGTTTCCTCTAACAGTTCTGGAGAACTGTTATTCGTGCTGCATTATGGCCACAGTACATGCTGTTAATCAGCCACTCTCCACATGATGAATCATTGTAACACTCACCTTAATAAGCCTTAATAAACAACTTAAACTCTGCTCTCTGTCAGTTACAGTGATTATTCAGATGGGAACAGAAGAGGTTTTTCACACTGTGAAATGATCTGTTTTATTGTTCAGAATGTCATAATTAGTATCAATAGTTAGACTAATATTTGCTTTACTCAGTATGTTTGCTATTCACAGTATGAAAGATTAACTTTTGTAGTAGTTTTAAAGGTTTTAAACACAATTTAAATATGTATTTAATAAGGTCCCTGTAATTACACAATGTTTTATTTAAAGTGAAAACTGGGCTTGATATTAAAATGCATGTAGTAATGAGTACAAATATTATAAAATAAGTTGCAACAGTATAAAAAATATCTAATATAAACAAAACATAGAGCTGACCGAATCTTATATTTTTAAAGACAAGTAAATCTCTGTGTTGCTGCTAAGTCTTTGCTTTCTTTGCATCAGTCAGCTAAACCTCCTCTTTCATCCTCCTATCACTCTATTCCTGCTGTCTGTGAAATTATTCATACAGAAACATGCTACTTAAATCCCAATCAGATAATAGCCACGAGGACACATTGCTGATGATCAACCCTCTCTATGATGGTCCAGGGTTCAAAGACCCCTGCAGTCTGCAGTACAGACCGCCTTAATACATCTCTTCTTTTCTTTATGTGTCTTTATAAGACTTTATTAGTCATAACACATTCCATTCCATCACAGTCAAATGCTTAACATTGTTAATTGAAATAAAAATCAAGTCTCGAGACAGAAAATACAAAATAGAGGGACAATAAAATAAAATACAACATAATACAATGAAGGCATCTGTTTCCAAAAAAAATCTAATAAAAAGTTACATCTTTGAAATAAAAAAAAAGAGCCATCATAGTCATCACATTAACAATAAAATCAATTTTAGGTCCTTACATTCAAAACGTATAACATCTTTCTAAAGTTGTATTAGCGAGTTATTCATTTTCATTTTTACTGAAAGTACAGTTTTTATCTATATCAACAAAACATATACAGTAGGTAAAGATACTTTATTTGTCACACATACAGTCGTACAGTGAAATTCAGTCTCAGCATTTAACCCATCCTAAGTGCTAGGAGCATGAAACAAAAACATTTTGTTCTTCATGTTATGTACAATTTTTAAATGTATTTCTCTAGCCTTGATTATATGGTAATGTTTTATTCAAGTGATTTCAAAAGAACTCTCCTCTTGGAGTGATCTTTCTTGTATCTTTCTTTCTCTGTCTAATTATTTTCAAATAGGTTTATTGTACACAAGTCCATTATTATTAAATAAATCAGATAAAAAATACAATGAAGAGTTATTATAAAGTGGAAGAGAGACATAAAGAAGAGAGAGACAATAATTAATGTCTCCACTAGATGGCAAACTAAGACCACAAATGAAACTGGATGAGTTATTCATATAATGGTCGACTTCCTGTTGGACTTAGGGTATGGGTCCAAGAGGCTTTTTTGTGCGTCTGGACATAATACATAGGCCTTGTCGATTTCATTTCTTTATGTCAATGTGGAAGGCGGGGCTTAAACTTTGAAATCTTCCAGGGGGCGCTGTGGAGTCATCTTCTCACTTAAAAATCCCAAACTTTGTCAGTAGTCAATATGTGTGACTGTTGACGTATGTGTACAATTTGGTGAGTGTAGGAGTTTGTCAAAATGTACAAAATGGATAAAGGCATTAGGGGGCGCATACTGCATGATCAGTTCATGCACAGGACTTGTGAGAGGACAGACTGAAATTGCTCCTATTAAATGACTGTTCTTTTTGCACTATATCTGTTAAAAATATACATCTCATAGAACTTTTTACTGCCTTTTTGCACTACCACAACTTAACTATACAGAAACGTATGCTGCTACTTCCTACATATACAAAAGTAGACTCCAAAATCTTATTTTAACTTACTGCCTATACATTCTATGTTTTATTTTTATATTATTATTAGTAAATGTCTTATCTGTTGTGCGCTTCAATGTTAACTCTTTAGTGTTAGGAAACATATGTCAATAACATAATTTAACTGCATAAACAAAGAGAGACATAAGAAAACCATGATAACAATAACAATAAGGCAGGTTAAGCAACAAGACAATTTAACAGCATAAAAAAGACAGCCTAGCAGGAACAAGTAAAAACCTATCAAAACAAATATGAACAACAGGACAGCAGTTTTAGCAGCTGGACAGTTTTGTCAGGTGTTGAGTTTTTTCAGACTAGTGCTGACAGATTTGGAGATTTGTGAGCCATGTTCATTATTGTCTAGAAAAGGACCTGTAAGTGGTAAGGTCCCTGATGTGGGCTGGTACAGCATCTGAATGGAACACTTTCCATTAAAAGCAGTCTTGCATTCAAGACCTTTGCATCCAGGGTGATTGTTTCAGACTATAAATGAAAGAATGTAGTAAATTCGAGAAGCAAAAATTGGGCAAGGTAACACATGTTCTTTTATTGTGGCTGTTATTGAGTAGTGTTGTGTTTTCTGGGTTTTGGTTTGCACTGTTTCCCTTGCGTGTTCATTCGGAGTGAATGAGCACTGTGTTCATGTGCTCCTCCTCACACCTTCCACCTGTTCCTTGTCTGATTAGTTCAGTTTGTGTTTAAGGATAATTTTCTGTGAAATCTTTGTTGAATCTTCTGTTCTGTTGAGTTTTCTCCGTTCTATTGTGTTCCAAGAATAAAGTCACTGCATTTGGGTAAACCTACACTGCTACTGTAACAAAGGCACTACACATTTATTACCATACTAGATGTATGTACATTTTCAAATAATTCTGCAAATCCTAAAATGAAAAGAAAACTTACTTAAATGTTCCATTAAGACTCAGTCACAACTCATGTATTATATACATAATTATAACACTGGAGAAACCATCTTCCCTTTTTTCTTTTAAAACCTAAACATCAAAATTAAAAATGATTTGAATTTTTGATCATCTGTACTCCAGAATATCTCAAGGTTTTGTTGAGTCATTCAATGGCAATCCTCCAATCCTCATATTACCTCTAATACAAAAAAACATAGGATGGGTGTCATGCTTCTCTTAAATCAACCATCTCATATAATCTGAAATAATAATGGACCAAAATGTTCAAAGCTGTATTTGACGTGAGCTTTCAAGATCTTGTGCAGAGAGTGATAAATGATATTGGTTTCATTATTTAATAAAAACACTTAAAGAGAGAAATAGAGAAACGTATGCAGCCTATCAGTCGCTATAAAATCACATGATTATGTCTTACTGGAAGCAAACTCTTCTTTCTTAACACCAATGATTTGTTATCTCCACTTCCTTCAGTCAGAATGGTCAATACACTGATCTGCACCACACCCTGTAACTGGAAATGATCTCTCTCTACTACTTACAGTTTTATAATCAAAATAAAGTTTACACTAATCATATATGACACACTGTAAATAAACTTACCATCATTAATCAAGTGACCAGTCTCAGCTACATTATCAAAATACTTAGTTTAAATTTATAAAAGATATTAATATTTTCTTCTTCTGTTTCTAAAATCACTGCACTAAAAGCCATTCAGTTCGTTTTAAGTGATGCATTCATTTTAAGTATGAAACATTTGTACAGTATTCACTCTCTCGCAATGTTTTTGCTCTCTACCAACTCCTGAGAGAAATACATTTTCATATCTCTTTAGTTTCTAAATGCTCCACTATGTACACCAGCTGGTCTACAGCTAACTGTGTTTGTTTGTCATTCACCACTTTAACCAAGTAGGTTTTGCACTTAAACCAAACCAAAACCCAATTATTAAAAAGTTGGAAACAATTAGAAAGCATAGCAGACTAACAATCACTTGATCCCCAAACTATGTCATCTAATAAAAAGGCTGGTAAAGTGGGTGCATTTCCAGCAATATATGGGAATAAACATTAAATATTAAACATTTCTGGCCATCAGGCCTCAGTGTTGATGCCTGCACTAGTCCGTATATTCATAAACATTTTTAACAACATTTTCCAGGACAATGAAAGATTCTGTTATTTTGTTATAATTTAAGGAAGTAGGCATCTTGTTTTCTTGATTGAGGTAGTGATGCAAGACACTTACAGCAAGCATAAAGACTTTATACTTTCCCTATTCCACAACGGTTCTTCAGATGTTGACATAGTTATACTGATTAATGACCAAACAAAATGACCGTCATTCAAGGCTTCAACATTATGAGGAAATCCTGCAGAGCAAATTTAAGTAAATGATCTAGTTCAGTGCGTGATGTTACACATTAACAGCATGTTTTGTCTGAATTGTTTAACTATGTTCAACAAGTGCAACAAGACTCAGTACACGATCATTCAGTCCATGAAAGTCAAGAACCCAGTTTGGTAATATAGCCTAGTGGTGTATACTAAGCATACACTCTAGAAACAGATGTGTAAATACATCACGTGTACACTTTTAACACACCAGCATGCCTACTTTGTGTTGCTTTCAACACAATTACTGTGTTAGCATTCTTCCTCTAAGTAATGTTGTTATTTAGTGACATTTAGCAGAACGGTTGCCACAGAATGGTCCCCCCCCCCCCCCCCCCCCCCCCCCCCCAGCAACACACAGATGCAGCAACATAGTGGAAAGCATGCGTAAAGATGGGGTGATTATGTCTGGAGTGCCACGTATGCACTGGCATAATACAGTCGGCACGAACTGCTTGTCATCGTTTCGCTGCCCAGAAACTGTATTTTCAACCAGGAAGACCCCAGACACGACATCCCATCGGGGCTCATTAGACCACCGGGGTCTCCATGGATCAATCTCCCAGCTGTAAAGCAACGGAGGCAGCGCAGAGAGAGGAAGCAGAAGCGAGGCTGCCATGCCGGGATACGAACCAGGCTAGGCAGAGCCCCGCACAAGCCCCCGCTCCCAAGCCTCTTCGATGTCTCCCCTTCTATCTGCCACGGGAGGTTACAGTTGTCATAATCATTGCTGTTTACATTCCTCCTGATGCTAACACCACAACTGCCTTGGGCTACTTGCTAACTGCCATTAGCAAACAACTGCGGGCCCAAGGGTTCAAAATCAAACGCTTCTGGCGGGGAAAAAGTCACTAGTTGCTCCATAGTGGCAGTGCAGAGTTGACAGTGGGTTAGCTTAGCTCGTCGGCTAACACTGTCTGGGCCGTGGATTAGCCTCTTGTCGTGACGCACCTTCATTCACCAAACTTTTGCAAAGTGGTCGAACTGGTCCGCACAGGCATATTAGACTCAATCCGTCATGGGTGTAGCACTTCTGACAACATGTATTGTTGACCTCTATTTCTATAATTCAAGAACAACAACGTGCTGTTATCTCCATAACTTTATTAACACTTTGTCAGCTTAACATTACTGAACACACACTGACCCCACAGTCCCACAGTCACCACAGTCCCACAGTCACCACAGTCCCACAGCGCCACTCCCATGGCACCGACGGAGTGGCTGCCAGTTACAGAAGCTCTGACCTCTCTCTTTGTTTATTGTGTTTTTTTATAGTGAGTTTTTCTGGACTTTTAAACGCTGCATCGGCCAAATGCATTCATCCATGACAACCGGCCATGGTCTAGCTGTTGTTTACACTCGAGAGCAGCTGATTGCGCTGGGCCAAGCTAGGCTAGGCCAAGCTAGGGTATCCCCCGAAGAGAGACCGGAGATCCCGGCTGAACTACGGAGGAGGAGGAGGACGTACGCAGAGCCGGAATTAAGTGCAGAATAAGGAGACGTGGGTACAAACCATGCCTTCCAGCTGTTATTACGGGGAATGTGAGGTCTCTCTCGAACAAGATGGATGAGCTAGTGGCGCTAATGAGGCTGTAGCGGGAGTACCGGGAGTGCAGTCTGATCCACTTCACAGAGACCTGGCTCAACGAGCTCACCCCAGACTCACTGGTGCAGCTGGACGGATTTCATCTTGTCAGAGCGGACAGGGACATGAGAGCGAGTGGTAAGAAGAAGGACGGAGGAATTGCGATGTTTGTGAACAACAAGTGGTGTAACCCTGGCCACATCTATTAAGGAGCAACGGTGTACTAGGGACATTGAACTGCTAGCGGTTAGCATCCGGCCATACTACCTGCCGAAGGAGTTTTCACACGTCGTCGCAATAACAGTTTACATCCCTCCCTCGGCCAATGCCGATGCAGCCTGCAAGCTTCTCCACAGTGTTGTGTCACAGCAACAGACAGCGTATCCTCAAGCCTTTCTCCTCATCACCGGAGATTTTAATCATGCTTCCCTGTCTGCCACTCTCCCTAACTTCCATCAGTACGTGGACTGCTACACCAGGACAGTAAAACTGTCTGTATGCAAACACAGCAGACGCCTACAGCTCCTCCCCCCTCCCCCCGCTCGGTCACTCAGATCACAACCTGGTCCATCTGCTCCCTGCCTACATACCTATGGTGAAGAGACAGCCCCCCAAAAAAGGTGTGTGAAACAGTGGTCTGAGGAGGTCAGTGAAGCACTGAAGGACTGTTTCTCCACCACTGACTGGGAGGTGCTCTGTGCGCCACACGGACAGGACATAGACAGTTTAATGGACTGTATCACAGAATATATACATTTCTGTGTAGAGACCACCATGCCCACCAGGAGAGTGAGATGTTTCTCAAATAACAAGCCCTGGGTGACTACTGAGCTGAGAGCCTTGCTGCTGGAGAAAAGAAGGGATTTAAATCTGGTGACAGAAAGGAACTGAGGAGGGTGCAGAGGGATCTTAAAAGAAAGATCAGAGAGTGCAAGGCCAACTATAGGAGAAAAATAGACAACCAACTGCAGAACAACTCAAGGGAGGTCTGGAGAAGACTCCAAACTATTTCAGGCTAGGGCAAAAGCAGGAAGAGGGACCCTGAACCTGGGGATAGAGACTGGACAAGTTAAACCTGTTTTAATAGATTTGATTCTGGTCCCATCCCCTCCAGCCTGAGCACAGTCCAGCCTACCTCCAGCTCCCTTTGCCTGCTCGCTCCCTCACCTCCGCCATCATCTCTGGGGCTCTCACCCTCCCCCTCACCACCACCACCACCATCATCCTCCCCCTCATCACCACCACCTCCATCTATGGGGCTCTCACCCTCACCCTCAACACCACAACCATCATCCTCCCCCTCACCACCACCACCACCACCTCATTCTATGGGGCTCTCACCCTCAACACCACCACCATCATCCTCCCCCTCACCACCACCACCTCCATCTCTGGGGCTCTCACCCTCACCCTCAACACCACCACCATCATCCTACCCCTCACTAACACCACCTCCATCTATGGGGCTCTCACCCTCCCCCTCACCACCACCATCATCCTCCCCCTCACCACCACCACCTCCATCTATGGGGCTCTTACCCTCAACACCACCACCATCATCCTCCCCCTCACCACCACCACCTCCATCTATGTGGCTCTCACCCTCACCCTAACCACCACCATTACTGCGGCTCTCCCCCTCCCCCTCACCTCCCCCATCATCTTTGGGGCTCTCACTCTCCCCTTCACCATCACCACCACCACCACCATCCCTGCGGCTCTCACTCTCCCCCTCACCAACACCACCACCACCACCACCATCACCATCTATGGTACCTTCACCCTTCCCACCACCCTCCCCAACACCACCACAACCACCACCATCATCTATGGGGCCCTCACTCTCCCCACCACCATCATCTCTGTGGTTCTCCTCCCCCCCATCCCCTTCCCCTCCTCTCTTCACACCAACAGTGGATCAGGTGAGAGTGCAGCTAAAGAAGATCAAGGTTAGGAAAGCCACAGGTCCTGATGGCATCAGCTCCAGACTCCTCAGGGACTGTGCAGACCAGCTCTGCCAGGTGGTCTGCTACATCTTTAACCTGAGCCTGACTCTGGAAAGGGTTCCCGTCAAGTGGAAGACTTCTTGTTTGGTTCCAGTCCCAAAGACCTCGTGCCCCAAGGAGCTCAACCACTTCAGACCTGTGGCTTTAACCTCTCACCTGATGAAGGCATTTGAGAGGATCGTTTTGAACCATCTCCGCCCCCTGGTGAGCCCTTACATGGATCCCCTGCAGTTTGCATACCAGCCTGGCATTGGGGTGGATGATGCTGTCATCTACCTGCTGCAGAGATCACTGTCTCACCTGGAGGACACTGGAAATACTGTGAGGATCACTTTTTTTATTTCTCCAGTGCTTTCAATACTATTCAACCTACACTGCTCAAGAGGAAGCTGGAGAGAGTGGGGGTCAGTGACCAGATGGCTGCATGGACCCTTGACTACCTCACAGACAGACCCCAGTATTGGCGCTTTTCCACTACACAGTTCCAGCACGACTCGCCTCGACTCGGCTCGCCTGGCCTCTGTACGGTTCCAGAACAGACCTTTTCCATTACAAAAAAGTACCTACTCAACGTGGGCGGGGTCGTCATAGCACGGCTCTGCGAAACTGGCGTGACTTCGTTTTATACGCGACACAAAACACATAAACATGGAGGACATTGAGGCAGTGGTGTACTTGCTGCTGTATGAGGCTTTCTGTCTCACACAAAGCAAGAAAATTGAGCCGTATGGCTGTAACTATGGTAACGCTGCTGCCGGTATTTAAAAACGCCGGGTTTGATTCTTGTGTGGGACGGCTCATGACGCTTCCAGCGACAACTACCAATCAGCGGCCAGCAGTGTGTCGACGTCACATTTTAGTACCGGCTTGGCTCGCTTGGAACCTCACCAGAGCAGGTACTAAAAAAGTATCAGGTACCAGGTACTTTCCCTAGTGGAAACGCAAAAAGAACCGAGGCGAGTTGAGGCGAGTCGTGCTGGAACTGTGTAGTGGAAAAGCGCCATATGTGAGGTTGCAGGACTGCGTGTCAGATGTGGTGGTCTGCAGCACAGGGGCCCCTCAGGGTACAGTACTCTCACCTTTCCTCTTCACCCTGTATACAGCAGACTTCTGTTACTCCATGGACAGTTGTCACACTGCCATTGTGGGATGTGTGTCAGAGGGGAACGACATGGACTTTGTCGACTGGTGTGAGCAGAACCACCTACAAGTCAACGCCAGCAAGACAAGGGAGATGGTGGTTGACTTCCACCGAAAACCCTCCAAAATTGCACCGGTGAACATCCAGGGACTTGACATCGAGAGAGTGAGGACATACAAGTACCTGGGTGTTCACTTCAATAGTAATCTGGACTGGTCAGACAACATTGACTCTATCTACAAGAAGGAGCGCTTCTGCAGGTCCTTCATTCCAACTGCAGTCAGACTATACAATCCTGCACAATAGTTGCACTTTAGGGTCCTTTTTTAGTTTTACATTTTATTGTTGTATATATTTGTTTTTGTTTGTTTGTTGTTTTTTCTATGCTGAGAACTGCTGTAGCAATTAATTTTCCCAACTGTGGGATCAATAAATATTTCTTTATCTTTATCTTTACTCCTGCCATTACACAAGGCATCACCTCTCCCCCATCTGGGTCAATCTGACCACATCTCCTTGTTTTTGACTCCAGCATATACAGACTAGTTATCAACACGGTCAAACCAACTGCCAGAGCAATACAAGTGTGGCCAGAAGGGGCTACTGAGCAACTGCAGGACTGCTTTTCCTGCACTGACTGGACTAAATTTGAATATGACAATGTTGACACCTACACCTCCTCTGTATTATGCTACATAAAATGCTGCATGGACAATGTCACCACCACAAAACGGATCTGTGTGTTTCCTAACAGCAAGCCGTGGATGAACAAGGACGTACAACTCCTGCTAAGGGCCCGCAACACTGCTGTCCGGTCAGGTGACACGCAACACTACAGCGCAGAGGATCGAGGACCACTTTGGCAACTCGGATCCCCGCCGGGCATGGCAAGGAATACATCACGTTACCAGGCAAAACAACACCTGCAGTCTGACCAGCAGTAGCGCTTTAGCGGCAGAGCAGCTCAACCAGTTCTTTGGCCGCTACGAAGAGGGAAGAACAGTGACGACCATGGACCCAACCCGGTCTTGAGCACACCTGAATTTCGTTGTATGTTCTGTACAATGACAATAAAGAAATCTTTATCTTTATCTTTATATTGCCATTAATTGTGCAAATGTTGAAGCAGTGCTCAACAGTGGTGTGCAGTCAGGTGAGGCAGGGTAGGCAGTGCATCACCTAGGCTAATGAGAAAAAAGAAAAAGAAATAAAAATTATATTATTTTTATTTTTATACTTTTTTTTATAATTTTGTTTTGATTATTGATTTATTGATGTAAAAATAAAAAATGAAAACGTGAAATGTGTTGTTTTAACGATATATAAGGAATGCCACTACTCAGGAGAGCTTGTTTTCATTTCAGAGGACCGGAACTCCCCGCTTGGGCACAACGCTTCTCTGCCTCTGAGATTCTCTGAGAAGGAGGAACAATTTCCAGTATTGATCATGTTGACTTATAAAATCCCCCATTAGAAAGGGTAAAAAGAGTAATAGGCACCAAATAGGCTTTGTTTCATGGGGTTCTCTGATGTTCTAAAGTTAAGAAGAAGTTTGTTTTTCTCATTTGCAAAACTTTAATCAAAAGCTTACCATTCTGTCTAGCATCCATTCTACATCAACTAGAACCACACCCTCTAATCTGTCATACACAATGTCTATACATATGTTTTCAATCACATATAAGTAATAGAGTGAGTTTAAACAGGAATTCTCTTTTATAACAGTTAAAGTTTGTTAAAGTTGTTCAAGACATGTTATTCATAAGTTGCTTTATTACTTATTTATTTATCAAATACATACTGGGCAACTTGTTTGTAAGTTAGACAGAAATGGCAACAACCTGCTGGCTGAAAAGCTTTCTAAAGACCCTCCAAATGAATGGCAAGCAAGATTATCAGCGGTCAAGAGCCAGATAGAGAAGTCTGACCCATGGTACTCTGTTTAAACCATGTCTAAGATCTGTGTAAAGAACAGAAGAGTAGACAAAGGTGAATGTTTGCCAGGGAGAAGTTGTCAAAGGTTGGACAGTGCCATCATCATTTGATATAGAGTAGCTATTCATCACAGATGCAGTTTTATCCTTTATAGAATACAATGAATTTGTCTAGTAGCTGTTTGGTGCACGCAATGTTTTTTTGCACATCAGGAATTTGATACAGAGTAAATTTTGGCAACAAATAAAGCTGCACAGTCACAGTGATCAGAAGAAAATGAAGACCCATTGTGCTGTCCAAATCAGAGTCCAAGTTAGTTTATCAGTCATCCATAATGTGTAATAAAGATGGCCTAGAAACATCTTCTGACACATAACTGACATTTACCATCTGATCTAAATGTACTAGGTTTGCAAAGTGTGTCCTCTATTGAGATGTCTGGCATATAATTGAAGATACAGACATGGACACATTTCTTGGTACCATTCCACGAAAATACAAGAACCCACAATTTTCTCTGAAATTACTTGATATACGTTTTTTATTCAAACATTGCTTTCAACAATTGATGGAACCTTTGTTGCACAACCTTTAGAGTCAAACACAAGCTATTTTTGTAGCCCTCAATGAGACTTGTGCATCTGTCTGCAGGTAGTTTGACCCCCTACTGAGCAAACTGCCCTAGCTGTCTCAGGTTTGAAGGGTGCCTTCCCCAGATTGCATGTTTCAGCTCTTTCATTTTAGGATTTCAGATCAGGGCTCATAGAAGGCCACTTTAGAATAGTCCAATGTGTTATTCTAGGCCATTCTTAGGTGTTTTTAGCTGTGTGTTTTGGGTCATTGTCCTGTTGGAGGACCCATGACCAGCCACTGAGATGGAGCTTTCTGACACTGGGCAGTTCATTTCTCTCCAGAATGCCAAAACATATTCCCATAGTCCCATGAAATTCATAACAATTAATCACATGATGAAGTATTGCCTGTGTGTACTTTACACACACATGCATAACCCAGATTCTGCAACAGCATAACCATTAACTTAATCTGAGACCCAGTCACACAACAAGGGAGTGGTTTCTGAGAACAGCTCAGATTTCAAGGTCAGATCTTCAAGTGCAATCCACAATCATCATCCCATACAAACAGTACATCCTAAACAAACACCATCACGTGACATCAGTGTGTATATAAAGAGCAGAGCAGAGCAGCCTCCTCTCACCACTGATACTTGAAGAACATCACCTCACATTTACTTGACACGGTAAGACACCTGCTGCTTTGACTTTTTCTGTCTATCCAGACTTTTCATTCAGTGGAGCTCATGTTTCTGTTTTACCTCTCTGTATATTTATTGCCAGTTATTTTTTCCACACAGAAAAATATTTAGATCTCTGTCAACACCATGAAGACTGTCCTCGTCCTCTCTATTCTCCTCTGTGCTGCTTTTGCAGGTCAGACACGTAAAACTGAATACACACCATCATCAGTCAGCTGTCCACTAACATTGTATTCTATGGTCACCCTTTGCACCCTGTTTTTTGCAGAGGATTAATTTATCATAATATGTACACTACTGTTACTTAAAGTGTGATGTATTTCTGCAGCTACAGATGAAGACAAAGATAAGGCTCTAGGTTAGTATCGAAGGTTTGGCTTAAATGCACAGACGGTGAGAATGTAAGATCTGCATATATCTGACATCAAACTGACATATGATTCATCCACAGATGCAGCAGTGATGGCCCCAAAGGAAGAGATGGCTGCTGTACCAGGTACTCTTCAAATCTAATGCAACTTTTTCTACAGTTTTCTGTTATTTCTGTTATTTGGCCTATAGCATGGCAACCATTAAATTAAAATAAACTCAATAAATGGCCAAAACAGCTCAGTAAACTTAAGAAACAAACCTAGAAAGAATAAGTGTCCTTTTAACTATGTGAGATATCTGTTAAACATGACATTAAATGACTTTGGAGAAAGTAAACAACTGAAGAGGACAAAAAAGTTTTTGTTTTTTTTAGTATTTTATTTATAGGTTTTTCAGTGTATAAACAGGTCACCAAGTACCAAATAGTACAACAAGAGACACATTTAAATGAATAAAAAATAAAACAAAGGTTTGTAACATAACAAAGGAGATGCGCTAATAAATCAAAATTAGGCATTACAGACACACACACACACACACACCGGGGCCCCCCCTCAAAAAACCCTACTCAAATACAATACATACAAGTCAACTCAATAGACATTTTTCGGTGCATACTGATAAGTGTAGAGAAGTGTTGGGAGCCAACTAAAATCCGAGCGAGGATCTGGAGGAATATTGCAGTTATATACCTCAGAAAAATATTTGAAAATATCTGACCAGAACTGGTTTAATTTGGGGCAGAAGCAAAAGAGATGACCCAGGGTTCCTTCAACTGATTTACATTTAGAGCAGATTGGGGAAACGGAGGGGTAAAAAGAATGAAGTTTAGTACAGGAGTAATGCAACCTGTGGATAACCTGAAATTCAATGAGTTGGTGTCTCGAATTGATTGAGCATCTGTGAATATCACCAAGATGAGTTTCCCAGTCCTTGTCACTTATTGTCAAAGTCTTAAAAGAAGTCTTTTTCCCAAGCTTCTTTTAAGTGTTGTGAGGAGATTGGACTAAGTGAAGTGAAAAGATCAACAAATTGTGAGGTAAGTTTCTTAGAATCAGGGGGACGATTCATAAGATTGTACAGCTCCATGGGAGCTGGCAATAACTGAAAGTGGGGGATGTTTTTACCGGTGAAATCTCTGACCTGGAGATAAAAAAGTATGCTATCAGTATGTATGGCCACTCAACCTGATTGAAGCCTTTTGAGGGTCAGGGGCGAGAATGGTGATTTTAGAATCATTACTGAATCTAGAGTAGGCCTACATAACATTCAACAAACGCCTAACATTAAAAAATGAGCAAGTTTGGACTAGGTGGAGTTTGGAATCGAGCGTGTTGAATCTGGTGTTCATGTCTTCGTCCAGCTTTCCGATGGCAGCCAAGATATTAGCCAGCATGGGTTGTGAGTTTGAAGGATCTTCAGTAGACCAGTGCTAGCTGGTTTAGCTGGACGCTAACGTCGTCATCCTTTTCCATGGCAGGAACTGTTCTGCCGTTTTTCTTCAGGTTTACTTTTGGATGTGTAGTTTCTCCTCCTTATTTCTGCTGGAGACGCTCATAGTTGTGTAAGTGTTCATTTTTAGCATATTATTAGTGAGGATGTGGAGGAGCCACTCAAAGATGCGTCTACTCCATGCGGTGTCCACTAGCGCCCCTCGACTATTCAAGTTGTTAATTGATAGATAATACTTAAAGACACATTTCCCCAAAGCAAGTTATTCAGGGTTGTGTTAGGTTTGGACCCAGGGCCAAAAGCTATGGGAACCCTGAAAGTGTTGGTTTATCATCTTCAAGTCATCATCAAGTTCTTAGCCATGTTAATGACTCTGGGGATGTTGTTGGTCCATCTGTTCATCCCTTTCTTTGGTTTATGACCAAATATTAGCAAAGCAGGACATTCCTACTGTATTAGCTTGAGCTGTACTTGATTTTAATTAGCAAATAGAATGCTAACATGCTTAACTAAAATGGTCATAGCGCTGCTAGACTGTTATCTATCCATGGCTCTATTTTATTTTTTGTATATTACTCAGACCCAGGTGGTAATGTAGGTATGAATTGTGTTGATTTGATGGTAATATGATGTCACCTTGACATCCTTGACTCAACAGAGATGGAGGAGAAGATGATGAAAGAAGAATTTATGCCAGAAGATTCTTCCCCTGTTCCTATGAAGGGTAATGATACTATATATTCTACAACTAAATACACTGAAATACATATTTGAGTTATCAGTTTAACTTTGTCGTGTATATGCTTCCTTACTGTTTTGTTGGGCTATAGATACATTTTCATAAGTTAAATATATTTTATACACAAATTTGCATGAGTTTGCCACATATCTAAAGAAAACACACAACTGAGAAGACTTAACCAACACATATAGACATGATTGATAATATAATACATATGGATAGTCTGTAGTATCTGCTAATTAAATATTAGAAAACAGGACTAACCAAATCTAAATTATATATAAGTATATATATAAGTATTTTAAATGACCTAAAACTCTGTTTGTGCAGCTTGTGTGTTTGAGGAGGCAGCAGCACCTGAATGTCATTTCACAGTTTTGATGTTTTCCTTTGAGTTTAGGCTGTCAGAAACATTACTAATGTCATATAATATAATGCTAGGATGTCCAAATGAAAAAAGGCTACCTCTAGTTTCTGCATGTGTTAGGGGCATTAACTAAAACCTGTCTAGTGTTTACATAAATGCTGCCATTCTACAAAAGGTAGCAGACACATTTCAGCATTGAAAGAACATTTTTTGTTGTTGTGCTTAAAGATGCTGTAGAATTTGTGATTAGCAATGAGCAGTTATCAGAGTAGCTCAGTCTAAGTAAAGTTCATGTTCTCTCTCCTCTGTCTCTCTGTAGCTCGTTTTAACTTCTGCCCAGACGGCTGGTTCAGCCACGGCTCTCGCTGCCTCCTGTTCGTCAACATTCCCATGTCTTGGTACAATGCTGAGGTATTGCTGTATTATTAATCAGAGCAGTTGTACACACTGTGAACATTACTATTGCCACTGATGAATGCAACATATTCTACAACACAGAGATGTCTATTGTACACTAGCCAACAGCTTCAGGATAGTCAACTATAACTATTTGTCATCATCATCAACTCATGACATGCTGAGCTTTACAAGTAAATCTTCCCATCGATTTGGAGGAAGAAAATGAAGACATGAAATGACTGATCCTCCTCTGTCCAACAGGAGCACTGCAACAGCATGGGTGCCAACCTTGCCTCAGTCTCCAACCCCAGAGAGTACAGCTACCTCCAGCATATCACAAAAACAGGTGGTCAGAGCATCGTATGGCTGGGAGGCTTCTACCTGCAGGTCTGAATTTATGTAGAGATACCATCTTATTCAGTCCAGATCTACCCCAGGACCTAGTCCAAAGGGAGTCTACACTTCAGAGCAAATGAAGATACTAAGAAAACACTTACTCAAACTCGTGCTCTTTGCCTCTCAGGGCCGGTGGCTGTGGATTGACCGTGAGGGTCTCTATTACACTAACTGGTACGCCCAGTCCACCTCCAGCAGCTACCCCTGCATGTACTTGCGCACCACCAGTAAGTCCACCAGTTTGCTGTTGCTAACTAGTTAAATAAGCAAATGTTTTAGCTACTTTTATAGTACTGACTTAGCTGTTTTCTGATGTTCTCAAGCGGAAAATGAAATGTGATCATGTTCTAGTGGAAATATATTGAGTTATAACAAAAACAAATATTACCGACATATGGGAGAGTATTTGTGACAAAGTCAAGGCTGTTAGTAAAACCAAAAATATTCCACTCCAAAAATATTAACACAGATGGAGTGAGCAGCTGGTTAATACCTGCCCTTCAAAGGTATTGAAGGTACCTTCAGGTTTGGTAAATCACAATGTGTGTGTTAAATAACATATTTACATTTTCTCCTCCCTGTATTTTGCACACTTGGGTTAAAACGTCTCATATTACATATTCATTATGGTAAACTACTAAATGGACAGTATGTATTATTTTGCACTGTTGAAAGACGCAAACCTCAGTGTGCTGTGTTAGTAGATCAGCTTGCACATTTTTTGTGGGTGATGTCAAGTTTGCACACGTTTCTACACACGCAGACCTTTAGTAAATCAGACCTTTTATGTTTTTGCTTCAAATGTTTCAGATGCGATGACATCATCTGTGTAAAAATGTTTTTGTTTTTCTCATCTCATCAAATTTCAGATGGTTGGGGGAACACCCAGTGTACCTCTGGTTATCGCTTCATTTGTTCCAAGAACCCTTTCGGCTGTTGATACAACAACAGAACAACACAACAGCATCTGGGGCCTTGTGCTGGACCAGTGGCCATTTCTGAACTTTGTTGTGTGTCTTACTGAAATACTGCTTTCCACTGTTAATTCTTGAAGTAACTTTTGTGTAAAATCATTTATGTTTAGCTTCTTTTCTATAATAAAGATGTAAAAGAATAAAACATGTGTGAGCTTTCTTTAAGAGCTTGGTTGAAAAATGTCTGTAGTCTCATAATACTAGGAGTCATTCATCTCAGAATTAACAACAGTTATGAGTCTGGTTTTATTATTATTCCTATAAACATGCTTAAATCAGGCAGTTCAAATGTTGTGTAAGTAAATCTCATAGCAAATACTTTCATCTCTGGTTTTGATTAAAGACTGTACAATGAATCACAGTAAATATAACTTTTCTTTTCTATGAAGAGCAAGATGCTCAATAAAGATTATGTGAGGAGTAGGAGAGCATGATGGTTTTCTACCTGTTCTTCCCCAAGAAGGTAAATAAGGAACAATGTTTCTCACGTGTGTCAAGTACTCTGTTAATATTGCTCAAATGGTGCTCCTTTCCTCCCTGTTGCCTCTCTCTTCTGAAGCATTCCTTGAGAACAGCTGATTGGTCTTGAAAATCTTCCTCGCAGCTGCATAATATATACATGTGTATCTGTCTTCAGAGTCAGCTCTGGAGAAGCCAGAATAAGCTGTCCAAATGTTCATCTGAGTACTAAAAGCTGCATTTTTATGTTATCCTTTTATTGTCCAGATTGAAAAGGATGTCAACAAATGTCAAATTAAAGATATTTATATCACAAATGTCATTGTTCTAAGGTTCAAAATATTAAATGACATCATAATCAGAGGTGGTCATGATAGCATACTGATATTGTAGGGAAGTACTGACATAGTTATTGCTATATGTTAATATGTATATCATTGCAATAAATATAACAGGTACATCTGATGACTATCTTTTACTTGCATATTTAAATTAAACATATAATACATATGCTAATATATAAATAAAAAAATCTACTAATTATCCAACAAATACATATATATAGAAATGTGCAGAACAAGTATACTGTTGCCCATAAAGTTGGAATAATTTGTTTTCAGACACATACCTCTTTTTTTGTTCTATTTATACACATCAGTAATCACCTTTGACCAGGTGCAATGAGATTGAACAATTTTGAGAATATATATACTTTATCTATCAAGAATAAATCACATTGTCACAATCATTTCATGAGAAGAAGTTAAAAAAAAATGTAATTCCAACTTTATGGGCAACAGTGTATAATGATAAATACAAAATAAAAATTGAACAAATAAATAAGAGATATTTGATGCCTTAATGATGAACAGGCAGGTGTGAACAGTATGTACGTGAAGTACTGTGTGAACTTTTTTAGAGGGTATGGAAGGAAGCTCAGAGCCCGGATATGAAACAAGTGGACTTGGGGATCAGGGAATTTGTCCCTGGTCACACAGCAGCTTGGCATGATAAGTTGATTTCCCTGCTCATGCTGCCAATAAATGAAATATAGGCAGCATAATAGTTAACCCTGGATACCTCTGAAGGAGTTCACTGGTGAGTTGCCTGTGCTCCTCCAATATCATCTTTTGAAGAAATCTCTGAAAAAATGAAACACAGGAAAACACAGATACAGCTTTATGACTTATAAGTTTCATGATAATATGTAAGAAATATATTAAATGTCAGTGCAGGATATGGACTGTAGGATGTCCAGCATTGTCCAAACATGTATACAACCATAACTTTATTATTTTTTTTAAATGTCAAAATATTGCTGCATGATACTGTTCCAACGTACTATTAATAGCATCATTCAGTAATGTTGCTAATGTTTTCAGTGACTCACATTACACTGCAACATATCAAACTATAACACATCAAAATATACAGACTACAGTAATGTAAAGCACAGCTGCTATGTGAATACCATTTTGTGATGTGTTGGTGTAGGTCAGGCAGGATTACTTATGTATTATTTTATTTATTCTGATAACAGAAACGACAAGTGACAAAATCCTCCAGTCAATATTACAAAAACATCACCCGTAAAAAAATGTGTAAATTGATCTACTAACGCAGCACACTGAGGCTGAGGCTTTCATATGTGCAAGATAATACATGCTGTCCATTTAGTATGTTTTCTATAATGAATATGTAATATGGGATGTTTTTACCCGAGTGTGCAAAATAAAGGGAGGAGAAAATGTAAATATGTTATTTAGCACACGCATTGTGATTTACCAAACCTGAAGATCATTTTGGACGCTACCTTTGAAGGGCAGGTATTAAAGCTACTCTTACCTTTCTTGCATTTCACACAGCACTTTGAAAAAACTTGAACAGCAACAACCCCTCCTCCCTTCTATGTCCCACCCACCGCACTCCCTTCCCACTCCACCAATCATATCATTCGGACCGAATAATATGATTGGTCAGAGCTTTCACAGAATATTATGAGAATGGAATAATGATGGGTTTCTATGCCTGGTGGATCTCTCTAACATTTTAGAGTGCCATTACCTTATTAATTACCTTATTAATAGCATTTTAACCTAAACAAAAAAATGTGTAAAAATGTAACAAAGGTAAGGGTAGCTTTAACCGGCTGTGCACTGTGCACAGATGACTGCTGTTAATGTGGAGAGGAGCCGGAGGCACAATGACAGAATATGCAGAGGATGGGTTTTTTCCACCCCTGTCAATATTTTTATTTCTATTTTATAATTATTATTTGTCAAACGTACTGGCACGTCTCTCCATGTTCAGTGTCAAAAATGCTCTACTACACTTATTACTGTTTTTCAGTAACTTGCCCAACACTGGTCATAACTCTCAGCAGTGATCAATAAGGTGACACTAGGCCTAAGAACTCAAGGTTTGTGTTATTGAACAAACTAATGATGCTTTCATAAAAGTACAGTCAATCAATATTAATCTAATGAAGCCACGTTAACATGTTTTACTTCAAGAAATATGGTAAAGAAAAAGAGAAGAGCATTTATTTCAAGATATGATATCAAAATTGATTCAGTTGGTTATTGAAACGAGCGACATCGCTCCACGGACCTGTGTTTGTACTGTGGGGGTGAATCTGCTGCAGCTGACCTGTCAAAATCAACACTTGCCTTTCACGAGCATGGACGCCTGGCCAATCCTAGCGCCCGAATGCTACGAAGGGCGTATCTTACCAATAAAAGCACTGAGTCCATAATGACACAATACCAGAGTCGGTCTGGCTGGGATGGATGAATGGAATGGTAAATGGACTGTACTTATATAGCGCCTTTCTAGTCTTTACAACCACTCAAAGTGCTTTACGTTACATGTCATTCACCCATTGACATACATTCATGCCTGCATTCATGTGCCAACCTGCACATCAGGAGGAAGTTAACCATTCATTCTCATTCACACAATTTGGAGCAATTAGGGGTTAAGTGTCTTGCCCAAGGACACATCGACATGAGGACTGGAGGAGCCGGGAATCGAACCACCAATCTTCCAATTGGAGGACGACCGCTCTACCTCCTGAGCCACAAAAACTGTATTGTATCTAGTAACCTATACATTACAGTGGTAGCGTGTTCAAAGTGCTTGTGTGTACATTAGAACTAGAAACAATGCCAGGGGGCTGAGGATAGAAAGAAAATAAAGGTCGAGATAAGGGAAATAAACAGCAACATGAAAACCTTTTAAAGTATGATAAGGTTCTGTGTTTTAACAGCGTTTATTAGTACATTCCGAGATCAAAGAAATATATTGTTTGATATGTAGTGTTAGCGCTGAGAAATCTGTATTTTTGCAGGAAAATGTGGATCTGTGAATATATAATTAGGATAAAATAAGGAAATGGATCAAATACAATTCAAGCCTAGATTACTGTCGGTGAAATCAAACAATGCATTTTTCCAAAGTGAAAAAAAAAAAGAAGTTACACATCCAGCAGCATGGATGTATACAGACGCGCTCTCTTCTGACGTCTATGGCGTCATCATTGTGTATGACTTCCGGTAGACGCAGGGTCCGTTCCGTAAATCGTCCGCTGTTCTGGTTTAGAAGGCCAAATAGCGACTTTTCGGTGAGTAGAAAATCATTCAAATGCAAAGAAAACTTATTTCTTGTCAAGTTTTTTTACGTTGCGTCAAATAGTAGTTT
Source organism: Scomber scombrus (assembly GCF_963691925.1). Taxonomy (NCBI): domain Eukaryota; kingdom Metazoa; phylum Chordata; class Actinopteri; order Scombriformes; family Scombridae; genus Scomber; species Scomber scombrus. The sequence goes on along the minus strand of NC_084971.1, from coordinate 496,482 downwards.
CATTTCCATCCATATCCCAGCTTAAAGGCGTCAACGTTTCCCCTTATTTACCACAAGCGACCTTTCTTCAAAAGTCCTTGACAGCAGTGATCTGCGCTAACCAGAGCTAGCTTAGCTTATCAATGCACTATGACTTGTTTCTAATGAAAGCCAGGGTCTGCTAACTTTGATTGTGCATAGTACTGCTGAGGAATGTTGTGAAATGCAGTTATAACATGGGTTTTTAGTGTATTTGCGGTTAATACAAATGTCGGTAGCTAAACAATAATGCTGCTTAAGTAAATGCTAGCGTTAGCAATTGGCTCAGGGTTGGTAACGATCAACAATTCAAATAATGGATTTAACGTTAGAGGTCAGTTAAAAACTAGTATACTCAGCCTCAATGTATGACCTTGTAACACAAAGTGAGTTGAGGGTAGCAGCTGTACAGTCACGCTACAACATGGTGTTAAACGCTCCGTGGTGGTAATTCGGTTTTTCTGATGCCCACCTTCAGGAAGCAGGTTGAACTAACCTTGAGTTAAAACCTGAACTCAAGGTTGACTAACTCTGAGCCGTCAAACTCAGAGTTTGGGGTTTCAGAACAGCTGATAACAGTTAGTTCAATCAACTCTGAGTGAAACTCGTACATGAGGAGATACCTAGCCTTATTCAATTGAACACAGATAACATGATTCACCATGGCAACAGGAGAAGAAGGGCTCCTACTTCTCAGACTCATTTTATTGTCATTCTTTCACCAAGGAACATGGGGGAAAAAACGAAACATAGTGCTCAGGGTCCAGGTGCTAAATTAAATATATAATAGAGATGTTTACTGAAAAACAACATAAATATGTATATAAATAATAAATATAAAAGAATCAGTAAAAACTAAACACTAAACAGCAACTAAAAGTGCAACAGCATCATACATAAAGTACCAAAAGGGAATGGACAGATTAAACCATGCAGCAATCAAGGGCACGGCATTGTTGAGGTGTTTAGCAGCCTGACAGCATCCGGGAAAAAGCTGTTTTCCATTCTGGTGGTTCTCGACCGGATGCTGCGCAGCCTCCTGCCTGAGGGGAGGGGGCAAAACATTCCATGTGCAGGGTGGGTGGGGTCTCGCATGATGGAGGTAGCTCTGTCAGTGCATCGGCTGATGTAGATGTTCGAGAGGGGTGGAAAGCTGCAGCTGGTGGTCTTTTGTGCAGACTTTACCACCCTCTGCAGTGCCTTCTTCTCTGTCTCGGTGCAGCTGCAGTACCAGACTGTGATGCAGGAGGTCAGTACACTCTCCACCACACACCTGTAAAAGGAGCTGAGGATGTTTGGGTTCAGCCCCGCCCTCTTCAGCTTCCTCAGAAAATACAGGCGCTGATGAGCCTTTTTGACAAGGCTCATAGTGTTTTTACACCATGTGGGGGTGTTGGAGAGGTGTGCCGTTGATGTGAAGAGAAGGAGGAGGGGCAGTGCTGGTCTTCCGGAAGTCAACTATCATGTCCTTTGTTTTGTTGTTATTGAGAGTCAGGTTGTTCTCCCTGCACCACAGTCCCAGTCCATCCACCTCCTGCCTGTATGCTGACTCATCTCCGTTGGTGATAAGCCCCACCACAGCTGTATCATCTGCGAACTTCACTATGAGGTTACTGTCACAGTGGGCTCTGCAGTCATGAGTGAGCAGGGTGTAGAGCCCCCAGTGGAGTTAGAAATATTAATGAATGTTACATGTAAAACTGCCATTGGCAAAAAAAACAAAGTTCAACACAAAGAACTTGTTCTGAACTGGGAGCATGTCCACGATGTGCCATACAAACCATATGAGGGCTGAGAATTTTGTTCAGATAAATGATCGATTGTACAGAAAAACCAGCGAGCAGGTTATGTTCACAGAGTCAGTTACCATGGTGACTGACTCAGAGTTTCCCTCATCTCAGGGTTAACTTACTTACTTTTCACATAGCCCGCTCTCTGAAACAGGCCCCAGGTCACAGCTCCACGACAACATACAAGCAAATGATTGAAAACATACACACCCAAACAAAGAGACAGATTCCTAAATCGGAATGACATCAGAGTTATATCGATTTGAGTTAAATGTTAAAACTGACAACAAGAACAAACCGTTGTAAACGATCACTAATTATTTACGTTTGTGGTGTTTTGAACAGGCATCGGCACATTCACCTGATTTGTCTCCGTCTCCATCATCAACCACAATTAATTCAGCACCAGTTAAACAGGAACACTGATACATTATTCAAAATTAAAGCAATTGGCCATCTATTATCTAAAATGTAGCAAAGTCAATGTTAAGTATCGATCCGAATCAACATTCTACCCTTAAGCTAATGCCAGGCGACTGCGATTGTGTTGATGCACTTGCACGGTCTTTGAAAACTCTCTTACTGTTATTGTGTGTCTGTGTGTGTGTGGTTGCAGCTTCAAAGACGTGATGGCTGCAAGACTGCATTTACTTTACTCCATGTCAAGGCCAGGTAAGAGCTCTCAGCCTGATGAACTGAAACAACGTTGCACTTACAAAAACGTCTGAGTAAAAAAAGTTGAGGGCAGTACTTTTGGTTCATGGTTAAAATTTGACAAATAACCACACTATCAAAGTTGAATGTCTTGTCCGTCCTCCTGTTATTGTGGTATGTATGTACATTAGAGTGATTCCATTTATTTTTTCTATTGTTTTATTTCTATTTCTATTTTTTACAGTGACATTAAGCACTTTCCCACTGGCACCCATGTTTCAGCATCTTCTGTCTCATTAGTTTGTCATTTTATTTATTCTGATCATGTCTTGTTGTTTCACTGCAGAGCTACTTCTCAGCGTTCCAGCTGTGGTGTAACTCTGTACTGTCCAACAAGCTCCAATCCATCTAAATACATATAATCTGCAAATGACACAACAAAAGTTGTAAAATCTCAAAACAATACTCATGTATGAATGTTTTCATATTCGTCTCTTATTATAATTGTCCTTGCACAAAAGCAAGAAGAGAAAAATAAGAAAATCCTACACAGGATTTTACAAACTCTTTTAACTACCTGACATGTCATGAATTGCTCATTTCAGATGAATGTCATTTGTTCATAAGGAGGTACAGGTTTGTGACATGTGATCATTAGGAGTGAGAGTAGGAGACCAAAAACAATTAGAGATAAAGATGGAATGATTTGACATGAAGTTAGACTCAAAAAACCCATCTGTCTAAAGCAAAGTGCTCTGTGATGACTGTCTGTGACAGTCACAGAGATATTAGAGGAGAATAATGCTCAGCTGGACTGATTTTCCAGCAGAAATTGAAAACTGGAGAAATATATATATATATATATATTTATGTCTGAGATTTTTTAAATATTTCTTTTTTTAAAAATCCTGATTTTGATCATGGTGAGCTATTTGATGAGAATACACAAATTTGCCATCATGGAAATATATAGATGATTTTCCACCAGAGGACTTATAACAGAATAAGTGAAAAACAGACGTGAATAAAACAGTTTGTCTGTGTTTTTTTCAAAGCAAACATCCAATCTCGTGGTTATTGAACATGTTGGTGTGGATTTGGTACCTTGAGATAGTGTTTGTTGTGATTCTAATGCATGTGTACATTAGAGTGATTTTAATTATATTGTACCTGAATTTATTTTTACTTTCAGGCACTTTAGTGGCCAGCCAGAATCTAGTGAGGTCCTTCAGTTTGTCTGCACAAAGGGAAGGATTCAGTAAGTAGCACTCAGACGCACTCAAGTCTCTTATTTGATGTTTTTCCAAATCACCATTTTGACAGCCAAGTCTCTTATTCTGCTCCGAGGAGTGAGGAGGGATCTCTGAGGAGCCATGAGCGAGGAAACATGGAAACGCACTTCATGGAAGTCTTTTACCAGCTGACACACCCCTTTATTTATTGATTGGTTGCTGCAGCTGACCAGACTGATCTGATACATAACTTCTCTAGTTTGAAGTGGAGACAGATTACAGATTAAACTCCCAGGTTTTATAGGCTATTTGTTTTCTGATTCACCATCTAGTTAAAAATCTGTTAATTGTTGATCCGTCCGATCAACAAAAGAACCATAAACTACTTTCTTCATTTATTGGAACGAATTTTCTTTTCATGATCTCTTCCTCCATTAACTGCTATTATGGACAACATTAACATAAGGAAGAGTCAGTCTGTCTTCCAGCAAGAAACACATTTTAAACACATTCCTAAGCGTCAGGTTTGATATAAGTTACATCATTTCTTTTTCCTGAAACAGTCAGCCCAATAAACAATGCCTGCTGTTCAAAATACACCCTGATCATATTCTTGGTTAATAAATTTACAATCAGAATATCATAAATACAGACACAAATAATGAATAAATAATATAAAGAGATTCTGCCAGTAGAAATGGTTCACGTGTGTGTGAGCACATGTTTTAATCCGTGTGCAGGTGTTTGTCAAACAGGTAATATACTGTAATATATAATACAGCTGTGATCCTTTAGAGGAAATTACATCTCAGGTCTCTAAAGTGTGTGTGTGTCTGTGTGTCTGTGTGTATAGAGTATGTGAATGCCCAGGAGATCCCTACAGACATGAAATCCATCACAGACAGAGCTGCCCAGACGCTGCTGTGGACAGAACTGTTCAGAGGTCAGTTCCACTCACATGGATCCCTTTGCAGAACAACAAAGAACACATATTGCAATATTTTTCCAACCAAAAAAATGTATTTATTTATTTTCAGTCATGCCAAAACTAATAAATGTAATAGCTCAGAGCAGGTGGCATGCTTATGATGATACACATATATATGTGATATCTGTTTAGCTCAGGGTTTCCTGCAGAAAATGTTTTAGTTAAGGTGGTGGGGAGCAGTGAGACGGGGGGGTGTTGTCAAAAGTAGGCTATAAGACAGCCTCATGTAAATGGTAAACGCAACTAGCCTTGACAATAAAACATTACGCCTATCCTATTAATTTCAGATAGCCTAATACGAGCGAACAGTTGACAGGTTATTCTAGTATTTATAGAATTTAGGCCTGAAATTATTTTTTTATTAGGGGGGGAATTCCCTCCTTAAATGCTCCATATAGGGGGGATTTTACTTTGTTGGGGGGGGGCTGTAGTCCGTACCTTGTCCTATTCTTACCGCAGATTGTATTTTGTCACTTTCCTTCAATTTAAGATATTCTCTGAACTATATTATATAGTAATTAGTTATTTAGTATACACTTTAGTAGTTTTATTCTCTGAACTACAGTCACCTGCAACTTCATTAGGAACACATGTGCAATATAATTCAATCCAATACAACAGCTCTGCTATAAATTCTGCTTTTTTTAAGTTTATACATTTTCAGTTTTTGTTGACATTGTCAAAAATGTGATAATTCCACTTAGTTTATTACTGAGGTCGTACTAAGAGGTGGTGGTGTACTTGGGTGCATTATATTGAAAGGTGTTCCTAATATTTTGCCCTCCTCATGTATGTTGATGGAATGGACAAAATATTAGGAACACCATTCAATATAATGCATCCTAATTCACCACAATCACTCAATAATGAACATAAAGCAGAATTTTCACCTTCTTGTTAAAAAATGTAGTATAAACTTCATAAATGTAGAATTTATAGCAGAGCTGCTGTATTGGATTAAATTAGATTGCACAGGTTAGGCCAGTGAGTCTATCTTAGATAGTTAACTTATTCTCTGAACTATATTTTATAGTAATTACAAGTTATATAGTATTATACAGTTAAGTAGTGATATTCAGCTTCAGTAGCATCACGTTTCTGTTGAATCTGCCTCAATCTCTCTTCAGGACTGCTGAATGAGAAACATCTGAGTGACTTAATATTGACGTTTTGTAACATCAGCTGATAAAACGCGCAGCACCGCAGCATTTTACACATTGCACCGTTAATATCACCTGTTTAGTTGGAGCCGTTCATATAGTCTGAGCCGGTTAGCCTGAAACTTGTTACTATAGTAACGTTACAGTTACCTGTCTGAGGATTAACGTTGTTAATGTTTACATCACATGCCTCTGTTTGCATTATTTTTTCGGGCTCCGCTGTTTTTTTCTGAGCAGGTTCTGCCTCAGATGATGTAGATTTATGTTTTAACCAGCGGTCTGTGTTTGTTTCCTTAAACTTAATATCACTGTTAGCCTGTCTGTGTTATGCTAGCGGGAGGTACAGAGAGCTACAGGTGTGTTCAGGGTCGAAGTCAGACAGTAAGCACCGCTGCAGACGTTGGTTGAACATTAATATACATATATTTATTTACACACATATATATATATATATATATATATATATATATAATTTTTTTTTGGAAGACGTTAGTTAAGGCGGCAGGCGTGTGTTGCTTAGGCGGCCGCCTAAGCTGTATAGTAATGTGGGAAACCCTGTAGCTTATGGAGTTCTGGTATGCCAGCTTTCAGCTGTTAGTTTAAAGAAAGCTGTCAAATGTGTCTGATTGTTTTGTGATGTCAGGTCTGGGCATGACTATGAGCTACCTGTTCAGAGAACCTGCCACCATCAACTACCCATTTGAGAAGGGACCTCTGTCACCTCGCTTCAGAGGAGAACATGCCCTGCGCAGGTGAGGAACACCTCTCAGTGGACTGTTATATGTTTACATGGCTCTCTTTAGTGTTGCATTGGATATCAAAGCTAAAAATGATTTTACAATCATAAAGGAGGTCATTGTTTCAATTGAGCTCTCTCTCTCTCTCTCTCTCTCTCTCTCTCTCTCTCTCTCTCTCTCTCTCTCTCTCTCTCTCTCTCTCTCTCAACATATCTTCTGTAATGTCCTACTTCAGGTATCCTTCAGGAGAGGAGCGCTGCATCGCTTGCAAGCTGTGTGAAGCTATCTGTCCAGCCCAGGTAAACGCACACACATGCACATTTTGTCCTATGTCAGTTTTGGGGACATTACATAAACTAACATTGATTTCTTTGTGACTTATCCTAACCATAACCACTAGCCCTAACCTTAACCACTGGCCCAAAAATAAGCTTAGTCATAATACAGGATCTGGCTTTTGTCCCCAGCTGGACAAGCCATCACCAATGAACTGGTCTTAAGTCTGAAATTGGTGTCCAAACATAGCCTATGATAGACACACATTCATGTTTCTGCCTTTTTATGGGGACATTACAACTAATAAAACTAAAAAGGATGTCCACTTTATGTGCCTCTGCATCATGTCTGCATAAATATGACATAACAAGACGACTGGTTATATGTTTCGAGCATGATAAATTGTGAATAAAAAAAGTGTGAAAGAATCTTCATGAATGTAAATAATTGATATTTCTGTTCAGTTCCAATAACAGATAGCAGAGCAGTGAAGAGTGAGATGCAGTAGTCGCTCTGCATTATCATACATCGTTACTGTTTTGTTTGTGTTCAGGCCATCAGCATTGAAGCAGAGACTCGCGGTGACGGCAGCAGGAGGACGACTCGCTATGACATCGACATGACCAAATGCATCTACTGCGGTTTCTGTCAGGAGGCGTGTCCTGTGGATGCTATCGTAGAGGTGTGTGTGTTACAGCTATCTCCTATTACAGCATGTTGAGTCTGTAAGACCTCCACGTTTGGACACTCAGTAAATTGAGTTTTTGATGGCATGTATTTTCTGATTGTTGGTTAGTTGTAAACTGTCATATTCTCTTTTGAAATAATACTGCAGTCAGTGATGTGACACATGAAGCAGTCTAGTTCAAACAGTGTGGGCCGATGTATGGAAGCCTGAAGGCAGTTTGAGTACAGGATGTTCTTTTCAATCTGCCACAATATTTAAAAGATGAGCTGTAAGTAAGGCAGTTTAAAAGTGGTCTGTTGTTATGACATGTATGTATACATATATATGGTCATAACAACACATATAACATATCTGTTGTTATGACCTGTGTTATTCACTGTCTCAGTGTGGTCTTGTATATTAAGCCTCCAAACAAATATAGGGTATATACAGGGTTTCCCATCTGTCTTTTTTTGGTCTAAAACATTCAGTATTTAGGGTGTAATTATTACACATAGCAACCTATCAATAAACCTTACACAAAGGTTTATCACACAAACCTTTACATATCACTATTATATATTATAAACTCTGTACTTTGTTGTTATCATTATTATAATTATTAGTAGTATTATTTCTTTGTAGGAACCCAGGCTTTTCCCCAGGTTTCTGTTAGGCTTAGGTTTTTGAGCCGTGAAGCATTCTCCCCAAACACATATAATAATAAAGTATTTAGATATATGAAAAGGCTTTTATCTGTAATTGCTGAGTGGGAGGGACAGTTTTATTTGTGTTTTTGGCAAGTGTACAGTAACAGTACAGAGGGCCATGATGGTTCAATTTGTCCAGAATTGACATACACAGCAACTACTTGTCTGCTGACATATTGACAGCAATCATCTATATTCTAGTCCAAGTCAAATAGTTTTTTATACAAACATTATAATGACATGTAGTGGTCAAACAGAATAACTACGGGAAATAAAAGGATAAAAGGTCAACTACCCAGCTGTTAAACTTAATTCTTTAATATCTATGAACCATGGTCAAAAAGTACCATGAAGAATTCAACAAGTACATATTAATAGAACCAGCAGTGGTAGCATATAATTAAAAATAGCATTAAAAGAAAAATGGAAAAAGTAAACAAACAATTCTTTCCGAGAAAAACAGTAAGACTGCATCCAAACTGCGCGCTATTCATTAAGGTTTCATAAAACTTCATAAATTCGAGGCAACATATGCCACATACTGTAAGGAAGACGAGAGGTCTTTCTCCCTACACTTATACACAGTGTATTAGTGGAAATGAATGCTAGGGCTTAGTGATGGTAACCAGTGCCATCTCCCCTCTGCTTTACACACTGAAGATGTCAGGAGAAATGGAGACATGCTGCACCCCACTCACTAATGAGCACAACATGTAATGGAGCTCTGACCAAAAAGAAAGTCTTAATGTTGGTCTATCAAAATGAACAGTGAACCAGCTCTGTCACACCTGACAAGGCTGACAAGAATCAAGCCTGTTGGTCTCAGTGTCTCCTGCCATTGTTTTTCTTTGCTGATGATTCAGTCTCAACATAGAAATGATTTGATCTAAAATAACTGCAGCTTTAATGTGATGACTCTCACTTCTGTCCCCTTTGTCTTATTTATTTCTCTAATGTGTTACAATAATCTTTCTTCAGGGTCCGAACTTTGAATTCTCCACTGAAACCCACGAGGAACTGCTCTACAACAAGGAGAAGCTCCTCAACAATGGAGACAAGTGGGAAGCAGAGATAGCTGCCAACATACAAGCTGATTACCTCTACCGATAGACACACACACACACACACACACACCAGCCTAACCTCTCTGACACACACATACGTCCATACTGTATATACTGTAAGAAGACAGCCTCAGCTGTGATGGATGTGCTTCAGGGTTGGATTTGTCTCTTATTTAAAACAACATCATCAACACATTTCTTCCAGCATCGGTGTCCTCCCCCTCTGTTATGATGAATATAATTAGATAACTCTATGAATTTTACCATGTCATACCAAACCATGTCAATGTTTGGATTACATATTCGTTGTAGAATGATGAATACAACACTGGCTTTCTTTGATTCATGTAAAAGACTCTCGCTGCCACAGCATAGTCCAGACTAACAAGAATCCAGTGAGGAGCATGTGGTTTGTTTCTGCACTGGAGAGTCAGACATGCTGTGACAGTGTGGGCTGCTACACACTAATGGCAGATTGCAGACTTCATCCTGGATTGACTCTGATGTACCACACAAGTATGCATGGATGTTTCTTTATCATTGTTATCCTACTTTCATGCTATTTCCACCCTGACTCAAATATATTTCTGGGAGAAACATTAAATGTGTTGAGTGTCAAAGTTCATTCTTGAGTTTGAAAGTAGTAGTGGTAGTAAAAAATGGTAACAGGAAACTAAACAGCATCAGACAGTCACCAGACTGAGCAGATGTGGAATTTTTAAAGTGGACCTTGAGTTGAGAATGTTTTGTCTGAAAACAGATTGGCAAGTATCGGCATAAACGGTAATCCAACCTTTACTAACAAATGTGAAGATGCGTGTTTCTGTGATGATTGTCGATCAGCAAAGATGAATGAATACATGGTTTATTCAAGCCCAGTTCATGTCTGCATGCATGAGACACTGACAAAGATTTGCTCCAGTACAAGGTTCTTATACTCTTACAGGAAGGGTCAAATATCTCCAGTAAGCATTTTAAGCAGAATGTGATACATCCTGCTGGGACACTGCCAACTATTGTGGTCTGATCATTGAGATGTTTTCCTAGACCGGGTGGCTAAATGATGAGCAAGACTGCTAGACTATGTGAAAATACATACTAACAAAATGTCAGTTGAAGTTGTGTTTGCATGCAGTAAATACTTTGTAAATGTAAATGTCCTTTGGACTTGATCGTGATTGAGGTTTATGCAGTGAGGAGATAAGATCACTTATCTTTGTGTCAGGTGTACACTCAAAATGTATACACACAAACATATAGGTAAATATTCCCTAGAGGTTCGTGAGAGGAACTTAACTTTAAAGAATATGAAGTTATTTTTGTAATGTTTATAAAAATTTGAAAAAAAAAATGCCTGAGTTTTAGTGATGAGAAAAAAGACAAATAGCATGATTAAATCACTGCCTAAATGACAGCTTCTTTTTCTTTTTTCTTTTTTCTTGCCATGGCAGCGCCATCGACTGTGGCTGTGCCGGCCCTCAGTATTAACGACCATTTAATGTGTTATGATCAACTTAGACAGCACAGTTTCTTAGTTGAATTGCAGCGTAGTAGCACTAAACTTGTATACCACAGTCAGTCCATGCTTCAGTTAAGGGGATCCAGCAGTTTAGGAGTCATGGATGTGACTACTATGAACTGTTTACAGCCTTGGACTGCTGCACTTGTGACAGAAAGCTAAAACAACAACAATCATCTCAAGGCACTTTACACATAGAGCAGGTTTAAATACTCTTTAATTTAAAGAGATTCAACATTCCCCAATGAGCAGCACTTGGTGACATAGGCAAGGACAAACACTCCTTTAACAGGAAGAAACCTCAGACAGAACCGGTTGAGGTTGAGAATATGATAGCGCTACTATAGCTTGTTTGCTTCCAGTAAAGCCTTCATGGCAGCATTCAAATAGAACAAACGATGTAAAGTGCATTCAGAAAGTGTTGACCTTCACGTTTTTCATGTTTTATGTTAAAAAATTAAATTTTCTCCTTAATCTACACTCAATATTCTGCAATGACAAAGGGAAAACAGAATGTTTGCAAATGTATTAAAAAAGGAAAAATGTATGCAAGTATTCAGGCCCTTTACTCAATAGTTAGTTGAAGCACCTTCTTGGGTGTATGACGCGACTAAGTTTGAACATATGGATTTGGGGATTTTCTGCCATTCTTCTCTGCACATCATCTCCAGCTCTTTCAGATTGGAACGGAACCATCGGTGGACATTCAACTTTCACCAGAGATGTTTAATTGTGCCTTAGCCACTCCTGCATTGTCTTGGATGGTTAGAAGGTGATTATTCGGCCCAGTTTGAGGTCCTGATTGCTCTGGACTAAGTTTTCATTTCAGGAGATCTCTGCACTTTGCTTTGTTCAGCTTTCCCTCAACCCTGACCAGTCTATGTGGCTTGCGCTGCTCGAGATGAGAAGTTCCTCTGTACCCTCCATCATAGTCTCAATATCAGTAGGCATCCTGCACAGAGTGTACAGATGGTACTTGATAGTGATATGAAAATCTGCCAGCTCAGCTAACCACTGACACCCATTTGTGTTCAAAATCTTTCAATAGACAGTCCACCTCAAAGCCAGGAACTGTTCTTCTCAGGCTCAGTGAGTGTTTGTGTGATGCATATGTGATGACCTGTATGTTTCCTGCCTGCTCCTGATATAAAACTGTGCTGTGGCTCTGATTTGTGGTATCTGTTTGTAGGATGAAGGGTTTACTGAACTGGAAATGCGATGATTGTGACTCTACTTAATGTTATACCTGATCTGGTTCCTTTTGTAATGGTCACTTTGAACTGCCTATTATGTTTAAAAGGTGTTATTGATTTGACTCTCTTCCTAAATGGTTGCTTCATTAAGAATCAAAATCCTATTTCACATTTTTTCATGATGAAAAATAATAACACTGTTAGAGTGGTTTTGGCAATAACTGAGACCAAAAATCCAGTATGCAGTCCAGTTGTTTTTATTTATAACAGTGTAAATCAGTAAGCCAGTGCAGCAATATTTACAGCACAGGCCTGGCAACAAATGTTTAAAAAAAACATTTGAAAACAACAACAACAAAAACAATACTGAAAAAAAGAGAAAGAACTAAATTTAAAAAACACATTATTCATTATTGTTGTAGTTGTGTTAATGAATTATTATTGATATGTTGAGTGTTGTCAATCAGCTGAGTAATCAGTAATTGAACCAGCTGGTATTTAAGAGCTCTGAGAGGTCATGGAGTGTCTGTTCATGTGATTTTTTGACCACTGAGATTTTTAAAAATCTATTAACTCATTTGTGGAATAGAAGAAAAATATATCACAATAAAATTAAATGAGAATGGAAAATAAATATAAAAGTATCACATACATATAATTGTGAGTCACCCTATATGACTTCAGCAGACTTGTCAGCTGCAGCTGCGACATCAGAAACTACTTTTTCAAGGATTGCTGTCTCAGAGCTCATGTATTGTGTTGATTCATTGTATGCTTAAACAGTTCATTTCCCCAACCAAAAAATATGTGTTGACAACCTTATTCCCATGACAAAAATGAGAATACAATTAAATGTATAAATTCTATTACAAACTATTCCAATTTTTGTCAATTAAAAACTAAAAGATTATGTGAAAGACAAACAGAAGGAAAAATTGAATTGAAAAGTGCACTCAAAATGATTTTGATCAATATTAATAAACATAACAGAATATATTTCAGAAGTCTATTTGAAGAACAGCACTAACTATATTCTCCATACATTAAAAGGTTTAAAGAAATATTGGTTGTCTAATTTACAGTATTACAATGACATAAACAGTCTGTCAGTATTATATGTATAACCTACTTTTCAAAGATGGGAATGTTTAAAAACTTTAACCATCAAGTATTTAAAAACTTCACATTATCATTCTAAGTTTGATCATCCACTTATTTATAATCCTGGTAACTTTTCTTCTTCCTGCTTTTCTCTTCTACAGGACGGTAACATCACGATGATCCTCTTCATCATCTTCCTGTGGAGAGTTTACCAGTACTATCTCTTCTGAACCTCCCCAGTTGCCAGCATTGCTGTCTACCTCCACAGCACATTGGTCTGCTTCATTCACACTACTTGTTTCCTCCCCGTCCTCATTCCTGTTCTGCTTCTTCTCTTCTTCCTCCCTTCTGTTCAGCGCTCTCTCCCTCAGGTCATCTCCCTCCATGCTTGAGTAGTCATCTGAAGAGTCACTGACTTCCTCCTTGCGCTCCAGATGTTCTTCATTCCTTACTCCACTACTACCTCCTTCTGCCCCATCATCTCTCTCTTCCTTAGCATCTCCCAGTCTTTGCTCTGCCTCCTTGTCATCCTCCCCTACTCTCCTCCTCTCTGGCCAGAGGCGAAGCCCCATCTGGTCCCCCAGGTTATTGATCCCAGCCCTCAGCCTCTCCCTCACACCCAGTAGGAGCCTGGGGGCGGAGCTGTCCTGAGTTGAATGCCGGCCTATCAATGCGTGGATGCATCCCACAAACAGCATTAACACAATGATGGACAACAGAATGATTAAAAGCCAGAGCTTGGTGTTAGAGGGATTGCTGGTGGATGTGGGTGTGTTGTTGGCTGGTGCTGAAGAGGAAACTAGGTCACGTTGGCTGGTCATTGAGGAAAATGACACTGTTGTCGGTGTCAAAGATGATGATGTCGGTGTGGTGTTAGTTTGTTGTGTGACATTTGTCACTATTAGCGTAGTAGCAGAAGATGCTACCACGTTGGTGGTGGAAGGTGCTGGAGCAGTGCTGTTTTCTGTGGCATTGGCAGCAGAGGATGCAGGAGGCAGGTTAATGAACATGAATGAAGTCAGAAGTAGGATGGCCTTGGTCCTCATGGTGACTGCATTGGTCAGTAAAAAGACAAAAAAAAACAGCAATACCAGTTAGAATAATGGCAGTATGTTGTAAATTCAGATAAATACATACATCTGATCAAATCCTGTTTTTACACTGTATGCATAGTTATACCTGCTTATGTTTGAATATGATGCTAATACCTTTTCTGTGGCAGTAAACACATGGGTCCATTTACTAACTAACTATGCCATATTCAGAATTTAAGATCTTCAGGGCTGCCTACAGCTATGTACTGACACTCCCCAACAGATATACACATACAAGATACTAGGGAGTCTCTTGTTTTGTAGCCTCTAGCTTAGCTGCAACAGAGGTACCAAACAGAAACTTTTACAAAGGGCCATTAATATCCTTCCAGTGACTGTCAGAGCTCCAGCGGACTCTCTTTGTTTCAAGCAGCTGCTCATGGCTTGTTAGCTCTGACTACCAGCTCTGTATCACTATTCATGCTACATGAGCGGTGGTCACTAGATTATACAGAAATATACTAAACACAAAGTTTATCTGATGGTGGTGTTTTGGGGCTACAGACAAAATCTTGAGCCCTGCTTACAGCTCATCTCTGAGTAGCCCCCACGAAGCAGCAGACCATCCTCCATCTAGAGCAGCGTGCGGCACTGACTGCAGCCCAGCTGGCTAAAGTCTGAACCACTGAGTTGACAATTCACATCTGCCAGGTCATATTTAGGGCCCAAGCACTAAACAGTGTGAAGGCCCTATTGTAATCGTACCGATCCTTATTATTATTATTATTAGGGCCCGAGCACTGACAAGTCAGTGAGGGACCTATTGTAATTGCCGGAATTATTATTATTAGGGCCCGAGCACTGACAAGTCAGTGAGGGACCTATTGCTTTTGCCAGGATTCTTATTAGGGCCCGAGCACTGACAAGTCAGTGAGGGACCTATTGTAATTGCTGGAATTATTATTATTATTATTATTATTATTATTATTATTCAAGTGCCGCGTAATGAATCGCATTTTTGGCGGCTTGAACATAAATGAAAACTCATGAAATTCTGCACACACGTCGCAGCTGGTGTAAATGTATTTAATTCAACGTGATTGGACGCAAGCTTGGTAAGGGGACTCGCTAGCGCCCCCTAACGTCTGGTCATGTGACCACAAATGTTCTCGGATCGGCATGAAATTTAATTATGTTACAGCTCTCATCGGATCATGCGGAAATTAATTTTGTGGAATTTTTTTACCAAACAGGAAGTTGTGCATGCGGCGTGGCGTGCACCGATTTTAATTTTTCGAACACCGCTTTGAGGACTTTATGATGTTCACAGAATCATGAAACCTGCCACGTAGGTTTCAAATCATGAGATCTTTCATCTGATACCACATTTGCCCAATATTTTGCCCCAACAGCTCAGTAGCGCCCCCTAATGCCTTTTCCCACTTAGCATGTACTGACAAGCTCTAAAACTCACCAAATTGGACACACTCATCAAGACTCACGAATATTATTTTTTGGTATGACCGCAACTTTTTAAGTGCCAAAATGACTCTACAGCGCCCCCTAGAACATTAAAAGTTGAAGCCCCGCCTTCTACATGCACGTACATGCACTAAATTTAGGATTCATATATATCATGACCAGACGCACAAAAAAGCCTCTTGGACCCATACCCTAAGTCCAACAGGAAGTCGGCCATCTTGGATCACAGGTGCATTTTTTCTGCCACAGGTGCATTTTTTCAGCCCTCGTACTTTAACACACTCCTCCTGCAGTTTAGACTCCAGAGACTTCAGATTCGAACTGTATCATCCTCAGACCTTGATGATGTAAACTTGATGACAGATTTTACCTACGTTATACCAGGTGGGCGTGGCAGTCGTTTGTTTGTATAAACAAACAACTCCTTATAACTCCTCAATACTTTGTCGGATGTTTATACATGCAGCGCGTAAAATGTCACACCTGTTCAAGCCGTTTCAATTTCAACATCATTGGGGGTGGATGTGGTTAGGGGTCTCCATAGCGCCCCCTAACAGCAGGTCATGTGACCACAAACTTTGTCTGATCTTCATGAAATTTACAGGACTCATAGCACTCCTGGGTAAACCCCCAAATTATTTTTTTCAAAATTTTCGCTCTTACAGGAAGTGAGTTATTGTGCATTTCCTGCGTCAATTTTCCATTTTTCCCTCTGCCTTTAGAGGACTTTCCCGTCTTCACAGAATCACCAAATTGTACACATACGTCAACAGTCACACATATTGCCTACTGACAAATTTTGGGATTTTTAAGTGAGAAAATGACTCCACAGCGCCCCCTGGAAGATTTCAAAGTTTAACCATTATATGAATACCTTATCCCCTTTCATTTGTGGTCTTAGACTGCCATCTAGTGGAGACATTAACCCCCCTTCACACAATGTTCCATTGAAGCAGCAGGAGCAAAGACCTTTACATGGCTGCTGTCAATGCCCTGCGACTGCGACAAGCACTGACGTTCCTGCGTAAGAAGACCTCTACCTGCGCGCCCTCCGACTGCGCCACAGTCCGACGTGCGTGGATGCGCGAGGGCCCTTCGACACTGCTTGCAGTTTTAATTATTATTATTTTTCACGTTCTTATGCCGCGCGTTTTTGGTGGCCTTAACATGCATGAAAACTCATGAAATTCTGCACACACGTCACAGCTGGTGAACATGTATTTAATGTAACGTGATTGGACGCAAGCGTGGTAAGGGGACTCGCTAGCGCCCCCACACGTCGGGTCATGTGACCACAAATCCTCTCGGATCGGCATGAAATTCAAATATGTCATAGGTCTCATCGGATCATTGGGAAATTAATTTTGTGGAATTTTTTTACCAAACAGGAAGTCCCCCACGCGGCGTGGCGTGCACCGATTTTCATTTTTCGAACACCGCTTTGAGGACTTTATGATGTTCACAGAATCATGAAACCTGCCACGTAGGTTTCAAATCATGAGCTCTTTCATCTGATACCACATTTGCCCAATATTTTGCCCCAACAGCTCAGTAGCGCCCCCTAATGCCTTTTCCCACTTAGCATGTACTGACAAGCTCTAAAACTCACCAAATTGGACACACTCATCAAGACTCACGAATATTATTTTTTGGTATAACCGCAACCTTTTAAGTGCCAAAATGACTCTACAGCGCCCCCTAGAACATTAAAGGTTGAAGCCCCGCCTTCTACATGCACGTACATGAACGAAATTTAGGATTCATATATATCATGACCAGACGCACAAAAAAGCCTCTTGGACCCATACCCTAAGTCCAACAGAAAGTCGGCCATCTTGGATCACAGGTGCATTTTTGCCGCCACAGGTGCATTTTTTCAGCCCTCGTACTTTAACGCACTCCTCCTGCAGTTTAGACTCCAGAGACTTCAGATTGGAACTATATCATCCTCAGACCTTGATTATGTAAACTTGATGACAGATTTTACCTACGTTATACCAGGTGGGCGTGGCAGTCGTTTGTTTCTATAAACAAACAACTCCTTATAACTCCTCCATACATTGTCGGATGTTAATACATGCACTGCGTAAAATGTCACACCTGTTGAAGCCGTTTCAATTTCAACATCATTGGGGGTGGGTGTGGCAAGGGGTCTCCATAGCGCCCCCTAACAGCAGGTCATGTGACCACAAACTTTGTCTGATCTTCGTGAAATTTACAGGACTCATAGCACTCCTGGGTAAACCCCCAAATTCTTTTTTTCAAAATTTTCGCTCTTACAGGAAGTGAGTTATTGTGCATTTCCTGCGTCAATTTTCCATTTTTCCCTCTGCCTTTAGAGGACTTTCCCGTCTTCACAGAATCACCAAATTGTACACATACGTCAACAGTCACACATATTGCCTACTGACAAAGTTTGGGATTTTTAAGTGAGAAAATGACTCCACAGCGCCCCCTGGAAGATTTCAAAGTTTAACCATTATATGAATACCTTATCCCGTTTCATTTCTGGTCTTGGTGTGCCATCTAGTGGAGACATTAACCCCATCACACAATGTTCCATTGAAGCAGCAGGAGCAAAGACCTTTACATGGCTGCTGTCAATGCCCTGCGACTGCGACAAGCACTGACGTTCCTGCGTATGAAGACCTCTACCTGCGCGCCCTCCGACTGCGCCACAGTCCGACGTGCATGGATGTGCGAGGGCCCTTCGACACTGCTTGCAGTTTTAATTATTATTATTATTCAAGAGACGCATAATGAATTGCATTTTTCGTGGCCTGAACATGCATGAAAACTCATGAAATTCTGCACACACGTCGCAGCTGGTGTAAATTTATTTAATTCAACGTGATTGGACGCAAGCGTGGTAAGGGGACTCGCTAGCGCCCCCTAACGTCGGGTCATGTGTCCAAAAATACTCTCGGATCAGCATGAAATTTAAGTATGTTACAGCTGTCATCGGATCATGTAGATATTAATTTTGTGGAAGTTTTTTACCAAACAGGAAGTTGTGCACGCGGCGTGGCGTGCAGCGATTTTCATTTTTCGAATACCGCTTTGAGGACTTTATGATGTTCACAGAATCATGAAACCTACCACGTAGGTTTCAAATCATGAGCTCTTTCATCTGATACCACATTTGCCCAATATTTTGCCCCAACAGCTCAGTAGCGCCCCCTAATGCCTTTTCCCACCTAGGATGTACTGACAAGCTCTCAAACTCACCAAATTGGACACACTTGTCAAGACTCACGAATATTATTTTTTGGTATAACCGCAACCTTTTAAGTGGCAAAATGACTCTACAGCGCCCCCTAGAACATTAAAAGTTGAAGCCCCGCCTTCTACATGCACGTACATGAACGAAATTTAGGATTCATATATATCATGACCAGACGCACAAAAAAGCCTCTTGGACCCATACCCTAAGTCCAACAGGAAGTCGGCCATCTTGGATCACAGGTGAATTTTTGCCGCCATTTTCCCCATTTCCAGCCCTCGTACTATAACGCACTCCTCCTGCAGTTTTAACTGCAGTGACTTCAGATTAGAACTGTATCATCCTCAGACCTTGATGATGTAAACTTGATAACAGATTTTCCCTACGTTATACCAGGTGGGCGTGGCAGTCATTTGTTTGTATAAACAAACAACTCCTTATAACTCCTCAATACTTTGTCGGATGTTTATACATGCAGTGCGTAAAATGTCACACCTGTTCAAGCCGTTTCAATTTCAACATCATTGGGGGTGGATGTGGCAAGGGGTCTCCATAGCGCCCCCTAACAGCAGGTCATGTGACCACAAACTTTGTCTGATCTTCGTGAAATTTACAGGACTCATAGCACTCCTGGGTAAACCCCCAAATTATTTTTTTCAAAATTTTCGCTCTTACAGGAAGTGAGTTATTGTGCATTTCCTGCGTCAATTTTCCATTTTTCCCTCTGCCTTTAGAGGACTTTCCCGTCTTCACAGAATCACCAAATTGTACACATACGTCAACAGTCACACATATTGCCTACTGACAAAGTTTGGGATTTTTAAGTGAGAAAATGACTCCACAGCGCCCCCTGGAAGATTTCAAAGTTTAACCATTATATGAATACCTTATCCCCTTTCATTTCTGGTCTTGGTGTGCCATCTAGTGGAGACATTAACCCCCCTTCACACAATGTTCCATTGAAGCAGCAGGAGCAAAGACCTTTACATGGCTGCTGTCAATGCCCTGCGACTGCGACAAGCACTGACGTTCCTGCGTATGAAGACCTCTACCTGCGCGCCCTCCGACTGCGCCACAGTCCGACGTGCGTGGATGCGCGAGGGCCCTTCGACACTGCTTGCAGTTTTAATTATTATTATTATTATTATTATTATTATTATTATTATTATTATTATTATTATTATTATTATTATTATTATTCGTCTGACAAAACAAACGTCTTTTTGACAGCCTAAACATGCCCCACAACTAACCAAAATGTGCAATCATGCCCGACCCGGCGAAAAATGTTATATATTAAGGATCGCCAAAATGAGCGTCGTAAAATGGCTCAATAGCGCCCCCTAGAACATTTTAAAAATTGAGCCCCTCGACTCAGATTGACGTAGACAAACAAAATTCGGTACACATGTATAAGACGTACAAAAAAGTCTCTTGGACCCATACCCTCCCTAAAACAGGAAGTCAGCTAACTTGCCCAAACCTCAGTCAGATAAAGCATCAGTGAATCAGGCAGACTAGACTAACATATTTAACTAAACAACCCCTCTGACCCTGCACTCTGTCTGCTAACAGGACATGGAGATGGGGGTTGGCATGGCCTCATGCCCCCTCAAATTGCCCATTGGCTGTTCCTGTAACTGCCCAATGATGTAACAGTGAAGGTTGTACTTGTGGGCCTCTGTCAGTGTCAGTCTGGAGTTAATTAAATCTGGAACATTCTGCAACATTCTGTCATTTATTTACTATTTTTTCTCAAGTGGATGTGTCTGCAGTAAGGGCTTGCAATTGATTGTTACTGATACAAAGAAATAGACATAATATACGTAGATGCAACCAGATGTCATGAAAAAGAGCACTAAAGAACATGAGGGAACAGAAAGGTGACATGGGAACAGAAAAACACATGCACAGAGAAGGTCAGGATGTGGTTGTTTCTCTATACCCAATACTGTTGTCTCACACAAGACAGGAAATCAAGATTTACAACTTTCTGCAAGTTAACTGCATTTGACAGCAACTGCCAACAAGCAGGTGGTTGTGTTTTGTGGCACCTTTTTTTTGTGTGGTCTTTTTGTTTCCGTAAACCATTATGTGAAAGGCCTCTATATACCCAATACACTGTCCTTAGATAATGCACAAGCACTTACATGGTTTTTATTTATGTCCACATATGATAACGATGTCATTATAATTCAGTTCCCAATCAGACATTTGATTCAGTCAATACACACTCTCTAGAGCTTCATTTTAGGTTCTAGTGGAGATCCCAAAGTTATCAATGGTAATAAATTTAATTTAATTTAAAGTGTGTGTGTGTGTGTGTGTGTGTGTGTGTGTGTGTGTGTGTGTGTGTGTGTGTGTGTGTGTGTGTGTGTGTGTGTGTGTGTGTGTGTGTGTGTGTGTGTGTGTGTGTGTGTGTGTTGACCGGGGCTGGACAGATAGCTTTACACAACAAGACAAGTAACAAGTGTTCACTCGTCATAGAAAAGCAAATAAATGAGACAAATGGTGGTTCTTGAAATCAGTCTCAGGAATTAGGTTTTCTTGTAATAATTTCATTTAGTTGGAATTTGTATTTGGTTATGTTTGGTTTGCTGGATAAATTGGAAATATGTATCAATGGAAACATTCAAATGCTGTTTCTGGGCTTTTTTTTTCAAATAAAACCTCAGTTGTTATGTTTTTATGTAAAATTGTATTAGTTTAGCTGTATCAGACTATAGTGATCATATTTTCAGAATGTCTTTTACAATATAAAATCTTATATTATTATTACATAAAACAATAAAACAATTGTCCTAATAATTGTACTATGTTTTTAGTATCACTGCTATAATGTTGCATTTATATGTCAATTTTAATTTGCATTCCATCACACCTGACAATATGTAGGCTCATTCAGATGGAAACAGCTGCAAACAGCATAATGAAAGAATGATTAACTTTAATAAGGTATTGTTCTTGTTTTAGATATTGTAGCATAGTGCATAGTTAACAGCTGATTAATAACAAATAATACAAGAATAATAAAATAATACAAAATAATACTAGACAAAAGTTTTTCAATTTTAACAGGACAACAACAACACTTGGTAAAGATTAAACAATGACATAATAAGTAAGTTAGTTTACCTCAATAAATGTGTATGTAATGATATTATAAACAATTACAAGAAACGCATTAGACTTTTATTAAGCAGCCTTTTAACAGGTTTCTTATATAAAATAATAGTAAATGTGTGGATGATGCTATAACTAACAATCGTCTTATTAACACATAATAATATTAATAAGCATCTAATAAGGACTGAAAGGACTTTATTATGTATCAATTAATGCTCGTTATGAGGAGACCTTAAAGTCACCTGAGATAATTACAATACAGTAAACAACAGTTCGGTCAGTCACTATAAGAGAAAGTCACAAACTAAAACACTGAGAGAAGGAGAGATTTCAAAAAGAGAACTTTCATATGTGGCTGAGCTGCGAAACGAGGGTCAGATGAACTAAAGGAGTCAAACTAAGCAGGAAACTGTAACATCATCAGAAAAGAGTCTAACTGCTGGATTATCATTTGTCTAAACATGTGAAATAAAATGAAATTGTTTACTTACTCATTAAGTTTTTTATCCAGTCAAGTGAAATTGGATGAAGAACTACAGAAGAAAGACAACGTTAAGTGAAAAACTGAGGGGGGTGAATAGTGAGGAAGTGAAGGAAGCAATAGAAAGAAACACTGGCATGTGAGAGAAGGGGGTGGGTGGGGGGTAAAAAAAAAGAAAAAAGTGAGATGAGCGGGAAAGATTCTTCTGTCTTCACTTTAAGCGACTTTATCCCCAGAGCCCCCTGTTTCTACATTTATTCTTTTCCCTGATAATGATGAGATCTTAAACCATTCTGGCAATTTTTATCAAATGTTAATTATTATAATATTCAGACAATATTTTTATAATGCAAAAAAGTCCAGGGTTTCTGTTTTCTAGAGGGTCCTTCTGATTAGTGAGGAAAGAGACAGTTGGATGGAGTGTTTTCTTGATTAAACTGTTATTTATGTAACAGTCCAGACAACACTGCTAGTGTGTAAGCAGAAGCCATCAGTGCAGTACAGCCCCACCATACCCTCAAATTAAAGCTGAGAATCTGCACTTTAAACCCATACACTCAATGTAATGTTAGTGGTTTGTAAAGGTGAGTGACTGATCCTCAGAAAGGCAAAGATAACACCTGAATAACACCTACTAAGGCCCTTCAACATATTCATTTTAATGACATATGACAGATCTGGCAATAGTTTAAATTAACCACGAATTCCACTCCCACTGTTGTTCCTTTCCGCCAGAAACGTTCTAATTGAGAAGGTGGGACTATTTTGTTTTATGAAATAAAAACGGGTGTATAATGTTAGGTATTGTCAGGAGATTCAGCCATTTTGTTCTCTAAAAGTATTTCTGTTGAAGCCCTGTCATATGCATCAGTGAACGGAAACAGCCTCAAGATGGAGCTGCTTGATGAAAATCTAGACACCAGATATAAACAAACTGATCGACAGCAGCACACCTCTAGTATTGTCACAAAACCGGACATCACAAACTGACTGACGATACACACACAGCATGGGGCCTCGGTTAAGAAGAAAGCATTTGGCTATCTATTTCACAGCAAGTAAGCCATTCTTGTTTAATTGTCAATACATTTCCATATCTTATATTATTTAATAATCATGACATTCCTGTAAAGTACAAATATCTTATACTTTATAAACAATGAAAGACATTGTTTATGTTTGAGGTTTAATAGAGCAGATTTCAATAGACTGACCATGTGTCACAGCATTCTAATATGAAAAAGCTTAAATTTGCTATTTTAACTCTAAAAATAGTCTGTGTTGAATGTAGGCCACCTCACATCCTGTTCAAAGATGACTGCAGGAGTCATTAGTAGTGTGGTTAGCTAGTCTTTCCATTTGCATCTTCCTCTGTATTCAGTCCAACCCTACAATCTCATGATTTCTTATCTGTACTTAATCAAATCTTTTTTCTCTCAGTAAATATAAATGTATCATCCTCTACTTACAAGAAACATCTCCTGGATGCGCTGGGACGCATCATCAGTGTTGTAGCCTGGGGTCAACAGGTGTTTCGGGTCTCACAACATACACCCTCCCCCCGAACCCCCGACCCACGGATCGGCCCTCTTCATCCAAAGCCACCTTGTAGCTTTCTCTGCGGCTTCACTTGTGGTTTTAATGGCCCTCTTCTTGGCTCACGCCCAACCGAGAGAGGAGTTTGCAGAGTGAACGTCCTGCAAAGCCTCTGCAGCCGACCTCTATGGGCTCGTAGAATGTTTTCCAGCCTCTGCCCGTGCACTCCTCCACTAGTTCTTGGTACTTGGTGCATTTCCTCTCATTGGCTTCCTCTATGCGCTCTTCCCAGGGCACCGTAAGTTCCAGCATGATCAGATGTTTTGAAGCCTCGGAGGTAATGATCATGTCTGGCCGGAGCGATGTTGCTGCAATGTGTGCTGGGAACTTAAGCTGCTTTCCCAGGTCGACCTGCAGCTGCCAGTCAGAGGCTGTGTGGAGGAGGCCTGTCGTTGTCTGTGGACGTGCACAGGGCTTCTCTCCAGTCTTCACCAAAGGGATTGCCCTCTTCGGAGCTTGATGGTGCTTGCTGGTGCTGATGGCTGAGGCTAAACTTTCGGCAACTGCCTTAAGCACCTGGTCATGGCACCAATCATAGTGGTCATCTGCCAGGGCCTTTGGGCAGCTGCTGAGATGTTCCAAGGAGCCTCTTCCAGAGCAGAGAGGGCAAGACGGTGTCTCGCTTTTCCCCCAAACATGGATATTTGCTGGGCTTGGCAGGGCAACATAGACTGCTTGCACCAGGAACCAGACCCGATGGAAGTC
Source organism: Scomber scombrus (assembly GCF_963691925.1). NCBI lineage: Eukaryota > Metazoa > Chordata > Actinopteri > Scombriformes > Scombridae > Scomber > Scomber scombrus. Next base: position 471,726 of record NC_084971.1, on the reverse strand, counting down.
TGCCTGCATGATGTTTGACCAGGTGATCCTGCACTTCAGCGCACTTTCCCACTTTGTCCAGGCTCCCTGCTGCCAGAGTCCCACCGCTCAGCTCAGACCTCTTTCTGGAGTAGATGGTGTCTCTCCTTGCCCTGGGTCTTGCTGACTTGGGTCTTTGGGAAGAAACCTAAGCCTGCTCTGCCAGTCGCCAAGGTGCTCACCAGTGCCTTTTGTCTAAGGCGGGACTCCGCGACCTCCACTGCCTTGTCCACCCTCCATTTCTTTCCTGTCCTAACCTAAATACTGGCTGATGACACTTTGCAGTCCCTAAATTGTTCATGTATAGGTAACAGGTGCTTATAGGGTCAATTGATTCATTATAGAAGACAAATAAATGGGTGACAAATTTAAGAATGAAAGAAAAAAAAAACACATGGATCACTTTAAGCTTCCAGAACAGCATAAGTGCTCTTTGAGGGACAAACTGCATTCTTTCAAAACATATTCTCTCATCTTGTGTTGTGGGTGGTGGCTGTCTAAAACATCGCTCCATAATCTCTCATTGCCTGAAATGTGATGTATTCATGTCTGAACAAGGCAACCAGGTATTGCTACACATTATCAATTGAACAATGCTATTCAATGCTTTGTAATATTGAAGTGTATTGGTCATACCAGAATCCTCACTCACAGCTCCTCAAAGATCCCTCTTGCTCCTCAGCAAGTAACAAACAAATAAGGGAATTGGCATCGGTTTTGATAAACTGATTTTAAATTTAGTTTTTAATTGCATCTCTGTGAGTATGTTCCTGCTCTAATCTAGTCAAGTCAATTTCACATTAACGCTTTCTCTCTTTTAGTTCTGCTGTCTTGTGTGTGGGCAGATGAAAAAAAGGTAACTGCACAAGAGGGAGCAACTGTCACCTTACAGACAGGAGACAGCGGAAGCCACAGTGACATCAAGATAGTGTGGACTTTTGCAACTGAACAGCCAAACATGCGTATTGCCAGTGTGAAGAGCGGCACAGTGAGGACTGACTATGATGAGCGTTTCAGAGGTAGACTGCAGGTGGACAGTCGGACTGGAGCTCTGAACATCAAAAAGCTCAGAGTCAGTGACTCTGGGGTTTACATGTGGCAGTCCATCAGCAGCAACGTCTTATCCCAGAGTTTCCACCTTACTGTTTACAGTGAGTGCATCTGACAATTTGTCTCAGTGGCAATGAAAATGGAAGTCCATTCTCCATTTTACCAGGTTATATAAGACTCATGGATGTGTTCAGGGATTAAGTTACTACTTCCAGTTTAATAATGCAGTAATCCAGTTTATGAGTAATGTCAACTCACACACTTCATCATGTGGAATAGAATTACCAAGACATTTGCAACAAACCATGTGTATTAAATCAAATTGACTGCATGCAAGTCTAGAGCTTATATCATGAGTACATGGCACACACAGCTGTTGCCCTCTCTTTAACCAATCGTAATTAAATCCAAGGAGGGGGGACACAAACTGTATAGGCCATACTTTGTTATAAGTTAAATCCATCAGTTCATAGTTGAGGATAGAAGTGTGTGTGTCTGCGTTGCAGGGTTTATGTGTCCCCATGAGGAATCGTCTCTGCTAAAAATAATATACTATTTAATAAGTGAATTCATTCTTCATAAGCACTTTACTTTTGATACTTAATATTGAATTTTTAAAATTAAAATTTCAAGCAAAATGTCAATTGATTCATTCCACAAAACTCACATGTCCACAGTACATTGAAAGGTTGATTGGCATTTGTTGCTTGAATTCTTCCTTCTGTCTTTAATGGATGTCAAGAGATCACTTCCAAACATTTCATTGTAATGATCAAATCCAAAATCCAGTTAATACTGCTGATGCTAATAAGGCTTCAGCAGTCTGTCTTAGTACTTTGTACACTTCATTTGTCTAAGTACAAAAATGTCTCCAGCTGTTTTCACAGAAAGTAAATTGGTTTTGGTGGGACTCCCAAATCTTCTTTTTAACAGAATGATGCCTGTGGATTTATTTTCTAGCTGTCATTGCCACTTATGACGTTTTATTTCTCTTTCCTGCAGGCTCAGTCTCCACTCCAGCCATAAAAGTCAATTCATGTTTTGTCAACACAAACTGCAGTTCCCTCACGGTGGAGTGTTCTGTGGAGAACAGCAGAGAGCTGATCCTGTCCTGGTTCAGAGGGAGAGAGAGACTGAAAAATACAAGCAGTCCTCATCTGTCTACCAGGATTGCTCTTCCTCTGGAGATACAGTATTGTGATGGCGACAGCTACAGCTGCTTGGCTGAAAATCCAGTGGAAGAAAAAGCAACCAAACTGGATACAGAGGACACATGTCTGCAGAATGGAGGTAGAATGATGACAAAACACATGTTCTTCCTTTCTGTCACCATCCCATTTGTGGTCACTAAGAGAAAAATAATGTAGATGTTTAGTTTGTTATAGCTTTGTTGTCAGCCATCAAGGTGTCATATTTGGGTTTTTTTCCTCTCTTGTGGGCTCCTTCACACTTCCCAAGGCACAATAAGTTCTATCCTGATCATCTTCTTGGTCTTGGATAATCACAGGACGATGTCAGCTCTCTGTGCTGTTGACACGCCTGTTGAAAGAACTCCAGCTTTTATCTGCGGCTGATGACCACTTCAGTCTGGCATTCCTAGTTGGTGGTAGCTAATCTGCATTTGTCTGTGGTTGCCCTGCTCCTCCCTGCTCTTCCCCAGTGTAGGCCTGTGATGCATCAGGGAGTAAGAGGTCCTCAGCTCTGTAGTTATGGTCCTGGCTGTGGTCCTCCCCCATCTGACCAGTGTTAACTGTGCATTCCCCCTGCAGCCACACCTTGTTATTGTCTGGTGGATCTTGAGGCCTGAAGATTCGTGCAAATCTTGCTTTTGGTCCAGCAGCTTTCCCACTCAAAGTTGTTTGTACTAGTCATGTTACCATAGATCACTTCAGTTGGGTCTTTCACCCAACCCCTCTGATGACCATGGGATTGTTGCATCAGTAGCTAGATTTATGGGTGTGACCAGGAGCCTGTTTCAGGAAGCAGGTTTAACTAACTGAGTTAAAACCTTAACTCTAAGTTGACCGACTCTGAGCTGTCAAACTCAGAGTTTTGGGTTTCAGAACAACTGATAACAGTTAGTTCAATCAACTCTGTGTCAAAGTAACTGAGTGAAGCTCGTGCATGAGGAGCTCAAGCCTTCATCAATGGAGCACAGATAACATGATTCACCATGGCAACAGGAGAAACAAAGGGCTCAGTCCTCCTACTTCTCCCCGGTGGAGTTAGAAATACATGCAGATAATGAGAATATACACTAAAAAAAAAGCAATACAGTAGCAGCAGCAAAACAACATGAGCTGATGTGGCAGAAAATTACCAATGTGTGAGTATCAATGAAAAAAAAAAAGTCTCAACTGTTCCACTTATTAAACATTTATATTCTGTGTATGTGTTTGTGTGTGACACATTTAATATTCATGCAGACCTCAACAGGTACAAAACGCAGGCCTACTTGGCAGCAACTGAATATGAAATATAAAAATATAGCTCAAACAAGTCAGGTATCATTTCATTACAAGCTATTCTGATGTTGTTTAGCCTGCCCTCATTAAACAGCATTCAGTGGTACATTCAACATGTGATATATTTCAGTAGTTAGTGAAATCTTCTAAGCAAAAAGAAAGTTCAGCCATCCCTCTGCCAGTATTTAATATTGTATATTTGAAAGCAACACCTAAATACCTTTATACATACAACACTACCAAAGTGTAAACGTTTCAGTCCAAGAGTCACTTTTTTCTTCTTTTTTTATTAAAGATTTATGTTTGGGCACTTTCACCTTAATTTAACATTAGCTGGTATAGGGGTTGACCGGAAACAGGGAGAGAGAGAGAGAGAGAGAGAGAGAGAGAGAGAGAGAGAGAGGGGAAAGACCTGCAGGAATCGCACCATGGACACTGTCATTATGAGGCATGCGCAGTAACCACTTGGCTATCAATAACTTTAATATTACGTGTCTGACAGCCGGTTGCCTTGGTAACATGCTCAGCGTCACAGATGTTACATATAAAACTGCCATTGGCACAGAAATAAACAAAGTGCAACACAAAGAACTTGCTCTGAACTGAGAGCATGTCCACGATGTGTCGTACAGACGATACGAGGGCTGAGAATATTGTTCAGATAAAATGATTGTACAGAAAAACAGATCAGAATGATAAAACATCCCAGCAGGGTCTGATCACCCTCTGACGGAGATTTGTGCTTTGTATTCGTGCTTCAATATTAACTGACTCTTTAAGAAATGTCTGACAGCTTCTTCAGTCTGCAGGCTTCAGTTAAAAAGGAAGATAAACTCTGGGTTAGTTGAAAACCTGCCAGCGAGCAGGTTAGGTTCAAGGAGTATGTTGCCAGGGTAACTGACTCAGAGTTAAGCTGAACTGGCTTTGTGAAACCGAAAAACCAGAGTTTCCTTCAACTCTGAGTCATCTTACTCAGATTTTTCACTAAACCGGCTTTTTGAAACAGGGCCCTGGGCAGTTAAAAACCCTGGACACCACCCTGGGACTTTCAGTTTCTTGTAGTACAGAGAAAAGGAGCAGAAATGTGAATTTCTAGTTTCATCCACAAAAAAAAAAGTAAAACCAGATAACCATATACAATAAATACATTTGTAAAAGGGCAAAACAGCAGTAGCCAGAGGAACTAGGACATGGGAGCAGACATCATTTTCCAGTACCTGTTGTAAAGAAAACACATTATACAAAAGTATAGAGTGACATGTATACAATATATATTGATCCAAAAACATGTTTCAGTAATTAAAATCTAAAGACCACTAAGAAGAATATTAAACAAAACAAAGACTTAAACTTAAAGATTAACATACCTGCGAGTTACATGAACAGTTTATCCAACTAGGATCTGGAACATACACACCACACTCCTCTAGTGGAGGGAGCAGCAACTACCTTCAATTAGCTCCCATATTCTTGCAATTATACCTGCACAGAAGTGAGGGAGAACTTAATGCATGCGCCCACTAAATGACACACAAGCCAAGAACAATTCATACCTTAGTTTGACATCGGCATCCCTCAAACAAACATGGAGTCAGAGCAGGGTGAGGCAATACCTACTACTGACTGCTCACAGCTACATTTAAGGACTGAGAAGTGATTAGCCTCACCTACTGACAATCAATGATTGCAGGGTGTGGCTAAACTAGAGAGGGGAGGGAGTGCTACCCATCACAATCAGAAACTGCATGTTGGGCTGTCAGCCCTTTAGGCCCCAGGTCCCCGTCTTTCCTGGATGTCATCTGTCTTTCCAGGTGTCACAAGCCTTCTCCTGGTTGGCAGCTGTCAATGGTTATCAGTATGTTATTACAACATCAGGTGTTAAGCTGCTACAACACCGACATGCTCAGCCGAGGCCATCTGTCCTCATGTGTTTTGAGCACTTGCTCGGTACACTCTCAAAATGTGGGCCTGCAGCAACAATCAGTCACTGAGTTAGTGGTGGGTCTCCAGCTCTCCACTCTCTTACCTCATGCATACCCAACAGGATGCTCACATTGCAGCTGTGGAGATCTTTTGCACTGCTGTTCTGCATGTTTGCCCTGTCACCTGTACAGCAGCAAACATCTGCCATACAGACAACAGGAAATGATAGATTGTGTGGGTGTAGGTTAGTGAAATCTTAAGGTCATGAATTTGTTGGTATTGTTCTCTGATTTCTAAATAACCTTGGCAGAAAAAAATCAAACATCATAATTTAAATCTGAACTGCATGAATATTTGTTTAAGAATGATAAAGTTATAGTTATAATAAAATCAAGGTATCGTCAAAGGTCCAAGCTGTACTGTTTCTCTTAACCTTATTCCCTCAGAGAGTAGCAGCTGGTGTCAGACTGAAGGCACAGTGCGACTGGTTATCTCTGCTGTTGTCGGCATGGCTTTGGTTGTTCTTATCGTGGACTACATGAGACTCTGAGGGTAAAACTAACTGGGATCCTGACGACCATCAGTCTAGTCCTGCCATCTCCATCAAAAATACACTGACTGTTAATACTGCTAAGTGATGTTAGTCATTTGAACAAATTATATCGACTATGTGTCGCTAATTTACAGTAATTTAAAGGGAAGGAAGTGTGGTCATATTCAATATTTGTCTTATTTGTCTAAAATTACGTAAATACATAGTCACTAGCAAAGTCAAAGCATTGAGATACAGACCAACACATTGTTGGTTTTGACCTTTTAATGGGTTTTAAATGACCAATATGTAATATATTTACTGTATTAACTCATGAAATGATGATATGTTATCAGACATTAAGTGAACTGCGAATCTAATACTACAGCAAGCATTTTCTCCTTTTAAATTTCCATACATTTCCACAAATAAGCTTAAGATAAAATGATGTCATCCATTAATCTTAAATATTTTTTAGAAAAACATGGTGTCATTATAAGGTGTAGAGCTGCAGGCTTTGTCTGTCATAGTCTAACATAGTAACCTGATAAAAAACAGATAATGTCAGAGCCATCCACATTTATCAGAAGTCAAAGTCTAGCCAAATTGCAGAGGCTGTAAATTGAAGTTGAGACATTACATACTCTTTAATGAATCTACTGTAGTTACTGTATTTCAAAATTAATTCAAGCAATGTGATCCAAATTTAGCACCTGAATGTTGTTTCTGTGCAGCTATTATGATGAAGATACGACATGCGTTTATATTTAGTTCTGCCCGTTAAGCATTTGGAGTGGAGTGCAAGCTTTTCAGTAATTTCTGAAAAGTTGTTAGGTCTATAGATTAATGTAATGCAAAGCTACTTTCTATATCTACTTATGTCACTAAAACATCTGTATTCAGGTTTATAGTGAAAGTTGGCATGTTATACAGAAGTTGTTAGGAACTGTCTGTTTTGCTTCAAAATCACAGAGTCCCTGGCTTTTTTAAGGCCAAAAAGGCACAACGGCCTGTATACAATTGCGCATGACAGTGTGTCAGTTTATTTAGCAAAAGACAGAAATTATGCTTTAATTGCTTTGCTAAAGTTGGCTACTGAAATGTCAGATTTTTTTGCCTATTCTTTTCTATTGGCCTGCATCCACATCACGTCACAAAACACAATGGCTTCAAATCCTTTTATTCTCAGTGGAACATTTTTTATATTTTAAGATCAGTATAAAAATGTGTTTTGATAACATTTCTAGTGAGGAATGTGCATTTTATTTTCATTATTTTTGTTCAGTGAATGTATATGAGTTATTAGGAAGGTTGTTTCAGGTCACACCAGAAAATTGTAGGAATGCAACGTTTTCTATGGTGGTTGCTATTACATGGTGTTTGAATAAATGTCTTAGTGTTGTGTAAAGCTCTGATGTAATTTGTGTTATTTCATTTCTCTTTGTCTGAAAAGTGTCTTCTTCCCATCTGCTCCATTCACCTCAGTCACATCCTTCACATTGAGACCCCATTGCATGTCTCATGAAAGGCAGATTTAGCTTTTTGGTAACTGTGTAGGGACTGAACAAAGTTCAAGAACGACCTGAAAAAACAATGAAGTCTTATTAAATCATCATCAACTAGCCTGTAGCACATTTATTCTTGAGGCTAGAACAGGAAAGTGGATAGGGCAACCTTGCCTAGTAGAAAAACATAGATGAAAGGGTGATGAAAGTCTACCATCACCTTTAACTGTTGACACTGGCCCATGATACAAGGCCTTTATCCCCTGAAAGTCTGTGAGGAATAAAAAGGCCATTGCTACAGCTGGATGCTGAGAAGCATTGTCTTTTTCAGTGATTCTGGAGTCTTCTCATATTAATTGATAAGGGATGAAACCCACATGATCAGGGTGAATTTAAGTTTTTGTTGTTGTTGTTTTTTGTTTGTTTTTTAAATTCCAAAGCATTTTTGTGATATTTTTGAAAATGGTTCAAAACATTTATAAACCAATACCAATCTCCCTCTTGTGTTTGACATTTGATACATTTTATAATATCTTGAATCTCTTCTTTTGAAGTAGGAATTTCTAGATCTGTCTGAAACTGTAAGGTAGGGAATGGAGAAATCAGTTGCTTTTGTTACTATTCTAGAACACACAATATTTTTCTATTGCATTTTATAACACAACATTGCCGACAGGCAATGACGGCATGTAATTCTGATTACTGAGTTAAATGTACACTCCTGAACAAAATCTTAAGACTGGGGGAAAGTATTAGCATTTCATGGTGGTGGATCGTAACCAGGTTGTACAGTAAGTAGAGCTTCAAAATGCAAAAAGAAGAAACAGGAGCAAGAGACAAAAAACATAAAGGGGGCAATTTATTGAAATCTGCATTTAAACTCAAACAGGCTGCTCATCCGGGAGGCGTCCGGGAGGCATCCTAACTAGATGCCCGAGCCACCTCATCTGTCTCTTCTCAACGCGGAGGAGCAGGGGGTCTACTCCGAGCTCCTCCCGGATGACCGAGCTTCTCACCCTATCTCTAAGGGAAGAGAGGAAGCTCATTTTGGCCGCTTGTACCCGCGATCTCGTTCTTTCGGTCACTACCCAAAGCTCATGACCATAGGTGAGGGTAGGAACGAAGATCGACTGGTAAATCGAGAGCTTCGCCTTTCGGCTCAGCTCCCTCTTCACCACGACGGATCTGTGCAGAGTAGCATTACTGCAGACGCTGCACCGATCCGCCTGTCGATCTCACGCTCCATCCTTCCCTCACTCGTGAACAAGATCCAGAGGTACTTGAACTCCTCCACTTGGGGCAGGATCTCATCCCCGACCCGGAGGGTGCACTCCACCCTTTTCCGGCTGAGGACCATGGACTCGGATTTGGAGGTGCTGATTCTCATCCCGGCCGCTTCACACTCGGCGGCGAACCGATCCAGTGAGAGTTGGAGGTCACGGTCTGATGAAGCCAACAGGACCACATCATCTGCAAAAAGCAGTGACCCAATCCTGAGGTCACCAAACCGGAACCCCTCAACGCCCCGGCTGCGCCTAGAAATCCTGTCCATAAAAATGATGAACAGGATCGGTGACAAAGGGCAGCCCTGGTGGAGTCCAACCCCCACTGGAAACGAGTCCGACTTACTACCAGCTATGTGGACCAAGCTCTGGCACCGGTCGTACAGGGAACGGACGGCCTGTATCATGGGGTCCGATACCCCATACTCCCTGCTCATCAGCTGATCAAAAGTTTATGACCATAGCCTTAAAAGTCCAAATCTACGCTAAAATCTGGCTTTCATGTCATTTTCTGTCAGACATTCACACTGTCATGACCTCCTGATGGAAAAGGCAAAAAGGCTTTCTGTCTTTGAACGTGGCAGGATTGTTGAGCTGCACAAGCAAGGCCTCTCGCAACGCGCCATCGCTGCCGAGGTTGGACGCAGTAAAGTCATTTTAAATTTCTTAAAAGATCCTGAGGGTTATGGGACAAAAAAGTCAAGTGGTAGACCCAAAACAATTTCACTTGCACCTCATGATGGAGCCTCTCCACTGTGCCGCGTTGAAATCGCGAAAATCTCCAGTGGGAGCTCCTTGGCATGCCAGTAACGTTGGAAGCCATTAGGACCGTCTAGGTTAAAGTTTTTCTCGTCAGAGAATAAAACTTTCTTTCACCCTCAATGTCCCATGTTTGGTGCTCCCTTGCAAAGTCCAAACGGGCAAGTTTGTGGCGTGGGAGGAGACGTGATCTTTGAAGACGTTTTTTGTTCTTTAAGCCCTTCTCTCGCAGATGCCGTCTTATGGTTATTGGGCTGCACTCAGCATCAGTAAGGGCCTTAATTTGGGTCGAGGATTAGCCTGTGTCTTCCCGGACAGCCCGTTGGATCCTCCGGCTCAGCACAGGTGAAATTGTTTTGGGTCTACCACTTAACTTTTTTGTCCCATAACCCTCAGGATCTTTTAAGAAATTTAAAATGACTTTACTGCGTCCAACCTCGGCAGCGATGGCACGTTGCCAGAGGCCTTGCTTGTGCAGCTCAACAATCATGCCACGTTCAAAGACAGAAAGCCTTTTTGCCTTTTCCATCAGGAGGTCATGACAGTGTGAATGTCTGACAGAAAATGACATGAAAGCCAGATTTTAGCACAAGGTATTGTGATAGATTTTAACTTAACCTCCATTTTCTCTATTTTAAAGGCTCTTTTGTTCTCTTGTTTACTCATTTACTTCATACTTGATGGGGAATTCCTCATGAATGACAATAAATGGCAATAAATGGGTTAGGGAAATGTATCCTGTTTTCCAGAAGGAAGTCTCAATTACTCCTCTGCCAAAGTTCATTGGAATTTCACATCATTGTTATTTCCTTGACTGAGTCATTGCACCTGTCATTTATGTTTTACAGTTGGTCATATAATTCTTACCTTAATGTTAGTTCCTTTAATTATGTTACTTTCAACTATGAATTAAATGAAAGTTGGAAGAAGAGTGAGCGAGTGTAATGCTATAATGCTATTTTATATGCTGGGTGTTTAAATATCTTTGAGTTGAAACAAGTGCATTACTGTATACTGACTGTATTTGACTTTATTTTGAGGAGAGTAAAGACCATAAAGTGTAGAACAGCTTTAAGGGAGGAAATAAATACATTCAAACCAGCTCAATACTTGTAAACTACAAGTTTACACTGGTCAACAAATGTAATCAGTGCATCCATTCATTTGTAAGAAAATCTGAAAATCTTCACATTTGTTGTAAATTACATTTTTAATTGCTAGATGGATATAGGAGTCACAAAGAGAAAAAAAAGTAACAAAAACAAAAAAGGGATGATACTTTTTCTGCCTTTGGGTTCCTGTTAGTCATGGTCATCCCAAACTCAGATTAATAAACAGGATATAATGGTTTTGCCTGGAAATCCCACCTATATAGACCTATTTGATAGATGTTTATCTTTCCGCAAAACAATTCAATGTTGACGCACGACACAAAGTCCATGTTTTATCATTGTCAGGTTAATAAGGTGACTCACTTTTAGGGTTTGAAGTGAGTATATAAAGAACAGAGAAGCCTCCACTGATCTACCTGATACCTGAGGAACACATTGACCTGACGGCTGCTTCTGCCTGTAAGTCTTACCTCTGTGCATATAGTTAACCCTTCAGCTGTACTGTATGTTTAGTGCATCTGTCACAAGGTAATCTTTTCCAATACTATCTCCTTTTGCACATTGCTGCTGTATGTTCTAAGTCTACTTTTGATTAACTGGATTTGGATTTCTTTCTCCCTCCAGACCTTTATTACATTTCATCATCATGAAGAATCTTCTGATCCTTTCTGTTATCCTTTGTGCTGCACTTTCAATCAGAGCTGCAACAGGTGAGACAGAATATGTCTAAATACCAGTAACACTCATTAGTACTTGTTTAGCACACAGCGTTTTAACTTAAATTGATCTATATGAATAATGTTTGCCTTTCTTTTCCCACAGCTGCTCCAGCTGAAGCTACCGCTGTGCCACAGGAGGACAACCATGTACCAAACTCAGGTAACTGGGACATTACTTTTGAATTTATTTTCCATGTTGCCGAGTCAGATAACTCAAACATCGTTGCTTAACATCTTGTAGCCTCATATCAGGTGTTTCTTTTCTTTGTCAAATCTATGCTGAAATGTGTCTTCATAAAAACTGTATAGACAATGTTATTGGTTTGAGCTTAAGGAAAACCTAATAATTAACCAGGGAACACCTCAGTTATATATATGTAGCAATAACCCATTCAGCTACTTACTTGAAAGCTTAAATAAAAAATTGATGTAGCTTTTATTGTTTCTTACAATGCAGCTTTATACAGAAATGATGCTATTGCATAATAAATTGGTAAGAAAATAATAGAAGATTGAACTTTAAAATATTTTTGATGTCCTATATTTCTACTTTGTGGCAGTATGTCTAAAATAAAAGTAATAACAAATAATAATAATAATAATAATTGTTCTCTAAAGTAAAATAACAAATAATGATTGACATTATTTGTGGTGGCTGTGGCTCAGGAGGTAGAGCAGTCATCCACCAACCGGAAAATCAGCTATTTGATTCCCGGTTCCTCCAGTCCACATGTCCATGTGTCCTTGGGAAAGATACTAAACCCCAAATTGTCCCAATGGCTGCACCAACGGTGTATGAATGTGTGTGAATGGTTAGTTTCCTCCTGATGAGCAGGTTGGTACCCTGTGTGGTAGCTCCTGTCATCAGTGTATGAATGTGTGTGAATGGGTGAATGTGACATGTAGTGTAAAAGAGCTTTGAGTGGTCATAAAGACTAAAAAAGTGCTCTATAACACAGGACACAGTACAGTCTATTTTCCATTTCACACAAAGAGCATACAAATAAATCAACTCAAATGACCTTATGTTGATTTGTTTTTACAGAGGTGGCTGCTGCAGCTGATCAACCTCAGGGTAAGAAAGTCACACAAAAGAGAAACTACATGTGGAGAGATGCTCAGTCCTAACAGTAACAATACATGATCTGAGCTCAGCCTGTCATGCTGTTGTGTTGTTGTCAGCTGACTGTTGTTGTCCGTGTCTTACTGTAACAGTTTTTTGAGTTTTTCCCTGCCACTGTCACCAAGTGCTGCTCATGGTGGAATGTTGGATCTCTGTTATTAAATTACAGAGTATGGTCAGGACCTGCTCTGTGTGTAAAGTGCCTTGAGTTGACTTTTGTTGTGATTTGGCGCTATATAAATAAAGATTGATTGATTAATACATTTGATTCAATTTAATGTTTTTTGATTTTTGACAAATCAAATTCAGTAACTTCATTCATAACTTTTTTTTCCCCTCATAAATTTCAGCTCGTTTTGGGTTTTGCCTCGACGGTTGGACAAATTATGGTGGCAGCTGCTACTATCTAGGCAACAATGCTGTTACCTGGAGATATGCTGAGGTAATGATGATAGAATATATTAAAAAAAGATTTTTTTTTTTGTTTATTTTTTTTGTTTATTTTTCTTTCCATGACTGCATTATATCCCTCCTGTCTTGTCCCTCTCCAGAGCTTTTGTGCTGGCTTTGATAGCAGTCTGGCCTCAGTCCATAGCATCTGGGAGTATCATTTCCTCCAGCGTATGGCCAAGACTGGTGGTCACACCTTTGCCTGGATCGGAGGTTACTACTTCCAGGTTTGTTGAAACATTTTAAAAGCCTGTATTATAGACAACCTTTAGTTACAAACATATTTCAATGACATTTGTTAGAGAGGTAGGCTATGGTATAAGGCAATCATTTTCACTGTTTTCTCATGAACTAGTGCTTTCCTTTCATTTGGATGATAACAATTTGGGACATGGATGCCACAACTTTATATCACTGTTGAACACATTCTGAATATTATTTATAAATAACCAAATATGATGAAAACTTGGTAGTATATTCATACTCTGAGTGGTTTCTAGTCAGCTTGTTTGTGTATAATTACAGTTTTTCTTTCTGTTAAAACAGTGATAGATTAACAAACGCATAATTTAATTTCAAACCCTGAAAACACATGACTATACCTGTCAGGTCTGGTGATGGCCCTGGTCCATCCATTGGGAAACTGATGTTGGTCTGAAATAAAGTGAACTTGAAGCTAAAACTTAAAATGCCTCTTTTTGTTTAGTAGTTTTCTTAATACCCAACTCAGAAGAATTACAGTGCAATCTATGTAATTAGAGACAAACTGTTGTTTAAAAAAAATACTACTACTAGGTGTCGCCAGAATGAGAAATGGTCACATTTTACATGTACAGGCTTTAAACTAACAAATGTGGACATAAATGTGAAAAACTGCAATTTAAGGGAACGATAACTGTATTTTTTTCTCCAGGGTAAGTGGAGTTGGGAAGATGGCTCACGGTTTGACTATCACAACTGGGGGACAACAAGCTCCACTGATGCCTACCAGTGCCTACAGCTCAACTCTCAGGGTAAGAAAAGGAAGGAAAGATCTTTCTCAATGCAAAAATATCTTAAATGCATAGTATGAAAATGCTATTGCTTCTGCTGAGGATGATGATGTTTTTGCAGAGTCCAGAGGATGGTCCAATCATGGCTGTCGCATGCACTTCCCATTCATCTGTAAGCAGCGGTCAAACTGCTAGTCCCAGTGTTACTGCTGACCTCTACAGATGACACTGAAGCTGCTGCTTGTCCTTTATAACATTACATATTATTTCATGGTAATCGACATCATTGCATGTTAATCCACATCCAAGTAAATGGTTTTTTTTACTTTGCTGAGTTTGATATTTCTATTCTTTCTTACTGTATTTTAGCAGGCAAACCATTATGTCAGGCAAAAATAAAATAACTCATACCTGTGACTTCCTTTCCTTTTTTTTTCTTCTTATTTTTTAAAACTTAAGAGACATACATATAGTGAATGTGTTATATAGGAAAACTATAGATTCTATAGATATAGAACTTTATTATCATTGTATAGCACAATGAAATGACTTATGTGACTGAATACCTCGGAGCTGACATTATTTGGGGACACAGGCCTCTCTGTGTGTAAACACATCAGGATATGTTTGCCAGAAATGTCTGAGATTTACAGGCCATTAATAATGCAGCTTTTCATTCTTAAGTGTTCAACCTATACATGGTATCTACAGTAATAGTGATCAATTGTATTTATAGAGCAGGGTACTCTTTACATAAGTTAAAAAGATCATCATTGTGTGCTGGCGAATGAGCTGTGAGTGCATGTAGAACATTTTCAGAGCAGATATTTTACCTTTCAGGAAAAGCACAAGTGAGACTGATGGCTCAGTTCTATTTAAGCATTAAACTACACACAGTGATAAACAGTTAAGCTGTTTGCTTTGATGTGATTTTGCAGTTTTGCAGAATATTTAAATCTTGTACATGAACATAAGAGTTTTTATGAGGGTGATTTGTGCAAAAATTGAAAGACAGACTCAACTGACCAGAATGACTGTTGCCTACACTGATAGATTTGTCCTGAAACAAGGAATCCAGGACATTATATCATTTTACTTTTCACTTAATAATTGAGGGCTCTGAGGAAACAGAAGTGCCCCATGAATGGCCACACGATGGTACCATTGAACCTGAGGTACACTTTCTTTAGCCCATGACAAAGTTCAGAGATCTTTATATTTATATTGTGTCTCTATATACACACCTGAGCCCTTGTTAGAGTACATAGCAGCACATGAATGAATGCACTTTGATCTTAGAGGACAGTCACTAATCTGCATAAACATGAGTATGTTTGTGTTCCTGTGTTTTATCTCTCAAATCAAATAATCTCATATTATCTACATGTCACCAATAAGGAAGTACTGAGAGAAATAATACTGATGTGACTGATAATACTATACAACATTAATTATCATCTAGTGTGCTTACACTGCAAAATGGAAGATTAACTCTGAGAATTCTTACATTTCTTATCTGAAAATTCTATTAATTGTGATGTAAATAAGTCAATATGATTTTACTGTGAAAATTCATGGATACATTCATGTATTGTCATTTATTAAGATATTAATGGATTGTCTGCATGGTTTTAAGATGTTTAAGTACTAGGTTTTTGCCTTTTGAGACTTTTATTCTTAAAAATTCCATTTAAAATATTTCAAATGACTCACATTTCAGCTGAGGTGTGTGAGTTTGGTATCAGAGCAAATGTTAAATTAACATTAAAACACTGCAGGAGGACATAGTGAGCCCTAGCCCTTACGATGAGAAAACTTGATGGAAATATGACATTTCTGTCTGTTTCATGTATTTTCATTTGTGTCTTTTTTATGTTCACTTTTATTGATATACCAACTTTCCCCACTCAGCCGGTGTACAAACATGTTGGCAATTTCAAGAAATTCTTTCAAATTTATATGTGTAAATAGTGAAAATATATCTTACATTTCTTGTTTCCAGAGGAGGGTAATTGCGCAGACCTGGCAGGCCACCAGGCCAACGAGGACTCCCGAAGAAATATTTTATGCCATCATTTTAAAAAATAATGCCCAATATCCATCGATTTGGAAATCAAGTGTTTTGGAGCCTCTGTGCCAAAATGTGTAGCGTAGCTCCAAGCCAAGCAAAAAACTTCAAGAGGAAATGAATGAACGCAAGAGAGGACAGCTGAACCCGCGCTGTGAAGTGCCTCTGTTTACTCTATTTCTGATGATACAATGAAATGACTTTCAGCAGTATTTCACTGCTGCTCAAATTGATTTTTAAAATTATACAAAAAATTAAAGATTACGGAACTTCCGGCTGACGTTCGACATGTGAGGCTGCGAGGTCCTGAGCTCTGCATGCAACTTTTAATTTAATCATTTTTTTTAGCGTGCAGAATACAAATAAATATAGAAATTCATCTTCCTAAACTCTTATAACGTTAGTCGAGTCACTTACACGAAGATATAACGCTTCTGCAGGTCATTTTGTTCAGTTTAAAAACAATGGCTAATCGCACGCACAAGTCCTCGACTAGCAAGAAGGGTGCTAGCCCTCCCACTGAAGATGATGCAGCACCACTAAATTCTTCGGAATCTGTCGAGAAAATTATGTCGGCGATTGAATTTCTGGGAACAAAAATGGATACTCAGACGGCTGCCCTTAGTCAAGAAATAGCTTCCATTCGCCAAGAGTTACATACCACCGTCAGCTCTCTACAGTCTGCTAACTCTCAGAACACCAAACGCATTGATGACCTGGAGCAGTCTGCCACAGAGTGGAGCTCAACTGTCATGACCCTCGAAACTACAGTGAAAAGATTGCAGTCAGAAGTGTGTGGCTTGACAGAGAAGTGTTTGGACTTGGAAGGCCGTAGCCGTCGTCAGAATATACGCCTAATTGGAATAGAGGAGGGTAAAGAGGAGAACAACCCGCGACAATTCTGTGCGGCTGCATTGAAGGAG
Organism: Scomber scombrus; assembly: GCF_963691925.1. Classification (NCBI taxonomy): domain Eukaryota; kingdom Metazoa; phylum Chordata; class Actinopteri; order Scombriformes; family Scombridae; genus Scomber; species Scomber scombrus. Next base: position 454,804 of record NC_084971.1, on the reverse strand, counting down.
ATATTGGACCTGGAAGACACACCACGCCTTGACCGTGGCCATCGTTCGCTGGCACCAAAACCTCGAGACGGTGAGAGGCCAAGGCCGTTCATAATTCGAGTACACCATGGGGACGTGAAGGATCGCATCCTCCGCATTTCAAGTCAAAAGAAGCAGCTGTTCTACAAGGAGAAGCGTGTGCACATCTTTCCCGATTTTGCACCAGAAGTAGCCAGGAAGCGAGCTGCGTTTGCCGAGGCGAAGCAGCTCCTTAAAGGTAACAAGGATGTCAAGTTTGGTCTTCGTTTTCCAGCCATATTTCGTGTCACGTTCAAAGGTGAGGAGAAATCTTTCACTAATCCCGAACTGGCAGTATCCTATATAAAGGATAACATCCTCCCATCATCATGATCAGGTACATTGTGGACATAACACATAATAGTGAGTCAACTCGACTTTGAGTTATTCGGGTTCATTTTTATTTATTTTTTTTCCTAAAAATGTTTTTATTTGTTTTGAGCGTAAAAGGAAGATAAAAATGCAAGGCTGCACTTTGTAGTCTAAACATTGGACTTGGGGGTAACTGTAGCCTATTGCACAGCTTAGCTGTTATTACACTACCTGAGTTTTTTTTTTTTTTTTACCCATTTGATTATGCTGTGTTCATGGTATTTTGCACTGCTATATTTTTATTTGATTGCTTGCTGAGCTTTGGGTCTGTTTAGGTTAAGACCCAAGCTAGTGATTTTGAGCATGTTTCTCTTGGGGCTTATGCACTTTGTTTGGGATAGTGCTGGGGGGTGGGGGGTAAGTGTCTTTTTTGTTTTTTCTCTGTTATTTTTCTTTTCACTTTGTCCACTTGTGGTTGCATTTAACTTTGATTATTACTGTTCCCTGAGTCATAGATGTCATCTGTTACAACATAGATTGCCATACTTCAATATCTACATTTCCAAATATGGCTAATTCAAATACACCCTATAGGGGGAGTGGGCAGCCAATAAAGTTTACCAATTGGAACGTGAAAGGACTTAACCATCCTATTAAACGCACCAAAGTCCTTGCTCACCTTAAACTCTTGAAAACTGACATAGCTTTCCTCACTGAGACTCATTTATGTGGGTCTGGCTATATTGGCCTGAAGAGAGGCTGGGTGGGACAGGTATACCATTCCACATTTCAGGGTAAGGCCAGGGGTGCTGGGATTCTGATTAATAAATCAGTACCATTCGTATTGTCTGAAACCAAATCAGACCCTAATGGCCGTTTTGTTATTGTGGTTGGTAAACTCCATAGTCTGCCTGTGACATTAGCTTGTGTTTATGCCCCAAATTGGGATGATTCTAAATTTATGAGTAACTTCCTGTCCAGTATACCGTACTTAGACACTCATCAACTCATATTAGCTGGTGATTGTAACTGTGTAATCAATCCCTTATTGGATAGATCTTCCACTCGCATAGTCACTAGATCAAAAACGGCAGAATGCATAGAGGACTTTTTACAATGTTGTGCAATGTCTGACCCATGGAGATACCTTTACCCTACAAAGAAGGAATTTTCTTTTTTTTCACCTGTGCACCACACCTATTCACGCATAGATTATTTCTTCATACATAAAACCCTACTGCCCCTGGTAAATGCCTGTGATTATAATAGTATAGTGATATCTGATCATGCCCCTGTTACATTAGTTTTGACTCTCCCCATCCATAGACCTAACAGATTCAGATGGAGGCTCAATCCACTCCTTTTGTCTGACGAGTCATTTATTGCCTTTGTTAATACTTACATAGACATATTCTTAGAAACCAACTCAAATGATGAGACCTCCCCTTCATTGCTCTGGGAGACCCTTAAGGCCTACCTGAGGGGGATGATCATCTCCTTCAATGGCAGTATCCACAAAGCACGAATAGCCAGACAAACAGAACTTTCTGAACTCATCTCTGAGGTGGACAAAGCGTATGCTTCCGCCCCAACCCCAGAGCTTTATAAACAAAGAATGTTGCACCAGGCTGAATTTGACATGCTTTCAACTGGACAGGCAGAACGGGCTATGTTAAAATCTAGACATATGTCATATGAATATGGAGAGAAACCCAGCAGAGGCCTTGCTTATAGTCTGCGACATACTTCCACTAGTCATGTCATTGATCAAATTGACTCTGAGTCAGGATTATTATCGGACCCAACAGACATCAATCAACAGTTTTGTAACTTTTACTCTAATTTGTATACATCTGAACCTCCCACTGATCTGAGTCTAATGGATACTTTTTTCAGAGACCTGGCTATCCCTACTGTGGATGAAAAGCTAAGGGAATCTTTGGATAGCCCTGTTTCTTTAGAAGAGATAACCAAAGCCATTGCATGTATGCAGAGTGGGAAATGTCCAGGCCCTGATGGCTTTCCTACAGAATTTTATAAGAAGTGCTCAGCAAAGTTAGCCCCCTTACTCAAAGCTGTGTTTGATGATAGTCTAGATTCTCAATGTCTTCCACCAACTCTACGCCAGGCATCTATATCCCTTCTTCTTAAGAAAGACAAGAACCCCCACGATTGTTCCTCTTACCGCCCAATAAGCCTTCTCAATGTAGATGTGAAGATACTGGCTAAAGTGCTGGCTCTCCGTCTTGAATCGGTTTTGCCCACCATTGTGTCATCTGACCAAAGTGGATTTATAAAAAACAGACATTTATTTTTTAATGTCAGGCGTGTATTCAATATCCTTTACACGTCATCCACCTCTCAGCACCAAGAAGCACTTCTAGCTTTGGACGCCGAGAAGGCTTTTGACCGCGTCGAGTGGAATTATTTGTTTTATGTTCTGAAGTGGTTTGGGTTTGGAGAAACTTTTATTTCTTGGGTCAGATTGTTGTACACTTCACCTCTGGCTTCTGTCAGAACTAATGACACCTATTCCCCATACTTTCCTCTTCAGCGCGGGACTAGACAGGGTTGTCCGCTCTCTCCTCTACTTTTTGCTCTGGTAATGGAGCCTCTTGCAACCTTCATCAGGCAGTGTACAGCAGAGCTGGGGACTCGGACTCGCGACTCTGACTCGAGTTGCACTTAAGTCTCACTAAACTGTGACTTCAGACTCGACTTGGACTCGAGGCTTGAGACTCGCGAACAACTTTTATTTCATGTTATTATTATTATTCTCATTATTTATCTGTCATTCATCTTTTTGTATGATCTCTGGCTCTGAGCTAGATGTAAACACCAACGTCAGTTGTGGCGAGTGCGACAAGTTCAGCAGGAGTGCCTCAGATCATTACGTTTGGATACAAAGCCTTCACACTCCTGTTTTTCCCTGGTTCTCCCATATTTCGAACCCATCTCCCGCCGCCCTCCCGTCATTTCTCCTGTAATTGACAAGCCCCAAATTTGTTTGTTAATAATAATAAGAAGCGCACAATAGCAAAGGTTTTATTTTGAAAGCTCAGACAGGAAACCACTGCAACTCCGTTATTTAGTGCCACTAACTTAGTGGCTCCGCTACTAATTATTAAAAAACACAACGTTGCGTTAACTATGGTCATTTTATATATATATTTTATAATATCCCCACACATTTCCTGCTGTGTGTTGTGTTAAGCAGCAGATAAAAGGTGTGTTTGTACCACAGTGTTAAACTGCAGTGCAGTGTTTCTGTGATGTTCATGTTTTGTTCATTTTGTTATATTTTACAACATTGTTAAAATATTTGTTTTTTGTTGAAGAAAATACAGTTATGGAATTGAAATAATTCTTAGTGTATGTTTCTTCACATCACATTGCAGTAGATTCTCTATAGTGAACCTACAATTGATACATTTTCATACTGTCCTATATCAAGGTCTAGGTCAAGGTAACTTTATTAATACCTGAAGGTAGATTTGGTGACAGTTTCAGGAGAGGACATCTCAACATACAAACAGATACATACATACAAACTTCAGTGACAGCAGACAGTTAAAACACCACAAAAACAGACATGGGCAGGTGCTCGCAAGGCTAACTGATCAGGATGAAGGATTGTAAAGCTCTAAGGTCAGAATTTGAATTTGATTTAGTGTTGGCGAGAGACTTGAGACTTGACTCGGACTCTTGACCAGAGACTTGAGACTTGACTTGGACTTGACCCTCAAAGACTTGAGACTTGACTTGGACTTGTAAAAAATGACTTGTGAACAGCTCTGGTGTACAGATATCAAAGGGATTTTCAGAGCAAATCAGGAACACAAAATTTCACTGTATGCTGTCGATGTCCTTCTTTATATATCTGACCCACTTGTATCTATTCCACATATTATCAATATCCTTAAAGACTTTGGCAGTTTTTCAGGGTACAAGCTCAACCTTGGAAAAAGTGAGCTCTTACCAATTACTACAGTTGCCACTCAGACTTCACTTCATTTATTACCTTTCAAAGTGACTAATAATAGATTTTATTATCTTGGTGTGTGTGTAACAAAGTCACACTCTCAGCTTCTGAAGGCCAATTTTACCCCACTCATAGAGCGTACCAAACAGGATCTCACCCGCTGGTCCACAATGCCCTTGTCTTTGGCTGGGCGAATCAGTATAATTAAAATGAATATCCTTCCCAAATTCTTGTTTTTGTTTCAGTGCATCCCATGTTTCCTTACAAAAACTTTCTTTACAAAGCTTGATAGTCTTATTTCATCTTTTATTTGGAATAACAAAACACCTAGGATCAGGAAATTGTTTTTACAAAGACCTAAAATACAGGGCGGGATGGCTCTACCAAATTTTCAAATATATTACTGGGCTGCTAATATCAAAAGCTTATTGTGCTGGCGGTGGGATATATCAACCCTGGATCTGCCTGGTTGGTTACAAATTGAGTCTAGTTCTTGCAGTCCAATCTCACTTTCAGCTCTTTTGTGTTCATCTCTTCCCCTACCTTCGCCCCGGTCTTGTCAGAACCCAGTAGTTCTTCACTCCTTAAAAATCTGGTCTCGGTTCCGAAAACGTTATGGGCTAGTTTCTATGTCAGTTTATTCTCCTATTACAGCCAACCACCTATTCCCAGCCTCTTTAGATAATACCTTTATGAGGTGGGTTAAAAATGGAGTCTTAAATATCAAGATGCTATATAAGGATGGTGTTTTCATGTCATTTGATCAGGTTAGACAGGAGTTTTCCTTACCAACTAGTAACTTTTTCAGATACCTACAAGTCAGACATTTTATACAGAATCACATCACTCCATTTCCCTCACTCCCACCAAAATCTTCACTTGATTCTGTCCTTGAAATCCCACCTGAGGCGAAGGGAACAGTGTCAAGGTTATATGCAGCGATATTTGAAATGGAAGGTTGCTCATTATCTATAATAAAAGAAAACTGGGAAAAGGATATGGATGCCGACATAACCGAAAGTCAATGGTCTGACATCATTCAAAGAATTCACTCTTCCTCCATTTGTGCAAGGCATAGTCTTATTCAGTTTAAGATTGTACATAGGCTTCATATGTCCAAGGTTAAACTATCTAAAATATTTCCAGGGGTTGACCCTAATTGTAACAGATGTAAGCAGGCACCTGCCACTTTGTACCATACATTTTGGTCATGTTCTAGTTTAACAGCTTTTTGGTCCTCAATATTTGAAGTATACTCTGCAATTTCAGGTTCAACTGTTGACCCCTGTCCTTTCATTGGACTTTTTGGCATTCCATCAGAGGACTTACTGTTGCAAAAGTCACAACTAAACTGTATAGCCTATTCCTCCCTTTTAGCTCGGCGACTCATTCTTTTAAATTGGAAGAATGACAAGCCCCCTTCTTTTGGCAGATGGATCTGTGATGTCATGTTTTTTCTTAAAGTAGAAAAAATCAGATACACACTGAATGGATCAATGAGGAAGTTTGATGTTGTATGGCAACCTTTTATCTCACATGTGGAACAACTTACAATGCACCTTGGCTCTGAATAGCGGTTGTACAAGATGACTACTACTATGTGGACTTTTTCTGTGTAATGTATGATTTTATTTTTATTTTTATTATTATTATTATTATTTTTATTGTTGTTTGTTTGTTTGTTTGTTTGTGGAGTTTTTTGTCCTAAGTGTTAACTGTATTTGTGTATTTGTCTGAAATTACAATAAAAAAACATTGACTAAAAAAAAAATTAAAGATTACCAAAATGACAGACCATAAAACTTCATTTTTAAGAACTTAACGTCTCATGCGTGCATTACTTTTTCCTCCCACAATTTTCTCTCAACTTCTGTCTGATTTGGCACCTCGTGTTTGACGGTGAGGCTACAGCTGAGCAGGCTGAGCAGGTACAAAGTAGGAGAGTTTCTGCCAAAAAACAAGCACTGAGACCCGGGGAGACATGAGAGCAGCTGCTTGCTAACAGCTTTGTGTGTTTACAGCAGAGAGCAGGAGAAGGACAGACGTCTCACTCTGCTGCTCTGTGCTGAGATTCTGCTGCTCAGACATTCACAGAGCAGACACTTAAAGTATATAATTGCTGTTGTCCAAACAAAGTATTGATAACACACTTAGTATTTTACAAATGAATTGTTTTTGGGGTTGTTGTTTTTTTGAATAAACCTGGGCACTGACATGCGATAATGAACCAAACAAGTTCTATCTTTATTTGTAAAATAGAAGACAGTCAACCTCGAGGAAACACTGCTTAATCACAGCATCAGCTTTCAGAACAGAGTGCAGATGGGTAAAACATGATTAAGACTAGAGATTAAAATACAGTATCTAATATTCAAAATAATCAACTCCACATTAGTGTGTAATACTGATCTTCTTGTCTTTGAGGAATGAGATGAAGGTGTCTTTCACAAGAAGCTCATGACAGTTCCCTTCTTCCCGACCTGGTGAGGCTGCAGCGCGTGAAACTGAATAACAATCCTGTGAATTAAAAGAAAGCTGTCAATCATTTACCCATTCCTGCAAATAGGAAAATAACACAATTTGGAGATAATAATAAGTCCATGAACTGAGTGAATCTGTAGTATCATGAATGCCGTCAAATGTTGTAGCTTTAACTAGGACAGTCCATTCTGCACCACACTGACTTTTGCTAATCTACAAAAAAAAGTGCAGCAAACAAACTTATCAGGATGATAAGAGCAGGATGAGGTCACATATTGTACTTGGTGAATTGAAGTGAAGCTGACATATAAACAAGTGTCTGAGATTGTTCTGATTTCTTGTTGTTAATTACACAGATCAGCACAAGTATGATCAAATGAGTTAGGATGTTTCCTACTGGCAGCAGAGAACAGGTTGGCTCAGATACCAAACTGTAGATAAAACCCACACAGAGCTCATGGTAAACATGTGGTAGTGTAACACTGGGTAGAATAATATATAGGCAAAAAAAGAGATAACTCAAGAGTTTGTATTGTAAGGACCTGGTCAGAACAGCATTTACAGTATAACAACAACATGGAATAGCTGTTATCACTAAATACTGTACATCTCTGCTGTGGTTTCAGAAAGAGTTCAACCACTTCACCACTGACCAACTGACCAACTGACCAACTGAACACCATCTTGGCAGTGAGGCAACGAGCAGGTGATTGGACTCCTCTGCTCCCTGATTAATATAACAAATGAATAAACTCCACAAAAGAGAAGCAGCACAGTCAAATATGTTTCTTTCAATCCTTGAATGTGTTACTATTGTCTAGTAAGCAACCGAGCCAGTCAGCTGGCTAACTGGTAGCAAGCAGCGAGTGTTGCAAGTTATTTTGGCTTGCTGGTGCCAAAATGTTTATGGTTTCCCCCCCAGCCACACTAGTTTACAGGCTAGCCGCACATATAGTCATTAACAATGTCATTAAGAGCCCCCCTTACATAAAAACATGAAAATGAATGTCACTATGCCACACTGAGGTCTGACCAGTCATTAACAGTAATGACACCTGCTACCATCTGATAGAAAGAGTCAAACATGGCTCTTAATTTGTGTTATGAAAGGAATGTTGTGAGAGGGGAAGAACTGTTACTGTCTGCAGTCACCTCTTACAAATATTACAATATTATAAAAAATACAACTTTTCTAAAGTGAATAGCCAAGAAGCTTGTAGGGGTGGTTCAGTTTATTTAGTATATCAATCAATCAGTCTTTATTGTTCTGATTGAATACTTAAAATAGTCAGCCTCTGTATTTACTTCTATCTATAGGTGTGTGTACAGTTCTATCCCTTTAAATGCATTTTCAAGACATGTATAGAAAACAGAGGCCCCATTTTTTTATTCAAAAAGTCAAATGAAAGTAGTGGTAGCAGAAGAATGTAAACAGTGGAGTGTGAGATTCAGTGCAGGCATTGTTATGTAAGCTGATGGTGACCTCAAAAAGTGCTCACCTGTCTTCAGTCAGACCAAGTTCTCTGGTCAAAAACTCAAAGATCTTGGCACTGTGTTCCTTATTCTTGTCAGCAGTGTCAGTCACACCGATAGCCGACACTGACAGCATCACACATGGCGAGCAGGAGCCAGCTATCAGCATCGGCAGCTGGGGCTTCACCACCAAGTTCATCCTCTGAAAGACAACAACCAGAACCAACATTAGGGAGAGAACAGCAGTCAAACATGGATCGTCATAGCTGTTGTGAATTCTGGAATGAACTCTCATGCTGGCTGGATGTCAGCTCCTCAGTTCCTGGTGGACAGAATAACTACTAGAATGTGACCGATTCTTTTCTTCTGCTTGTTTGCCAAATTACAAACAGGTGTGTTTAAAGCCACCAAATACGACCACAACTTGAAACATGTCATGTTTACCTGTAGTTAGTAGCATTTTCTTTAAAACATTTTTATTTAGTTAGTATTATATATTGTTTGCATTGCAGAAACTAAGGTTTGGATGGACAATAAAGTTTCAAATTCTGCAGTCACTGTCAATGTCTCTTTAATTTGTGAACCTTAAGCAGCCAGCTTCTCAACAAGAATTCCTATTGAAACTTTATTGGACCATGGTGTAGACAGTTTGATGTTGGATACTCAGACATTTGGCCTGGTTGATTTATGACTTCAATAACTTTTTATTGAGATCATTAATCCTCACCCGAACATTTTTCCATTTTTTTCACGACGTGTCAGGTACATACTCAGAGACAACTCTTAATTTAACAAACGTGGCAAGATTGGTTTACTCATTATTTGTAGTATCTAATGATTGATCATAATCATAAAGGACCTCCCTTTTTGACAGGGAGGTTTGAGGTTTTTGGAGTCCCAGACTCCAGCTGTACAGACTTAAACCCACAGAGCTAAGACGTGAACAACGTTCTACCATCAGAACAATGTCAGCACAATAGACACGTCATAATGTGTTGTACAACCAGGACAATGGTTAACCAGTAGATTATAACATGCATGATGTACACTCAATCAGCAGGTTATGACACACACAGCTAATGTAACATAAATGGTGTCATGGTCAGCAGATTATGACCTCCACACACACACACACACACACACACACACACACACACACACACACACACACACACACACACACACACACACACACACACACACACACACACACACACACACACACACACCTAATCATATGACATAGTTACTCATTTTATCAGAGAAGATGAATAATAAGAATTCCCATTACAATCTTTAGATGACTGTAAAACTGTAATAGCTCATTGTCCCATATAAGCAAAACTGGAGGTAAGGCAGCACTCATATCTCTGCACATGTTCTGCTGTGTGTTGCGTTAAGCGGCAGATAAAAGGCTGCTGCTTGGAGAGAAAATTAATTAAGCCGAATTCAAAAGTTTAAATGTGACAAAAAACATTTTTGGGTTTTTACCACAGTATTAAACTGTGATGTTCATGTTTTGTTGTAATAAAAATAGAAAGATGAATAAGTAAGATAAACACTAGTGAATAAGATAAATACCAAATAAACCAAATAATAATTGTATACTTATCTCCACCATACCATATGGGGAAGAGGAAAGTACAAGGAAGTCCTCAGTTAAAGTGTTTTTTGACAAGAAATGTCCAATAAATGCAGCATTTTAATAAGTTCATTTAATAAATAAGTTTTAATAATCATCATTTCAATTTTGACCCAAATAATCGTGATTATGATTTTTTCCATAATCAAGCAGCCCGTTGTACATGTAGTAGGAGATGAAAACGTCTTGGACAAAAGGTGTGTAAAGGGTTAAGAAAAACAGGTTGTAATAGCTAACTGGGCCATATTGCATAATATTGCACCATGAGTCAATATAATGCATTTACTGAAAATTGGAGGCTGTGCATCTAGAGGGAAAAGACCCAGATTAACACAAAACTGGAAGTGAAGTGTCTCATGAAAAAATGCTGTAACACCAAACCTTACAGCACTATATATAGTATATATACTATATATACTCCATATATTACGAGGAGGCTGGTAAACTCTGCTGACTGAGCTGTCTGCACTTTAGAGACGGTCCCTAACTGCAGCTGGTCATTTACCTTGGATAATGTCAAGGTTCCCAAAGCAATACGCTTAAACAACGGATCGTGAGGTAAACATGTCCTATGCAGCGTCAGTCACACTTTATTCTGTAATGCACAACAAACCTGGTTAGTACTGATGAGCTCACTCAAGAGTTATTGGGCATTAACCTGGCCGAATGTCTGAATATCCAACATTAAATGATCTTCATTGGCCTTCATCGATCTGTTGAATATAATTTGGTTCCGAACATTCAAATGCTGAAATCTGGCTTTGCAGTGTTGGTGGACGTGATAAGCTTTCCGTGTTAGCTGTAAACCTCCTACAAAAAGAAATAGGCCTGCATGTGAGCGTATTCATGCGCCCATGTGTCGGGTAGTAATCCAACCAGCTGTGATCCAGTAGGTATAGGCTATGGATATGCACATAGCTTTGACATTGAGCATTGCTAAATCAAAAATATAACACTCACTTCCTCTGGTTTGCCCAGAGCAGCCGCGGTGCAGGTGCACAGCTTCTTGAGGAACTCCTCGGTGAAGGCGCTGGCTGCTAGATTACTCTCTATGTCAATGAAAGGCATCTTGATGAGTATACTGTGCTGGAACTATAGGCTGTATGCTGGAACTGAAGTCTTCAACTTTACTTTTCGTGTTCTTTTTCTTCTTTACTGGCGGATTGCAGTACCAATTCAAGGTGCATACTGCCACCTACTGTACAGGAGTATGTAGAACAGGATCGATAATACATTATTCTGGGAAAAATAAAATAAATAGATACTATATCAAACCTTTCAGTATTATTTGGGAAACTATACCCCCTCCGTGTTTCCCACACCTTACCACCATTTGTTCCTAATATTCCTTCCATCCTCATCCAGCCTGTCTCACCCTTTGGTGAAATATTACCCTGTCTTCATTACATTTGGCAAAATTATTACATGTTCTATATTTTCTGTTATATTACTGTGCATACATACTTGTTGATACTGAGAATTTTGTTTATTCATCTCATCAGTGGAGAAAGTGTTCAAGAGCCCAGGATGTCTTATGCTGAAAATGTTTGATACTTGGCCAATGAGAATTAAGGAATTATCAGTTCACTCAGTACCCACTTTGGTGTGTGATCTCCTCCATGTGTAGTCTTTAAGCCTCCAGAGAGTGCCATGAAAACTGTATGCCCATAAATGGTCAAACCCAATGCATCTACAGTATATGGAATAAGCCTGTTGGTTCGTTACTTTAAAAACAAGGAGAAATAGATACTTCTTTAGTTCAGATCACATGACATGGGGCCTCAGTTCATGTAAACACACTGTACTCCAGGGTCATGATTATCTGACCGCTGATGGCTTTAGATGCAGTCACCTCACCCTGGCCTAGAGAGCCAGACAGCCATGTCCTCTGACCTCAGTTACCACAGCAACACTGCCTCACCTTTGTCAGAATGGCTCCTGCTCCCCAAATACCAGACAGTCGGCCAAGTCTCAAGAAAAAGAGAAGACAGTGTCTCTCTGCCACAATTAAGTGCTGTTTCTACCCATGTTAAGGCCAATGCTTGACCTTATGTATCCCAATATGAACAATTATTTAGCTCTTGTGAATTGACTTTCTCCAACGGAAACATATTTAAGCCAGTGTGGTCAAACCTTAATCTGGATAGGACTACTTCCTCCATTCTATTTATCCCTTTAACACTCGGTGCTGTCTTTTGTGTTTTATAATATGATCCCCCCTTACTGTCCCTATCCCATTTTTCCTACCATCGTTCCAATACTTTTTTTTTTATTAGTGCCGTACCTTCACCTTTTTCCAAACGATATGTTGAATACTTCTGTCACATTTACCTTTCAGCTAAAAAGCTGCAAGCTCCCCGAAATATCCTTTACACCATAATCTGGTACACAAATGTATGTCCATTTATACAATTCTATCAAAAAAACCTCTTGTATAACATCTCTTTGGCTGTCTGTAGTTTAAGCATGTTATAGTCTTTTATACTGCTTCTGTGTTTTCATTTTTAATAAATGTTGCTTAAACATGATTAATAATTATGGTTGCATGCATGCAAGTGGAATAATAAAACAAAAATGAGGAATGTAATTTGTTCTTGTGTTAAGAACTTTAACTCACAAGGAGTTTATGACAGAATACACGACATTAAAAAAACCTCAACAACATTAACTCCTAACGGAATCCAATCAGCAATGATCCTTGTCATAGCAGGTACCTACCCTTTCCATTAGGAGTTAATGTTGTTGTGTTTTTGTTAGTAGTTGTGTTTTTCTTTTTGTTGTTGTCGTTTGCCCTTCAGGGCTACCGTACAGATGTGATCAAATGTGACTAATTCTTATGTAAGAATACAAACTTTAACTGAATACTTGAAAGTAATGTGATAAATCTATATTTTTGTATAGGGTTTGTGTTGTGGGTACTGAAACTAGATATTTATAAATAAATAAAAAAGGCAGGAGTGGTGTGGATCCAGCAGATAATTGAGGGGAAGTAACAGGGATCTGACACTGCAGAACTGATCTGGATTTTTTTGATGGCGAATCAGAACGTAAACAAAATTTGGGAGTAATACACTTGGGCTGAATCTGTTATATATCTGCGGCACTATAAAACTGGTGATCCGGTGCAGCGTCCAATCCTCAACAGATATACAATAAAAGGGTGTGTACAACAGCTTTCATGATGGTGGTCAGGAAGGATTTCTGGGTCAACCATGGATCAAGAAGCGAGGAATGATGAAATAAGGGACATCCATCATCAGAAGGTCCAAGACAGAGTGCCTCTGCTGCTCCACTTTTTCATTAGACAGACATTTCAAAATAAACAACAACAATAAAATAAATATTTCACTCTAGGTCAATTTTAGGTTAAAAAAAAAAGTCATAGTAACAATGTGGCCATGACAGAAATCAATACAACACATGCTGACAGAATTTGCAATTAGCAGCCATTTATTTAAGTTTACTGTACACATTACCAAAAACATCTTGTTCATTTAACAGTCATCATACAAAACAAACAAACCCAGAATGCTCACTGCCTGAGGTACAGCATTTAAATGTTTGAGTCATTAAACCATATCAGTGTGTGTCTATGATGGTGCTCGGTCTTCACACCAGTGATGTCACACCTACAGAAAAACAAGACAACAAAACATGAAACATGAAACATGATACACACTCACATGTTCTAAATATAATATATACAAGTCAAACAACTAGCTGTACATCCTTATAAAAAATAAACCAGTAAAAAATAAACGATCAAGCAAACCTTGCCATGTCGTTATGACTACCAAATTTAGTTAGAATGTGTTACATGAAGCTCACATGCATAATTCTATAGTAGTCAAAGGTCAATAATCTAATGCTATGACCACAATTCTCTGAGTTAAAGTCACTGTTGTGCTGAGCGGTGCTCTAACATTCAGAACAGACTCACCATGGGAGAACTTGCACTGTTTGAGTGCCTCATTGAAGCCCTCACATAAACTCAGGTCATTCTGATTGGTGGCACAGTCCAGGAATTGTTTGACCTCAAAGTGACAAGGGCCTGGCTGTGCTGGAGCAGGCCGCGGGGGCTCCTGGATACAAGAGATCAAGATAACACATAACATATCTGAGGTGTAATCACATTTCACCACAGCAGAGCAGCTAGAAAGTTAGAAAAGAATGTTGGGACTTCTGGTTGACCACAACTTCACAAGCAACAAGGGTAGAAAACACAGGCCTTTATTTTTCCAATATTCTGTATTTTATTTAACAATAAACTGTTTATTTATGACAGTATCCAACAGCAAATGTAAGTTAGAGCAACTGATACAAATTTGGCAAAAATGACTCTATACCCTATATGAAAATGTTTCCTTTGTGTTGCACTACCAGACAGAGATGTAACTGCATATTTGCTATCTACTGATATAGTTGATTTGTGAAACTTAGCATTATAATAAACTCCACACATAACTATTCCTGCTGTTCTCTAATGCAGACACCAAGTTTAAATACTTCCAGACAGGGATTAAGTTCAGTCCAAGACTAGAGTTCTTATTCAATGAATATTTTCACAGAACCTTGTCTTTAGTCTAGGACTAGTCTTCATTTCTATTTGAGAAACTGAACCATAGTGTTTTAAGGGTAGCAGATGCTTTTGAAGAGCTTTTCTATTGACAGGTTTTTTTTCCCAATGTCATTTCATTCCATTCTTCTATGAAATGAAACTGAAACATTTTCCTTTTTTGCAAAGCTTTATCTCTGTTTTTACTATTTCAAATAATCAACCATCTACATAAGTTCTCAGTACATACATTAGGCTATGCACCAACTGATTACTTGCAAATACAACACACGTGGGTGTTAGAGCAGACGTGAACTATATATATACTCCACCTCTTACCTGGTATGTAGGTTTGGCAGGCTCTGGACTGCTGCTGCCCCCACTGAACGCTCCTGTAAGGGCACTTCCAACCACGTGGCCAACAGCCGAACCTACTGCTACCCCAGCAGCTGTGGTAGCCATCTGGGCCATGAGGCCTGGCCCCTGGGACTGAGCTGGAGCTGGGGCCAGGGCAGTAGGAGGTGGGTGAGTGGGAGCTGGAGCATGGGATGGAGCTGGGCTACAAAGAGAACAAAAACAGTACATTTCCCATGCATTAGAGAGGCTGAAAGGAACATTACATAATCTGCTGTATAAATGACAACGCCACCAAGAGAACTGTCTACTCCACCACACAAACACCTCTCCTGTCACCTGGAGCTCTATCAGAATAGTAGGGTATAAAATATAAGTATGGAATGTATCATCATGTAGTGTACTGTAATGATAATGATTATGTTTTGTCAGTCAGGGGTTTTCAGCCTTATATGCAGAGAAAATACCAACCTCTTTGTTTAGTCAATAACATTTCAAAATTAAGGTCAAACATCTGTCATAAGGTAACAGAGTGGAGTCTGTGGGGTCTGTGGAACACTCCAGAGTAGAAAAACCCATCTGCATCCAATTGATAACACTGTATTATTCTTGCATTGGAGGAGCAGGAGAGAAATGTTGCTTAAAAAATACCTTTATACAAATAATCAATAAATATCACCAAAATGCCTTGATGGACTAAATGACTGGTATCCACAGTGTTACACATCACACTGAGGTTAAAACCTCAAGTCAAGCTGGAGTTTTGACCAATTTCAGTCAAGGGCAATACCAACAAAAGCTACCATCCGAGTTTCCAAATAATCTTAATTCATCATAATATTTTGTTTATATACAAGCAATTGATTGTGACATTAGTAAGGCTCAGTGACATCCGTTGCCACATTAGAACTAACAAGCACTTTTATATTGAGGCCCCAGTGAATGTACACAATTACAATACACTTAATAACCAGCCAAAAATACATGAACAATTCTTTCTCCACTGTGGTTAAACTTTTGCAGAATAACTGTCTGTGTCCAAAAGCCCAATACTATAACATATGGCACTGTATGTTTGGCATTACGTAAACTCCATACAACACTCGAGCAGAGATGTAGATTACTCCCACTATAAAACTTCTCTTCAGAAGGAAAAAAAAGCATAAGGGAATATACAACACAGTTGTGCAGCTCTCTGATTTGCCTTAAAGAAAGATTACGATGTGACCTTGCCAAGATCAAACTTTTGACTGGGGTTATGACGCAACAATAATTTAATTTACCTCATTGCTGTGTAGGACAGTTATTGACCTAACTGGACAAACTATCTCAGGTTTACTAACAGAGTCGCACCTGTTTTAATGTTTTCAAATATTTGAGCTTATATCGAGCACAACTGAGTTTTAAACATGCACCGTGGAAGCCGCTACAGTGTAACAGCACCACTGACTGGGGAAGACCTGAGGAAACTATTCAGTGTTTTTACCTTGCTGGAGCTGAAGAACGGCTGCGGCTTCCTCTGGCCATCTCTGAGTAACACTAATTTAGCTGTGCGGGTATCAATATTTCAAATGCACCGCAGAGTTCAATCCCCGCTTCTAGAGCGTGCTTTATGACAGGACGCTGTCTTCGGCTAGGCTCGGCTTTGACCGGCTCAGCTCGGATCTAGAAAGCAGCAGTGACCTTGTGCCTGCCGACTGCCGACTGCCGATGCAAATGTCGCGGGACTATCCCGACGTTCTTATATTTTCTCCTCGTGAGGGTTGAGCATTGCTACTGTGCCTCTTCCTCCGCCTGCTGGACTGGAGTGTGTGTGTGTGTGTGTGTGTGTGTGTGTGTGTGTGTGTGTGTGTGTGTGTGTGTGTGTGTGTGTGTGTGTGTGTGTGTGTGTGTGTGTGTGTGTGTGTGTGTCAGGGGGGGTAGGCCTACAGTTTGTGTCACTTGTGTTGTGTGTGTGACATTAAAAAGTAATTTATTAATCAAATCAATTGTATTACTTGAATTATTCACAGGTTTGGATACAGTAGCTAATAGAGAATGTGAAGCACGTTGGGACAGGGACACCATCTTTGACAAATGTGTTATTTACCTGTTCCTGCTATGGTGCTATGGTGCTTGCCTGCTTACCTTTTGTTTTGTTTGGCTAAATTGGTTAAGCCGTTGTTACAAATCCCTAGAAGCTCATGAACAGTTTTACAGTGACTATGGTGACAGTGATGGTTTGGCAGTTTGCTAAAAAGAGTGTACGGGAAGGAAGTTTGAAAAGGATACAATTTATATTCGGTAAATGTCAGAGCTCAACTCATTTAGGTCAAAGTTATTCCTCACTTACATTACACTTACAACTTATTAAAAAATAAAAGAAAGAAAGAGAGCTGCTGAATGCATTTTAGTCATCAATATTGCCTCTGTGTTGGATAGATGTACATGGCTCACCTCTTTTTAATTTGTCCATATCTGGTGTAATATTGGGAGGACATTTTTCACTGGCTTTCTTGTAACTATAATAGAAAGACAGAGGTGGATGGCTCTTTTTGTCTGATCTGTAGATGCTATTCTGCTATCTTTTAATGTACAGAAAAATAAATAAATAGTGGCTGAATGAAAAACTACCTCACTATACCTGGAAAAAATCTGGTACAACAAACTGGCTCTGGTGAGTTTACCCAGATTTGTGGACCATTTTTAAGTGGAGTAAGAATAGATTACTGTGTTTAACCTTATTCTGAAGTGAGTGTGAATATCTATGATGAAACAGTGGTCAAAATAACATTTAACTATGTTAAATGTCTTCTTTTTCTTACTTTTGCTTGTTGTTTGCTTTGCTCTGTGTATGGATTGATTGGGGTGATCTAGAAGTCCATCTAACTCGTTGGATGTAAATGTTTTGAAAAACTTAAGATAATATAGTCAAGGAAAAAAAGGGGGGAGAAAGCCAAGACTGTCATATGTGGTATAATAAGCAAATCATTTCAAGACACCTTCACCCTTGACACTGCACTTCCTTGGGTGCTCAACGAAACTATATATACCGCAAAGTGTGAGGTGTGTGTGCTGTGTTGCAGGTCCGCTTTTGGACCGAGGGGGCGCTGTTTTACTGTATCCATAGTTCCTGCTAGGAAGAAATGGCACAATTTGTGCTTCCGCGCAGCCGACATATCAAAAACAAAGACTCCGCAGCCAGGGTGAAGTTTTTCTTTTTTATTCTTTACAAGTATAACCAGTCAGTTATGGATTTTAGGTAGTGCGGCAACGTTTTTTTTGTTTTTTTAAATTCCCGCCAGTGTCATTTGGACAAACGCCCGTTTCTTCAACAAAGAGACCGACTGTTTACGCTCGAAATGACAATGTCGACTGCCATGGACTTCCATTCTCAGATAGCCTCCATCATGGAGATGTTAGCTAACTCCGCCGTCGCAGAAATTTGCAAAGTTGTGGATGACGGATACGCCGTGGTCCACCTGGAAATGTCCCGGAGTCAGAAGGAGAACGAGTTTCTGCGGCGGAAAATCAAACTGTTGGAGCTGCAGATCGCCCGGTACCGAGCGGAGAGAGTGAGGGGAACAGAGAGCTCCATCAGCAGCCGCTTCCCCGGGGTTCGCCTCCTTACCCAGCAGGACAGGGGTACTCTGGCAGGTATGAAACCCCGGTGCCTAACACGAAAACGACACTCCACTAACTTTTCCGAATATGTTCATTCGTTGGTATTCTGGTTAAATCGAAATTATGAACAAATGTATAATTATGTAATTTCATCGTCAACTTTAAAGGACCGATTGGCCCAAATTACAAACACATTTTCTCATCTGCACTAGTGGTTTTGAGACATCCATCTCTCAGATATATATTATTCCTCCAACCCAATACACAGCGTTGAATGTAGTATCTGTATAGCACTGACAAAATAGAGGTGACATTAAGTTGACAGTGACACAGTGAGAGACAGCTCGCCACCGGAACCTGCAGCAGGTGCTCATGTTGTCTAACAAATCACGTGACGTCAAAGTTTACGGGTCTGTCGTGACTCAAAGCGGCGTATATATTTTTTGGCTAAAAGTTAAATTTTTGCTTATCCTGTAATGTGACTGTACGATGTAACAATTGTATACATTGTACAGAAACACTTTTTTCAATTAATCAATTCAAATAATTCGTTTGAGATGATCAGCCCTATTTCAAATTTCCCTACATTCTAAAATTATAGACAGAAGAGTTTATATCAGCTGGTAGATACACTCAGTGGTGGCTGCAGACTCAAGCACATGACTTCTGCTGTTGTTGCATGTTTTTTTGCACTTCTACCTGAAAGCAACACAGAGATAATTCCACAAGTCTTTATACTATCAAGACTATTATTTCAATCAATCAATCTTTATTTATATAGCACCAAATCACAACAAAAGTGATCTCAAGGCACTTTATACATAGAGCAGGTCTAGACCATACTCTTTATTTAATTTAAAGAGACCCAAAATTCCCACATGAGCAGCAGTTGGTGACAGCGGCATGAAAAACTCCCTTTTAACAGGAAGAAACCAGGCTCTTAAGTGGACAGCCATCTGCCTCAACTAGTTGGGGTTGTAGCGCTTTGTACCCCTGCTGTAATACAAGAGTTTAACAAAGTGTCAAATAATGCAGAATGCTGCAGCCAGTGTCACTAATAAGATGTGTTCCTTTGTTGTTTTTACTGCTGGGCAGACACAACACAACACAAATGGTACATTTTCACCAGATAGACAACAATGTGTCATGTTCATAGAATGTTATATAGAGTTGAGCTGAATTAATGGCCCATCATTTTTCTACTCTTCTGACAGGCCCGGCTCTTCAGGGCAGGACCAGGTTTCTAAACAGAGGGCCAGCGGCACAGCACTCTTTGCAGAAGAGCCAGTCCATCAACCTGGATCAGGACCCAGATCAGGAGGTCGTGACCACCACTAAAATAGAGGTAACTACTCCACAGTACAATAAACAGTAATAGACATTTTCATTAAAGCTATCCTGTGATATCCTTATCTTTTAGTAGCACTGTAGTCAGTGACACACAGAGCTTCTTCTTTCCACTCCTGCTCACTTTCTGTGATATTAGTTCAAACTGGGACTCCTTGTTTGACCTGCTTTCAGACTGAGATTTGCTGTTGTTTGGTGTTGTTTCCTTACTGACAGTTATTTGTTGTCAATTTAGTGTGAAGGTTTATTGTGTATTTGGCTTGTTTGAAGAACTTGGTTTCATCTGGAGGGATTTTTCTTCACTTGGAGCAGTGACAGCAGGGGTTTAACTGACAGAATTATCAATATAATCAATTAAAAAAACCCGTCCTGTGTGAGGAGTATATGTGGCTGACAGAGAAGTAGCCCCAATCAGACACATATTTCACAATTGACCACACGCTGCTGAACCTTATTTTGTCTCAACTAAATAAGGTAATAAACATTTTATTATTGATGGACATTATCAAAGTCAAACTCTATGTTGAAAGACAGGGCTGGCAGCTGTCAGTGTGAACACTAGGGGGGCAATTATTAGTCAGTAAGTTGTCGACAGAAATTGATGGCAAAATCAGTCACACCAAATAAACCACAGTTCATACTGGGAATCTGTCGTTTCACAGACACATTGTTGTATTTTTTCTGAGTTGTGAGTAAAATCATTAAGAATAATGTAAAATCAGTCTTCACACCACCAAGGTGAACTGGTTTAGTCTTGACTCTTGGTTGACACTGCTGGAGGATGGTAATATTGATTTATAAATGTGTTGTTCTATTTGTGTGATGTAGGATTTGTGCAGTTTACTTTTATTTTATTAGCATTATGTTATAATTCGTAATAATTGAAATAACTTGCATATATTTGTATGCTAGAATAGTTTCTATTCTTCGTACTTCATTTTTGGTATTCATGATTGTATATAGTTTTGGTATTTATGGTTGTTATATATATATATATGGTGGGTGCTGAAGGGGAGTTCACCGGGGCGCCTTACAAGCCAGAGCCGCAACTGATCCGATTAGTCAATTGATTGTTTCAATAATCGATGACTAGTTGACTATCAAAATCGTCGTTAGTTGCAGCCCTAGTGAACACTGTGTGTGCCGCAGCAGTTCGGCTACACACATGCACTGCTGAGGTAGAGGTAGGCAGTGTGGTCCAAGTGTAAGGAGCTTGAAGCCAGGGTAGCATTATCACCACCAACTGTCATGCCCTGTGCTGTTTCCTGAGTGGCTAAATAGACCTCTATGCCCCTATGCTCTGCAACTAATCAGTTCACACTACTGCAACGTACTGAAACTGTTCTGTTCTGTTGTGAATCATTGATCTGAACTCTGGCCATTAGTCATAAATATTTACTGCTAGAGAGAAATACAGAGAAATGAAATCAGATACTTTAAATGAACTTTGACTTGAGGGTTTCCAGGATCTGGATAGCTGACTTGCTGCTAAAATAGGGAAACCTGAACTTGCTGATGTTCCTGGTCAATACCGAAAAAGCAACTGAACTGTTTGTTTCAAAGGAAATGTTTGATTGATTGACTTTTTTTGTTCCATTTATGTTGTAACTTCTATGCACAGTTGATAGGGAGCTGGTAGGATGTGGTGCTGTAGATCAAGACATGTTGTTCAACATTCAGAATCAGAATAAAGTAGTGTTCTCTTGGATCGGGGTTCCATGTGTCTCTGGAAAACCTGGAAAACAGTTGAGCAGTTCTGCAGTCATGGAAAACACATGGAAAAATGTCCTGGAAAATCTTGTGCTGTCCTGGAAATTATTTAACCATTTCCTATCAGAACTCCCCCAAACAGATGACACTGACAGCAGGGCTAAGTGATGTTAATGGTCATATTAACATTCAAATTGTAACGTGAGTTTATGGACGAGGGAATTTTGAAATGGCCCCCCAGGTGACCTGCAGGCTGGATGACAAAATGTAACGTTACAAAATAAATGGCTGAAAAAATTGAGTTACATAATGCTTCAAATGTAAATATTAGTCACTGCTGGCTATTAAGTGTGGTAGTTTGTGTTAGTTTATAGTAGGGGTGCAACGATTTGTTGATGTTGTTGACAAAAATCGATGACAAAGTAAGTCACAGACGAATTTAATAGTCGATAATTGACGGTTATGTCAATATTTTGTATGGTAGCCTAATGATGCAAAAGTTAAAATCAGTCACACCAAATAAACCCCAGTTCATACTGTGAATATGTAGTTTCAGACACTTTGTTGTATTTTTTCTGGGTTGTGAGTAAAATCATTAAGAATTAAAGCTGCGAGCAGCGTTGGGCGGGACCTTGTGCACGTCGGGCCGCAGCGAAGCGGAAAGGTTTCCGTCAGGTGCATTTAGATGCATTCAGACCGGGACATTTATCGGACACTGCAATAAGTAGATATACGTTACACACACACACACACACACACACACTCTCACTCACTCACTCATACATATACACACACACACTCATACATGTACACACACTCTCACACACACACACTCACACATACAGACAAGCACTCACACTAACACTCACAAATACACACACACTCACACAAACACACACACTCACACATATACACACACACTCACACATACAGACTTATACATGCCCACGCGCACACACACACTCACACTCTCTCTCTCTCTCTCTGCCTTTCTCTGTCTGTGTAGACATATAGACTGAACAACTGAAATGAACCTCCAACACTTGGATGAGTCAAACAGGAGAGGAACTTATTTCCAGTGAAACCTGTAGATATGTTTGTAGTTCATGCTCATGTAATTCGTGTTTGATCTAGACTTAGACAGCAATGTCAGTGAAATAGTTGACAGACTGCACAGATATCTAAAATCATAATAATACAGTCAATAAACTTGAACAATAATCAGAAAACTTCCTTATCAGGTATCATTACAAGTTTTCTCCACTGGGTGGCACACTAAGACCACAAATAACCTGGCTCAGCCAGCTGCATACACACACACACACAGTCGTTGCCGTGGTAGTTAACGACTGCAGAGCATGACAACAGAGCATGGGCAGACAGAATGGAGATTTGGGATTGAATGGGAGAGGAACAGGGTGCACATGTGGGGCCGCAGATCAAAAAGTATAAAACATAGCCAGACCAAATTACACACATCTATAGATGAGACTTGTGGCTACATTTTGCCGTTTGAATGAAGTCTATAGCTGAAAGTATGCAGGAATAATATATATATTTTGAAAAGCCTGAAAAATCGTAGAAAATCCCACATGTAACGGCAAACTGTGCACTTACTGTTGGATTTAGGTCAGGGGTGTCAGCGCGTGATTTGTAGGTCTTGATAAGACAAACAATTGAGTTTTGGTTTGATCTTTCTACGATATTCCTATCAGGCGTAGTGGCCGTTTTACTGTTTCTAGGTGGCGCTAGAGAGCCCATTTTGGCACTTTTGGGGTTAATTTTTCAATTGTATCAAATTTATGGCCAGACCTGATGTGCGTGTTGAATTTGGTCTGTCCTGGAGCATGTTTAGGTGGTCAAATTTAGGGTCAAAGTGGCATTAGACTCTCCTCCCATTCATTGTCTATGAGAGCGTTTTGGCGAGGGTTTTTGGGCACTTGACCTTTGAGGGCTTCTAAAATCTAGAGAGTTCGACGTTGTTTGTTTTACCATTTTATCGAAGACCTGATGTGCGTTCCAAATTTGGTGAGTTTTGGAGCAGGTTTAGGGGGTCAAGTTAAGGCTCAAAGAGGCGGTAGAATAATAATAATAAACGACACAAATACAATAGGGTCCTTGCCTCCAGGTCCTCCCCCTCTTGCCTTTCGGCTCGGTCCCTAATAATGTAAAATCAGTCTTCACACCACCTGGTTTAGTCTTGACTCTTGGTTGACACTGCTGGAGGATGGTAATATTGATTTATAAATGTGTTGTTCTATTTGTGTGTGATAGAGGATTTGTGCAGTTTACTTTTATTAGCAATATGTTATAATTCCTAATAATTAAAATAGCATACTTCTATGTATATACAAAAATTGTTTCTATTTCTTGTATTTCATTTTTTGTATTCATGATTATATATCATTTTGGTATTTATGGTTATTTCTATCTATTGATCTATATATATGGATGGTGCTGAAGGGGAGTTCACCCGGGGCGCCTTACAAGCTAGAACCACCACTGATCCGATTAGTCGATTAATCGTTTCAATAATCGTTGACTAGTCGACTATCAAAATAGTCGTTAGTCGCAGGCCTAGTTTATAGATTAACGTTGCTTTCTTGTTGAATAATGTTAAAGTGATTAGCATGTTTGGTTCAGTTAATAAGGTTGTTGTTCTTGCTAGCCTTTTTTTGCCTGCAAAGGTTTGATTCTCTGGTCAGGAGCAATGCTTCAAATGTGTGTTGGTCATTTTTGAGACCGTTTGATAATAATGAATGTGATGCCAGGGTAAAGCTATGAATGGCAGCCCATCTATATGCCAGTCAAGTAGGGGTGGGTATTGGCATGAACCTCACGATACGATACGTATCCCGATACTTGGGTCACGATACGATACATATCACGATATTGCGATTTAAAGAGTTTATGTATTTCAGATTATATTGATCAGAGGACAAATTGAGTCAAAACCATTTCATTCATAACAGCTATTTTTTATTTCAATGAATGAAACATTAACAATATTTGTTTTATTTCTTATTTCTTACAGCTGAAACACTGAGC
The DNA here is from genome assembly GCF_963691925.1 of Scomber scombrus. Lineage (NCBI taxonomy): Eukaryota > Metazoa > Chordata > Actinopteri > Scombriformes > Scombridae > Scomber > Scomber scombrus. Next base: position 430,240 of record NC_084971.1, on the reverse strand, counting down.
TGAAAACTGAAATAAAGTGCACAGTAGTTTTTCACAGTATGAAATCTGAACTGAAGTTCAAATGAAAATAAAATACCTATGTGCATGCAGTAAAAAAGTATAAGAAAATAAAGTGCAGAATAGCCCTTTTGTTCCTCTAATCAAAATAAATAATAGCTCCTTATCCTGAATGCCCCATTCGTCCACGGCCCTCTTCAGCAAATCCGCGATGTTACTGCCGGTGTGGCTCTCATGCATTGCCCTCGTTTGCAAAACATGCGTAACCATTTCCCAGTCGTCGGAGATGTAGTGGGACTTTATGGTCACATACGACTGTGTGGCTCTGGAGGTCCATCCGTCGCAGGTCAATGCAACTCGTTGCGCAGCGCCAAGGGATGTTTTAACCGCTTTCTTCACCTCTTCATACATCGCGGGTACAGCTGTGTCCACCATGTACCCTCGTTGTGGTATCTTGTAACGTGGCTCTAAAGTGTGCAGCATCCACCTGAATCCAGCATTATCAACGACGCTATAAGGGCGTAAATCCTTACAGATAAAGTGCACAATCGCCTCTGTTATGCGCTGTGCGCGAGGTGAGGTGGAGGGCAAAAAGTTGTGTAGCGTCGTCTGGTTCGGTTGAGGTTTTGGCGGCTGCTTCAACACCTCAGCGTGGTGTCTCAAGAGATGAACTCGCAAGTTTGTTGTGTTTCCACAATATTTTACCCGCACGAAACAAATTCTACAGACAGCGTTGTCTTTGTCGAGCTCCCTTTTTTCTTTGTTTTTCATTTGGAAGCCGGAGTGCTTCCACACTTCGGCTTTAAATTGCGGTGGTGTTATCAAGTTATTAGCCATTTTGATCGTAAATAAGCAGCTTCCTCTAGCACAGAAATGCATGCACCACACAGCAGAGTGGCTCTTAGGCGCCATCTACCGGACTGGAGGCAAAGAAACCCTACTGTATTCACAGCGCGTCTTAACACCAATCAATCATCATTTTAACAAAGTATCGATATTTGGAGTTGAACAAATCGATATTTTATCGGCCAGCAAAGTATCGCGATATATTGCCGTATCGATTTTTTTACCCACCCCTACAGTCAAGTATTGACTAAGTGCTGGCTAACAGTATTGTTTTACTTTGCTAGCATTGTCTCTTCAGTGCTGCATTGTCATGGTTAAATGGACCATAAATGTTCAACTTTTGTAGCGGTGTCTCATAGTGGGTGTTTAGCCTCAGTAAACTCAGTTAACTTAATATTACTAGTAAACTTAATATTAAAGTATGTTGTAATAAACTGATGAGTCACTGGCAGCAAACACTACTCTCACTTTACAGTAGCTTTACCTCCATTGTGAAAGGTTGTGACTGTGGGCATTTTCAATCATTCAACCAGTCTTTATTTATATTCTGTAAATGTATATTCTTAAATTCTGTGTTATCCGTCCCAGAAAGAGAGGTAACTGAAACTCTGAGTCAGTCACCATGTTAACTGACTCTGTGAATGTAACACATTCTATAAGAAACCCTGAGTTTGTACCTGCCAGACATGGGTTGTCCATTTCTTCGCAATCTGATAGATATCGAGGCAGAATTAATTTGCAATGCCGTAAGTCGGGAGAGGATTTTCAGGGCTCAATTGGATCTCATTCCGAGATGAATATCTGTTAGAACGGTATCACTTTTCATTACACTACATCATTTCTTAACATTCTCCGGCCATATATATATAAATATGTGTGTATACATGTATACATATATATGTATACACACACACACACATATATATGTATACACACACACACACAAACACACACATATATACGTGTACATATATATATATATATATATATATATATATATTTATGTGGAGGAAGTTAGGCTGCAACTAACAATTATTTTGATAATCGATTAATCAGTCAATTATTTTTTCGATTAATCGATGAATCGGATATAAACAATTTTTTTTTTAAATTTCCAACCCTTCATTCAAAAACAAAACATTATATCAAATTGACAATGCAAAAAATTGCTCAAACAACATGTTGCTGCTTGGACGTCCCTGAGCTGTTAAAATAATATTAAATGATAAATAATGATTTAAACAAAACAACTAAATGTTAATGTCTGATACCTTTAACAAAATAACATACACATGTATGCTACACAAAAAGAGGTATTTTCTGTTGTTCAATCAACCTGAGCTGTTGGAACAATAAATAAAGGATAAATAATAATAATGGTTTATTTCTGTAGTTACCAGTTTAACTTTTACCATCATTAGGCTTCCATACATAGCTACTAACTGCTGCTCTCCTCATCTCCTGCTGCTGACTGTGAGATCTGAGCAGGTAGAAGCTGATAGTTCACTAACTATAATGATAATAAGGTTAATGATCCACACGGTGACATTATATCATTGATTGACGCGCAAAAGTGATAGATAACCGATCGTTTTTTGTGCACGTGCATACGTGCGCACACGCGCTTCGTGCCGCCCTCGGCAGGATGCAGCACACACTTTCTAGTTGTATGTAGTGTGAACTGCTCTTACACTTTAGAAGACTTTGGTGCGATTGGTCTAATAAGCAGCAACACAGATCTATCAGGACGCTGTGCTCTCACACGTGCTGCATTGATAGTCACACACATACACGCGCAGTCACTCTCTAGTGCGCGCTCTTGCTTGCTCGCTCCAGATTCCAGGAGATTGTCTCATTTGCAGGCGTCAAGGAGCCGCTATCAATATGCGGGAGAGTTGGGTTGTCTGCTTTTATCCTCCCCCTACTTCAGTAGCTTATGAAGGGAGGGGGCAGGTTGTGTTATGAAGCCTACACCAAAGCCAAAACCGAAGTTATATGGTTAACTAGCTGCTAGCAACTTCTAATGAAATTGAGCAAGTGATCAAAATAGTTAACGTCACGTTACTTAAAGCAGTCATTTTTGCAGCGGCGCTGATAATTTAACAGCGGCGGGGCGCTGCTGCTGAATGTACTTAAGGAAACACTGATACACCAGTCGATTTTTAGTCGAAATTTCAGGACTTCAGTCGACCAAGATTTTCTTCGGTTGATTACAGCCCTACACTTTTGATAGATACTGACCACTGCAGACTGGGAACACCCCACAAGAGCTGCAGTTTTGGAGATGCTCTGACCCAGTTGTCTAACCGTCACAACTTGGCCCTTGTCAAACTTGCTCAAATCCTTACGCTTGCCCATTTTTCCTGCTTCTAACACATCAACTTTGAGGCCAACATGTTCACTTGCTGCCTAATGGGTCAATGACGTGACTATGACATTTTCAGTCTAACTGCATTTTTTTCAGTTAGAAAAAGGTTTAAATTGATTAAAAAAATAACATATATATGTAGTACCTTTCCTTTATATGAAATCACTTTAACTTTTCAAAAACCACAAGTTATTAGTCATTTTTCTGTTATTTAAAGTGACAAAATATCATGTGGTGCGACCAATAATACCAATAACTGTATTAAATTCAGAGTAAAATATCACAATTTAATATTAATCCCTGATACAGTACGCTTAACTGAATTGAATTTTTAATTTTTTTTAATCATTTTTAAGCAATTTACAGGAAAAATAAGTCTTACATACATTTCAGAAGGCAACTTTGACATAATAGAACATAAATATGAGATTATTATTTACAAAAACTTAAAGGACATGCAAATAATTTGTTTCGAAACATTTAAATTAATTTATTTTAAGATAGATCATGGTCGCACCACGTGACTTTTTTAAGGTCAGTTCTAATTCATTGAGATGGAAAAACACATAAAACACCTAATTTACTATTTTCATATGAATTTGTGTACTCAACCTTTCTTAATGTTTGAATTACTGCAATAGATATTCCTATATTTATTATTTTTAAATAAATCCTTACGTCATTGACCCTAATATCCCACCCACTAACAGGTTCCATGATGAAGAGATAATCAGTGTTATTCACTTCAACTGTCAGTGGTCATAATGTTATGCCTGATCGCTGTATATATCGGTGTGTGTGTGTATATATATATAAAATGCTCAGGGCCAGCTCCTCAGCCTCTGTCAGAGGTGGTGGAGGCCCTCCACCCATTTTGCGATCTTCTGCCTTCTTTCTGTTGGCAGAGCAGAGCTCAAATCTTATTTTAGGAAGTATTTTATTGAGTATTCATGTACACATCGTCACATTTTAGTCTTAAAATCAATGACTCCAATATGTATAAAATAAGTAAAAATTTGTTAAATAAAAGTGTTAAAATTGTGTAAAATGTTAATCTAGTAAGTAGGATTCTAAGTGAGAGGACATATGTGTTAAAACAGCTTTCTGTTGGGGGTTTAAATTACTTCATGTTGAAATAGCAACAGAATGAATATAAACCTTGTTTAATAGCCTACATCAACTATGAATGAAATCAAAGTGAACTAAAGGTGAACATACTCAGAGTTGATTGAACTAATTCAGATCAGCTGTTCTGGAGCCAGATACTCAGTGTTCCATCTCAGAGTAAGTCAACTCAGAGTTCAGGGTTAGACTCAGAGTTTGTTGAACCTCCTTTGTGGAAACGTCCTGAAACATGATCTCTAGAAAAGAGTGGGAACCCTGTGATTTATTACACAGGCTTATTGCATTATATGACATGCAGTATATCTCTATCATTGTACTATATATGTTATTATTTTCTTTCTTTTCTCAAGAAAGTAACATGTTAAGCTAATCTGGCCCACTGTGTTTTATACAAATGCATAGATAATTTGACCCGTTGTGGTCTACTAAGTATCCAGTCTGTAGCTCTTCAACACACTGTCAGCACCCTGATTGTGGGATGTGTTAAGTACAGCATGTGGGCCTCATTGTCCATATGTTGTGTTATAATCGGATTATTGTAGGCAGTAATAATCAACCTCGTCATCAGTCCTCAGTACTCAAAAATGTGAACATTGTGGACATAACTGTTAATGCTCTTCTCTCTTTGTCCTTAAAGTCAGCAGAACCTGAGGAGGAGGAGCTACTGATTGTCAAGGTGGAGGGAGCATTTGAGAGCATTACAAACGCTGACCCCGACGACAAGGACTCCAGCGACACCCGGCCAGCCAGACACCACAGCGAAATGGAGGTCAGTGGATCCAACATCGTCACCTTTGTTGTCGGCAGGACAGCTGAAACAGACAGCAGCAGCAGCAGCAGCAGCAACACTACCCACAATCCCCAGCTGGAGTTAACTCAAGGTCATGTCAGAGCAGGGGAGAGTCAGCCACCTGCAAGCTCAGACACTCTGACTTCCTGTGATGATGGCAGGAAATATAATGACGCTGCCTTAGACACCAGCAGCCTCACCTCCAAGTCCTCCCTGTCAGAGGTGATAGTCATAGATGGAGAGGGCACGTTAGACAAAGAGGCAGAGGAGTGTGAGTGGTCAGATGTAGGGAACATAGCTTTAGACCCTAGCAACAGAAAAACAGACAGAGGGAGAGACATACATGAACAAACTACATCACCCATGATTAAGTGTGTTGGGCTGGAATCAACAGGACAGAGTTCATTGCATGTGGCAGCGTCTGTTTTCCCTTGTCATGATACTCCAGGAGCATCCGGTGGTGTAACTACCTCCAGTGATGTACACACAGTCCACCAGGCCAGCTCATCCAGCATTGCTCTGCACCACCCTGTCAGCCAGCCCAGCCACAGCTACCAGAAACCTTGCTCCAGCAGCCTCCATCTGGCGTTCTACCACGCTGTCACCATGGAGCGGCCATATGGCTGCACCAGCTGCACCAAGCGCTTCTTCCTGGAGTCCGACTTGCAGAAGCACATGGCCAGGCACACCAGGGAGAAACCCTACACTTGTCTGGTGTGCAGCAAGAGCTTCGTGTGCCAGAGCCAACTGGATATCCACCGCAACGTGCACACAGGCGAGAGGCCTTTCAGCTGCTCCATCTGCAACCGCCGCTTCTCCCATCCCAGCAACCTCAAGAGGCACCAGAAGATCCAGCACTGATGAGACACATCAGAGCTCTCACAGCCCTATTGCACTGAAGTTGTACAGCCTGTTTTCTCTGAAGACAATTTTACACAAGACTTACTGCTTGACTTTTAATACCAGTTGAGACTTATTTTTCAGAGTGCTCCATTGTTCATTCAAAACAGCACAAGATGTGAGAGATGACTGAAAGAAAATCCCAAGAATCTAAATCACATTGAGGTGAAAAAACGAGTCAAATCAGTTGATCACAGAAATCATTTAAATCATTTTCAGTTCCCACATTCGTCCAAAAAAAACAATTAATTTGTGAAATACTAAGGGCCTGATTTACTAAAGGTCTGCGTGTGTAGAAACGTGCAAACTTGACATCACCCGCAAAAAATGTGCAAGCTGATCTACTAACGCAGCGCACTGAGGTTTGCGTCTTTCAACTGTGCAAGATAATACATACTGTCCATTTAGTACGTTTGTCATAATGAATATGTAATATGAGACGTTTTAACCCCAGTGTGCAAAATACAGGGAGGAGAAAATGTAAATATGTTATTTAACACACGCATTGTGATTTACCAAACCTGAAGGTCATTTTGGACCCTATCTTTTGAAGGACAGGTATTAACCGGCTGCGCACTGTGCATACATGACTTCTGTTACTGTAGAGAGGAGGAGATGGAGGCACAATGACAGAATACACACAGGACGGAGTTTTTCCATCTGTGTTAATATTTTAGGAGTGGAATATTTGTGGTTTTACTAACAGCATTGACTTTGTCACTAATACTCTCCATATGTGGGTTTTTCTGGTAATATTAGTTTTTGTTATAACTCAATATATTAGTTAACCTCTTCCACTAGAACCTGATCACATTTCATTTTGTTCTTGCAGCTTTCTGCTCGTCCAAACTCTCCATAAAGACACAAAACCCTCATTTAAATACTGCTGTCTCCAGCCTGTTGCACCTGTTTTCATTTACAGTTATTCTAGTAGATCACCTGCAAAACGCACGCAAACAAAACACGCAATCTATTGCACTGTGCACGCAATTTAGTACCCACTATTTGAGATCTTAGTAAATCTGTGGTTAATGTTAACAATACTTAGTTAAATGAAAGCCATTACAATTATATACTTTAAGTGTCTTTAAGCAGCAGAGTGAGACGTCTGTTCTTCTCATGCTCTCTGCTGTAAACACACAAAGCTGCTCTCATGTCTCCCCGGGTCTCAGTTCTTGTTTTTGGCAGAAAGTCTCCTACTTTGTACTTGCTCAGTCTGTGTCCGGATGGCATGTGGGTTGCTCTGGTTGACACACACACACACACACACACACACACACACACACACACACACACACACACACACACACACACACACACACACACACACACACACAGTAACACTCTCTCTCTCTTTCTCTCCTCCAGTGTCAGATAAACAGTTTTGCCAAAGCGTCCAGAATAATATAATACATTCAATACAATAAATCAATGAATAAATAAAAAGACAATTGCAGAAAACATAAAACATATGTTTTGTGTGCGTCTGTTTGTTTGTGTGTGTGGTTTTCTTTGCGTGTGTGTATGCTTGTTTGTGAAAGATTGTTTGATGACTGTAGATTGGTTTAGCCAGTCTAACTTCATAATTAGTCCTTAAACCACTGCATGTGTGTATGTAACTATACTATATAATCACATTTATAGATGAATAATATTGGACTGTGTGTGTGTGTGTGTGTAACTGCACTATAGTCACAACAATACCATTATATTGACAATCAATGGCAGAGATCAAATAATCACAGTACAATACACTATGTCAAGATAATTATTGGTCATATTCAGTGAGGTTTTAATTATGTGACAAGCAGTCACATTGTGCAGCTGAGTATGCTGCAGGTCTCTCATAGCATCTGTTGTTTTTCACTCCTCCAGTTTGTGAAGTCTCACTCATTTAAATTAAAATAAGCTTTATTGGCATTACAGATCAGAAACATATTACCAAAGCAGTGCAATTATTTTATCGTTAGCAAATAATATACAATATTGAAATCAACAATCATATGGAATACAATATAATGAAAGGATTTTTTTAAAACAGATGTAATCACTCATTTACTATAGAGTATATTAATGCAGCTGTTACTACACACTGACTTTTCTTCCCCTATAGATAGGACAGTTTCTGGTGATTGGATGGATAAACTCTGGATATGTATTCATTATTTTTGCAAAGAAAGCCTCTCCCAAATCCTTACATTTGTCTCAGTGTAGTAGGAAGTGAGATTCAGTCTCAGCCTCTCTCATAACAAATGAAACACAGCTTGGCTCTATGGGTAGTCTGTTGGATTTCTATGGAGGCAGTCTGCAGATTGTCAGCATTTTCCACAGTGGTCAGGTACTCTCCCACCATGTACTCTCTGTTTACGGTCAAATAAAATTTGAATTTACCTGATGATTTGATGGGTTTGTTCTAAAATTTGATATACTTTTATTTTTATTTTGAGATTATTTGGTTGGGACAGATTATTTGGGGTCTGTCCTGAAGCCCTGATGTGTGTGAGCAGAGCTTCAGTTACTCTCTCTCTTTCTCGACCGCACACTCCCTGCACACTGACCTTAAGTAGCTACACCACTTGAATACCACAAGTTCAGGAAACATCTTTAAATCCTTTTTATGTTTAAAAAAAAAAAAAAATCCCAGATGCATAAACCCGTTGGAAGTTTAGGCCTGGTTTGGCTTGCAGTACATATTTTAAATCATATTTGTCTGTCTTTTATGATAGTAAATATGATATGCTTGAGTTTTGGAAAATATTTTGCACAAAATTTGAAGACCTCACCTTGGTCTCTGTGAAAAACTGAAACTAATGGACATTTTTCATTATTTCATGAAATGTTATTAACCAACAACTAATCAATCGAGAACATTTAAAGTAGATTGATAATAATGAAAATGATTCATCCACAGCCCCAAACTTCAATCTAATAATCATCAGATAACTTCATTTTAGTTCAAGCAGAGCTTTTTAGATATATGTTATTAAACAATCCTGATAAAATACACAATATTGAAGGTTTAAGTCAGAAAAAATTACACTATACATATTTTTAACACTCAATAACCAGCTAAGATCTGACTGGTGCTGAGAAATTGATGAGCCCTGCCTACTTCAAACTAAGAACCATAAACAATTACCCCAAAATTCCTCTCTTTGAAATGTAACTCCATACAGTGGTAAACTACTATTTACCATATATGATGAGAAGACTCTGAGATGAGTCTTCTCATCATATACAGTATATGCCTGTTTGTGTTGACGCATGAAATGTTTGTGTGTAAACAGACCACATAATACCTCATCACTAATAGTGATAGTGAGAAAGTGATTGAGAGAATAGATTTAAAGTTGAGGGTTGATTAGATTACAGGATAATGAACCAAACACCAGTAAACAGGCAGAGACGGAGTCTGCTGTGTTCTCACTAGTAGTAGTTGACCAAACTAAGTTAAAAGAAGAACTAAATTAAAAAATATGATCTATAATTATATTTAATTGAATTTAAATGATACAAGGTAGAAAACAAATGATTTAATGATACAAAAAGATTTTAAACAAATTGCCATCAATAATTACAGCAGAAGCAGCTTGATTGGCCAGCTGCTAAACAGGCAGTTTTGAATTCATCAAGACAGTACATATCACATAATAAAAGGAAAAAAACACTATTTATTTAGTCTAACACTTTAGTTAGCTAGACTAGTGTTGTAGTTTAACTGTTGCAGTCACAGCACACCTCTAGAAGAACATCTACACCAATAAACATTATTTCATATTTAGTGAAATCACTCATCACTTCTTCAGTACAGTGTGAAGAACAGAGAGGCAGATAAATGATAGCCTATCATTAGCATTTCTCCCAGCTCAGATCCAGCATGCTTCACTGCTCCTCACGTGACTGATTGTTACCATGTCAGCACCAATTCAGCTTTAGTGTGTATTTAGTAATGGAGTGATCCACTGGGAATAATGGAATCAGGTGTTTGGCTTCTTTGTCATGCACTTCTAATTTAAAATGATTTAGAATAACAGAGATGAATTCACACATAAGTCTATACTCATGTATCCATACCAAGTGTAAATATGCCAATAAACCATATTTTGTATGTATTGCATGTATTTAGCAGAAGCAACAGTTCACTGCAGCAGTTTGAAAGAAGTGTATTGTGAGCAAATTAAGATAATATTATAATCAGAAGGCTCCATCTGTGATTCATTCAGCTAAAGCATTGATATTTCTTATATTTATTTAATTATGAGCATGTTACATCCTATCTCGATAAAATGATTGTCATATTTAGCAAGAAACTGCATAAACATACCAACTTAATAACTCCTGTTATAAAGAATACTACTGTACTACTGTACCTGTTGATTGGAGGACTCATCTCATAACTTCCTTAACACCTCCCTCCTCTTTCCAGGGCCAAGGATGTCCGAAATACACCAGCAGCCCTCAGAGGAAGGAGGAAAAGATGGATGAAGTGCAAGGTATCCATTAGTTTTCCTGGCCTGTCATATCCCTCCTGTGGACTTCCATTCCGTCATTTAAAACTGCACCAAACATTTCATACAACAAATGGCTGTGAAAGGTCTTTTATCTTTACTACAGTGTAATCATAAATCTTTAAACAATATATGGTTCCATTTTTATGAACAGCTGGTCACTGTCTGTCATGTCCATCAATCAATCTTTGTGCTTTAGTTATTTGATTGACGAGCTGATAATAAGACAGAACAAATGACAATTAAAAAGAAAAATAACAATAATAATAATTTTTAAAAATGAATAAAACAAAGAACAAATTAAAGACAAAACTGGAGAAAATAATTCAATAAGTAAAATAAGACTGAATAAGAGAAAATGTTATTAAAAGTAAAAATTAGGTTAAAATAGATTAAAAGACAAAAAAAAGGTAAAATAGAAGATGTTTAATAAAAGCTGGACTAAAACTGGGTTAAGAAAGACTAAAAGGCAAAATAAATAGACAAATAAAATTGAGAAGATAAAACTATAGAATGATAATAAATATATATATATATATATATATATATATATATTTTATTATTTTTTGTCTATGTATGTATGTCTATGACTTGGAGAATCCTGGAGTCATATTTGATTCAGGATTGAAATTTGACAAGCAAATCAATGATGTAGTTAAATGAAGTTTCATACAGCTACTCATCATCTCCAAACTCTGACCTGGAGAAAGTCATCTATGCCTTCAAATCATCCCACCTTGATTATAGTAACTGGTTATACTTTGGTATCACTCAGTGTTGTTCATTTCGTCTCCAACTATTCCAAACTGATAAAAAAAAGAAAAAAAGAGGGAGCACATTTCTCCTATTCTGTCCTCCCTAAAGTGGCTGGCTGGTAGCTACAGAATTGATTTTAAAATCCTGATGATTTTTTATGAGGTATTGAATAGTCTTACTCCCCTGTATATTACAGAACTCCTTTTTAAACATTTATCTTGGGGCATTTTTTCCTTTATTTGTAAGAACAGTAGTGTTCTAGAGGCCAACAGGAAACGGAGTGAGAGAGGGGAATGACATGTAACAAAGGTCCCATTTCAGATTCAAACCAGGGACGCTGCAATTATGTGGCACACGCTTTAACCCCTCGACTAACCAAGCACTCCTACTCTCTGGCTTCAGGTATTTCACCTGAAGCTTCTATAGATCTGTGTTGTTGTCATCATGTGTGACTGTGCTTTTCTATTATTACTTTTTAAATTCATATTATTGTCAGTATTTGATCATCATTCTGATCTCTCTTCTCCTCTATTGTGCTTTTATGTTTTCCTTTGTGGAGCACTTTGGATCAGCTGTGTTGTGTGTGAAGTGTTATATGAATAAAGTTGAAGTTGAAGTATGTTTTTAATGCTTAGCACTTTGAGTTTCACTACAAATGAAAAGTGCAGTACAAATTAAAGGTATTATTATTATCATTGTTATTATTATTAGTGGTAGTAGTAGTAGTATTATGCCTTCCAGTATTTTCTCACAGTTTTCAACATATTAACTGCTCATAAGTAGTCTACAGTGATATCAGGAATACACATTTGTAGTTATGATGACACACGCAGCTTGCATGTTCCTTCTTAATTTTTTTCCTTTGCTGTCGGCTCACCAGGTAGCTCTGCAGAGAAACATAGTCCTTTTCAAATGCTGCTGGAGTGGCAGGAGAGCAGTGAGACTGAAGCTATGGAGCAGCCATCTTGTTCCACGTTGGCGCCAGAAACCATATCAAGAAGGTCGTCATTGAGCCGAATAAGGGCAAACCCTGCCTCCAGTATCACCACTGTTCTCAAAACTGGTCAAACAAGTTCTGCATCTATGTTCCACGAAATTCTCAGCAACTCACTTCCACGTGAAGTGGAGGACAGCTGCAGTGTTGCGATGTCACCTGTACGAGGCGGCCATGAGGGAGTTGAAGAAGACTTAACACCCCTCGGAGGTCAGAACAATGCCAGTGAGAGGTCACAGTGTCAACCACTGCTATGTATTCAGATCAAGGAGCCACACACTGAGGTGATGTTTGAAGGTAACAGAGCCTACAGTAATCACATTTCTATCTTTAACAACCCCCCTGTTACCATGGGGACAGTGGACTCCCAACAACAAACGCATTCAAAAACGCATTCTTGGTGTGGAGTTCAGCAAACGGATACCTTCTCTAATCAAAACCAGCTTTATCAACAATCTACCAATCAGAATCAAGAGTGTGGGTCAGTGCAGCAGCAGCAGCAGCAGCCCTGCCTCCAGTATGCTTGCACCTTCTGCTCACGCCGCTATGCTCATCAATGCCAGCTGCGCATCCATGAGCGCGTACACACAGGGGAGAAGCCATACCAGTGTGTCCAGTGTGGGAAGAGCTTCGGCCAGTTCTGCAGCCTTAAGCGCCACCAGATGGTTCACACAGGGGAGAGACCGTTCCCCTGCCCCCAATGTGGCAAGCAGTTCTCCACCTCCACCAACCTGAAGGTCCACCAGAGTGTCCACACTGGGGAGAAGAGGTTTCACTGTTCCAAGTGTGGCAAGAACTTTTCCTTTCATAGCAACCTAATCAGGCACCAAGCTCTTCACACCAACAAGTAGAGGATGTTACAAAATAACCAGCTGGACTCACTTCTATATAATGTAACCCTCTAAGGCTCATAGACCCCTAAGGATTTGTTCAGGTGTTCATATTGATGTTGATTGATTTTATACATTCTGTTTATTATTTTTATTTATTATATTTTTTTGTGTACTTTTTATTTCCTCAGTGTGATGCACTTAATTTGGTGCATTTCCTTTTTTTGCTGTAACACTTTGAGCATCATTTCTTGTATAAAAAGTACTATACAAATAAAGTCATGATTAATATTAATATCAATATTATCATATCATGTCATCTGTTTTTCACACCATTTGGTCCTCACGTCCTTTAATAGGTTAATATTTGAAATGCACTGTCTCTGGTTATTGTATTGTTGGGAACTATCTACTGTATGCTACTATTTTTTTCCCTTTTGATTTACTTTGGAAATTCTTGACAAGCATTTCTGGTCAATAAAAATAAAGTAAAAAGAAAAAAAAAACTTTTGTCTTCACATTAAACTCATAATAATTAAGGTTAACTTTGAAAAGGTTTGATGAAAAGTGAGTGATGCAGACTTTAGAACTAATTCTGGCGTGTAGACTCAACACCTCTGTCATCATGGTTGCAGGTCATGTTCACACTCACCACTGTCTTTACTTTGAGGTCATACAAACAAAAAACAATACAAACTATTTTACTCTACAACTGAAGGATTGAATTAAAGTTTTAAAAGACAATGCAAAATTGGATATTGAGATGATGAATGTAAATTGGAAATGGGCTATTTGGAAATGGGGAATAACATTTTACAACATTCAAAAGGCAAATGCTCAAAGTGAAAAGTTAAAGTCCACCTACACTCAGAAATGTGTTTTTCTTCTTAGTCCTACAGTTGGATGTTTGAGCTTCACTGTGCAGAATAATGTATGTGCAGCATTTGACACTGGAAGACATTCCAGTGTCAAATGCACATTCATGCACATTCATCTGCTGAGGCCAAACTTTCTCTGTACTCATTGGAAACTGCTATGACTGAACTATTTTGGAGCCAGCCAGGAAGTAGAAGCATCTTATGGACACCAGGGGAAGTCTGACTGTTAAAGAAGGCAGTGTGATTGACTAAAGCTACTGCCAGAAAATGTCCAAAGCTATCTATACTGGTAATGTCAGGATTAACGACTCACTTTCGGAATCCAAATGCAGAGAGAGAGAGAGAGAGAGAGAGAGAGAGAGAGAGAGAGAGAGCTGGATCAGAGAGTTGGTAGTCACACTTTTTACTTTCCTTTGAATTCCTCATAAACCGTATACTGAATAGATTCCATTGTAATTTGTAATGAAAGGCTAAAGTGTCAGGTAGAAATAGAGAGGTCTTACTCTCCTTCAGGTGACTCTGTGCAAAAGAGATGGACCATCAAATATGTCTTGTGCACTTGTGACAACCGTCCCCATCGTGGGGTTGGTAGTCTCACACTATGGGGTTGGTTGTCTCTGTGTTATTTTAATAGAGAAAAATTAAAAATGTAGAATTTTATTTTTTAAATTAAAAAATGATTTACAATATATAGTTTTATTGAGATACAACAACCTAACACATTTCCAGCACCAAGACAACATAAACAGGAAAAATCATTCCTCATTTTTTTGTCCTTATATAACAATATTGTGCATTTTCACCTTTCTGACTGCTCTGAGCTTTTACATCTCTGTCTGTCAGTCTGGCCCTTGTTTTTCATCCTGACAAAGTTCCTGCTCATTTTGCTATCTTAAAAGAAATAAAAGACTAGATATATCACACCATATATGTATATGCCAACATGTGACCCCAAAGAGAATGTGACAAACATCACCAACTGGGATTTTTTGCTACCAGCAAAGCTAACAACCACATGTTTTGGCGTAGCTAAGAAAAAAACCTCTCTCTTCATACTTTTTAATGGTAATGATTGTTTTATTATAAAACTCATTGTCTAAAAGCCTAAAAAAGAAACTTTTTACCAGCGCCCTCTAGGGATCGAGATCTGATGAATGTGACAATCAATTATATTTTAGTATACAGTATATATTTAAAACTTTATCACTTGCTGTTTGCATTTCTGTAAGAATAATAATCAGGTACATTGCAGATAATACACATAGAGAAACTTGCAACAGTGTAACATACATTATGCAACAAACATATACAGACAAGCCTGGAGAATGCAGACACTCAGCTGTGTGCATACTGCTGTCTCCACAACATCTTATCTTACTTATCTGAAGAATAGGAGGAACTGGTTGAGAATATTTAAGATAGCACGCACCCTGGGATCAGTCAGATCAGACAGGAGACAGGACGGATCTTTAACTGTTGCCCCCTGTTGGGTTCATGTGTGGGTGTGGCTAATTTTTCTCTCCATGCAGGTGTAGAGCTGAGCTGATTGCAGAAATTCAGGGAACATGGGCCCAGTGTCCTATAGCTTATTTGTAACTCTTTCTCATGTATGTGAAGGCTGTGTGAGAGCTCAGACCTCCCTGCTGACTATCTCCCCTCTGCTTATTTATCAGTGTCTACTTACCAGCGTGGTGGGGAATGATCCCTCAGCTCAATAGGTCTTGAACACAGCCCCAGGCTTGGCCCCTCCTCTAACCATCCCCTAATCAGGGCTTCATTATTTAAGGCACCTGTCTCCCCTCACTCTTCCTCTCTTGCTGTCATGTGCTCTGGACAGAGGTAGGTAGGCTAACATTTAACTGCTACAAGTTATAGTTTCTGATGGCTAACTTTAGTATTTATGTTTAACTTCCCTGTAGGTACCACCTGCTCATAGACCCGTTTCCCTACTACGGTGGTAAGTGGGCCTGGACAACTTTATTCTATGTGCAGGTGGCAAACCGTCTCTTTGTGTAGGTTGCCACCTGCTGCTGCTGCTGCTTCTTGCCTGGCCTGTTTAGTTCAGTCTTAACTTTTTGTCTGTTGTACTAACAATTTAATTTAAGAGGACCAACTGGTTTTATTTGGTTAAACCTTGTTTGTCGTTTTGTTACTTTACCAAGCCCGCTGTCAGGGCAGGGCCTTAAATATCATCCGTGTCCTACACATCCTGGCCACCACCACTTCCAACTACTTCCCTCTGGCATGCTAAACAGGACAATTCAGTCACACACTACAAGACTGGAAAACAGCTTCTTCCCCCAAGCTGTTAAATTAATGAACACGTCCTGATCCCCTCATCCCACTTACCCACACACACTCACTGGAGTGCTGTCTACTGTTACAACAAGAATTGCTACTGTTTGCACCTTTTTATATTGCACTTTATTGCTCTTATAGATTATCAATGATTTATTTATGTCTTAAATGTTCTTATGGCTCAGGGAGTGCTATCTAAATTTCGTTATTGTTGTCTGACCCTCAATATAATGACAATAAAGCTACTAAACTAACAATAATCAACCCATTTTTTTAAATTATTAATAATGTGTAACCTATTTAAAACATGCAGTATATCCTGGTTATTCCTAATGTAGTATCTTGGTATATTACTATTATAGTAGCCTATAGCAGTAACTATTTGTGAGTGGAGAGATTATGTTACCAATGACCAGCGTGAAGGCAACCATTTATGAAAAATTGAGTTTATTATAATCAAATTCAGAACTAGGTTTGCACACACAAGGATTGTTTTCTTGGTGTTGTGGTGCATAACAATCAAAAGTATAAAAGGAAGTATTCCTGAATTGTATGAACAGAGGAGGGGGGGTGGGGGGGAGATGTTTTAGGTCTCGTTCCCCTGTCGTTGTCCACAACGTTTCGGTGCTGACACTTTGAAACAGCAAACAGATAAAGCAATAAAAGGAACTAGAAAATTCCAGGGAAATTGAGTGCCACGGGCTGTGGCGCAGTCGGAAGGCGCGCAGGTAGACGTCTTCATACGCAGGCTTTTATTTAACTTTGCATGATGTGGTGAAATATCACTGCCTGTGTCCACTATGTGGCGCTAGAGATCACCCACCAATTATGTCATGTTGTAGTATGTATGTAGTATGTGATGTGGAGAAGACATCCTCTACAAAAAACTGGACTCTCTGTTCACAAGGAAATGTACCACTCCCACATTGCTTACTACAAAGACACCCTCTCCTCAGTCAAATCCCAATATTATAAAGATCTGATCAGTGCTGGTGATGGGAATTCCAGCGCCCTATTCTCAGTGCTGAACAAAACACTACGCCCCCCCGACTCTTTTCCCCCTCATTTCTACTCAACAGTACACTGTACCTCCTTAATGACATTTTTTTATGAAAAAATAAGCAAGATCCACCAGCAACTGACCCCTCACTCATCCTGCAATCCGTCTCCTCTGGCTTCTCATGCCCCCCTCTTTCAACCGTTCTCAAGCTTCCAACTCCCCTCTCCCATTGTCATTTCTGACCTCATCCTGAAGTCTAAAACATCCACCTGCCAGCTCGACCCACTGCCGACCGCTTTAGTCACTGCATGCCTTCCCTCTCTGTTGCCCCTGATAACTGCCATCATTCACTCCTCCCTAACCTCTGGCTCTGTTCCATCATCTCTCAAATCCGCGGCTGTAACACCTATTCTGAAGAAACCTGGTTCTGATCCCAACAACTTCAATAACCTTCGTCCGATTTCTAACCTACCATTTATTTAAAAAAATCCTGGAAAAAGCAGTGGCATCTCAGGTTCATACTCATCTCCATAACAATAACCTATATGAACAGTTCCAGTCTGGTTTCCGCCCACGCCATAGCACAGAGACTGCTCTCCTTAAAATCACCGACGACCTCCTGATGGCAGCTGACTCCGGACTATCTTCCATCCTCATCCTCCTTGATCTGAGTGCGGCCTTCGACACCATCTCCCACCCCATCCTCCTCGACAGGCTAGCATCTATTGGACTATCTGATACACCTCTGGACTGGTTCATTTCCTACCTCTCAGGGCGGCACTCAGTTCATCCAGCTGAAGACATTCACATCCCAACCTTCTCCCCTCTCCTCTGGTGTTCCTCAAGGCTCTGTCCTCGGTCCCATCCTATTTATCATCTATCTCCTTCCTCTTGGTCATATTTTCCGAAAATATAACATCCATTTCCATTGTTACGCGGACGACACCCAGCTCTACCTCTCCTCTAAACCCACCTCCACCTTCCCGTCCCCCTCCCTCTGTGTCTGTATATAGGAAATCAAATCCTGGTTCTCTTCCAACTTTCTCAAACTCAACAGCGATAAAACTGAGGTCCCCCTCGTTGATTCAAAATCCTTTCTCACTAACACTCCCAGTTTCACCATCCCCAATGACAACTCTTCTGTTTCCCCCTCCACTCAGGTTAAGAGCCTGGGTGTCGTCCTTGACAGCTCTTTGTCATTCCAGACTCACATTAATAAGGTTACCCAGTCAGCCTACTTCCATCTTCGCAATATCAACCGCCTCCGTCCGTCTCTCACTTCCAACAGCGCTGCCATCCTGGTCCACACTCTAGTCACATCCCGCCTAGACTATTGCAACTCCCTCCTCTTCGGTCTCCCCCACAAGTCCCTCCGTAAGCTCCAACTGGTCCAGAACTCAGTTGCTCGTATTGTCTCCAGAACTCCATCCATCAATCACATCACTCCTGTTCTTCAACAACTTCACTGGCTTCCTGTCAAATTTCGCATAGACTTCAAAATCCTGCTTCACACTTTCAAGGCCATCCACAACCTCACCCCCCCATACTTCTCTGACCTCCTCCACATCAACACTCCCTCCCGGGCACTCAGATCAGCCTCCTCCATCAGCCTCACTGTTCCCTCTGCCCGTCTGTCCACCATGGGGTCCAGAGCCTTCAGCCGCTCTGCCCCCCCGCCTCTGGAACTCCCTCCCCCCCGACATCAGGAACATTACCTCTCTATCCATTTTCAAATCCCGTCTAAAAACCCGCCTTTTCAAACTTTCATACTCACTTTAATTTGTCATCCATCCTGCAGTTTTCTGATTGTATTTGTTTTTATTGCACTTACATGTGTCCTTTTTGGCTCTTTTAATTGTTTTTTATCTGTATTGTAAGGCGATCTTGAGTGCCCTGAAAGGCGCCTTAAAAATAAAATTATTATTATTATTATTATTATTATTATTATTACATGAATGTTATTGGATATAGATGGATGGATAGAGATAGAGAGAGAGAGGAGGAGAGAGGAGCTCAGTGCATCATAGAGGTAGGAGTCCCCCGGCAGTCTAAGCCTATAGCAGCATAAACTAGGAGCTGGCTAACTATAAGCTTTATCAAAAAGGAAAGTTTTAAGCCTACTCTTAAAAGTAGAGAGGGTGTCTGCCCTCCGGACCGAATCTGGGAGATGGTTCCACAGGAGAGGAGCCTGATAACTGAAGGCTCTGCCTCCCATTCTACTTTTAGAGATACTAGGTACCACAAGTAGGCCTGCATGCTGGGAGCGCAGTGTTCTGGTAGGTACATAAGGTACTATGAGCTCTTTAAGATATGATGGAGCCTGATCATTAAGAGCTTTGAAAGTGAGGAGAAGGATTTTTAATTCTATTCTTGATTTTACGGGAAGCCAATGCAGTGAAGCTAAAATAGGAGTTATATGATCTCTCTTTCTAGTGTTTGCAGCTGCGTTCTGGACCAGTTGGAGAGTCTTTAGAGACTTGTTAGGACAGCCTGATAATAATGAATTGCAATAATCCAGCCTAGAAGTAACAAATGCATGGATTAGTTTTTCAGCATCATTTTGAGATAGGATGTGTCTGATTTTTTTAAATGTTACGCAGATGAAAATAGGCAGACCTTGAAATGTGTTTTATGTGGGAATTAAAGGACAGATCCTGGTCAAATATAACTCTTAGGTTCCTTACAGTGGTGCTGGAGGCCAAAGTAATGCCATCCAGAGTAGTTATATCATTAGATAATGTGTTTCTAAGGTGTTTAGGGCCAAGCACAATAACTTCAGTTTTTTCTGAGTTTAACAGCAGGAAGTTACAGGTCATCCAGGTCTTTAAGTACTTAATACATGTTTGTAGTTTAGTTAACTGGTTGCTTTCATCTGGCTTTATTGATAGATATAATTGAGTCTTGTCTGCATAACAATGAAAATGTATTGAGTGTTTCCGAATAATGTTTCCTAAAGGAAGCATATATAAGGAGAATAGTATTGGTCCAAGCACTGAACCCTGAGGAACACTGTGTCTAACTTTTGTTTGCATGGAGGATTTATCATTGACATTTACAAACTGAAATCTATCTGACAGATAGGATGTAAACCAATTTAATGCTGTTCCTTTAATACCAATTAAATGTTCAGGTCTCTGTAACAGGATTTGATAATCAATAGTGTCGAAGGCAGCACTAAGATCTAACAGGACGAGGACAGAGAGAAGTCCATTGTCTGATGAAGTTAAGAGGTCATTTGTAACTTTTACCAGTGCAGTTTCTATACTATGATGAGCTCTAAATCCAGACTGAAAATCCTCAAATAAGCTGTTATTATTTAGAATCCTGGCGCAGCCAAGTTTCAGTAAGACAGAATAAGTCAATATGATGATCTGATATTATATCATTGATTAATACACCTTTAGAGGAGAGAGATCTAGTGTTTAAGAGTCCACATTTAACTCTCTTATTTTGATGGTCCATTACTGGAGTGGTATTAATTTTGGTCAGGTTTTTATGTATCGCTCTTCTATTAAAAGCTGTTTTAATTGGTTTAGGAGGTCGGGGGACAGACACAGTCTCTATATGTAATTGGGTGGGTAACTGCTCTAGTGGAAGCACAGAGAAGCGTGTAAGACTGCAGCTCTGTCTCCTGGTCTGGACTCTGGGTTGTCATGGGTTTGGGTCAATGAATTCGGCCATATTTCTAGATATGAGAGCAGCTCCATCCAAAGTGGGATGTATGCCGTCTTCCCCAAAAGGTTTGCCAATTATCAATGAAGCCCACATCATTATCTGGACACCACCTCGACAATCAGCGGTTAAATGATGACATGCGTTTATACATGTCATCACTGATCAAATTAGGCAGGGGCCCAGAGAAAACTACGGAGTCCAACATTGTTTTAACGAATGTACACACCGACTCAACATTAATTTTAGTGACCTCCGATTGGCGTAATCGGGTGTCATTTCCACCGGCATGAATGATAATCTTACTGTACCTATGTTTATCCTTAGCCAGCAGTTTTAAATTTGACTCTATGTCGCCCGCTCTGGCCCCAGGAATACATTTGACTATGGTCCCTGGTGTCGCTAATTTCACATTCTCACTCTGACTATGGAGCTACCAATGATCAGAGTCTGTTTCTCAGCAGATGTGTTGCTGAGTGGGGAGAATCTGTTAGAAACATGAAGTGGTTGGTGGTGAACCGTGGGCTTCTGTTTTGGGCTATGCTTCCTTCGAGCAGTCACCCAGCCGCCCTGGTATCCCAGCTGCTTGAGAACTACCGGGGGATTAGCAGCTATGCTAACACTGGCTGTGGGACGGCTCGCACCGGCTACTGGGGGCTGGCTAATAACTGGAGCTAACTGGGTATCCTTGGTGCGGAGCCGCGTTTCTAACTCACTAAGCCTCGCCTCCAAGACTGCAAACAAACTACACTTAGTACAAGTATCATTACTGTCAAAGGAGGCAGAGGAGTAGCTAAACATGTGACACACCGAGCAAGATAGAGCAGAAGAGTGAGAAGGGGAGAGAGAAGCCATGTCTAACCGCTAACCAAGATTAGCTGTGGAGCTAACAGGAGCTAACAATAGAGCTAAAGCAACAGAAGTTTAAGCGGTAGGTTTTAAGAGATCGGAAAAGCAAGAAGCGCTTTAAACCAAACAAGCGTATGCTTAAGTTTACAATTAATAAGTATCCACTTTTTAATTGCCCTCTGCCCTCTCCCCTTTCAGGGAGGGGAGAGGGCAGCCGATAATCTTTTGGGCTGTGGTGATAACCCTCTGGAGCGCTATCCTCTCTGCAGCTGTGCAGCTGGAGAATCACACACACATGTAGTAGGTCAAAATGCTCTCAATGGAGCAACAATAAAAGGACACAAGCAGTTTTTGTGAGAGTTGGTTGTTCCTGAGTACTCTCAGGAAGTACAATCTCTGTTGTGCCTTCTTAATAATAGCAGTGGTGTTGATGCTCCAGGTCAGGTCTTCCTCTATATGAACTCCCAGAAACCAGAAGTCTGTGACCCTCTCCACACAGTCCCCACCGATGAACAGGGGCGGAGTGTCGGTTTTATTTCTCCTGTAGTCTATGACCAGCTCCTTTGTCTTGGTAGTGTTCAGTGCCATGTTGTTTTCTGTGCACCACACTGACAACTGCTCCACCTCGTCCCGATATACAGAGTCATCCCCCCCAGAGATGAGCCCCACCACAGTGGTATCATCAGCCAACTTGATGATGCTGTTGCTGGAGTGGACGGGGGTGCAGTCGTGGGGAGTTTTGGGATGCTCTTTAGTAATCCTTTTAGCGCAACTTTTCTGGTCACTAATCTCAAACAATCTCCCTGACATTTTCCACTTAATGTCACTCAATCATAGAGGGACACACCCCAAAACTAACTATAGACATTCTGATAGGTAAGCCCACAGGCCATTGGCTATGGGGCCACGTGGGTCACCCCTAATTTGGATCAATCAGCAGCCACGTAACGTGCGATTAGAGTGATTGACAGAAATTCTACACGTTACAAAACAATATGACCTTTTCAGCTCATAATGACGCTGAACATGGGAGGCCCCGGAACTTGGGAGGCCCCTGGGCTTCAGCCCAGATAAGCCCGTGCATTAAAGCGGCCTTGGCACTCGGCCATGATCTAACCTGCTCGACTCAGTGTCCTGGAGAGACGGCAGGTTGCAGCTGATCACCTTCTCAGCAAAGTGGAGAGTACACTGCAGTCGGCCCTTGGTTAATAAGGCTATGTATGTTGAACGTGCCACAATGAGGTTTGGTTTTGATCAAATCATTTTGAAAGTGTAACAGAATGACTGTTTTAATTGGTTTAGAATTTTGAAACATTTAGTGCTGCTTGTTTTTTCTTCTTAAAAAAAGACATTGAGAAATATTTCTCACATCTGCAATGCTCAATTATTTCAGTTTTCCCTTAGCAAACAAGGAAATGATAGGATCTGGGGCATATCCATTTGTACCCGACATGGGCTGATTCAAAGCAAACTCATACACAGGACTTACACCATAGATTGTCTAAAATTGATTTGAATGTTGTTGAATCCTGTAACAGATGCAGCCAGTCCCCTGCTGACCTCATATACATGTTCTGGTCATGTCCAAAACTTAGTAGACTTTTGGTCTAAAATATTTGACACCCCCTCTCTGTCCTCAGCTTTACTGTTTCATTTCTTTCCTCACTTGGTGGACATGTTGTCTGTTGATGCTCAATAAAACATGTTCTTTTAAAAACAATGAATAAACAATACAGAGCAAAGACATGACATATTACAATCAAAACATTATCAGATAAGTCATTACACCATTACATCAGAAGCGCAATGAATTGCATGAGGACATATGTTAAGAAAAAGAAAACCAATATCAAAACATACACAGCAAGATTTACTAAGAGAAATAATGATCTAAACATTATTTCAACTTAGTTGTAATCTAGTAAAAAAAATCAAACCTTTGGTGGAAGTTAGCGAATGAAAACAAATTGAGGGGGACATGAAAATGATCCGTTATTTTTGTAGCAGTGCTATAAAAACTGAGAAAACTAAACAACCATCAAGAGCTGAACAATTTGTCATTATTTTAACCAAATTCTACATTCATAAAATGAAATTCTTGAAGAAATGACCATCCTATTTGACCTTTAAACAAACAAACATTTATTTTCAAACCCTACTAAACCTAACAAAAAATAAATAAATAACCAAAACCATTAATTTATACAAACATTTCAACTTTTTATCTGAATAATTAAACCTCTTGTGTGTCTTCAATTGTGATTTTAATTGTATTGTTTGTGTTATGAAATGGGCTTCCACAGTTATGTTATTATTTAATGTTCAACAAAAAAGACTTTAATAGTTTTTTGTGTGCTTTATTTAGCTGTTGTTGTTATTAGCTCCTTTGTTTTGCTTGTGTTGTTTTGTTTGTTTATTTTTTTTTTTTTTGTTCGTTCCCTTTTTTTATGTTATGCTGTGTTATAACACAAATACCATTTTATTGATCAACAATCTAAATAAAAGTGTGTGGGGGCATCAATAGCTAAAGATGAACAACAAACTGACGTCATCAGGAGGCGACTCTCGCACCCAAAAAAGCCATAACATTTTTGAGCACATCAGGCGGACAGAGACAGAACGTGTGATCCAGACAGCTGACACCGGAGCTTTCTGCATGTCCGCCGTTACACATCTGTCTCCTCGCCGGTGGATCTGGTCACGCGCACCGTCGCAGCAGCAGCCGTCCGCCGCGCGCCTCTGTCCGTGCGGGAGCACATTATAGAGACCTGGCGATGATGGCGGACTGTGTTGGTTTTCAAGCACAGATCGCCTCGATTATAGAGATACTGGCTAATTCGGCGGTGGCGGAGATCTGCAAACTGGTGGACGATGGCTACGCGGCGCTGCGCTCCCAGATGGAGCAGGAGAGGGAGAAGAACGAGAAGGAGAACGATGCTCTGAGGCACAAGCTGCGAGACATGGACGTGAAGATGCGGAGCTACGAGAGGAAGATTAGGAGAAGGAGTCAGCGGGAAGAAATGCACGCCGTTCATTTTAGGCCACCCGAAGGTAAAGCCATGGTGTTGGCAGGGGGAAGGGCTGCATCTGGCCGTGCAAAATGACGTGTGAGGGAGACATGACACAGACATGAACTGATGCATTCACCTCTGATCAATATGAGGCCGTATAACAGCATGTAGTGGCTGTCACTGCGTAACTTCCAGCCTGGCTTTCATAACTGAGCAGATACTCCTGTGCAGTGATGTGGTCTTCAGCATCATACAGGCACACAGTCTGTCTATCACATATCATATATAGCAGCCAGGCAAGGTAAATGAAAAAGGTCATACTAACAAGAAAGTTTGCTTCCTAGTTGAATTAGACTAACAGCATACACACTTCTGCAGACATAGTTGCACTTTGGTTGTCCAGGCGATGTCTGCATTTAACCAGATTACCAGCATGCTGGTGTACTACCAGGCCCCAGTCACTATGTTGTAATTTGATTTGTTAGAAGCATAAAACTGAAGCAATGAAATTAGTTAAAAAAAATGGATCTTGACAAGCTAACCCTCTTTAAGACAGGGATGAGACAATCTAGCACTAATCAATGTTTTTATATTCATCTAATTAGATGAGTAGGAGTAATGTTGAAAGGGGTCATTCATGGTGATGACCCCATACATGACTCTACAGTGCCCCTCTGCTCTATTGAGTGTTTTAGCATCTTTCAGATCAGTGTTTACAGGTAGGGCTGTGACGATAACCATATTACTGCAATATGCAATATATATTATTGTCATCAAGTAATGTCTATCCCAACTATACAGTAGTCTAATGTGCTGGCACATATACTGTGTGATACATGGTAATACAATGTAGATGAAGAAGGCTATGTGATACATTGTAGAATCGATGTTGTCTCGGGTATTCCAGAAACCACGCTGCAAGACCTCACCATCGCCCCATGAGAATAACTGCCTAAGGGGATGCCAAAAGTGGTGCCTAAGAAAGCATGGCAAGCGAATCAGCATCTAACCTAGGCTAAAGGCTAAACCCGGTTTACCAGCTCTCCCATCAATCTTCCATGCCAACATTCACTTCATTGACAATAAAATAGACTACCCAAGACTGCTTCTGACCTCCTGGAGAGAAATGAGAATCTATTGTGTCCTCATCTTCGCTGAGATGTGGCTCACAACAGTATCCCTGACTCCACTATCCAGCTACCAGGCCAACTGCTCTCTGTTTGGACATGATTGTTTCATTGTCCAGTAAGAGGAGGGGTGGGCGCCAAATCGTGGGGATATGTTGCTTTTCACCGTGGTAAGAAAAAATCCATACTGTCACAGCCATATGTCACTTCCAGCAGCAGACAGCTGTTTTTATCAAACAAGCTCTGGTAAACCTTATGTACACTACCTGCTCTGCATATTTTTTTCTCAGAAGATACTGGAGAGAAAACCTCAAGGAGAGTTAATATTGTATACTAACATGACTCTAAATTAAGGCTGCTGTTAATGAAAATGTGTTGGCTGATTGTTTGGCCCGTAAAATATCAATGACTGTGTCCCAAAGCCCATGGTGACATCCTCAAATATTTTGTCCTAACCAGCAGTTCACAACTCAAAGATAGTCAGTTTACTGTCATAAAGGTATCACATTGATGTGTAAATAAGCAGTTACTTGCTAACATTATTGCCATAAACAATTGTTGTTTTTACACTTTGTTCTGCACTCAACAAAAGTATAATGTTAAAGGATGGGAGTTCAACATTTTGGGAAATATGCTAACTTCCTTTCTGACAGAGTTAGATACCACGTGGCTCTGTTCAAAGGTAACAAAACTCACCTATAAGCACTTGTAAAGCTTAGTAATTAACATATATCTCATTTCTTTAATTGAATATGTCTCTTTGCTGGTTTATGGGGGTTATGTGCGGAACTAGTAACTTCCTGAAGTCTCCAGTTATGAATAGTCATTATCACACTAAACAGACAGGATATTATCAAGTTATGTTAGTGAGCTTTAGAGGTTCTGGTGACTTTGAAGAGATAGGTTATACATCATAAATGAGGAAGCAGTCTCACCCCACAAATTCAAAAGGGAGAAAAAGCCTTGAACTTACTCAGTGTCTGGTACTTTTCTTTTAGGGCCTGATGACCATCAGGCTTTGGTGCCACCTCTTCCTGCCACCTCTGAAGACAAAACCTTTCATCACATTTCAAAGGTAATGATTAATCAACATAATGCTTTTAAATATGCTGTATTGAGACTTGTGAGTTAAACTATATCTGGATTATACTGTATGTGTTCAATCATGTGAACACACTGAAATAAAGGCAGTGGAGATCTATGGTGCAGTGTTAACTCAAGTAGACCAAACCACTAAATCCATATGAACACACTGTGTGTTTTTATGAGAGTGAAATTAAGAAACACAAGGCTATTTTTGGTGCTTGTATTGTGGTGACAGAGGCCATCTTCATCACGAGGAAACACTGGCACATATTGGCTGCTGCTGCTCTTTGACAAACTGACAATTGACTCTGAATTTCACTGCTTGTATGATTTACATGGCCTTACTGCATTTTTCTCAAGCTTTTCTTGTTTTCTGTCTGCATATTTTAATTGCTCCCTGAGTTGGAATATGTCCAGAGCTGCGCTGTCACTGTTGGACTCTTGTGATCGGGGCTTGTCTTCTATTGGAGCTCCCCTTATGTTTGCTCTAATGATCTCCAGACTGATTGTAGCTGTTACCAACGCTGCCATTCTGTCTGAACGATGCAACTGCTTTGATAAAGATGTCCTACACTGAGTTTATTTGGCTTTCTATTTGCACATAACAAATATTTCTTAACCTGCTGTTGGCATTGCGAGATTACCCTGTACTAGGCGAGGTGCAAAATATGGAGTGCTTAGTGTTTATTTT
Organism: Scomber scombrus; assembly: GCF_963691925.1. NCBI lineage: Eukaryota > Metazoa > Chordata > Actinopteri > Scombriformes > Scombridae > Scomber > Scomber scombrus. Next base: position 402,514 of record NC_084971.1, on the reverse strand, counting down.
CCAGGGAAGTTTGTTTTTAAATAGTTATTTGACAATATAAATAGGGGGTGTAATGTCATGATTGACAGCTGGGGCAGCCACTCTGAACCTCCATCAGGTGGTGGGACAGCTGAGGGTGTGTGTCCCGTCATCCTGCGCAGACTCTGGCTCTAAATGACTGCTCCAAGAAAGGAGATATTTTGGCTTCAGTTTTGCATATTGATAGGAAGCGGAGAAATGTCTGTCCATATTTATATACAGTCAAGCATGTTCCCATCACTACTCACACCAGGGGTCAGACACTTGACCTAGTCACTACTGATTCTGCCGCCACCAGTACATGCATTTATTATTTGGGTGTCTTCTCAATGGCTTTGACATTCCTCTCACCTGCTACTAAACCTAAGAGTAAAATGCTTTTCCGGAACTGAAAAAATAATGACCCAGCCATTATGACTATGGACCTCCAGAGCATTAACTGCACAGAACTAGTGGAACAATACTCTTGGCTCGCTGTCCATATTGTCTTCCATGAACATCAAAAGAAATACTCAAAGTCCCTTAAAGATGCAGATCACAGTTCCACTCTAATCTAATTAATAACAATCCTGTTAACCTGTCAATTAGGGAATTGAGGTGTATGAATGTGTGTGAATGGGTGAAGGTGATGTGTAGTGTAAAACCGCTTTGAGTGGTCGAAAGATTTGAAAAGCACTATGTAAGTTCTGCACACACGCAAACTAAACAGTTTCAGTAATAGTTACAGCTGATGAGCTGCTGTTGTTGCTAATCCTAACCCAAAATGTTATTTTCTACCTTTTATTTTTTTCTGATTTAATGACATTACACTGAACTGTGACTTACATACTGAACCGTGAGCTTTCTCTACTGTTACAGCTAGTCATAGCAGACATGGCTGTCATTTCAGGTAGCCACACACGCCTCTCAGGTGTTCTTGTATTTTAACTGAAAATAGTTTCAGCCAGTGCAACCTATCTCTGATATGTTGTGTCATATTAAAGCTGCTTGTCACTCTGTCACAGGAGGAAGAATCTATGGTGTTACCACTGGTGAAACAGGAGAATGTGGAGAGAGATGACTGCAACCTGGACCTCAAGGTAGAAGTCAACATCAGGGCAGAGTGTGGGCTGACAACTGGTGAGTGTATCTTTGTAGATCTTTAAATCCGTAAGTCAGTCGATAGTTTTAAGAAGCTGTTCTATGCTCACCTGTTTCTTAACCACTTTAATTCTTTCTATTTTATTTTTCAATTGTTTGTATTATACACCTCACCTATACACCTCTGGTTTTGAAAGAATCTCATTTTAAAAAGTTGATTTACTTATCCAGAGCTCGCTGGCACTCAGCAGCCATCTGTCAGCAACAGCACTGTTCTCCAGTCCAGTCCTGCAATATGAGTGGATGTCTGGCCCTAGTTTAGCTTAGTTTAGCCAATCTTGGCTGGGGCTTGCAAGAAAAACATGGTGGACCTCGGGAAATAAAGTAGGTGGTGAGGCGTGGATGGGAAGCAGTACAATTTCAATGAAGCCCCAAATGACAAGTTTATAATGTTGCAAAAAGAAACAGCAGTACCTTTCCTCTGTACACCTGCACACAGTTTTTAAAATGTACCTGTACCTGATGGTTGTTTCTGCATCTTGGAAAAGTTTTCTGTTGATTTCGGCGTCTCAGCTGTTTCTGTATCTCATATAATCCCAAACTGACTCCATGATGTTGACATTACGGTTCTGTGGGGCCAAAACCATCTGTTACAAGACTCCTTGGCCCTCATTCACAAACACAGTGTACACACAAATTAAACTGTGCATATGAACATTTTAAATGTATTCTTACTCTGTGAACACATTTACAACAGTGTTAGACCAGGTTTACGCTCAAATTATAAACCTACCACAGTCTCATTTATTCAGTGTAAACAGAATACTAGAACCACAATTATTTTAAACAAATGATGGGGCCTAAATATACATTTAAAAGTGTGAAATTGCACACAATTTATTGACTAATTATGAAATGAATAGCTAAAATGTTGTAATCCATGAATCATCATCATAAATATAATAAAATATCAATATATACAAATTGTCCTGTTCCCAAATATTTGTATATTGGAATTTACATATTATGGCGCTTTTCCACTACACCGTTCCAGCACGACTCGCCTCGCCTCGCCTCGGTTCTTTTTGCGTTTCCACTAGGGAAAGTACCTGGTACCTGGTCCTTTTTTAGTACCTGCTCTGGTGAGGTTCCAAGCGAGCCAAGCCGGTACTAAAATGTGACGTCGACACACTGCTGGCCGCTGATTGGTCAGAAGAGTTGTCGCTGGAAGCGTCATGAACCGTCCCACACAAGAATCAAACCCGGCATTTTTAAGCAGCGTTACAACCATAGTTACAGTGTTACCATAGTTACAGCCATACGGCTCAATTTTCTTGCTTTGTGTGTGACAGAAAGCCTCATACAGCAGCAAGTACACCACTGCCTCAATGTCCTCCATTGTTTATGTGTTTTGTGTCGCGTATAAAACGAAGTCACGGCAGTTTCGCGGAGCCGTGCTATGACGACCCCGCCCACGTTGAGTAGGTACTTTTTTGTAATAGAAAAGGTCTGTTCTGGAACCGTACAGAGTCGAGGCGAGCCGAGGCGAGCCGAGGCGAGGCGAGTCGTGCTGGAACTGTGTAGTGGAAAAGCGCCAAGATCGTAACATTGATTTATTTATCACGTTTGACTGTGATGTATGTAGCTGGTTAACCAACAGTCTGTTCAGTGTCCTCACAGCCTGACCGGTCACTATAGTGACACTCTCTCTGCTTTCAGTACATCATGGCTTGTTGTGGACAGAGATGAAACACAATGCACACCTGGTGCAGCAGTAGAGATTTATTTAGATCAGTTCCACAGATCTACATATTTACCAACTTTTTATTTAGTTACAGACGTACTGCATGGTAGTGGTGCAACATGTATGCTGGCTGAATACAGTATAACATGTTTACCAGACAATTTACCCAGCTTCTTCTTCTGCAACTACTGTCTGCATTTCACTAGGAGTAAAGTTTTTCTACATTTTTACCATCATTACCCTCTTTGCAATGAGTGACATCACTCTCCACTGCTGCACCGCTCCAACAGAGCTTTCTCTATATAGAGAAATGGGAGCGTGGTATGATGGTAATAACCGCAGGCGCACACCAGTGTATTCAGAATGATGGTGATTCACTAACATACGCTTGGAGGAAAGAACAAAATTTTCCGGTGCACATGCGTCACAAATCAGAGGATGATTTTACCTTTACATTTATATTATGTGCAAAGTAAGAACATTTTTATGCACATAGTAAATGAGACCCAATGTTTTTCTTGTTGATGAAGATAGTTCTTTATGATTTTTGGCTGGATGTTTGGGCTCATTGTCGTACTGCACAATACATTTGGGACCAATCAGACACCTCCCTGGTGGTATTGCATTATGGAGAAGAATCTAAACACCCTTAAACTTTTGCACATTACTGCATATATGTGTATGTATTTTTGTTTGACCAGTTTTCTAGAATTAAGCTACAGCAAAAGTAACAACCTTAAAATGTACAAACTACCAGGACAAAGTTGTTTTACGAATATATTTTTATTTGAGTGAATAAAAATTAGGAAAACTTTGATTTTATCAGGCAGGAAAAACTGATGTACAGGTGGGAGAATAGCTCTGGTCAGATTGAACCCAGATTAATCCGAGTAAGATTGATGTTGATTGATGTCACAATCTTCCTGGCAATCCTCATCACCCTCTCTCTCTGGCTTTTTAAAATCCAACTGAGTTGACTTCAACACAGTGATGCAGTAATGTTTTTGACCACATTCACCCTGATCCCTGTGCCTGTGTGTTCTTCTGCAGCCCTGGATCCTAGTGAGGAATCTGCCCCCAGTGATATTGGTCTTGACACCAGTGTCACCAACATCACCTCCTCCACCACTCAGCCCTCCTCCCCCACTGACACCACGGTGGACCTGACCTACAGGCCTCGAGCAAAACGCAAGGCCACCAAGCCTGTGGGGAACAGTTTGTCAGTGAGTGGTGGGGGGATCCTAACCCCTGAGGCAGCACACAGGGACCTTGGAGGGAACCTAACAGATGGAGCACCGAAGCCAGAGATCCAGACTGATAATATGACAGAAGATGAACTTCACCCTTCTCAGCTGTCAGCCCCTGTAGCCTCAGATGAGCACAGTCCTGACCGCCTCAATAGCCTGGGCCTGGACCTGGCATGGATGCAGGAGAGGGTCAGTCATCTTGGTGCTGCATATGCTGTAGCACAGCTGGGACTGGGGAACACAGAAACTGGCCACCCTTCAGCCTCCTTCCCCACACAGGCAGGAGCAGACAATTTAGAAGGACCTCCAACCATGCTCTTCCCAGGTGGTGCTCATGAAATGGCAGCTTTCGCCGCCTCTTTTGACATGGCTGCTGCCGCCGCTGCCGCAGCTGCTGCCGTAGCTGCACCACCTCCACCACCTCCTCCACCACCTCCTCCACCCCCTCCCCCAACAGCTCCTTCCGCCACCACCACCAGCCAGAGGCGGCCTTACAGGAGCAGTGCTGCTGCTAAAGAGCCCATGGTGTGTGCTGTGTGTGGGTGTGTCTTTCCCAGTACAGTCGCCCTGGAGCTGCATCAACGGGTGCACACAGGGGAGAGACCCTACACCTGCCCCCACTGTGGAAAGGGCTTTGCCCAGCCCAACAACCTGCGGGTCCACCTCCTCATCCACACTGGGGAGAGGCGTTATCGATGTACACTGTGTGGGAAGAGTTTCATCTCGTCCAGCCACCTAAAGAGGCACCGCACGGTCCACACACAGGAGAAGCCCTACAGCTGCTCCCGCTGTGGACAGTCTTTCAGCCAAATGTGTAGCGTTCGCAGACACCGACAGCAGTCCCAGTGTGGTCTGTAGATTTGGAGAGAGAAATGAATGGCATCTGGAGTTTGGACTCAGTAGGATCAAATCCTTCAACTGGGGAATTCATTTCATGCATTTTATGTAAACATGAACAAAAGAGAACCAAGGCTGTATCCTGTGATATCATGAAATGTAGAGTTGATATTTGTCCTAGATTCTAGCAGTGATCTGTGAATTCTGTGTTTCTGCCTTTTAGCCTTCTCAATTTTTAATTACTCCTTGTCTCAAACTGTGAGAGGATCACTTGAATAGACTGTAAAAGAGTGCCTGAGACAGCGTTGGAAAGAGTGTGTGATATCACTTAATCCATCGATTTGTCAAATTCTGTATACACGTATATAAACATAAGGTGATCCTGGAGGAGAGGGTTATGGTCCATATTGGATCTTTTTGGCTGATGGTGGTACAAGGCTGTAATTACTGTGTACTGTCCAGTGACCACCTGATGAAGTAGGATTAACCTTATATTGAACTCTCGACAGCTCCATAATATATTGATAATCAGAAATATATCACAAATCGACAAGGAGTTAAGCACCCGGTGTCAACATAATTTATATATTTGCCTTATCTTACTGTCATTTCTACAACCAGATTCACATTACCTACAGCGTTGGTTGTTTGTTCTAGGACTGCCTGCTCTACAAGATTTCATTTGTCACACTGCAAAGACACAAATAGGTCTATTAATGGCACGATTGAATCTTGTAGTGCACGCCTATACTTCTCACATTTGTACATAATTAAGTCTGTCACACTGATTGTCAGTATATTTATAGGCTCCTCATTTTTTAACAAAGGGAAACATGTAATGCGCTGTCCATGAGATTCACTTCTCGGTCTATTTTCAGAATTGGGAAACTGAATCTCAAATCCTAAATACAATGTTTTAATTTAGTCTCTCAACTCATGAGGTTTTTCTCCAAATAAATATCCAAAAACAAAGGACTGTAAAAAAAAAAAAAAAAGAAAATTAAAAAGTAAATATCAGAGTCTTGTTTGTATATGTTGGTGTTTGGATGTAAACGGCACTAGCTGCAGGTTGCACAGCTAAAACAACTATTTGCCTTTTAGTATTCTTTCATGACATTTTCCAGTGTTTAAAAATGTACGGTTATCATTAAACATGTAAAAGGTTTGTTTGGAATGAACTTTGGTCTGCTGCTGGTCATTTCTGTGATGTAATCTTGTATGAATTACTGAACACTCTCTGAATCTACAGAATTTTCTTAATGGAATGTTATGTTTTCAGTTTTTCACATATCAAAAGACATTTATAGGAGTTTAAGTTATTACTCTTTAAATTGATAACGTAAAGAAGACGTGTGAATGTGTCTGTGGCGTGATAAGTAAAGTGAACATATACAGTTCAGACTGTAAGGGCCTGATTCACTAAGATCCCAAATAAAGAGTAGTAAATTGAGTGTGCACTGCAACAGATTGCCCGTTTAGTTAGCGTGCGTTTTGCGGGTGATCTACTAAGAATAACTGCACAAATGACAACAGGGTGCAGACAGCAGTCTTTAAATGAGGGTTTTGTGTCTTTACGGAGAGTTTGGACGAGCAGAAAGCTGCAAGAACAAAATGAAATGGACCATTTTCAATTCACATGGAATTAACAAATATATTGAGTTCCAAAATAAATATTACCAGAAAAAAACGCTATGTGGGAGAGTATTTGACAGTCAATGTTGTGAGTAAAATCAAACATATTCCACTCCAAAAATATTAACACGGGTGGAAAAAGTCGGTTCTCTTCATATTGGGTCATTAACAGCAGTCCCCTTTGCGCAGGGCACAGCTGGTTAATACCTGCAGTCCTTCACTGGTATTATTTATAGACGCAGTTACCGGCAGCAAAATAACGCACTCAGGTTAAACCAGTACATTATAAGAAAATATCCTACCGGATAATGGGAGTGTGGACGACCTGTAACAGTCAAGTGTGTTTTCCTGAAATGTAGCAACTATAATACAGAAAGAAAAACTTTGTATAAGAGATTGTCAGACATATGGTCTCTTGTCTATTAAATCTTTTTGGGGCCAAAACGAGAACCACCAGCCGATCACAAAAGCTGTTTAACAGTTCCTGTATGATTCAATGTTATGAAAATATTAAGTGTGATTGTGTTAGTTACATGTTGTCCTGTTGAGGGCAGTAATACACCTAGTAGCGCCCATACTGACAAATCCTACAAAACGAGGAGGAAGCAGAAGGAAGAGAAGAAGAAGGAAATGACGCCAAATGTTTGCGGTCGGAGGTTGTGGACAGAGAAGAAAGTAGTACTTGTAGATTATCATTTAATACCTGCTCAAAGTTTCCATGACTTCCTGTAGCGCAGCCGTAATGGCTTGAACAAACTTACAATATTCCTTGAACTTACAAGACTCAGAAGGTATTTTCCTAACGACGGAGCAGCCAGCTAGTCACCGACTGGAGAAACAATGTCCAACCGTCTCGCTTTCCAGACTCAGCTGGCCTCCATCATGGAGGTCCTTGCTAATGCAGCGGTGGCGGAGATCTGTAAGCTGGTGGACGACGACTATGCTGTGGTTAGTTTACAGATGTCTCAGTGCCAGAGGGAGAACAAAGCCCTCAAGAGGAAGCTGCATCTGTTAGAGCTTAAGATGGCTCGGGGAAACGCAGAGAGGAGACTCCGGGAGAGCGCCCTGAGCAGCAACGTTAGCAGAGCCAGGGTTCAGATAAACAACGACAGGCTCCGCCAGCACTCGTCTGCTCCCGGTAAGACGATAAGAAACACTGCTATTGTTTAATGGAGCAGCCGAGTAACGATGTTATTCTCATTTCTTTTTAAAATGGTAGAACTGTTTGTCCTATTAATTTGCAGAAAATAAACAGACAAAGTAACACGTGTATAATGCCGGGACCTACAGTTAGCTTTCGCATGAGAAAAAATAGTAATCCATTTTATTTTCGTTGTTTGAAGTGAATTCATACTGATGGTCGTTATACGCCACAATGTATTCTATAATGTATTTGGGTGGAAAATAGTTGTTGAGCTAGCTGTTATAATTTAATCTAAATAAAAATTGGAAACTGGAGAATTCGAAGTTGAAAAGCAGATGTCTTTATTCATATGTTATTGAATATATACCGAACTGGTGCAAACTGCTGTCCCCCAACAACAACAAAAAAATGTAAAAAGCATTAAAGTTTATAAATCTTAGATGTTTAGAAAGATCCTGCTATTATTGTATTGAAGTATTGAAACCCAAAATAATATTTGAGATAACAGAAAGTTTAATATATATAAAATCATAATTTGTAGGGTACTTTCTCTGCTCCCAAACGCTGTGGGCGTGTCCGCCGAATTCGTTGAAACCCCGCCCCCTTCCAAGTGTCACCTGTCAATCATAATCACCACCGCTACCTGAAACATGGACACTACATCTGGCTCGGGATTCGGTCCGGTCCGTCAGCAGCGCGAAACGGCTGCGCCACGGATTCTCTCAGACTGCCCAGCGCCAACTCACGGCGGGCGCGTTACGGCGGAGCGGATAGGTTCCATCATTTTGAAGTAAATGTTTTCAAAAGTCTAAAACGTCAGCGTGTAACCTTAAGAAGCGTTCAAGCGTCACTACCAAACACCCATTTTCTGCAATTAAACAAACTGTTATGAGTTTTATTTTATAAAATATAGTTTTCACGTGTGTACCACTGTTCAGAACTGTTCTAACTAACCATGTGCTGTCTAGCATCTTTGAGATAGACTCAAAAATATTATATTTTATTTTTTTGTCACAACCAAGCATATGGTAAAATTTTGGGTTGTGACATGGTGTTTTTTTCGTAGTGACAAAAGGGAACACTTCAATACTTTATTTGTGGGAAATAACTACAATTTTAGTGCAGTTATGTTTAGTCTAAACTCCATGTAGTTAAAATTCTGTAAAGTGACATAGTGAATACTGAAATATAACTTAAAGGTGCAGTCTACAATGCTAGTGGAAGGCCAATCTAATGATCCCCCTCCATTCTGTGCTCCTGGAACAGTTTATGGTTCAGTCTGAAATGCTTTTCTGCTGTTTACAGAGCCAGGACTGTGTATGAACACCAGTGTTTCTGAACACACACTAGAGGATCAGACTAACAGAGAAGTTTAACACAACCATGTTGTGTTTCTAGAAGATGAGCTGTGAATCAAACCCTATAAATATAATGCCCATCTTTTATACTTAGATTATTTTATTGTAAGTCATTTAATCTATTAATCTGTCTATTATTTGGACAATCTACTAAGAATAAACCTGAAAGGGATTCTGAAACGGTCAACTTTTTTTATGTAGAAAAATCAATGTGAGGACATACCCCTCCTCACTTACACCCTCCTCAATACCCAAACTATCCAATAGCTTGTCAGTGAGGTGTAGTCTGAAATCTAAGTATAAAACATGTTCTTTTGAGATACGTGTGTCTGCTATACATGCAGGCTTTATATCTGCAACATTTAGTTATTACTAATAACATGGACAGACAATAAAGTACACTAAGATGTTATGGTAGTGTTTGGTTTAATGTGTATTAAAACTAATGGATCCTGAAGTTTGAAATCAGTATGATCAAGTTTATGCTTTTTACAGAGAATCGAATCAAAAATTACATTCAAAATATTGTTAACATTTTAATTGTTAGTGTTTCACCTCCTGAAAATCTTTTAATAAAATTGCTTAGTTAATATAAGTTAATATAACTCTTTTTATTATACTATAAGTTGTGTTTCGGTAGTGACACATTTTGGGAAAGGAATAATATTCCAAAACATTCTGAAAATACAATGTGAGGATTAACTGTACAATTACTAGAAATGTATACCTTAGATATTATATAATTTGAAATATATAATGATATAATAAGAAAAAATGTTTTCGATATTTTTCCAACCCTGACTTTGCACCAATTTGGTAGAATTGCCCTAATGGGCAAGGCGGTGTTAAATTGTGAGAATTGTCAATGAAGTTTTGCTTGATGTAATCTACGTGAGAGAACAAACCGCAGTTAATCTACCTAGAAATAACAAATTACCCACTGAGCATCTTCTTACCTGACCCCTCAGCACCAACAATTTGTTATAATTGATCAACAGCGGCCTGAGCAAAATATTTAAAACATGTTACTACCCACCCATCTTTATGACAGTTATGACTTATCTTAATTACATTCAGAACATTGTATGTTTAAATTTACATCAGAAAATAAAACCACTAATTATTGTTTTGCAAAATGTATAATACTCTAATTTTCAGGCGTACAATTAATGATTTAGTTTTTTAATGCATTTCTGAACACCTTTTTTTTTTTTTTTTTTTAACCTTTATTTATTCAGGGGAAATTCACTGAGAGCAGTGCTCTCTTTTGCAGGAAAAGCCCTGATCACATCCACACAGTTACACACATTGACACCTGGAAGCTGCCCAGTACTACCACAGTCTGATCTGTCGGCCACTGAGCAGCTCCACTGGAGCAGGTGGGGCCCTTGCTCAAGGGCACCTCAGTGGTGGTAATGAGGGAGGGGCAAGTGCTGCTTCTTCACTTTCCCCACCCAGATTCATCCTGCCGGTCCGGGGATTGAACCGGCAACCCTCCGGTCACAAGCTCGCTTCTCTAACTTTTAGGCCACAACTGCCCACTTGTAGTGGATTTAGCAGCTTGTTGTGCCACTTTCGTTTTCTCTAATGAAAAAGCAGCTGAATTGAATCTAAATGCAGACACAATAAAGCAGCAATGTCTCATTGTAATATGAGTAATTACATCAGCGATGCATCGTTTTGGTCTCAGCACTGTAACTTTAGCAGAGGCAGGCAATGTTCAGCACCTGGACTGTCTTTATGTTTATTTACATTTCTTTTCGCATTTTATATACCACGCCAAATGTGAAGAAGGCAATGATATCACAAATGTTTACGTTTAGCGTTGTTGTAACATTTGGCGTGGTTGTAGAAAACATGATGGAATAAGAGCAATATTTTTAAATAAGAGCGTACCAGCTCTTTATATATAATTGTGGTCAGCAGACACATTAGCATTTATTTCAAGTTTCTGTCAGTAGCAAAAATAATAAGTCAGTGCAGTGAGCTTAAAGAGTTGGTTGGGTTATTTTCTGTTCTTTTTTACACTAGTGACCCATTTCACATTACACATCATTTGATTCAACTATTTTGATACTTATTAAAAGACAACCGTTTCTCTGCTTCTACTGTGGTGTCATCGTCAATATTGACCACATAAATCTACGTTCTTGTGTCTAAAAGGCTTTTTTGTGTACATGTAGGTGGTGTGTTTCAGCGACAGTTGGATGTGCCTCTCTGGTCTGGTAGAGCTACTGCAGGGGACACAACCAGCGAGCCGATCCATTCCGACAACATCCAGAGTAAAGTAAGCATACCTCAAGGTCTGTGAAGGTGACTGTTGAGGTTGAGATATGTGCAGACAGAGAGGCTCAGAGGCAGAGCTGGGGGAACAAATGGTACAGGGATGGAACAGACTGGCTGTCTTGTGCTTGACAGCTGCTTGGAGTGAGTGTGTGCACTGTAACTGCTCGATTATGTACCAGATCTTTGCTGACCAAGTGACTAACATGCCTTCCTGTGCAGTCACCAGATGTGGAGCTGGTGGAACCGGAGGCACTGCTGGTGAAGGAGGAGAAGGTGGAGGCTAGTATGTCACAACATGAAGAAATAGAAGACGACGTGCCACTCATAAGAGATGATGGTTAGTACAGACTGTTGTCTACCCTGTGTGTTTTAATATGCTGCAATATATGAGTACTGGAAAACATGCAAGTACTGAAGTCAGGTTCCTTTTTTCTTATTCTTTCATCACATAGTTTCTTATTTAAAGATGTAACCCACTGATTTTACTTTTCTCCAGTTAAACCTGATTATGTCATAGTGATGTAAAAAATGAAAGTAAATGATGCGATAACACGCGTTTTTATATCAGGCGACATCCAATCAGCGGCGAGTTTCTCCCGACGTCACAAGCGTGAATGAAGCGATGATCCAAAAATGTATATTTATGATCAAGCGGCGCGATAGAAGCGATTCAAGAGATTTTTTTGCGTCAGGCGCTTTTGGTCTGAACGCCCCTTTACACACACACAGTTGCCGCGGGTCATCCAATTCGTTACGAAAACTTAGGATACTAGAAACTGTGGTGGTCCTGAAACGGCCTCCTGTATTGCAGGAATCCCCTACTCCAAAGGCATGTGTCCAATAAACACTGCGGATACTGAAGGCTTCAGGAAAATGGTAAAAACACTGGACAAAAGATTATTTATTATCCCCTCACACAATTATTTATTCTGCATAGTTTTTCCTTGATTCGTTCTCACGTGGTTGTGTTCTTTATTTTTTATTGATTGTATATTTTAGGTAAAAGGTTTTGCCCTGTTGAAGTTTTGGTACATTTTTTAATTAATACTAAATTTTGGTGAATAGGAGGACTTATTTATTTGAATGCAAAGATTTGCACATTAAGGAGCATAAGGAGCAATATGGATGTTAAAGCAGTTATATTTATATGACAGTGAATATATTTGTTGTCATTAAAATCAATGAATAATTGTGGTATTAATCATTATCAATATTGAGCAAAATAATTGTGATTATCATTTGGGCCATGATTGTGCAGCCCTACCTCAGCCCACTGAATTGCAATGCCTCGGCATCTGAAAAAAGATCCTTCAGATGCTGAACTGCATCCACAGTTTTGTAAAAAGAAATCTGATTGCGAATATTCTGCCTGATATTACAATTGCGATATTAGAAGGAATGATTTTTATTTAATTTTTAAATCATTAAAATCATGAAAAACATTAAAATTGTCATCCTACATTTATTGAATTGAACTGGAAAAAGTGGATATCCTTGAACTTTAAATAGGCTATGGCTCGGGAGGTAGAGCAGTTGTCCACCAATTGGAAGATCAGAGGTTCGATTCCTGGCTCCTCCAGTCCACATTTCAATGTGCTGTGCCAATGGTGTGTGAATGTTAGCTTCCTCCTGATGAGCAAGTTGGCACCCTGTGTGGTAGCTCCTGTCATCAATCAATCTCAATCAATCTTTATTTATACTGAGCCAAATCACAACAAAAGTTATCTCAAGGCACTTTTCATATAGAGTAGGTCTAGACTGTACTCTTTAATTTAAAGAGACCCAACATTCCCACATGAGCAACACTTAGCGACTAAAGCTGCTAAAACTCTCTTTTAACAGGAAGAAACCTCAGGCAGAACCAGGCTCAAAGTGGGCGGCCATCTGCCTCGACCGGTTGGGGTAGAGAGGAGAGAGAGGAAGAATAGGAGAGAGAGAGAAGCACATAGAAAATAAACATTGAAGCTAGAAGGTCCAGGACTGGAATCTGTCATCCAGACGTCTACAGGCCCAGATTACCTGTGAGAGAAGAAAGCACAGACAACTCTGGGGAAGAAGTTTAGGTTATTGAATGCATTAATAGTACATGAATGTTAATGGTAGAGAGGGTGTCTGCCCCCTGGACTGAATATGGAACATGGTTCCACAGGAGAGGAGCCTGATAACTGAAGGCTCTGCCTCCCATTCTACTTTTAGAGATACTAGGAACCACAAGTAGGTCTGCAGGTATATAAGGTTCTTTAAGGTATGATGGAGCCTGACCATTAAGAGCTTTAAAAGTGAGGAGAAGGATTTTAAATTCTATTCTAGATTTTACAGGAAGCAAATGCAGTGAAGCTAAAATGGGAGTAATATGATCTTTCTAGTTTTTTTTTCAGAAAGTGTGCAGCTGCATTCTGGACCAGTTGGAGAGTCTTTAGAGACTTGTTAGGACAGCCTGATAATAATGAATTACAATAATCCAGCCTAGAAGTAACAAATGCATGGATTAGTTTTTCAGCATTATTTTTAGATAGGATGTGTCTGAAGTTGTAATATTACGCAGATGAAAAAGGCATTCCTTGAAATTTGCTTTATGTGTGAATTAAAGGACAGATCCTGGTCAAATATAACTCCTAGGTTCCTTACAGTAGTACTGGAGGCCAAAGTAATGCCATCCAGAGTAGTTATATCATTGGATAATGTGTTTCTGAGGTGTTTAGGGCCAAGCACAATAACTTCAGTTTTTTCTCAGTTTAATAACAGGAAGTTACAGGTCATCCAGGTCTTTAAGTACTTAAGGCATGCTTGTAGTTTATTTAACTGGTTGGATTCTTTTGGCTTTATTGATAGATATAATTGAGTATTGTCTGCATAACAATGAAAATGTATTGAGTGTTTCCGAGTAACGTTTCCTAAAGGAAGCATATATAAGGTGAATAGTATTGGTCCAAACACTGAACCCTGAGGAAACAGATACATATGATTTAAACCAGTTTAATGCTGTTCCTTTAATGCCAATTAAATGTTCAGGTCTCTGTAACAGGATTTGATGATCAATAGTGTCGAAGGCAGCACTAAGATCTAACAGGACGAGGACAGAGAGAAGTCCATTATCTGATGAAGTTAGGAGGTCATTTGTAACTTTTACCAGTTCTGTCTCTGTACTATGATGAGCTCTAAATCCAGACTGAAAATCCTCAAATAAACTATTACTATGTAGACATTTACACAGCTGCTTTCTCAAGGATCTTAGATAGAAAGAGGAAGTTAGATATAGGTCTATAGTTGGGTAGTACTCATGTGCGAAAATATCGTGTGAGGGCAGTGTAAAATACAAAACAAAAGAAACTGAAAATACATATTTGTTCATCAAGGGTGGAGATAATCGTTCATTAATCGTTATCGGTGTTAAAAGTTAAATTAATCGTGCTTTAGATTTTTGCCATAATCGCCCAGCCCTATCGTATAAGGAAGTGCTAACTGATCATCAGTGTATGAATGTGTGAATGAGTAAATGAGACATGTAGTGTAAAAGTGCTATATAAGTACAGTCCATTTACCATAAATCAACTTAGAAATAAAATTAAAAACACTTCCTCTCTGTCTGTCACTCCCCCAACATATAATGCACTGGATTATAACACAAGACAAAACAAAAGCATCACTGTAAAATAGAATGTGTTATCTTGTTTTGATATTCACCCAGTCCAACCTACAAATATTGAATGGGACAATGAGCCAGCAGTCATAGCCCTGAGATATGCAGTGATGTATGATTTTGGAAGTAATTGTAATTAATGTGTAGATATTTCTTGGCATTTCTTATTAATTTGCTCAGTTGTGAGTCAGTAATTTGAACTTGACTTGTGAATGTAGCTGTTTAAAGGATCACAGTCATGCAGCTCTGCTCTGCTCATGCTATTTAGAGAATGTAATTAATATTTCCCTCAATGATGTATTATTACACCACCAGTGACCCATCTGTAATGCTAATATAGTCATGCAAAGCCAAGGTAGCACTGCGTTTTTTGATGGTTTTTTTTGTGGTGTTTTTTAAGGAGCGCCACAATATTTGCAAGATCCTGCCAGCAAGCTGCTGATGGACCAATAATGTATCTAGTGCTGAGTAGCCAGCCAGTGATAGTAACTAGTAACAGCATGAGAAGACACACTCCACTGCAGCGCTCTGCTTGCCTTCCACCCAGGCCCACTATACACAATTGATGAATAAAAAACTCACCTTCACCAGTTGGACTAGTTACCCTAGAAAACTGGAAGGCAAAGGAGAAGAGGAATATGGTTCGTAGTCCCCATTTGGGGGCTTGGCAGACAGCAGAGTGTGGCAGAGGGAGGCAGGGTCTGCCTCTTCATAGACGTGACAGTTGTCATCATTGTCATGCTCGTGCCATGGTTTGGACCAAGCTTCCATCTTCCCTCTGATACCCCTTTTCCACCAAAGCAGTTCTGGTGCTGGTTCAGGTTCACAGTCGGTTCAACTGTGAACCAGCTCAGAACCAATTTGCTTCTCCACGGTTCGAGGTGGTTAGGGAGCCACGTCATTACGTCACTGTATACGTCAGTTACGTCGCTGCTTTCCCACAAAAACTCGCGCCAACTTAGAAGCAACAATAATACAAAGAAGAAGAAGCAACAATAACAATGGCAGACTACGCGTTTGTACAGCTGTTGTTCCTGGCTCTACGAGGCTTCATTGACATCCAAACACGGCAGATACAACGTATTTGTGCTGCTCGACAGGATTGAGATGGTTTTGTTAGCCTTTGTTGTAAGCTAACGTTAGCCAGCAGAGCACAGCTAACTCACAACGCAAATGTGTATGAATTTCACCATCAGTCAAATGTTCAAGGGATAACTCACTCCTTATCTATTCACCACTATGCGGTCTTGTTTGTTGTGGTTGGTCTCAATAACCCCGCCTCCTAAAGTAAGTGGTTCGTTCTTCTAGTCCAGCAAAGAACTGGTGCCACTTTGGAACCGGTTTTTCTGGCCGAGAGCCTGTTCTTTGTGTGTCAAAACAGGAAAACCGGTTCCAAATTAAGCACTGGCCCAGAATCACAAATGGAACTGCTTTGGTGGAAAAGGGTTATGAGTCTGTGGCCTCGAACCCACTGGTGACATAGGACTTTCTATCAGCCATCTTTTTTGTACAGTGACACCAGAGGGTGAATTTCTACTCACAGGCAATCTGTCTCTTGAGGGCGCTGAGTGAAAAAGAGGGAAGAGCCGCATAGATGCTGGGGTGTTATAGTGGGAGGATGCTGCGTGGTTGTTACCTCTTGATTGGGTGTTGAGTGCAAATATCTTTTCTCAGAGCATCACAAGGGTAACGTGACAGCAAAGCCTGCAGAGGGCTGAGCATGTATGAAATAGAACATAACTAGCACAGCTTAGTGATGTTTAGAAAATTAACTGCATTACTTAATAATTTAATTTGGAAGTATCTAAAGGTGGCAATATTTACTTTTTGTTATCTTGTTTTAAAATACTATGACTTCATATATTTTTCACATTAAACGTTCCAGTGGGCGCGCAGGTGGTCGAGTGGTTAAGAGCTCATGCCATGTACGCAGAGGACCCCGGTTGGAGTCCCAGCTTTCTGCATGTCACACCCCCTCTCACTCCCGTAATTTCTTGTCTCTCTACTGTCAGATAAAGGCGTCTATGCCAGATTAAAAAAACATTTTTTAAAAACGTTCCAGTAACTCAAAGTACATAATCCCACTCTTCCTGTGAAACAGCTGCAGGAAGTGCTGAGTGTCATGGATGATATTACAATGCACACCCAGACAAAAGTATAGCACGCTAATATTATCTTGTAGGCTATCCTTTTAGAAGAACTGCCAGAAAACTATTACAGCTTCTTCAATTAAACATTTCTGTCATACGGGATAGTTCATATCTGTGGGTTTTGGACTGTTTGACATTTGACTGAACAGGGAGCAGTTTTTCACAATTATCTGACATTTGCAATCTGACTAAATGATTGAGTCTTATAGTGGGAGGATGAAAATAATCAGCCCATTAATCTATAATGAATATAATTGTTAGTCTCTGGACAATGGAGTATGATGTCTTCAAGTGGACCAACCAACACACACAGCAGCACTCTGGTTGGGTGAAGAAAATAACACTGTTCAGTCTGTTTGATCTCTGTGCCCATACAGTATTTAGTTTTACTGGTCCCAGTGGTGCAGCAGAGAGACTGCTGTCCACTGCTGAAGACGTAACCTTAGTAACAGCACAGTACACCAACTTCAGTTTTTTATAAAAAGCATTGAATCAGTGATATTGGTCAGTTCATGTCATTATTGTCAGGCAACAGACTAACTTTTTAACTTTACTTTTTTCTGTTGCTTGGATACTGACTTTCATCTAGACTTAGTTAACTCAACTGTCAGTGATGTTTCATATTGTATTTAGGTGGACTCAAGTGAATGATTTGGCATACAGGAGTATGGGCTCTAATATAGTGCCCCCTTTCTATTTATTCAGGCAAAAATTGATTTTGGAATTGTAAAATCAAGTCTGAATTGTATCGTGACACCAATGGTGCTTTTCCATCAGGGATAGTACCTGGTACCAGGTACTTTTTTAGTACCTGGTCTGGTGAGGTTCCAAGCGAGCCCAGCCGATACTAAAATGTGACGTCAACAGACTGCCGGCCACTGATTGGTCAGAGTGTTGTCACTGGAAGAGTCATGAGCCGTCCCACACAAGAATCAAACCCGGCATTTTTAAATACCGGCAGCAGCGTTACAGCGATTCAGCTTTCTTCTCTTGCTTTGTGTGTGACAAAAGACACAGACAGAGCAGCAACACCACTGCCTCAATGTCCTCCATTGTTAATGTGTTTGTGTTGCGTATAAAACGAAGTCACAGCCGTTTTCAAGCAGCTGTGCTATGACGACCCCTCCCAGGTTGAGTAGGTACTATAATAATGGAAAAGGTCGTTCCTGGTACCAAGTTGAGTCGAGCCGAGTCGTGCTAGAACTGTATAGTGGAAAAGCGCCACAAAAATTGGAATCAAATTGAATTGTGAAATTCCCAGAGATTCCCTCTCCTACTTATTTTACCATGTGAGCCTTATTTGCTGCCTTTCTCTATCTTCTATCATTATCCAACACAAATCATCTATATCAAGAGACAAAGGTATTATTATTATTATTAACTGTCATATTTTTCTCCATCCTTTCCCCCACAATCTCTGAAGGAGTGGTGGAGTGTGTTCCCCGTGGAGCTGCAAGACAGAGACCCAGCCCTGAACAGCTGGACACCCAATCCCCCTCCAGCCAGTCCCAGTCCCAGAGCAGCAAGTTGAGGCACAGCGGCGGCAGCAGAGGAGCGGAGGTCAGTGGCTCCTCTCCTCTCCTTAAGTGTGAACTCAGTGCCTTTGTAAAGGACCGAGACTCTCTGCAGGAAATGATAAACTGTCACCAGTATATCGATGATGGCAGCAGTGACTCGCAGTTTGACGTGTTGTGTGACAATAAAAATGCTAACTCATTGGTTGAGGAGTTTTTTGACAAGACTTCAGTGACTGAAGTGGAAGGAAGTAAGCTGGCTTGTTCTTATTCAATGGCTGCTGATTTTCCATCAACCTCTTCTACTATCAATGGCTGGGCTTGTTACAGCTCCAGTTTTCCCCTGTCCCAGCCCCTCAGTGATGACAACAAAGCCTGCCATCGGGCCAGTACCAAGGAAAGACTGTTTGTTTGTAGCTGCTGTGGCAAAGCGTTTAACCGACCCAAGAAGCTGGAGATCCACCAACGGGTCCATACAGGAGAGAAACCTTTCAGCTGTTCCACTTGTGGGAAGATGTTCTCAGAGGCTGGGAACCTGAGGAAACACCAGAGAGTTCACACTGGGGAGAAACCTTACAACTGTGGGTTGTGTGGCAGGGGATTCGCCTGGATTAGAAACCTCAAAACACACCAGCAGAAGAGCCATTCTGAAATGTATACTGAAGAGGAGACATGGCAACACACCTGAATTGTCCTCTTATGTACATTCTAGAGCATAACAAAAAAAGAGAAGACCTTGACTCAGTGTTGGCAATGGAAAGAAACTTTCTGCTCAGCAGAATTAATTTTACACAAGACCTTCATAAGAACTTTCTGAACAGATTTCTAAATATTTCACATAATAGTTAACAAGAAATGTTTTTTTTTTAAAATAAAGCTGTTTTCAAAGACAGAAATCCTAAATAAAAGGAATTAGAATTGCAGTTTATCTGTTTCTTATATGCAAGCTTGGGTTGACCCACTGCACACAGCTGGAGTTTTGGTCGGAGTGGATACTTGGCCTAGCCCCGGACCTTATTTCCCAGAAGCATCATAAAGGAAATGACATTGTATATTTTTCTTATTGTCAACTAACTCAGAAATGTGTAAGTCCGTCTTTCTCTTTCTGACTTCCCTACTCAGCCTGTGGTTCCGAGTGAGTAAGTTCCCAAAACAGCTGGTCATTTTTAGTTTTTAGCAAATATTATACAGGCACGAGGAAATAGTGCATCTGTTGGGACTATTGTCAGTGGTGTATTAATCCATGTTTGATGCTCCAATAAATATTTCTGGCAGCAGGATGGTGTCTGTGGGACTGAATCAAAATAAACTACAGTGTGTGTGTTCATGGTGAAGAAGGAACGTGAGCCAGTGCAGCGGTGTGGGTCACTGATGTGTATTTAATCGTTTTTAGAGAACAATGGAGTTCTGTGACACAGGAAGATGTATCAGACACAATACTTGATAATAGGGTCAATTCATTGCACAGTAGAAAGATGTCCATTCTGTTTTATAGTATACTGCATAGTATGCATCTTAATCACTAGCCCCCCCCCCCCCCCCCCCCCCCCTTCAGCTTTTAAATGAAATAATACATATTCACAAATGATCCTATCTTATCACTACAAGTCTTGAAAGTTCTTTCAAGCTTCCTCTTAAGACGGAGTCATAAAGCTGCTGACAGATGTTCAGCAAGGACCTGAGAGAACTTCTGAGCTAAGTGAAGGGGCAGAGTTGATCCTGTTGCTATTATTGACATAGCACTATCTCCACAGTGATTGGTTGACAGGTGACTTAGGAAAATATTCATCAACAATCAGTAGCGTGATTAGATAGTTCACAAATAAAACAAGGTCAAATACTTGATTAATACTTATTTGATCAGTAGATTGTATCTGACAAAATGATCTACATACAGATCGTGAGATTTTATTTTCCAGTTGACTGGAAAAGATATTTCATTGATGGGATAACTCTTACTCTACATATAGTGTGAATTTAACCAGGTAGTCCAGTGATTCCCCTGAAATCAGCCTTCATTTATTTGTTGTAGTTGGGGATTATTTAATATTGACTTCAACTGTCAAACAAAAGCATAAAGATTGTAATTTGGCGTGATGTATTATTCTAACAAATGGTGGTTTTATGGGTTCATCAGCGCCAAACCGTTTTTTCTGATGGAGAATTGTTTAAGCTATTTTTTCTGGTCTTACTCTGTTTTTAATAGATCAGTACACTGATTAAACCCTTATTCCTGCAATCAAAATATCCTTCACAAAGTTCGTTGTGATTGAATTTGTCTAAGATCCTGAAGCAATGAGGCTCACTACCAGCAGCTTGTGAGGTGTCAGTGACTCATGAGTCCTTCTCTCTGACTGAGAAGCTAAAAACTTTGTGAATTACTCTGCCCACAAAGTTGAATTGTTCCAACATTAGGACTGACGCGCCCATAAAATGTCAACGTTTCTCCTAACTCAGCCAGTTAGAAGTTACTTCAGTCTTAGATGTTTTGCCCTGGTTTGTACTGTGTTGTTAATATTTGGATATGTTTGGTGTAAATAATAACCACATGTGAGGAGTAAAGTCTTGGGCCAGTTTTCAGTTACTCTTACTGGATCTGTAAAATGCTGTCCATGTATGTTTGAGAGCACTTTAAGGAGTGGCCATGTGTTTTCATGAAACATGTCACTTTTGTATGCAAAATGTAATTTATGGAAAAAAATTAGCTTATTAAACCTCTGAGAATTCTAATTTTGTGACCGTCTTATTTTAAAATGAATACAGATCAAATTTGAGACTGGCATAATGCATGCGTCACAAATATGGCATTTGTTTTAATAAGTGAAATGTAACAAACTTCCTGAGAGGAAATGATCTTGTGTTGCAAGTTGCAGTTTTGCTGAAACAGGTCAAAATCTCCCTTGTGATCAAAAAGCACCTTTCCTTACACTCCAGAAAATAATGGTCTGTCTTGGCCAACATGTCACCTCTTTACTGTATGGATGAAGCATAGAATGGCAGCCAGACAGAACACTCCAGGAAATGAAATGCTCTTTTTTAGGGCCCTCTCAAAACTGAGGATGAACTCTCTTCGACCCCATAATTAAAAGAAAGAGTAAGTATTATGTGTATTCTAAAGCAACAACATAAAAACAATCAAATAAACCAGCAAAGCAACACAGCAACAGTACATTTGCTCAAAGAGAATGTTTGTTTGATTTCTACAAATAGTTTTGTGCACTAGGAAAAAAAAACCTCTAACCTTTTACTCTGTGGTCTCACCCAGATATACATTCAAGCATAGTCTGTTATATTAAGTCTTTATGATTTCATGTATAAGACTAATCAAATAATCAAAGCATTCCCCTACCGTCTAATCAGAATGGGACTCACCAACACTTACAGATCAGATGTAAGTGTAATATCAAGTATCAACAGTGTGATGACATTTATTCTCTCTTATTCTGTCAGTGCTACTCACTGGAAATGTGTCTGTTGCCATGTTGTGTGTCTAACATCAGCTGTTCTCTCTTTCTTGTGTGTACAGAAGGAGGAGGAACCAGACATGGTGCTTGTGAAGGTGGAGGAGGTAGAGCTAGTGACTGGAGCCCAGAGCCAGCCAGGCCTCAGCATACAGGAGGGTGAGCAAGTGGACCTTTCATTTTAATCAACAAGAGTGTCTTTCATTCTTACCACAGCTCAACTTGTTCAAAATATTGGTAGTTTAGACTAATTATTATTATTATTTCTCACATAACATGTACTCAAAGATATTACATGATGTAATGTTGTTCAGTAAGTACAGTTAAAAGTGTCTGTAAGAGAAAATGTTTCTCTCTGTATCTAGGGTTAGTGGAGTCCAGCACAGATGACTACAGAGGAGTGCTGCCATTTGATGAAACCACACAAACCTCCACCAATCAGCTATCTGATCTGCAGGAGTCTGGGCAGGGCTTCTCAGAGGTCAGCTATGGCCATCCTTCACTGTGGACTAATGGGGGGGATAATTATTGTCATGATGACAGCCTCCCAGGGCCATCCTCGCACTGCGCCCCCCTTTCATACCTGCCCAGCACAGTCATTGGTGCAGAGCCTGGTAGCTCTGGGAGGGGATTGGCTGTTGAGAATTCACCTGAAAGGGGATTGGCTGTTGAAAGTTCTAGAGGCTTCCATACCTCTGTGTCCTTTCCACAGGCTCCTGTTATCGATCTGTCAGAGGAGTCCAGCCCCATTCAGTTGTCAGGTCAAATGCAGATCGTGCAGCTCTCAGGCTCAGGGCCTCAACAGTTTCTGAACCACAGTCAAAGTCAGGGCCAGAGAAGTTATATCAGAGCTGACACGCAGCAGAAAATCCCCAGGAAGAGGGTTTGCATCTGTAGGTTCTGTGGGAAAGGCTTCAGTTCTCCGGCAAATTTAGAATCCCACCTCAGGACTCACACTGGCGAGAGGCCGTATGGCTGTAGCATCTGTGGCAAAAAGTTCTCCCAGTTCTGGAACCTGAAGATCCATCGCAACATCCACACAGGGGAGAGACCGTATGCGTGCTCACTATGCCCAGAGAGGTTTTCTGACCCAAGCAACCTGAAAAAACATGAAAAAAGACACCACCCACAAACATAGACACGTAGTCCAAAACGCTTGCTTGGAGAATGGTGTGTATTGCTTGTGCCACATTTCAAACCCTCCAAGGAATCACAATAACAACATTTTAGTCAAGTTTTTCCCTTAATATTTAATAATCAAATCCCAAAATCAATAGCAAGATGAAGAGTAAATCTAGTTTGCTCTCCTGTGGCCAAGAACATTTCTTTATCTTCTCATCCCGAATGTCAGTCACAACAGTAGGTTTTCATGAACAGTTACATTTAAAGTGTGTATCCACCATAGTACGCACACATTTCTCAATTAAACGAGAAGTCATTTCCATGAACACTTACCTGTAACAATCTCATAATGCACTCCATCTACAGCTGTCAATGATGATGATTATGAAGCATCAAAAATAACTGTTGCGTGTTTATAATATGGGCAGTATTTAATGAGGGAGTGATTTCAGATACAGCCTCAGTGTATTTCCTGTCTACAGCAGGACTTCTATCAGTACAACAGAGTATGTGGTGAGTTTCTAATGCCACGTAAGGATCAAAACTCAAGACTCAGAACTTACAAATCATATAGACTTCATTAACAGAGTAACCGAAGTCCTACTGCTTCTTTTATACTTTTCTATGTATTCATTTGATAAGTGTACTTTGATCGGTTATACAAACATAATTACACATGACAAGACGTGTGTCATACTCACCATTCTGCTGCTTTACCATTATTACTGTTCTCATTCAATAATAGGTTCCGGTTGTTTTTACTGTGCCTTTTTCTTATGATTTACAGCCAAGCTGCTTTCAGTGAAGCTCAACCCTTTCTGCACAAACTTTGAATCTAAAGCTGGCCAGAATTATGCTCTTTAAATCATTAAAAGCCATCTGCTAGATGACTTAACATGAAACATCTGTGCAGGAAGTGTTTTTTCACTGATGGTAGCTTAACATCATATGAAAAATAACAGTTAAGTAGAACTGAGAACAGTATTTCTGTTAGAGAAGATAAATTGAGTGTGTGGCATGTCCTTTTTTGGATTGCTGTTACTTTCTATGAATCTCACAACCCCTACAAAGATATTTCACATTAAAAACGTACCAGGAATAGCAATCAAAAACATCAAAGTGGATGTGGTTGGAAATAATTAGTGACTTTAAAGCAGTTGTGGTAATAAAAGCAGCAGAGGGGTGAGTACAACAGGACTATGTTGAACTGATAGAATTAACGCCATGGAAATGTACATTATACTAAACAAGGAGGAAGTTAATTATTAAAGTTTGACAGACTTCAGTATCAAAGTATTATTGAGGGTTCAATATGCACCAAACTCTTATATTCACATTTGCATTAGTAAATTACAAGCTACTTGGTTGTATTTTACTATCTGAGTGTTGATACAGAAACTAAATGGTAAATGGACTGTACTTATATAGCGCCTTTCTAGTCTTTTCGACCACTCAAAGTGCTTTACACTACAACTCATTCACCCCATTCACACACATTCATACACTGATGGCAGGCAGCTACAGGAGCAATTAGGGGTTAAGTGTCTTGCCCAAGGACACATCATGTAGACTGGAGGAGCCGGGAATCAAACCGCCAATCTTCCAATTGAAAGGCGATCGCTCTGCCTCCTGAGCCACAGGTCCCTCCGCCTGCCAAACAGCCACCGGCAACAAGCCAAACAGTCATTTTAGACACATTGCAGGTATATAACACACTTTCAGTTCTCATGTTTAGCCTCCTTTTGGGGGATTTTCAGTCAATTATATGTACATGTATTTTATTCCTGTTCTTCCAATGAAAATGAATCGAGTTTGTTGCTAGCACAGGATCTTCAATCTTTATCTTATCTTTATCTACAAAAATTGTGAATGTGTAACTTTAAAGAGTAATTATTATGTAAAATACAAGCCAGTGTAGCATAAAGATATACATTAAATGTAACACTAGACTGGCCTTTTCTATTGTGTCACAATTTTGTAAAATCTTGCTCAATGTTCAAGGTTTGAAATGTAAATAATTAAACTTTTTAAACATATAAGTGGTGAATTTGTGTTTTTATTATGAAATAATATATTATTCCAGCGTATAAGTTAGTATGATGACAAAATTGTGACACAATATTATCACAAAAGCTATAATACAGTGCATAGTCTCAAATGAAAGATTAGGCTAACTGCTGCAGCAGCCACCCTTTTAATAAGTCATGGATCAAGCTTGTCTGCACCTAAAACAAAGAAACATTTCCATTTTGGATAATTCATGAGCATTTCTCTAAAGCCACTCTCAGGAAAAGCTTCTACCCAGTTTTCAAGCCAAAATAAGAACGTGCAGAGAGATTAAGAAATGAAGTATTTGCTGCCTGAGTTGTTACAGTAAAATTGGTTGGATGCTTGCTGAGCAGTATTCAGTCCACATATCGAAGTGTCTTTGGGCAAGATACGGAACCACAAATCCTGTGTGAATTTTCAATCCTGTACAAAAACATAGCAGCATACAACCACATAACCTGAGTCCTTTAATGTGCTATATTATAAGAATGAGCACTGTTCTACTGTTCAGTGGGTTATACTAGAGATAAACTATTCAGTCAGTTTTAAGATGTCTTTTTCAGGGTTTATCAAACTAGCATCAGCAAGAAATAGTTAGGCATTTTAGGGAAAATGCTCATTTGCGGAGAGTTAACTAGGAAGATTGATATCCTGGAATCAGTGGCAAGCAGCTAGCATGGCTCTGTCCAAACTCCTAAATGCACCCACCAACTGTAAAACTGTTACTGACATTATTTATTTGTTAACTCTACACAAACAGAAATTTAAAAAAAAAAAAAAAAAAAAGCTGGTAGTTTAGAGGAGTTAATACTGGAACTGTACTTGACATCAAGACAAAGAAACTGTTGATTGTCAGTTACAGTAAAATGTGCCAAAAGTTGGGTGAACATTCCAGTGGAAGCACAGCATTCTTCATTAATTTATGCTTTGACCTATCAAGAGGCCCCGTAGTGGTGGGGTTACGGCCTTAAGCCGTCTGCATTGTTCCTCCCCTTCCTCTGTGTGTGTTGTTCCACCCCACAGTTTGCAGTGGATCCTCAAAGCAGATCCCTGGCGGCTGGTGGATGAGGCTGATTGGTGTGAGGCGGCTCCAATGAGAGAGCGACAGCGATTAAAAGCCTGGTGTGCCCTGCTGACGCTGGCAGACACCTAGATCATTTGTCTGTTAGTCATTCTGTGTAGTAGTTTGTGTGTTTGGTTATCCAGATTTGGGCCAGGGGGTAAGAAGAGTCAAAATATATACATTGTTGTCACACTGTTTTTCTACACTAGGTTTAGGGGTGCTGATCTTTTGTATTTCTGTTTTCGTTATCACTAGAGTAGTTAGTTAGGTTTTTGTTTTAGAAATATTTGGTTTGTTGTTTATTCTTCAATTTAGCCATTAGACAGTTAGCTCCATTTTATTTGTAAGGAGTCCTCTTTTTGTTATATTTGTTTATTGGTTTGTCAGCACCCGGCGGCCCTTTTCTGTTGGTTTTATTATTAGTTCCCACTTGTCGACACAAATACAATAAATACCACTTTAATTTTACAATCCTTTCCATCAGGTTGTGTGTGTTACTTTCCCTTTTCCCTTACGAGCTGGGTTCGTAACATACGTGTCGGTCGTCTGGGATATCTTACCCGTTAAAGGGGTCCTGGGATTGTGTATTTATTTATTTATTTTTGGCATTGTGGTTATTATTGCCCGTGAAACGGTGCACGAGGCCAGACTGAAGGTCTGCCTCGCCCGTCTCAAGATTGAGGCGAAAGAAAAAGCTCAGAACCGAGAGGCTCAGCTCAAGCTTGACATAAAGCCAGCTCGAAATAGAAGCGGAGAAGGCTGTGCACCTCCGCGAGCTGGAGCTGATGGCTCAGAGGGAGGCGCATGGGCGCGTTGTGACAGATGCCGTTCCTTCCACCACCTTACCATCCGTAATGTCTTCTAATACGTTTGATATTAGTAAACATATTGCACTTGTTCCAGTATTCAGAGAGAAAGAGGTCGACTTTGCAGCATTTGAACCAGGCGGGGAGTTCCGGTCCTCTGAAATGAGGCCAATGCGGAAGTAACTTAAAACTGCATTCTATCAAAAGACCACCAGGGTGCGACCGTTTTGGTGTCAAAAGGACTTCCGTCTCTATACAAGTCAATGGAGAATTCACCAACTTCTCACTTGATTTCTAACCTCAGTAAACGTTTTCAAAATATGTTTATGTTCTCAATCGCTAGTTTAAAGCCTTCTTCAATGCAGTATGATGTTCATTTGTGAAATGTTGGCCTCCCTGATTTTATATTTGAAGATAAAGCAGGGTATGCCATTAGGGCGTGGCCACATCGTGATTGACAGGTTGATTGATTCACAGGTTCAGGAGCGCGGACAGATAGACTTCAGGAAATAGCCGTGAACTTGTTTCTCACCGACAGTTTTCTCAGGAGTTTTGGGGTTATAGTTAGTCGTAACAGCTAACTTGGTTAGCATCACCAGGTTGCCGTGTATACTGTGGTAGATACAACCCCTCGCAACCTCCCCCACTCCGTCCTCTTGCTCCTCCTGATGCCCATATAAGTAGAATCCGTGTTTTTATTTTTCCCGGGAAGCACCGGCAATTTTCAAGATGGCGCTTCCCAGATCAGGAACTATTGGCTTCTGAGCAGCAGTCCACAATCCAATGGGTGACGTCATGGATGTTACGTCCATTTCTTATATACAGTCTATGATTTGAACGCATCGCCTCCGCTCTGCATTGGCCCAATGAAGTTTGGCCATTGCTGTTACAGTGCAAAATACATGGCAAAGCTCAGGATGCCATGGCTGCACTCCCGGTGGCGGAGAGTCTAAATTATGAACATGTCAAAGCGGCCATCTTCCGTGCATACGAGTTAGTACCTGAGGCATATCGGCAAAAATTTCGCAGTCATAAAAAAGCTTCAGGCCAAACGTATGTTGAGTTCACCAGGGAAAAGGGAACCTTATTTGATAAATGGTGTTCTTCGTGTAAAGTAGCTGACCACAAGTCTCTGAGAGAGATGTTGTTAGTGGAGGAGTTTAAGAGGTGTCTGCCCGATCGTATTGTGGTTTATTTGAATGAGCAAAAGGTTTCCTATCTTTCCTGTGCTGCTGTGCTAGCTGACGAGTACGTGCTCACGCACAAAACTGCATTTGGCCCTCAAGCTGTTAGCGTCTCTGCTGAGAGAAAGAGTTCTGTCCCGGTTCAGTCCAGTACCATTTCCCAAAAGGAAGACAGAGAATGTTTCTATTGTCACAAACCTGGTCACGTCATCCCTAACTGTCTCACACTTAAGCACAAAGAACAAGTGAAAGCCAAACAGCCTACTCCTCCTATAGGGATAGGATTAATAAAAGCAGAACAAAACTTACCACAAACTTTCAGTCACAGCGACACCCTCGATGATTGTTTTAAACACTTCACTTTCGATGGTTTGGTGTCCCTGGCCTGTGATCCTGCGGCAAGCATCCGTTATGTATCCTTCGAGTCCTCTCCTTCGTCCTGCCATTTTCTAAACAGTTTGCATGTGGTTATGGTTCTGTGTTGCGTGGAGTGGAAATGGGGTACCTGCTCCGACCCGTCCACCGTGTTTATGTCCAGTCCAACCTAATTACTGGCTATCTCTCCGTGTCTGTCTGCCCAAAGCTGCCTATTGGAGGTATTAGTTTCCTGATGGGAAAATGACATAGCGGGAGGAAAAGTGACTCCCTCGCTGGAGGTGTTAAACTCACCCCAGCGCACTGAGCCTGGTCAGGTAAATCCTAAAAACGTAGGTCGGTATTCTGCTTGTGTGGTAACTCGTGCACAAGTACTAAAAAAGGCACAAAATAATGCCCTCGAAAACGATCTCTTTGACTGATACTGTGCTCATGTCAGCCTTTTCAGATCAGGCTGGGAAGGGTGCTGTGGCTGAGCCCCGTAGTGACAGTGCCACTGAGCCTGTGCACCGGTCCTGACTCACCTGTAGTTTGTGTTGTTTGCGGCCCGTGAAGCTGTTCAGGATTCTTTGGGGTTCAGTCCTGCGCAGCTTGTCTTCACGCACACCGCGTGGCCCGTTGCAAGCTCTGCAGGAGAAGTTTTTATCGACCAGCCCCGCGTCTGACACAAACGTGTGAGACTATGTCAGTGAATTTCGTGAACGTCTGCACTGTACTAATGTAATTGCATGGCAAACATTGTCTACCTCGCAGAGCACAATGAAGCGGAGTTTTGATCGGCGTGCTGTGCAGCGAGATTTCCATATAGGAGATAAAGTGCTGGCGTTATTACCGGTGCCTGGTTCATCATTGTCTGCCAAGTTCTCCGGACCGTACAAGGTCCGTGATCGCCTCAGTGACACTGACTATGTAATCAATACCCCGGTGCGGCGTAAGAAAACGCGTGTGTGTCATGTGAATATGCTTAAGGCTTATTTCACTCGCGAACCCGTTACCCCAGGCACTGCGTTAGTGTTGGCCTCTTCTGAATATTGTATCGATAATTTGGGCACCGCCAAATATGTCAGTAAACTGGACCTGTTTAAAGGGTACTGGCAAGTGCCATTGACAGGGAGCAACCAGAATATCCGCCTTTGTAACCCCTGATCACTTCCTCGAGTACACCGTCATGGCTTTTGGCATGTGCAATGTGCCCGCCACATTTCAGCGACTCTGTCAAACTGTAATGTGTACTTGGATGACCTCATTGTGTACACTCACTCCTGGGGGGGAGCATGTACAGTTCCTCAAACAGGTGTTCACCCGTCTCGCCGGTGCCACTCTCACCCTCAACCTGGCCAAATGTGACTTTGGCGAGGCCACTGTCACTTATCTGGGTCGACAGGTGGGACAGGGGCAGGTGCGCCCTGTCGAAGCCAAGGTCTCTGCCATCTCAACGTGTCCCGTTCCCACTGACAGGAAAGCCGTGCGTAGTTTCCTCGGCATGGAAGGTTACTACCGTAGCTTCTGACGAAACTTCTCCTCCGTGGTCCATCCTGCTCAGTCCAAAGGTTGCGTTTGTTTGGACACCAGAGTGTCAGCACACGTTTGAGAGTGTGAAATCTATTCTCACCCACGCCCCTGTGCTTGACTGACTTCACAAAACCGTTCAACCTTGAGGTTGATGCCAGTGCGGTGGGCGCAGGAGCCGTCCTTCTGCAGGAGGATGGGGGGGGGACCATCCGGTGTGTTACTTCTCAAAAAAGTTTAACGTTCATCAGGCCAACTATTCAACCATCGAGAAGGAAACACTTGCCTTGCTGTTAGCTCTCCAGCACTTTGAAGTATACGTCGGGTCCAGTCAAGCTTTGTCATCACAAATCTACTGGGCTTTGTGACAGGCAACACCATTTTTTAACCCTGACCTTAGTGCTGCTCGATTATGGGAAAAAAACACTATTGTTTATCTTACTCAATCGATCAATCTTTATTTATGTAGCTCCAAATCACAACAAAGTCATCTCAATGCACTTTACACATAGAGCAGGTCTAAACCGTACTCTTCAGGTTTAATTTATTTATTCATGTTTCTATTTTTATTAAAACAAAACATGCACGTCACAGTTTAATACTGTGGTAAAAAAACAGTAAAAAAAACTTTTGTCACATTTAAAACATTTTGCTGTGTGTTTCAGCTTCTGTCAAACTGACGGAGCTGTGGCAGCTTCCGGTCTAAGCTTTCCAAATAAAACCTTTGTTATTGTGCGCTTCTCATTAATATTAAAAAACAAAGTTGGGGCTTGTAAAATTACGGGACATTCCCAGAAGAAAAGACAAAACGGGAGGGCGGCGGGAGATGGGTCTTGTAACTGCACCGGTCCAGTAAATAATGGCCACGCATCATATAGTGTCTTTTTATCGTTTATTTTCTCCTTTCGTTCATCAGACACCATGAAAACTACAACAAATAAAACATATAATAAACAATTAATCAAAATACACCATTTTAAAGTCTCTTAAGCAAGTGTCCATAATTAGACAGGCCCCAACAGTAAAATCTCTCATGGTAATATCTGTTAATAAACAGGTCTCAGCACGTGAGCACAGCAACAGTAAAATAATATATCAAAAGTACATACAAAAAGCATTTAAACAAATATAAAATAAACATTTTAAGTAAATCAGTCTCTCAAACAGTTACCGGTCTAAAATATGGGAGAAACCCAGGGAAAACGGGAGTGTTGGCAGCTATGGTGTACATTGCATGCTGGGGGGAGGGACGGAAATATGCATGCGCAGCTTTTTGCAGACTGTAGCTGTGTCCAGGGGTGCATTAATATCACTGGAGGCCCCTGAAGCCCCCCCCCCCAATCCCTATGTGGTTGACACAATATATTTTGCCTATAAAAAACTCAATACAAGGTCATCTTTGGCTCTGTGCCATTTATTTGTACCATTGTATGTACCAATGTATGTAGCATTAACTATGTGCATTTCACTTTTGCAAATGAGCCAACATATACTCACACACACATGCACCCACACACACACACACACACAATTACATCAGCACAATACTTCACTTAGGCTAATAATAACTGTTCCATAGACTATGCAACACATCAAACATATTGTAAGCAAATAACTGATTAATCTCTGTGCCATTTATTTATTTGGGTGTGAATGCTTCATTGTCGCTAACTATTAGGCTATGTGTCGTTTGTCGCTTTGTGTGCCGTCTACGAAGCTGCGTGTTGGATATATATATGGTGTGATTTTGTTACATTGTATCAACATGCAAGATATGGGAGGAGGGGAGGGGGGCCTCTCGGTGTCGCACCATCCCCATCACTTTTACCACCAGATGTCACTGTAGTGCAGCGTCATGTACGTTACGGTCGAGTGTTCATTAGCCTACATAATTATTCTCAATTTTTAGAGGCCCCCCCCATGGTGGAGGCCCTGGGGCTGTAGCCCAGGTTAGCGCATTAATGAACAGGCTAACCTGGGCTACAGAGCCTTTGTCCCAATCAGGGGATGCATCCTTCGAAGAACGTGGCCTCCAAAGGCGACTCCTTCTGAGGGACCGCAGAAGGATGCATCAACCGTAGTTAAATGGGTCACGATTTCTGAAGCCCAGGCCTGCAAAAATAAGAGAGAAAGAACAAAAGAAAGTGAAAGAGTAGAAAGAAAGTTTAAAAAATAATTAAGCCAGAGCATTTTTTGATTTTATTTTTAATCTTCCTTGTTCTGGAGGAAGAGGAGAAGCGGTTCCGTCGGTGCCAATTTTTTTTTTCAGGACTGAGCAGCGTCGCAAAGGATCTTGGGCTATGGTATGGGAGGCCGTGAAGGATAGTAGCGATGTGTCCTCCAAAAAGGAGGGAAAAGAAGGCCGCATTTGAAGGAGCCTTCGGATTGGGGCAGCCTCCGCGCGACGTTGTGACGTAATCGGCCTTCAAATGCATCCTTCGAAAGATGCAGCCCCTGAATTGGGACACAGCTTACTTCTATAGAACGTTGCACAACTGAACATGACAAAAAATTGTTTATTAGTTTTGAGATCGTTTGGCCTCAAAATCGTAATCACGCTCAAATTTCAATTAATTGAGCAGCCTTACCTGACCTAACTTACCTTTAAGTTGCCCTTAAATCCTACTCTTACCCAAGCAAAGACTAGATACGTGTCATCTTGACCTGGTCTTATACAGTTGTATGGGCACCCCTTGACAAATAACAATAATTGTCACTAAATATTTTGGTCTTTTTTTTTTTTAAGGATATGGAACATCTTTTCAACATTATGGAACACAATATATACAATAAAACACAACATTTTAGGCAAACATTAATGCATACTTACTTTTTATGTCATAAATTAGGCAAAAATTATTTTAAAAATCAATAAAATAAAAACATTGTTGTGGAATGTGCAAATGTTTAGACAGTCTACATAGTCAGTACTTAGTAACACACCCTCTCTGGCAGATATCCCAGTTTTCAAATGCTTTTTGTAGGCAGTTACAATTCTTTTGGTTCTTGTATTTGGGATTTTCTCCCATTCTTCCTTGCACAAATCTCCTAGTTCTGTGATATTCTTGTGCCATAGCACAACTATTTCAAGATCTACCCACAGATTTTCAAT
This sequence comes from Scomber scombrus, assembly GCF_963691925.1. NCBI lineage: Eukaryota > Metazoa > Chordata > Actinopteri > Scombriformes > Scombridae > Scomber > Scomber scombrus. Next base: position 369,183 of record NC_084971.1, on the reverse strand, counting down.
AATGTTTAAGTGAGGGGACTGTGAGGGTCATTCTGTTCCGTTCTTGCATCGCTTGAGGTAGTCCACGGTGGTCAGCCTCAGCTATTTTACTTTGATGTTTGCTTCAAGAATATACTTACATTGACATAACATTGGATTCTATGATGAGGACACATGTAAGGTTTTCTTCTAAGCACTTTTCATTGGTCTTGTTTGTGCAAGCATCACTGCACAATGGAATGATGCACCACCACTCAATAGCCTGCTAAATCTTCCTGCAGGTATTTTACAGCCAAATGTGGGTTTTGATTTGCCTTTCTGACCAGCATAGAAGCAGTTCTCTCAAAAAGTTTTCCTCATCTTCCAGATCTTATCTTGACCTCCACAGTTGCCCCAAACTACCATGACTTACTTAGATTTCAACATTGTGGAAACTGCAGGTTGCTAGCTTCTTGTAGCCTCCCCTCCACTGTGAGCATCAATAACTTAAATACACAGCTGCTTAGAGGAAGCCATGGCTGCTAAGTGTTTAAACAAGGGGCCCTATCTTACACCTGGCGCAAAGCGGTGTCAAGCATGATACCAGTTTAAGACCGACGCAGTTGTCATTTGCCCATCCAGCACCCAAGTTGTTTAAATTGCCAATGCATCCATCTCAGCACCCATGGTGTGTTGGTCTTAAAATGAGGTGTGATCTGGTGCATTGTTATCTTGAGGCAATTAGGTAATTGCACAGATGACCAAGGAAATTGTCTGGCTATTTGACCAATCGTGGCAATACACGTAGGTATTTAAAAAGACCTGTTAGGTTGAGGGTGTCTGTCAAGACCAACGATCTTTAATAGAAAGAATGTGCTGAAAAAGGGCCTAAGATGTTTGGATAAGTCAGGTGAAACATTACAATACAGCCCTCCGAAGATTAGTATTCTTTATGGTATGTTGTGTGCTGCATAATATTGCCATGTGTCATGGATGTTTCTTGGAAATAAATGAGGACACAGTGCAGGCAATAATGCAGACTTTAGAAGGCGTGATGCTGCTGCACATGCCAGTGCAATTGAACCCAAATACACCAGCAGTAGCAAGGACGAAAAGGGATCAGCTGGTAGAAGAGCTGTTTATCAAGCCTGGTAAGAAACTGAATCTTTTGATTGAAAAAAAGACCAAACATTTTATTTATTTGGACATTTTAAATTACACTGCATCTTACAAATGCCAACCCAGAGATTCACTCAGAGTGTAGACAGGACCCAAGTACTGGCGACCGTAAAACTATGGTGCAGAAAATAACAAACAGAACTAAGGCTGACCTCTGTGACAGGCAGTTACTCCCACATGACAGCTTACTTCAAGATTCAGAAACCAGAACACACTGAAAGAAAATGTATGCTTTAGGAAACAGGTGAAAACAATGATTTGACTAAAGAAGGTATTGACTGAAAGCTCCTGCTGACAGGAACCTTCCACCACTATGGGTAGGGGAGTAAGAAAAAAGCTCCTAACTGCTGCCAGCAGCAGAATCAGCACCTTGGATTGCGCCACAGCGTGCAGTCCTGACCAGTGGCGATTTTCCCTCAGGGTTCATTGACTATCTTAGGGTCCTCTCTGTAGAAATCTGTTATTGTTTATTCTGAGCCATTATTATTATACGCTATAGTAGACCACTCTACTATGTATTGATGTAATTTACGCTATTCAGTAAAATGAATTATTTAGTAGGGGGTTTGAACACCTGCAGGGCATTGTATGTCAAATTCTCATTAAGAGTTGAGCCCCCCTAAAGGTCTGATCCTAGAATCGTCCCTGGTCCTGACAGCTGTTTATTTCATAATTGAAACCATTTTTGAACAATCTTTAATAAATATTCATTAACATTTAAGATTGCAATGATCAAGTTTCCATATTTTCAGCAACCAAAGCTGTAATTAAAAAAATAAACCCTTTCAAAAACAAACAAAAACAATTTTGCGACAAATGATGTACAATAATGAACAGGGCCTTAAACTGTTGTGGTCGTCTTCCTCCTTGGGTTTGCAGGTAAGGAGCACCCTGACATGTAATATGGCTGGCCCATAAGGGTCCAGGAGGTCAGTGTGCTCATAACGGATCAGATTTTTTCTCTCTGGATCTGTTTTTGTCTTTATAGTTCTGAACCCTGATATGGTTTGCATTATTTACATGGTCTTAATGCATCTGTCTAAACCTTTTCTGTTATTTTTATGTGCTCTCTTCTATCTCAGCAATCTGCAGCACCACAGTCGACCCACCGGATATCGGAAGACTCCAGCAGTAGGGTGGCAGTCCAGATGAGGGTACCAGACACCAACACACCAGCCAGCTCCAACACACAACAACAACAACAACAACAACAGCAACAACAACAACAACAGCAACAACAGAGATCCACCAAAAGCAATCAGCTCAGTTCTGAATACTCCCTGTTTGAACTGGAGACATTTTTCACTCGCTGGGCCCCTGATAATGACTCAGCTGTGGCCCCTGCTGCTACTTCATGTTCTTTCACCTCTGATGACTCTGCAGAGTGTGACAAGAATGGAGTTATTATCGTAGACACTCAGCTGCAACCTCACCATGTGCTCCAATCACCACAGGGTTCAGCCTCTTCAGCATTGAGAAGTGGAGGGCAGAGCAGCCAGGGATTCCCCTCAGTGTCCAGCGGTCCCAGAGTTGACATTCATCAGACTGTCTCACATAGTAAGTGGTTATCTTGTGCCTTTCTTAGTGATATAGCCGCTAGATGATTTTGAAAGGCTAGGAACGCTGGCATTTGTAATGACGTGTCACAAGTGCTTTCTCAGACCACCTCCATTCCAAGCCAGCAGAATTTGAAAATACATTCATTTGATGGTTCTGGAGCTTTCGACTGTATCACACAGTAACACAGCAGTTTCTGGGAGATTACGTCTCATTTGCCAGGGAGCCGCTATCAATATGCGGGAGACTCCCGGAACTTCCGGGAGAGTTGGAGTGTCTGCTTGTTTATCACTCATGCTAATACCAGCTAGGCAGCTACGGAGTTTCACGGGCAGCTTCAGCTCTCGTGTTGTTTTAGAGACGCTGGCGTGTGTGTGATGCCGCCAACCGATTCCAAGTCTCGCGATACCCTATCCATGACTCTACAACCGATCCATCATGGCTAATTCGTATCAATTGAGGAGGCTGCTACTGATGCAGCCATATCTCTCACTTGTTGAACCGAATATCCGGTCACATCGGTTTATTGTTCACAACCCTACATATTACACATAAAAACTGTACAGGGTTGGGAGAGTTATGGCAGCAGTGATTTGCTCTTCCATCTTGACTTTTACATTAAGTTGAATTTGCAAAATGCCACAAGCATGGCCGTCTCCGGTATTTTTTCCAAGGCACATATAACAGAAGTCGTGAAATAATTGCCTAAATATAATTTTAATTGACGAAACTGCTTTGTGAAGAACTGCCATTGCAAGTCTCAGGAAAGATTTGGAAAGAAAATCAACCATGGGATACGATTTTTCGGTTTTCCGACCTGGAAAAAGCACGAAGGGGAGCATGTAGCTGAGGGGACCAGAAGACTACTAACTAGCCTCTAAATCTCAAAGACACAAACACAAATTCTCTCTCTCTCTCTCTCTCTCTCTCTCTCTCTCTCTCTCTCTCTCTCTCTCTCTCTCTCTCTCTTTCTCTCTCTATCTCTCTCTCTCTCACACTCTTTCAGACTATAGATAATTCATTGTTTATAAGATTTTATAAATATTTTAGCATTTCTACTGCCCTCAGTAAATGAGTGAGAGAAAAGTGAGCTCAGCAGGTGTCACCTTTACATTATTCAAAACGTATTGCTTGTCAGGAGTTTGTTACTATTTGATAAGGTCAAACTCCCTGTAGACGTGCTTAAAGTTGTGTTAGAACAAGTTTGTCGAATATAATAACCTGTCCAGGTTTTTCATAATAGGCTGTATTATATAGTACAATAATAACGTACAATATGTAGTATATTGAGTCTTAATTTATTCATATGTTTCCACAAATCAACATTTAAGGGGTTATTTTTCAAAAAAAATCTTCCGGGGGAGCATGTCCCCAGACCCCCTTGCTTTGTCAAACACCATGTGGAACCAAATTTAGTTTTGGACCGCATTATTACTTAAACCCTGCGTACGGCCCTGGCCACCCAGTCTTCTACCTGGCATTTGCACTTGTGCTTTGCCAGAAAGACTTTCTTCTATGACATAACCTGATTCTTTCTCTCTTCCTCTCCTAGACTTGCCAGCAGGAATATCTGTGTCCATTCCAGTGCGGACACAGGCTCCGTCTGTCCAGCTTCCATGGAGCAGAACACCAGCCATGATAAGAAGCACACAGGCACAGCTGCTGCATCGTAACAGCAACAGCATCTCCCAGCAACAAACCATAACTGCTGTTAGTAATACTAACAGTGCTGATAAAACAGGTATGTCTAGTATCAGTTCAACCAGTAGGACAATGAGCTCCACTGTGGCTCCTCACTCCACAGCAGTATTGGCAAGCATTGATGTGGCCATTGCTTCACAACATGGAACCAGCCTCCTGGCTCACCACAACAAAAACCAAGCTTCCAGCATGGTACCCAGTGATCGCCGCAGGAAGAGTTATATATGTCGAGCCTGCGGCAAGGCTTTCTCTGGTCTGTCCAATCTGGAGGCCCATGAGAGAGTCCACACAGGGGAGAAACCTTTCCGTTGTGACACCTGTGGGAAACGCTTCTCAGAGGCTGGAAACCTGAAGAAGCACCAGAGAGTTCACACTGGGGAAAAACCGTTCAGCTGCGACCAGTGTGGTAAAAGGTTTGCTTGGATCTGCAATCTGAGGACGCACCAGCAGTCTGCCACAGGCTGCGGACAACAGACCCAGGGAGGGTTAGGACTGGGCTGATCAGTGGTGGAGGACTGTTAATGCAAGGGCTGTAGTCAACCAAAGAGAATCTTGGTCAACTGAAATCATCTTCAGGTTAGGCATTGTTGCTAACTTTGAAGCTAACCCCATTCACTTTTCCAGTAGTTGAGGAAACAACAAACATGACTTTTATTGGTCTTGGGAAGCTGCAGCATTTATTAACTGACACATGGTAGTCTGTCCAGCACAGTTACTGCCAGATTGACAATTTAGTAACGTTTTCCTCTGCTCCACTCACATTCATCTTCCCTTTTCTGTTGCTCGTTTTTTTTTCAATCAACCGCTCATTTGCGCTCACTGCCCGTTTCCTTAACGGAGCTAGACCCAGAGAAACCAAGAGTTTTCATTGTCAATAACACAAAGGTCGACTCACGTTGCCCAAACACTATTGATTTTCAGAATGAATGGATATTGTAAAATGGAAATGATATTTTAATTCAATTTTATTTATTTATTTATTTTTGGGGTTTTTTGTTGGCTTGTTGACACACCAGAGGCCTGTACTACGAAGCAAGTTCAACATACCCAGGGTATCTTTCAGTTACCGGCTTCACTAAACCAAACATTGGACATCTGGATTATACGTACTACGAAGCGAGTTATCAACTCTCTCAGTCAACCCTGGGTTTTCCTATCCAGCTACAAATGCATTCATGTGAAAGAGGCAGAGTTGTTAATTACGAGCGACAGAAATCAGCACTGTGACTGTACACAGCTGTAGCCTATGATATGAGAGGAAACGGTGAGGCGCCCGCGCGGACAAAAAAGTCATATGCAATGAGGTGAAACATAAACGAGAGTAACCATCTAACCATACAACAGAACAAGATACTGTAAAGTAGCTCTGCAGCTATCGATTAGTTTAGTAATCGAGTATTCTATAAATTATTCCATCGATTAATCGAGTAATCGAATAAGAAATACTTTTGCTTGTTGAAGGGCAACAGTAAACATAGAAGAGAAAAGGCTCTCTTAAAAGGAACAACTACCTGGTTTCCTTTTTAAAAATCAGTGTATACATCTTTTAATCAACTTTGCTGGTGATATGTGGCTGCTACTAATACAAAAAGTACATTTAAAAAATCTGTCTCCGGCTTTTGGTCTATAAAATAGTGAAAAATGTTGATTACTGTTCCCCAAAGCCCAAGAAAACATCCTCAAACGTCTGGTTTTGTACAAACCAACAGTCCGCAACCCAAAGTTTTTCACTTTACTGTCATAGACTAAAAAAAACAGAAAATATTCATATATAAGAAGCTGGAATCAGAGAATTTGGACTTTTTCTTCTTTAAAAAAAGACCCAAAACGATTAATCGATTTTCAAAATAGTTGTCAATTAATTCAATAGTCGATTAGTCATCGATTAATCAATTAATCGTTGCAGCCCTACTGTAAAGCAAATTTATTCTTTCATGTAGTTTACCTCAGTTCTGTATTGCCTGAATATATGCTTGTAGTTCCCATATAATTGCGCATTTTACACACATCATCTTGTTTAAACAGATGTAGAAACACTAGAAATGATTTCCAAATATTAAAAGTAGTTTAGGGAATTAGTGTGACTTAAAATATTCATCAGAGTGAGTATTTTTAGCTATTTGGTTTGATAATGAATGAATCATTCTGAATATCTCACATAAGAATAAAATATAGCCTACATAATGTCAGACTGTATCTGCTGCTGAAGCAAAGAGAGGAAACGTAGTTAATGAGATCTATCTGATCCAAATGTTGCATTTATAATCACTGAAGAAAATTAAGTGTGTGGATTTTTTTTAAATAAAAGAGGATCTTTCATTATTTCCAGTGATCATCACACAGTATTTTCATGTTATTTTGAGCTGCAGTGATAAATCGGAGTCTATAATCATCCACAATGAGCTTCAGACTGGGGATAAACTATACTTTGCACAATTAAAATGCAGCTAAAATCATCATTATGTGTTTAGTGTAGCTACAGTAATAATGATCTCTGTTTGTTAGAAGCTCTGCTGAGTGGAAATTAAAAGCCTTGATGTTTCTAATGACCTATAAAAATGATGCTATAGCCTATATTTATCTTTCTTTTTTACTTGTTGCTTTATTGTAAACTCAGGACTTTTGTCCATGTCGGGATCCTGTAAAAATGATGACTTTTTTTCGGTGATGTGATTGGTCAGAGGACAAGGTTTTGACAGGTTTGGATCCATATTCAACATCCGAAAAGTCAGGCCGTACTTGACCCAATATGCCACTCATCTGCTGGTACAAACCTTGGTGATGTCCCGTCTCGATTACTGCAATGCTCTCTTAGCAGGCTTGCCGGCCTGCGCGGTGAAGCCACTGCAGATGATACAGAATGCGACGGTGCGACTGGTGTTCAACCTGCCAAAGAGGGCACACGTCACTCCGCTGCTTATCGAGCTCCACTGGTTACCTGTAGCTGCTCGCATCAAGTTCAAGTCTCTTATGCTTTCCTACAGAGTGTTTGTTGGGAATGCTCCCACCTACTTAAATGCTCTTGTAAGAGCACGTGTTACCCCCCCGGATGCTGCGTTCATCAAATGAGCGTCGCCTGGCTCTGCCGGCCGTACAACCACGGCAATCCAGGTTATTCTCATTTGCAGTTCCACGTTGGTGGAACGAGCTGCCGAAAACTACCAGAGCAGGGGCCTCCCTCTCTGTCTTTAAGAAGCACTTGAAGACCCAGCTCTTCAGAGAGTACCTCCTCTCTTAACTTACAATTACTTAGCACTACTTAGAAGTATTTATTTCTTGTCACACTAATGTCTCTGTTGCAATGTAGCATGAATGTTATTCTCCCTTGTAAGTTGCTTTGGATAAAAGCGTCTGCTAAATGAAATGTAAATGTAAATGTTAATCTGGAACTTAACCTGCTCCGGAGCAGATTAGCCATTCAGCATCAGTTACCATGGTGATTTACCTCGGTAAGAAGTGAACCACCGTCATAGTACTGAAAACCCTGAGTTGAACCTGAAGTTACCTCGCTAACCCAAAATCCTGCTTCGTAGTACAGGCCCCAGGTCTGTGTTTTTAATGCACACCCCTTTCATATGTAATTTGCTAGTCTGTCCCTCCCACTGCAGGAAATAACGGATTAATCCTGGAAGGCTATGGTGTATCATGTTTCCCCTTATGAAAGAAACCCGAAGATTATTCGACCAATAAGAATTTGGTCAGACAAGAGCATATCGACCAACTAATCGACCAGCAAACTACAGCCCTAGTTAATGCTAGTAATATTTTATTGGAAAAGCAAAAACATTTACACAGGGGCATACTTCATTTTCCTCATTCATAATTAGCGATATGCCAGAAATAAAAAATGTGAAACAGTGGCGATATTGACTGTTGTCATTTTTGTAGTTGTTTTGTGTCTGACACAGGATGAATCACTGTAAGTAAGACAATTAGCTCTCAGTTGAAAACCAAACCGTTTTAGCTCATTAGCTTCATATTATACATCCTTTACTGCTGACCATTTTCCAAAGTAGTTGTTGAATGAATTTCAACCTTCCAGGCAGCTGCAGCTGTTTTGGTGATGCAGCTGTGAGTGCAGAGGGGTGTGAATGACTGTGCTGAATAACTAACCATGTTATGCACTGTGATGAATTGTTTGAATGTACTCAAGTAAAAGTGTCTGACACTAAAGGTTGTCTGGATGTTAAAGGAAGCACATTAAAACAGACTATGATATGATGTTTTGGGTAGTAACATAATTAATACTTGACTCGCAGTAAATGGGCCAAAATGTTGTCTGGTCTTCCTTGTATTTGTTCTTGTGTTTGAACAGTTTTTTTAATTTGGTTTAATTGTTAATTGTTAATAATGGTGCACCCTCCAACAAGCATTTGCTTCATTGCTAAATTTATTCCAATGAAACAATGCTACTGCAACCATCATAAACACACACACACACACACACACATATATGTATGTATATATATTTTTATATATATTGTATATACACACATATATACAATATTATTATCACCCCGCTAGTGGTAGCTGTGGAACAAGGACTGTTTACTGTCATCAGATCACACGATGCTGATGTCATGAAGAGGTGAACAATACAGCAGACAATGGAAATTTCAATGGATTCTCATCAGCCTCCTGGAAAGAGAACAAAAACATAATTAAAGTCCTGAAAATAGTGAGGTGGATTGTACCAGATGATACAAGTAAACTTGGATTCCTGGTTGACAGGGTTCACAGAGGTAGGCACCCCACGGATGACAATAACCTGTCCAATTATTGAAGTTATAAGAGTTCAATATGTAAACCATAATATACAAAATTTGGAAGGACTCACGCAATGTTTATGTCATGAAGATGATGAATCTTCATATTGTTATGTGTCAACTAAGCAGGTGAACCAAAGTGCGAATATAGGCTGGAGACAGGATTGAAGTACAACAGTATGTATGTAAGTATGTAAGTATAGCCAGGTGAGGTTCAGGAAGTACTTCAGAGATGAAGCCAGCGGAGATCCAGAAGGTGAAGTGTGTAGCTCGGTGGGAAATGTGCCTGTTGTGAATGACAAATGGCTGATGTAGGTTGATGGGTTTGCAAAACTGTCAATAACTTATTGATTAACATCGATTTCATTCTGTAGCTGTTTATTCTTGATCAATGATTACTTTTCTTTCTACATCTTTCAGAAAAATTTTACTTGGGTTTCTTGCAATATAATCTTCAACAGTTTCTCCCTCTCTTGACTGTGTAGGCTGTCTGGTCCCAAATATTTAAAAAAAACCTATTATTTAAATACCTATTATTGTCAATAAAATATTCAGAATAACTTGTTTGTTGAACCATTTCTAATAATGTTTAATATATTCCATATGCCCTTGATATTGTTTTTGTTCTCTAATTTTATAGTTAGGATGGGATAGTTTTTGTCATGAATATTTTTAGAAATGTTTCACATGCTTTGTCAATATCTTTTTCTTTTCAGTTTTGTGATAGTAATTCACTTCTAAATGCATTTATTGATTCTTCTGTTCTCAGTCTCCTGTTTTTCATTTTATGGCCCCCCTTCTCCTTCCCACAAAAACTGGCAAATGGTCACTAATATTGTTCATCACTAGCCTCCTCACTAAACCGTTTCCCATATAATTTGTAATTACATCGTCGATTATAGTGGCACTGTACGGTGTTATTCTGCTTGGTTTAGTGAATATATATATATAGAGAGAGAGATATTGTCACATGGTGGAAGAGCAGGTGGACCCAAATGCAGAGAACAACAGGAAGAGCGAAACTGAAAAATGTATTGTATTGGCCAACACGGGAAACTCAACACAGAGGCAAGTACAACAGACTCAGACAATGACTGAACTGAAAACCAAAACCTATATAAACAAGGGGTGATACTGATAATGATGTTTTTTTGTTTTTGTGGCGTAGCAGCAATATGCTTCTGTACAACACTAACTCACTTCTGATTTGCCCAAAGTCTGTGCAACGTAATGTAGAGTTCAGCTGAGGAGAGACAGTGAGAAGGGACGTTTTGGTGAATTTCACCACTACTACCACTACTTTTTCAGAGTTTCTTACATTTATGGCAAAACTGAGCTGCCAAACAAATAACGCATTGGTGCAGTTGTTACATTTATATATGTAAACTGGGCAGTGGTGTGCAGTTGGGGGCAGCAAGGCTAGCACTGCTAGCCCTGTCAAACATGTATTTTTTCTGTTTTTTCCATAATTAAAAGGTCATTCTGAAATGTATCTGGAGTCAATTACTTGTTCAGTATGCAACTTTATCCAGAAAACGAATGGTTATATTTTGTGGAGCTCAAATCTCCTATGTCCTATAAACGCATCACAGCTCCTTTCCTCTGCTGGGGCCAGCAGTAGTTGCATTGTTAGCCTCTGATCGAGCTGGACGCTGCTATTGGATGTGTCACGTTGAGTGACCGTATCATCAGCCAATCAAATGTTGATGTGTTATTGACAGAACGCCCTATGTTAAGCAGAGTTTCTAGTGCTGGCCTGGGCGTCCTCATTCAAATGAGCTTGTCTGATTGGCCCATGGGCAGGTGCGTGATGACGCACTGTCTGTTATTCTGGAAAGATATGGCGGTTGATTTAACAGCTGATCGGTAGATAAAGATATGATTGCGGACCTGCTTCGGGTGACTTTTTCATCATGAAGGATCGCAGGATGGATTTCATCTACAAGTAATCAGTGAGTGCTAGTTTTTTTTTTTTTTTTTACTTTCTCTGGACCAGATTGGCGCTGCTGTTGGGCTAATATCTCTCTCTCTTCCTCTCTCTCTCTCTCTCTCTCTCTCTTTCTCTCTCTCTTTGTGAAGTCAATTTAGAAGCGTTTTTGGAGCATGTTTGTGTCTGTTATAGAAATTGATTTTATTTTTGAAGTGATTTAGAAGTTTCCTCTAAGGGTGCAGAGCAGTCGGGCAACATGTGCTGTTGTTGATGTTGTGTCACATGGTATGTGCATTGTAAAGTGGGCAGTGACCTAAGGGAAGATGATCTGATGGTGATGCTGCACAGTGGTGTCTTGATGCGTTGCGGATGTTGATCAGCTGTCATGTTGGTGTCGATTAAGTACTGTTGCATAATAGTGGCCTTACATTGGATTCGCAATGTTTATGTATTGTAGGACATAGGCCTATATGTGTGCGGCTGCTCTGTTGGCTGTATCGTTATACAATACTTTCTTTTGGGGCGGGGGCCGGGGGGGAATTGGATTTTGGTGCTGGTCCTGACTGAAACACCACCGCAAGCTACTGAAACTGGGTAATATTCATACAGTCGACTTAAACTGTACCCAGTTCAAAGCAAATTAGGCTAATTTCTGTACACAGTCTAATTCACGAAGACCATCGCTAACTGCCACGCCCAATTAGGGTGTCTATCTGTATCCCCCTGTAACTTCAGTTTGGAGAGAGGAAACTAGTCCAAATTCACAAATGTCACTAGAGATGTTCTGAAAAGATTACAAAACAAAACACATGACAGTGGTGCAAAATTTGTTCATTTTAGAGGTGGGGTAATTTTTGTCAGGAGGAAAATAGTCTGTATCCCCCTGTAACCTAGGAAAGGGGAAACGTCTTCTTCAACATAGTTGTTAAGAGTGATCTGAATCAAAAACATGTCAACTCTGGTAGGACCAATGGATTTGTGTTATGAAAGGCGTTATGTACAGTAAATGCAATAGGCTAAATGATTATCATGATGATTATTATCGTCACTGTTTAACAATGCGAAAATTAAATATTGCTGACAATGACAGGTAGATGGAGCTAATTGAGGAGAGCAATATCAAAATCATTACAGTGATCTTGATTGTACAGCACCTACTGAACATTCATTTGCATAAACAAATTACCCACAATAGGTTAAATAACACAATAACAAAAGTTCAAAATGTATAAGTAGTACAATGTAAAACTGTCAATGGGAGAGAACAGATATAATTGCCTTGGGAGACATTGTCATGTCAGTACAATGAATAAGGACGTTCGAACACATACAAAAGAATAAAAGCCTTTATTTAGATAAATGAGCCAAATGTTGATTTGCAGACCCTCATGGATAAAAGTACTACAATAGAATGATGCATTAAATAACCCACATGTTGTTATTTTTCATGTCTTACACGAAATTGAAGCGTAGCAATGTAACCCCGCAGCGCTTTATGCGTGCGCGCTCCCGCGACGAGAGGATATAAATTCTGGCAGGGGTAACCATAGACATATATACATCACAGAGCTGTTCACAAGTCATTTTTTACAAGTCCAAGTCAAGTCTCAAGTCTTTGAGGGTCAAGTCCAAGTCAAGTCTCAAGTCTCTGATCAAGAGTCCGAGTCAAGTCTCAAGTCTCTCGCCAACACTAAATCAAATTCAAATTCTGACCTTAGAGCTGTACAATCCTTCATCCTGATCAGTTAGCCTTGCGAGCACCTGCCCATGTCTGTTTTTGTGGTGTGCTGTCACTGAAGTTTGTATGTATGTATCTGTTTGTATGTTGAGATGCCCTCTCCTGAAACTGTTACCAAATCTACCTTCGGCTATTACCTTGACCTAGACCTTGATATAGGACAGTATGAAAATGTATCAATTGTAGGTTCACTATAGAGAATCTACTGCAATGTGATGTGAAGAAACATACACTAAGAATTATTTCAATTCCATAACTGTATTTTCTTCAACCATAAAATAATTATTTTAACAATGTTGTAAAATACAACAAAATGAACAAAACATGAACATCACAGAAACACTGCAGTTTAACACTGTGGTACAAACACATGTTCATTTTTTTTTTCTCCAAGCTGCCTTTTATCTGCTGCTTAACACAACACACAGCAGGGAATGTGTGGGGATATTATAAAATATATATATATATATATATATATATATATATATATATATATATATATATATATATATATATATATATATATATATATATATATATATATATATATATATATATATATATATATAAAATGACCATAGTTAACGCAACGTTGTGTTTTTTAATAATTAGTAGCGGAGCCACGAAGTTAGTGGCACTAAATAACGGAGTTGCAGTGGTTTCCTGTCTGAGCTTTCAAAATAAAACCTTTGCTATTGTGCGCTTCTTATTATTATTAACAAACTAATTTGGGGCTTTTCAATTACAGGAGAAATGACGGGAGGGCGGCGGGAGATTGGTTCGAAATATGGGAGAACCAGGGAAAAACGGGAGTGTGAAGGCTTTGTATCCAAACGTAATGATCTGAGGCACTCCTGCTGAACTTATCGCACTCGCCATTGTCAATGTCTGATACTGAAGATGCGCGCTTCACACACGGCGCATGCGCGTGGCATGACGTTGGTGTTTACATCTAGCTCAGAGCCAGAGATCATACAAAAAGATGAATGACAGATAAATAATGAGAATAATAATAATAACATGAAATAAAAGTTGTTCGCGAGTCTCAAGCCTCGAGTCCAAGTCGAGTCTGAAGTCACAGTTTAGTGAGACTTAAGTGCAACTCGAGTCAGAGTCGCGAGTCCGAGTCCCCAGCTCTGATACGCATACGCATATATATATATGGGGGTAACTACCTTTGCACGACACCGGCGTTACCGCTGCCGTGCCCCGTGTGTAAATGCGCACAACCTCTTAGTTTGATGACGACCCTACCTATCTTCTGTGATGTGATGCTGCAGCCAGTTGTGACATTAATCACGTTTCAGACCTGCCTGAGTCATATTGATGGATGTATTCTGGCGTTTGACATTTCTGATTATACATAGATGAGAGAGAAGAGAGAGAGAAGTAAAAGAAGAAAACATGAAAAGAACATAAAATCTGGTTTGTCATGTGGGTGAACACTGGGTTTTTGTGCTCTATGCAATTTCATTATAGATAAATATGTGTGCTGAAATGTGGAGAAAAAACCGTAAGGGCTAAACAGAACGCAAAACGTGGGAATAGACATCGCTTAGCAGAGGATGGTTTCGATCCATCGACCTCTGGGTTATGGGCCCAGCACGCTTCCGCTGCGCCACTCTGCTTTTAAAGGCAGTATCGCAGATTTTGGATTTTATATAAATTATACATCAGGAATTGATTAGTTGATAATATGAGTAATTTCAATACACAGCAGTAATAATTTCATCACATTCTGACCCCAAATAACAGTTCACTAAAAAATCTTGTTTCCAGGGGGATCGCATTTCAGCACTGGGCATTGCAACACCATGAGATAAACGACCTAACACTTACTACTTTCAGGGTTTCAGCTCACATCTGTATCAAGTGGTTGAAATATCTCCAGAGCAGACTATCATGTGAATAAGTATATATTAGCAAAATATGTCCAAATATCCTATAATATCAAGTCAGATATTCTTGCTGTCCATTTTACTTTTAGTTCCATCTTCATACCACTAGAGGGCATGGCGAGATAACATCTTTCTGTTGGTGCAGTTCATATATGGATTGAGCATAGGGTACAGTCTGTGGTGTTTGTGGGAGGCAGAAGCTATGATAAACATTAGATAGGGAAAATATTTCACTATATTTGTCTTGGAGATTGGAATTGTGTTTGTTAAATATTAATATTTAGGGTAAATTGAGCCATTTTTTGCATATGCTGTCCTCTAAGCAAGAAAAAAATGACAGGAGGAAAATTAAAACATCTACCGTAATTTACATCTACCATCTACCGTTATTTCAGGATGTCTCCTTTCATCCTGTAGTAACAATTTCATGATAAGAATGCTTCTAAGGGCAAGGAAAATATGACTTCTCAAAAAAAGTGGTCTAAGGGCTCAACTTGCCCCATCTTAGGTGTAAATTGATCCGAATCAGTGGCCACCTGGGGGTAAATTGACCCATTTACTTTTTTCAGTTTAAACCTAAACTAAAAAGAAATCTAGGTATCTTTAAACAATAAATAACAAGCCAAATACAAGTTTATTATTCAGAACATTTTAGTTGAAATAGTGAAACAATTTTCATACATAATTTGTTCAGTATTTCAATGATTCAACATTACACCCATCAAACAGAGAGGATAAATAAATGTAGCCTACAATAAAAAGAGTTAAAATACAGTTAAACTTAAAGTTGTTGAACCAATCTCGACCTAAAAGAATATCATTCATTCTTTCATGGTAGGCCTACTGTATTTACTTGCAGGACAAGATCAGTTAGCCTTAGTTGACCTACTTAATCATCTGATCTTTTGCACACCCTACCTGCAAAACCATTCTGTTTTCAGCTGTCAGGGACAGGGAACTTGTTTCTTCCCACTAATACAAATGCCAGTTCACGGCATTTCTTTGGGGTTAAAGCGCTTTTACACTACATGTCACATTCACCCATTCACACACATTCATACACTGGTGAGAGGGGCTTCCACGCTATCACATGAAGACATTAACACAAACACTCACACAACACTGGCGCAGCCATGGGGAGCAATTTGGGGTTAAGTGTCTTGACCAAAGACACTGATCTTCCAAATGATGGACAACCATAATGTAATGTTACATTGAAATACCATTTAAGACCATTTAGACTTAAATTAACTTTTTCCTCATGGTGAGGTAAGTTGAACCACTGGCTCAATTTACCCCAAGGCATTTGGCTCCCTTTACCCCACAACCAACCATTTTGGAAAAAACAGCCTAGCAATTCAGGCTTATCTTTAGCTAAATGAGTTATATGGTTTAAAACTCTGGGGCGTCATCAACATGTATGATATATGTTTTTAGACCTGGATGAATTTGTCTGGACATAACAAGTCATTATAGCTGGAATGTAGAAAAATGTTTTATATTATTATTTACCACAGCACAATGACCGTTTCTCAATGACCATCACAGTCAAAGAGAAACGAAGGGTGTTTGCAGAATTTATGCTCACATGACAACAAAACAAATGTGTACAGTTGCTTAGATACAGGGGTGGGTCAATTTACCCACTGGCTCAACTTACCCCACTCTCCCCTGATACTTTTCCAATAGATGAAAAATGTCATACACGTATCTTCAGAAAACTAAAAAAAGACATGGCTTGAGCCTTTTCAAATATTATTTACACCCTTCACACTGTTCACTCGTGACTGTCAGTCAAGTTTCCTTGATCAGCAACTCTTTAAAAAGAAGAAAGCTTCATAAAGAACACTTTATTTCAAACACACTCATATAAAACCAGAACTAGTTGAAGACAACTGATAAAATGACACATAATATATTGTGAAAAGCAATTTAGCTTCAGATGTTGCTGAGTTTAAGATAATCGCTAAATACAAAGCCATTATTCAGTATATTTACACTGTATGCTACATCAGCTGCCCGACACACTGATTTTTCACAAAGCATAGTGTGTGTGTGTGTGTGTGTGTGTGCACGCGCGCGTGTGTGTAATGAGTGAGTCTAATGAGTCCACCACTGCTTTTGTGTCCTAAGAGTTTAAAAATGTGATATGTAAACTTAAGCTTAGAGACAGGAAAAGAACAAATAATAGCTGTATCACTGAGACAAAGACCTCACCTCCACATCTATAGTCTCACAGTCACATGAAAGTAAAATAAATGAAAGAAAGATAAACTTTAATGAAAGTGTACTTCGGAACTGGAACCCAGAATCCAGATCATACACATTTTCTGGTTCTTTCAAAACACTGAGCTTAGCACTGAGGATATGAAATGACTGAAGTGCAACACAGCCACATCACAAAGTACTACATCATGTGCACACATGACTTATGTGATGAACTTATAGTACACAGCTGACAAAACATGTGGTCAGAACAAGTGATCAAAAATGATCAGAACAAGTGATCAAAAATGATCAGAACAAGTGATCAAAAATGATCAGAACAAGTGATCAAAAATGATCAGAACAAGTGATCAAAAATGATCAGAACAAGTGATCAAAAATGATCAGAACAAGTGATCAAAAATGTGGCTGATCTGGGCAGTAAATGTGATAAAACTGCTGTTTGCCTGAGGAGTTAATGAATGTTGATAGCTGAAGATAGGACAGTGGTATGACCTAATATTTACACAGTGACTCAATCCATGATGACATGCATCCAGATACCTCTACTGTTAATGGATACGAGTCAATAGGTTACATTTTGTGACTATTTCACAAAATACTGTGAGACTGGGTTGCCCTTGCATATATCAGCAAACGATCTCTACTTCTTTCACGTCTTCTTTATTGTTCTCCACCTGTTCCTGCTTTGGCTTGTCTTCACCTTCAGTCTCCTTCCTGTCCTCCAACTTCCTGTCTACCTCTTTATTCTTGTGCTCCTCTTCCTCTTCTTCCTTTGTGCCTGCTTCAAGTTGTTGTTCTTCTCTCTCCTCCTCTACTGTTTTCCTCCTCCTTTCACAGAGGGCACAGGGGAGGCAGTTTGCCAGGAAGAGGGCGGCAGAGAGACAGAGCAGAGAAAGGATGGTGCCCACGCCGACCACCAGCTCTCGAGCACCCTGCTCATCCTCCTCCTCTCTCTCTCCTGATTTCTCCTGGCTTGGGGAGAAATACACAGTACCCTCCTCCTGGCTTGGCATCAGCACAGCTCTTTCCAGATTGTTCCGACTCACCATTCCTCCATTTCCAACCTTTTTCCAGTTTCTATTAGTCATACCCCCACTAATTTTGTTATAGTATTCACTACTGCTTAAATTCTCACTCTCTACATTTTCTCCACCCTCATCAAAGTTAGATGAGTAGACATCACTGTCTGACTCAACCAGCATGTCTGAAATATCGAAGTCAAACTCCTCTTCTTCTTCTTCTTCTTCTGCTTTATCTTTGTTTCCTAGTGGCTGGAGGGAGCCCAAGTCCAAGTTAACTCTTATCCAACCAGATCCCCTCGCCAGCTTCCTTGTCCCACGCCCTCCTCCAGTGTCTGTCATATCCATTTGGCCCTCAATGATAGAGTTTGAAGAGGTCGACTGGTCAACACATGATGAAACCAGAAGCTCTGCACGGAGTAGAGGCCCTCCTCCATCACCCTGGGCAAAGACGCATTGGCTTGGGCCAGGTGTCACCACGACAACGGTTTCAGCCAATGAGGAGAGGTGCAAGAAAAAGGGAAGGTCGCTGAAGGAGGAGAGGAGGGAGGCAGTGTCATCGCTGAACTGGAGCCAAATGCTGATGGACGCCTCCTGGAGAGAGAAAGAGAGACATAGAGAGAGACGCACAGATGATGGAGGAAGGATGAGGAGAAAAGCATTTTAGTAGACTGCATACTACGCAGTTTCACATTGCATAGTTACTTATATAAGATTAGCCCTGTCCCTGTATCAGTCTCAGCCTAATATATGCTATATAATGGTTTTATTATCTCAACAGCATAGAAAGACCTTTATTTGGCACAGCCCTTTATTTCTAATGTGACAGAAATAGATGTGTGACACTATGACATGCAGTTCAAGAAGATATATAAACACAAGCAAAAACATATTTTGGCTCCGACAAACCTGTTTGCCTTTTGGGTTCGTGGTACCGTTCTGAGGTACTATTTTTCCTCCCATGGTGGCATAGTTGGATTGTTTTGAGAATACTGGTTAATTCACTGCAGCCCACTCTTGCCACACCAACATGGCCACCATTGGCACAGTGTGCAGTTTTTGATTTCTAGATGCATAAGTAAAACCAAACCTTAAAGTAAAAACATTTTACCTGATTTTCTCAATTTTTGTAATTGTCCACCTCATTGATATCTGTCACAAATGTATGGCTACCTGTAGCCAACCAAAGAAAAATCGGAACAACACTGCAGTGCTTCCAAACGCTATTGATTTCCAAATGAATAGATTTTCCAAATGATAAATACATATTCCGAATGAATAGATAATAGATGATGTGCTGCCCTGTACAATTACAGTGGAAACACTGATTCATTGCCTGTTCAGTACATTCAGTAAATGCTCAGTAAACACTGAGTACATTTGGACCTAGCAGTCTCCAGGATGGCAGGATGAAACGGGGGTTGTGAAAAGACTCCCCATTTTTATGGTATCTATGGTATCTAACAAATTACACAGAACCACACTGTTTGTATTGTAAAAGAAATATAGCAAGAGCAGCAGTGTGGGGAGTATGAGATAACTAATGATAATGATAATGATGGAATTAGTGTTATGGAAATGTACAGTACATCAGTAAATTATGCCTAAATATTTGAGGACTGGCTTTTTTGGAAATTTTTAGTGCCTGCCCAAAACATTTTCCTATCCACCTGCTCATGAGTGATATCATAAATAACCTGTTTCTCACCTGGTGATAGTTGTAGAGGATGTTGTAGGCTGTCACTGTTGTTGTGATGATAGAGGGATGGGTGGGGCTGGCCTTGACTGACATGCCAAGGCCACTGACCACCTGCACAGACAGGTCACCGGGGGAAACAGTGTCAGAGGTAACACTGATGTCACAGCTGCCCAACACACCATCCCAATGCTTAGAAACGACCTGAGAGAGATGATGATGATGATGATGATGATGATCATACTCAGGAGGTAAAGTGCCCAGCTGATTTAATCTGTAATCATCACCTACATGGAGAGATGTCTTTCCAGGCCGTAAACCAATCAGGTTGTTCTGGGTGCCAAGAGAAGCTACTCGCGGGTCCTCTACTCTCAGCCAGTTAAGGACCAGCTCTGTCACATCCACAAACCAATCAGTTGAGCCAAGGAGGTGTGTGGTTCTGCTCTGGGAGTCCTGAGCTGTGAACTGAGTCAGAACCTGGACTGAGGAGCGCTGATAAACTGGCACACACCTGAGGAAAATGGACACATGGGATATATATAGGTCTATATATACACAAACATATATATATATATATATATATATTTTTTTTTTTAAATACATATATACAGTATATATATATATGTGTGTGTGTATATATATATGTATAACAACCCCCGTCCTATTAAATCAATCCCCCCCTCCGGTGTGCCCCAGGGCTCTGTCCTGGGGCCCCTCCTCTTCATCACTTACCTCCTTCCCCTCTGCAATATCTTCTGCAAATTTAACATTCACTTCCATTGTTACGCTGATGACACCCACCTCCCTCACTGATTGCATCACTGAAATAAAAACCTGGTTCACCCTAAACTTCCTTAAATTAAACAGCAACAAAACCGAGGTTCTCCTCATTGGCACCAAATCCACTCTATCCAAAACCAACTCCTCCGTTTCACCCTCCCCCCAGGTTAAGAGTCTAGGTGTCATCCTTGATAGCACACTGTCCTTTCAATCCCACATCAATAACATTACCCGGTCTGCCTACTTCCACCTACAAAACATCATATATCATCATATATTTTATTTGTATTGCTTATTTTGAATGTGTTTTTAATTTCAGTAATTTTGTACGGTGTCCTTGAGTGCCAAGAAAGGCGCCTTTAAATAAAATGTATTATTATTATTATTATTATTATTATTACATATATACACACATGTATGTGTATATATAAATCTGCATCTTCCATCTTGCTGCTCTGAGTGAATGTGAATAAGTAAAACTGTAATATAAATGCAGCCATTTACTACTTTTAGACCTTATAACCACCTGCTATATATATATGTGTATATAAAGAGGTGAACCTCTTTATATACACAGAAAAAAGCCCAAAAAGAGGCCCATTAAAACAAAGTGTAATGGCTGTCTCATACCCTTTGTCTGTGAAGTGGTGCCAGCCATCGATGGCATTAAGAATGGGGTCTGCCAAGGAGACACGCAGAGGCACCGAAGGAGCCCACACCTCTAGACACAGAGAGCCACTGAGTGCGCCCAGTAGAAACTCCACCACTGCACAGGTGTTGCCCACACCTGATTCACTGCCATCCACAAAGACGGTGGAGCAATCACTGGAGACCTGTGGTTAGGGTGGAGACCAAGGACAAGCAAGAAAGATTCCAATTACATTGCCATTGCACAGTATGTATATTAAGTCAATAAAACATTAGTTGGGTTTAATTTATGTGTTTTAACCTTGAAAGTGGGCCCTATTTTAACTGCACAAAAGCAACAACAAGTGCAAGATGTTAGGTCATAGGTGCACGGACTGTGTTAGCCTGTTAGTATGTTTTCTTTTTTTGTAATTTTTTATTTTGTTTGGAAAAGGCATTTACAAACAAACATCAGCATAAAAATATAAAATCAAAGTTTTCCATAAACCTATTCCAATTTTTCAAAATTTTCCCCCATCCAGTCGTGCATACAGGTACTCATATAAAAAAGTCTGCGGGAGTCAGAGATTGTGTGATAGAGGAACGTCCATTTGGTCCTTCATGAGCCTCCATATTCATAATCCTGGAAACGTTGTTGTATAGTCCATCGAGTATAGAAGGTTTAGTACATTCAGGTACAGTACAAACTCACACATAAGACCCTCCCTTTAACCCACATGTTCACAGCCTGCATACCTGGGGTTATCATTCAGTAAACAACAGACTTACAGTCTTGAAATGATAACTATATACAATTAAGTGAAGGAGCTTACATATTTAAGTTTTCATCCAGGAAAAGGTGGAAAATAAATGAATAAGTACTTCAGAGGGGTCATACAAAGTCTGCTCGGGTTGGAGTTATGAATTCAGTCCATCTTTCCCAAATTTGGTCAAACTTATCTTTTTGGGTCCTCAGACAATAGGTCATTGTAGGTGGTGATGGATTTAACCACTTTCTGGTGATGGATTTTTTACTTGCGGCCAAAAGGGCCTGAAGCAGCTTTATATCCCTCCTTAGTGTCACACATACAACACGACCCAGATACAGATTTTCGAAATTGAGGGGAAATTGACACTTAAACACTGTATTTAATGTGTTGTGGATGCCACTCCAGTATTGATTCAGTTTGGGGCATCCCCAGAATACATGGAAATGGTTTGCCTCTGAAGAACCACATTTTCTCCAGCAATTTGAGTTTGTATTCTTGTACTTTTCTTGATACGGGGTCTTAAAATATCTTATAACATTTTTCCAACAGTGCTCCTGCCAGTCCATTGGGTTTGTTGACGACCACTGAAAAGTGCAAATCTCCCCCCAATCTTCCTCAGACAGCTTCATTCCTCCCTCTTTTTCCCACTTGTCTTTAATATGAAGTGTATTTTCATTAGTAGCATGCAAAAGTGAGTCATATAATCTAGAAATGCTTTTTTAAAGAGTTGAGCTGGAGGCTGATTTCAAGATTTTGTAGAATGCTAATTCTGCTGCTGATAAGTCTATAGTTCTACAATTTTGGTTGAAATAGTCACGAATTTGGAGGAATCTGAAAAAGTCATTTTGTTGTAGATCATGCTTGGCCTTTAAACACTGAAAACTTTGTATTGCGCCTTTGTGTGTAAAGGAGAGATAGGTTGTAAGACCCTTCTCGACCCAGGATACGAATCTTTTATCTCCCCTATTGGGTAAAAAATCTGTGTCATAGGCACACCATCTGAAAAGTTTTAGCATCTTCTGGATTCCACAATCTTTAACTACTTTCTGCCATATTTTCAGTGTTTGATTAATCCAGGGGTTGTTTATGTTTTCCAATTTAGCTGCCAGTCCTCTATCAGCAATTGTGGCTTCAAGGGGAAAAGTAGTGTTCAAACCAGATTCTAATTCTTTCCACCTGGCCTTGTATTCCCTGCTGCACCAGTGCAGTAAGGGAATAAGTTGTGAGGCATAGTAATAGTTTCTTAAACAAGGAAATGCAATCCCACCGTTCTCCTTTCCTAGTTGTAAAGTGGAAAACCGGATCCGTGGCTTCTTTTCCTACCAGATGAAGCGGGAAATCCATTTATCCCATTCCCTGAACTGATTGTCGTTCACCTCTACTGGTAGAGTCCTAAAAATGTATAATAGGCGGGGGAGGATATTCATTTTGACTGCACTTACCCTTGAATTCAAACTGAGAAAGGGGATGAGGTTCCATCTGTGCAAATCTGATTTTATTTTTGAGGACAGTGGACCATAATTTGCCTGTGATAGTTTTGAGAGATCCTTAGTCAAATTAATGCCTAAATATCTTATTGAATTAGCTTCCAATTTGAGATTGAATTTATCCTGTAAATTTCTTGGGGCACTACAATTTAAAGTCATGACCTGTGTTTTTAAGATGTTAAGTTTGTAGCCTGATAATTTCCCAAAATCCTCCAGTAGTGTCATCAATCCTATAAATGATTTCTCAGGCTCTTCCAAGAACACCAAAACATCATCTGCGAACATCGCTACTCTCTGTTCAGCCCCTGCAATGGTAATACCTTTGACAACTTCACTTTGTCTTATCAATTGGCCCAGAGGTTCGATAAATAAAGCGAAAAGTAGAGGGGAAATCGGACATCCCTGTCTCGTTCCCCTCTCTAAGACAAAGGAGTCAGAGATATCCCCATTAATCTTTATTCGAGCCGTGGGTTTATTATATAGGGAACTTATTGTTCTAATAAATTTGTCTTGAAAGCCAAACTTTCCCATCACTTTATACAGAAATACCCATCGAACCGAATCGAAGGCTTTCTCAGCATCTAATCCCACTATCAATGATTTAGTTTTATCTTTGTTTGTCTGGTCTAGTATGTGTAATGTTCTTCTTATGTTATCCAGAGTTTGTCTCTGCTGGATGAATCCAGTCTGATCTAAGTGGATGAGATCAGGTAAAATTGTTTCTAGTCTGCGAGCCAAAATAGATGTAAAGGATTCTGCCTAAGCTGCCATCGCCTGGTGACCCCCGGTGGTAACAGGAAGTTAACTAAGATTCATTAAAATTACATACTTTGCCCCATCAACTTCATTCAGAACCAGTTGGTGAAGCTACATTATGAAGACTGTGAAGCTACGAGTAATGGCGTCCGTGTGGCGACGCGGTGACCATCAATTCCTCGCCATGAAAATACGTTTGGCTTTTTGATGGCTTTATTGAACTCGTATCATCATGAAAATTGGTACACAGGTCCAGGGTGCCGACCTCAACGTCTCCATTCGCTAATAGGCGATCTCACTTGTGTCGCCCCCTAGTGGAAACAGGAAGTGCCATATTTTACATCATCATTGTGCGATTTCCACAAAACTTCACGTGTAATCACTGTCCCACCCTGAACGCAACCGCTTGTGTTTTGTTACACTCTACTGCCCCCTGGTGGATGAACCATCAACCTCTCATAACTCCTTCATGCTTTGTCCAATTCACTCCAAACTTCACATGACTGATGAGTGGCCGCCCTGAACACACCAGACCACACCAGACCATATGTGTAACAACCTGTGACTGCCTCCTACTGGATGAACGAAACATTGCATTTTTGGCCTCCTTCCAGGTTTTTTCTCACTTTCTGCTTCACGCCACAGCCCCGCCATGCCTCAGGCCCCGCGGTGGCATGGGTGAGCGAGGGCCCGCCATCGCCGCTTGCGGCTTTAATTAGGGACCGAGCCGAAAGGCAAGAGGGCGAGGACTCCAGAGGAGTCCTGCCCTTGCCTGGAGGCAAGGACCCTATTGAATTTGTATTGTTTTTTTTTTATTTTTTTATTTTACCGTCTCTTTGAGCCTTAATTTGACCCCCTAAACCTGCTCCAAAACTCACCAAATTCGGAACGCACATCAGGTCTGGCGAAAAATTCGATGAAATGGAAAAACAAACCCAAAAGTGCCAAAATTGGCTCTCTAGCGCCACCTAGAAACACTAAAACGGCCATTACGCCTGATAGGAATGTCGTAGAAAAATCAAACCAAAACTCAATTGTTTGTCTTATCAAGACCTACAAATCACGCGCTGACACCCCTGACCTAAATCCAACAGGAAGTGCACAATTTGCTGTTACATGTGGGATTTTTGACGATTCTTGGCCTGCTACAAACGCTATCTTGTCCGAGGGCGTTCATCGTGGCGGCTTCAAACTTAAATAGCTGACTGAGCACACCCTGCTGCACAAACTATCTGAACAACTTTTCCATTAATCGTCCGGTTTGGATTTTAGAAGCCCTCAAAGGTCAAGTGCCCAAAAACCCTCGCCAAAACGCTCCCATAGACAATGAATGGGAGGAATGTCTCATGCCACTTTGACCCTAAATTTGACCACCTAAACATGCTCCAGGACAGACCAAATTCAACACGCACATCAGGTCTGGCCATAAATTAGATAAAATAGAAAAATTAACCCCAAAAGTGCCAAAATGGGCTCTCTAGCGCCACCTAGAAACAGTAAAACGGCTCTAGCACCACCTAGAAACAATTAAAAACGGCCACTACGCCTGATAGGAATGTCGTAGAAAGATCAAACCAAAACTCAATTGTTTGTCTTATCAAGACCTACAAATCACACGCTGACACCCCTGACCTAAATCCAACAGGAAGTGCACAGTTTGCCGTTACATGTGGGATTTTCGACGATTTTTCAGGCTTTTCAAAATATATATATTATTCCTGCATACTTTCAGTTACAGACTCCATTCAAACGTCAAAATGTAGCCACAAGTCTCATCTATAGATGTGTGTAATTTGGTCTGGCTATGTTTTATACTTTTTGATCTATGGCCCGACATGTGCACCCTGTTCCTCTCCCATTCAAACTGCACTCATCCTGCTGTCTGTGCATTCTCTGTTCACATGCGCTCCAGTCGTTAACTACCATGGCAACGACTGTGTGTGTGTGTGTGTGTATGCAGCTGGCTCAGCCAGGTTAGTGTGCCATTTATTATTATGTTTCTTCAACCGCCTCTTTGCGCCTTAATTTGACCCCCTAAACCTGCTCCAAAACTCACCAAATGTGGAATGCACATCAGGTCTGGCCATGAGTTCAATAAAATGGAAAAACAAACAACGTCGAACTCTCTAGCGCCACCTAGAAACAGTAAAACGGCCACTACGCCTGATAGGAATGTCGTAGAAAGATCAAACCAAAACTCAATTGTTTGTCTTATCAAGACCTACAAATCACGCGCTGACACCACTGACCTTAATCCAACCGGAAGTGCACAGTTTGCCTTTTAAATGTATGATTTTGGACGATTTTTCAGGCTTTTTCAAAATATATATATTATTCCTGCATACTTTCAGCTATAGACTTCATTCAAACGTCGAAATGTAGCCACAAGTCTCATCTATAGATGTGTGTAATTTGGTCCGGCTATGTTTTACACTTTTTGATCTGCGGACACACATGTGCACCCTGTTCCTCTCCCATTCAATCCCACATCTCCAGTCTGCCAATGCTCTGCAGTCGTTAACTACCATGGCAACGACTGTGTGTTGGCTGAGCCAGGTTCATTTGTGGTCTTAGTGTGCCACCCAGTGGAGAAAACTTTTCATGATACCTGATAAGGAAGTTTTTTGATTCTAGTTCAAGTTTATTGACTGTATTATTATGATTTTAGATATCTGTGCAGTCTGTCAACTATTTCACTGACATTGCTGTCTAAGGCTAGATCAAACACAAATTACATGAGCATGAACTACAAACATATCTACAGGTTTCACTGGAAATAAGTTCCTCTCCTGTTTGACTCATCAAAGTGGCAGTTCATTTCAGTTGCTCAGTCTAAATGTCTACACAGACAGAGAGAGAGATAGTGTGTGTAACGTGTATCTACTTATTGCAGTGTCCAATAAATGCCCGGGTCTGAATGCTTCTAAATGCACCCAACGGAAACCTTTCCGCTTCGCCGTGGCCCGACGTGCGCAAGGGGGCGAGGTCCCGCCCAACGCTGCTCGCAGCTTTAATTACAATTGTCATTTGGACCTAGTGTTGGGAAGACTTAAACTACATGTAGTTAAACTACATAGTTTAACTACAATTTGCTGTAACTTGCTGGTAGTTAAACTACATTCATATTTTGTGCTGCATCAAGTAGTTCAACTACTTTTTGGGTCATTTTTTGTAGTTTAACTACTCAATTTACTCACAAGTACAATTTTGGCCAATAACATGAAATATTTTTTATTAAAAAGACCTATATAAATGTTATTTTACAATTATTGTGTTGAATCATGTCATGACATGCCAACATTGTTGTTCAAGACACACCGATCTAGAATATGTCTACCTCTTTTTGTTTTTTTATTTTTTGTTGACTGATTTACATTTCTGATTTACATGTGGGTATTGGGGTAGGATTTTCATTTTCTCTTTATATTACCCAACATGTCTATGGTGAACCTACAGTATGTTGACCAGCTTTTTTTCTTTAAAAAAATAAAACTGGGTTGAGAGGCATATTTCTGCATGCATGTGAATTTTTGTAGGCTATTATATTTAGTTTCATATACACCAAATGTTGATTTATTTAACGCTGAGTTAAATCAGTATAATGAGTATAAGTAGTTGCTAAAGCAACTTTTTTTAGCTGTAGTTTTACAAACTACTGCCAGGCTGAACTACATGTAGTTTTACAAGCTACGCTTGCAAAGTAGCTTCCCCAACACTGTTTGGACCATATATGTGAACAAAATGACACATTTTAATGTACTTCAAGGCAACGTCTTGCAAACAGTGTGTTGCACGTTATGTGAAGACGTCCTGCCTTCACTTGGCTAACAAGGAGAAGGAAGCGTATTTTGTTGCCGCTCCAAGTCAACCCTCAATTGATGTTTATAATACAAAGCTCTTCCTCAGCTTGGCATAATGCACAGCACAGCTGGCTATGGGACCTGATTTAGTCCCAAAGCAGTTCATATCATGCCCAGGGGCTCTTGAGCAGAAAAAAAAAACTGTGCTTTTTTTCTTCTTCTTTTTTGTCGGGCTTTAAATAATATGACACATAGCTTGACCCATTCTCTTGATATTGATATTTATGGTCACTGTTGGAAACCTAGTATGTCCAAAACAAAATATGGAGTTTCCGCCCAACAGCAGTGTTATCCAATCAAAATAAAATAAAAGTTGTTTGGGGAAATGAGCTTCAGTGCCCATAGTGTTTAGTTAAAATAAATTATTTATATTTTAAGTATTAATCCATTGCAGCACATCTGCAGCAAGTATTTCATTTGATCCTGTTAATAAAATCACCAAAGCACCAGAAAATTGACGTTATGCCACAAATAGATGTGGTTCTGAGACATCTGCCTCTCCTCCCACCTGTGCACTAAAATACCACAAGGACAGTCTAACTAACTTTAGAGACAACATTCCCTCTGTTCACTTGAGGTTGCAATATTAGCATATATATTATATATTAGCATTAGCATAACATAGTGTTTGTTTATTTTTAAATCCATTCCTATTCTTCTTCTCTCCCTCTTCTCATTCTCTTCGTTTCCTTTCTCTCTCTCTCCCTCAAACCCAACCGGTCAAGGCAGATAGCTGCCCACCTAGAGCCTGGTTCTGCCTGAGGTTTCCTTTAAGGTCTCTCAATCAGCAAAACAAAACAAAAAAAATCAGCTAAGGAAGGACTTTGAGATGTTGACAGTTGAATGCTTTCTAGTGGAAAAAGCTAGTAATCAGACCTTGAGACTGTCCTGAAGAAAGGTGATGTCAATCTTCTGAATACCTGTATGTTTGTTGTTGTATTTTTCTTACCCTTTTGGTTAAAAAAAAAAAGAAGTACCTTGACAATGTTCTCATTAGTTGAGTGACACATGACTGCAGAGGTGACATCTGACACCTTCCCATCATGACTTATAGACAGCACAATGACAGGAAGTGACACTGGCTGGTTAGTCAGTATTGCTGTGTTGATGATTGTGTTGCTCTGGGGACAAAGAGAATCAGAAAAAACATAATCAAAATGATGTTTGAATAATAAGATTAGATGACCCTCTAAAGACTTGAAAGATTCTGGGATTTGGGTAGGAATTGAATGAATGACCTACCTCTGTTATGGGAGCAATGCCATAAATCTGTCGATCAGTGAATGAGAAGAAACTCATTGCAGCCCCATGTGGCAATGTAGGGTTACTACTCGCAGAGTACTCCACCCACCAGTTAGCTGACACAGTCATTGCAACACCAAAACTTCGTCTCAGGCCATCAACTGACAGACACACCACTGTTTGGAGGACAGCTGGACTGAAAGGGGAAAGACAGATTCTACTCAAACTACAGTCATCAAAATTGTTATAAATTAGCTAATATGATTGAACATAGACTAACCACTGCCAAAATGTTGTTTTTTTTTAAAGTTATGAAAGCAAATCTGGTCAGTATGTTTTATGGTCTTAAATTCCCTGCCAGGAACTATTTTGATTTTGATTCCAATCTTTTTGTGAGTGAGCAAAACTACCTAATTTGCTACTTTGTTGTATTTTGCCTTTGGGTCGGTTTGGTTTCACCAAAATGTTTCAACAAAAGCAGAGTCGGAGGTGTCACTCTGTTTAATGGTCAGAAATCTGTCAGTAGAGTATCAATCGATATTTATTTATATAGCGCCAAATCACAACAAAAGGCACTTTACACATACAGCAGGTCTAAACCGTACTCTTTAATTTAATTTAAAGAGACCCAACATTCCCACATGAGCAAGCACTTGGCAACATTGGCATTCCCATTTAATGGGAAGAAACCTCAGGCAGAACCAGGCTCAAAGTGGGCGGCCATCTACCTCGGCCGGCTGAGGTTGAGAGGAGGAGGATGGGGGGGTAAAGACGACAGAGAGAAAGGATAGGAGAGAGAAGCACATTAAAAATCAGCATTGAAGTTAGTATGTCCTGCGCGGGAGAATAGCGGTTCCAGGACATGAATCTGTCATCCAGTCATCTACAACCCCTGGTTACCTGTGAGACGAGAAAGCACAGAGAACTCTGGGGAAGAACTTTAAGTTGCATTATGCATTAATAGCATATGAATGGAAATGGAAATGGATGGATAGAGAGAGGGAGGAGGAGAAAGGAGAAAGGAGCTTAGTGCATCATGGGAGTCCCCCGGCAGTCTAAGCCTATAGCAGCATAAATGAGCCTGGCCGGCCCTAACTATAAGCTTTATCAAAAAGGAACGTTTTAAGCCTACTCTATGTAGACAGGGTGTCTGCCCCCCGGACCGAATCTGGTAGATGGTTCCACAGGAGAGGAGCCTGATAACTGAAGGCTCTGCCTCCCATTCTACATACTAGTAACCACAAGTAAGCCTGCATGCATGTTCTAGTAGGTTCATGAGGTACTATGAGCTCTTTCAGATATGATTGAGCCTGACCATTAAGAGCTTTGAAAGTGAGAAGGATATTTAATTCGATTCTAGATTTTACAGGAAGCCAATGCAGTGAAGCAAAAATAGGAGTAATATGATCTCTCTTTCTAGTTTTAATCAGTACGTGTGCAGCTGCATTCTGGACCAGCTGGAGAGTCTTTGAAGACCTGTTAGGGCAGCCTGATAACAACGAATTACAATAATCCAACCTAGAAGTAACAAATGCCTGAAATAGTTTTTCAGTGTTTTTTTGGGACAGGATGTGCCTGAGTTTTGCAATGTTACGAAGATGAAAAAAGGCAGTCCTTGAAATTTGTTTTATGTGGGAATTGAAAGACAAATCCTGATTAAATGCAACTCCTGGGTTTCTTACAGTGGTGCTGGAGACCAAAGTAATGTCATCCAGATTAGTTATATGATTAGATAACGTATTTCTAAGGTGTTTAGGGCCAAGCACAATAACTTCAGTTTTGTCTGAGTTTAATAACAGGAAGTTGCAGGTCATCCAGGCCTTTATGTCCTTAAGGCATGTTTGTAGTTAAGTTAACTGGTTTCTTTCTTCTGGCTTTATTGATAGATATAATTGATTAGTATTGGTCCAAGCACTGAACCCTGAGGAACATTGTGTCTAACTTTTGTTTGCATGGAGGATTTATCATTAAAATGTACAAACTGAAATCGATCTGATAGATAGGACTCAAACCAATTTAATGCAATTCCTTTGATGCCAATTAAATGTTCATGTCTGTGTAACAGGATTTGATGGTCAGTGGTGTTGAAGGCAGCACTAAGATCTAACAGGACGAGGACAGAGAGAAGTCCATTGTCTGATGAAGTTAGGAGGTCATTTATAACTTTTACCAGTTCTGTCTCTGTACTATGATGGGCTCTAAATCCAGACTGAAAATCCTCAAATCAACTATTAAAATGTAGAAAGTCACATAGCTGATTGGCAACTGCTTTCTCAAGGAGGGGAGGTTAGATATAGGTCTATAGTTGGCTAAAACCTCTGAATCAAGTGTAGGCTTCTTAAGAAGTGGTTTAATTACAGCTACCTTAAAGGTACATATCCTGTTACTAAAGACATATTGATCATATCTAATATAGAGGTGCTAATTGAAGGAAAGACTTCCTTAAGCAGCGTAGTTGGAATTGAGTCTAAGAGACAGGATGATGGTTTGGACGAAGTAATCAATCAATCAATCTTTATTTATATAGCGTCAAATTACAACAAAAGTCTTCTCAAGGCACCAGTGACGTGCACAGACATTTTGGGGGGAAGGTGCTCAGTGAAAAATAAGGGCACTTTGTTCAGCATGTGGAACTGCCGGCTGCCTTATTATCGCATGAGATTTTTTTTTAAACAACAAAACATTACAGGCACATGTTGAATGTAATTGCATATTTATTTATGTCAATATGTTAATAAGATACTTGACCTTTCAATTGGACTATAGAATCACTGTTGTCTTATTTCTCTGGAATATACACACATGGAGAGGTTTTTAGCAAGTTAGGCAGCTACAATGATAGATCAGTGTACTGGTTGCAAAATAAGCCCATATTGGGGCATTATTATCACACGCTTTTAATCGTCAAGCTTTTATAGATGATCATGTCAACATGGGCCACATACAGTACACTGTAAAAAAAAAAAAAGGACTTTCAAAAGGGCACTTGCTTAGTCCAGAGGGCAAAGGGCAGGTGCTATAGCACCACCTAGTGTCTATCTGTGCACGCCACTGCAAGGCACTTTACACATACATTAGGTCTAAACCATACTCTTTAAATTTAATTTAATTACATTTAATTTAAAGAGACCCAGCATTCCCACATGAGCAAGCACTTGGCGACAGTGGCAAGGAAAAACTCCCTTTTAACGGGAAGAAACCTCAGGCAGAACCAGGCTGAAAGTGCTCTGCCCGGTGCCAACTCACACCGAGCGAGTAACGGCAGTTGAGCGGAGCTATGGGAGAGAAAAAATGAAGTTGCACTGTTAATATAGTAATTGCGGCAGCCCAATAAAATCCAAACGAGTGCCTTTAGGCTACCGTAATCACTGTAGTAGCAGCACAACTAAAATGCCCGATTTTGTTAACTTGCTCAAATTTAGTTGATTTGGTATTTTTATTTGAGTTTTGTGCTTATACCATGTGTCAGTAGGCTATGTAGCTATATGTCTTTATCTGTCTGTTTTATTCATGTTTGTTGCTGAAATACAATCGGGAGGCTGCACGGGTTGTTTTATTTTGAAAGACAGAAGTTTTATTATGGCGATTCTGTGTCTGACTTCCGGTCTGCTCTATTGATCTTGACACGATTTAACGGCTCCCGTGATCGCAGCAGAGCAGCCGTTCAGCGCCGCTGACAGACCCGGTGGAAATTGGGCTTTAGAGAAGGTATAAGGCAGCAAAGCTTTGGCAGCTAAAATGTGAAATACATTTCAGTCCCTCAAAAAAATGGATGAAACTAAAAACACTTCGAATAGCCAAGGCTACTTTGTAGTAAAAATATTTTGCACGGGCACTGCACTAGTTGAAGTTAATTCTGTAAGGTTGATTAGAGAAAAAGGTTTAAGAGCAGGTTCTAGGTTACATGTGTTTGAGGATAAATCCTTGCCTATCGAAGGTAGGAGGTGATTCATTTTGTCCCTAATAGTTAGAATTTTATAGTTAAAGAAACTCATGGAGTCATCACTACTGAGAATTATCTACACAATCATCATCTACAGTAAACATGGATCAATCGTGTTATGACTCTTTGTCAGTAAAAAAAAAAAAAAAAAAAATCACACATCATATCACACTCTGGGCATTGAAAAGACCAGGACAGCAGTCAAATGGCGCTTTGCCACTACACAGTTTCAGCACGACTCGCCTTGGCTCGCCTCGACTCGGCACGGTTCCTTTTCCATTACAAAAAAGTACCTACTCAACGTGGGCGGGGTCGTCATAGCACGGCTCCGCGAAACTGCTGTGACTTCGTTTTATACGCGACACAAAACACATAAACAATGGAGGACATTGAGGCAGTGGTGTACTTGCTGCTGTATGAGGCTTTCTGTCACACAAAGCAAGAAAATTGAGCCGTATGGCTGTAACTATGGTTGTAACTATGGTTGTAACGCTGCTGCCGGTATTTAAAAATGCCGGGTTTGATTCTTGTGTGGGACGGCTCATGACTCTTCCAGCGACAACTACCAATCAGCGGCCAGCAGTGTGTCGACGTCACATTTTAGTACCGGCTTGGCTCGCTTGGAACCTCACCAGAGCAGGTACTAAAAAAGGACCAGGTACCAGGTACTTTCCCTAGTGGAAACGCAAAAAGAACCGAGGCGAGTCGAGGCGAGTCGTGCTGGAATGGTGTAGTGGAAAAGCGCCAAAATAGAAAGAAAGAACGAAAAAATAATAATAAATTAAAAAAGGCAAGGGGTCAGGCAAAAGGCAGGCTCTTGATATGGGTTATGAACTGTGACCAGGTTTTGACATATTTATTAGGGCCGGGACTTTAACGCGTTAATTAAGATTAATTAATTACACAATAATTACCGCGTTTAAAAAATTGATGCATTTTAATCACACTTATTTTTGCACCGCGGAACGTTTCATGAACGCTGATGAAACCGCTTTGGTTGGCCCCGTGGATGGGAAATTTTCTTTCAAAAAACGAACGGATGGTAGTGTGGATAAGAACATTGTTGTGTGCACGCTATGCAATAAAGAATTTGCATATCACCGCAGCACATCAAGCCTAAAGTATCACCTAAATGCAAAGCATGTAGCAGCTAGCGTGGACGTTAGCCCGACTCCGAGTACAGGGACCCACACCCAACCCACACTCCACCAGTTGACTGGTTTGAGGACGAGGGTAACTAAGTCCACGTCTGAAAAAATAACCAATGCCCTGGCTCACTGGGTTGCACTCGACTGTAGACCACTTGGAGTGGTAGAAGATAAGGGCCTGCAAAAGGTACTACAGATTGCGTCGTCTGACACAACATACGAGCTGCCATGCAGAAAGACAGTGACAAAAAGAGTCCAGCAGCTTTATGACAATGAAAAGGAAGATAAAGAGAATTTATTGTTGGAGAAAGCCGAGTGTGTTGCCCTGACTGGAGATCATTGGACCTCGG
This sequence comes from Scomber scombrus, assembly GCF_963691925.1. NCBI lineage: Eukaryota > Metazoa > Chordata > Actinopteri > Scombriformes > Scombridae > Scomber > Scomber scombrus. Next base: position 334,549 of record NC_084971.1, on the reverse strand, counting down.
TAAGCAATTCAAATTACCTCGGTGTGACGGCACACTTTATTGACATGAAGTGGCGTCTTCACTCATTTGCCTTAACCATCCAGAAGACCACCACTAGGCACTTTGCTGAAAACGTGGCAGAAGATTTTGAGTCTGTAGCAGAAGCCTGGGAAATCACACAAAAAGTCACCACAATCGGAACAGACAGTGCCCGAACCATGATCGCTGCAGTGAGACAGCTCACATTCCAGCACATGCCGTGTGTTGCTCACGTGTTGCAGAGGACCATCACAGTTTGCCTTGCTGACAGCGGGTTCACAGCCACATTGGCAAGATGTCGTAAAATAGTGGGGCATTTTAAACATAGCCCCTCAAACACAGAGGAACTGCACAAGGAGCAAACACAACTAGAACAAGACAAAGAGCCACTGATACAGGATGTTTCCACAAGGTGGAATTCAACACTGTTTATGATCTCTCGTCTGCTGAAGAACCAAGAGGCTGTGAAGGTTACTCTAGCCAAACAGAAGCACAAGCTCACCATGTTAACTACAGCAGAGTGGGACAGACTGCATAGGCTCGAGACCCTCCTTAAACCATGCAGGTAAACACCCACCAACTGTTTTTAAATGTATTGTACTGAATATCACTATGACTATAGTATAAAGTTGCTACTGTTTTTAATCTACTATTAATTGGCACAATAATTAATCACTTTCCTAAACTATCCTCTGCAGATATGTGACTGGGCTCCTTGGGGGTGAGACTTATGTCTCGTGCTCTGTTGTGTTACCTGCTCTCAGCCACCTGACCCACACCATGAAGGTCTCAGATGACGACCCGGCCTATGTGGTGAGGTTCAAGGGTGCCTTTAAAAAGGACCTGTCTGAACGCCAAGATACACTCAACCATGGATGGCTCAGGGTGGCTACAGCACTCGACCAACGCTTTAAGGTAACATGTGTAATGGTCTTCTTTGTTTTTCTTTTCTCTTGCTTTTTGACCCCCTTTCCCCTGCCCCCCCTCTTCTTCCCTCCCCCCTCTTTCTTTTTATGGGAACAATGTATGAAAATGAATTTCACCCATCGTTCTACTCTGTAAATCTGTCATGTGACAATAAACCTGATTCTGATTCTAAGGACCTAAAGTGTCTACCAAGAGGAGAGCGAGGAGGGGTGTGGACCAGCATTGAGGCACTGCTGCGAAAAGAACCAGACAGAGCCACTCCAGAACCCACAGAGGAGCCAGCAAGGAAGAGGAGCATCCTGCTGTTTAATTCAGACTCTGAATCAGAGGATGAAGAGGGGCCCAACGGGGCTCTGGCCCGCTACAGGGCAGAGCCCACCATCAGTGAGACAGACTGCCCACTGCAGTGGTGGTCCACTCATGAGGGAGCCCATCCACAGCTTTCTGCCCTGGCCCGCAAGTATCTGGGCAGCCCTGCCACTTCTGTCCCTTGCGAAAGACTTTTCTCACTGGCAGGTAACATAGTTCAAAAGAAAAGGGCAGCCTTGAGCTCTGAAAATGTGAACAGGCTAGTTTGTCTCAGCAACTGGCTGAAAGAGAAGTAGAAGAAGTAGTCATAGAGGTATCCTGAGGCCAATGGGCTTGTTGTTACTGAAATGTTGATCAAACAGTGGCCTAAGCAACAATTTTATTTTTCATCAGGATATTGGAAGAATAGAAGGGATTGAGGTCAATTACTGGCACTTTTTTTTATTTTATTTTAAATGGAGCACTTTATGTTGAACTATGTATTATGTTGTTAGTGCAACTGGCACTTTATGTTGAACTATGTATTATGTTGTTGGTGCAACTGGCACTTTATGTTAAACTCTTTATTGTTTTGGCCAAGGTTATTGAGAGAGTTGGACTGAAATTAATTTTATTTTTTTTAAACCAGCTGTTGGTAAATCAACAAAGTCTGTTATGGCCTCTGAAGAACAGAAAGATGTTTTCTAATAGTCAGGGTTTCCAATGTTCTGAATGTACTTGAAAGTATTGTGTTTTACTTAAAAGTAATTATTATAAAAGTAAAGTATTATAGTTTACAGAAGGTCTACCTACCTAATGTCAAAAATTGCACTGGTCTGTTGGACGTGAACAAAAATAAACTATTTTTGTTGCTTAAGCTTATGTATTCAGTCATTATTCAATGGTATACTAAAAATCCATGTGAAAAAAATTACTTCTCACTGTTCTCAGGTCAAATATTTATGTGATTAAAATGTGATTAATTTCGATTAATTAATTACAAAGCCTCTAATTAATTAGATTAATTTTTTTAATTGAGTCCCGGCCCTAATATTTATCCTTCAAACCACGTACTGTATACCTAATTTTTTCTAAAGCTAATCCCAACATCACCTCTCTAAGCCAATGAACATAGGCAGGAGGGTTCTTCTTCTTCCAGTTCAACAATATCAGATGGCGGGCATACAATGATGCATAAGCGATTGCATTTCTGTGCGTGTGGGACAACTTCAGTTCGTCCCTAACTACACCAAAGATAGCTATTAAAGGATCAGGCTGCAGTGTTTTGCCAGGTATCGCTGAGAGGGATTGGAAGATTGAAGACCAGAAACCATGTAAAGACGGACATGACCAAAACATGTGTCCCAAAGAAACAGGAGAATATTGACACCTACAACAGTTTGGTACAACATTAGGGTATAATGTAGACAATCTATCATTAGAATAATGCAACCTGTGGACAACCTTAAATTGGATCAAGCCATGTCTGATACAGAGAGAGGATGTGTGTATAAGCTGTATGGCATTGTCCCAGGTGTCTTCTGGTATATCTTCTCCAACTTCTCCTTCCCATGCTGCCTTGGTTATGTCCCATGTACGAGGACAGCTATTTAGAATTAATGCATATATTTTTGATATTGCTCCTTTATTACGTGGATTTACATTAAGGACTGAATGCAATAAGTCTTTATAGGGTGGATATGGATACCCTGGGAAGTATATAGAGACAAAACTCTTCACACAAAAAGTTAAATGATGCAAAGCTATCATCGGTAAAGAGATATTGAAAGTAGTCCAAGCCACTTCTATGCCAAACTGCAAATGCCTGATGCATTTGAGATGGTGCAAAAAGATGATTAAACATTATTGGAGAGAAGCTAGATATATTTGTCTAAAATAGACCTGTAGTTATATTGAAAAATAGCCTTAATTGAACCTGCCATTTTTTATGATTTGTTTCGCCCCTGGATATACTCTTAATTCTGCCATCTGATCTAATAGCGACTGCCAGCGGTTCAATCGCAATGTCAAACAAGAAGCCCTTCTTGTTCAACATTGCTATTGACAGAAATAGATGACAGACAGCAACCCTGTCTTGTACCTCTGTGAAGTGGAAAGTATTCTGAAATCAAGCCATTTGTTCTGACCGCAGCCATAGGCGTTGAATACAGAAAAAGGGCCCCAGTCCAAATTTTTGTAAAGTTGTGAAAAAATAGGTCCATTCAATTCTATCAAACGCCTTTTCGGCATCAAGGCTTAGAATAACTTCAGGTTGTACTATAGAATGGGGGGAAAAATAACACATTAAATAACCTTCTCACATTAAAAAATGATTGCCGACTTCCGGTCGGAACACCGTCATGATGGCCGCATAGCGAGGGAGCTCCCGGCTGAACCAGAGCAATTAGAGAAATACCCCCATTTAAACCAAACAAATAATTCAAAAAACGCAGAGAAAGGGGTTAAAAAGCGATATCACCACTTTGAGCAGTAAACGTCGTCTGAAGACAAGTGGGAGAGACAGACGGAGCGCAGCAACAATTAGCAGCTAACAGGTGTGAGCTAGCAAACAACGCGGTGCAGTCCGGAGAAATGGCCGACTTGGAACTGATTCTGCAAGAACTAAGAGGATTTCGCCAAGAAAACAAAGGACAACTAGAGACAATAAGAGAGGAAATTATAAAGGCGACTACCAGACTGGACGAGGCGGAAGGACGAATTGAGAAAGCAGAAGAGAGGATCCAAAACACAGAAGACGTCATCACGGCCATGCTAAAGCTACACACCAAGCTGGAGGACAAGCTGCTGGACCTGGAAAGCCGCTCCAGGCGTGAGAACATAAGGATTTATGGGGTACCGGAGGGGTCCGAGAAGGAATCAACCACGATGGTTTCATTTGTGGAAAATTTACTCCGCGAAGGTCTCGAGCTAACGCACGACATGCCCGACCTGCAGATTGAAAGAGCTCACCGGTCGCTGGGACCGCAGCCGCCGGGGGACGCGCCGCCACGCTCCATCGTAATCAAGTGTTCAAGTTTTAAAACAAAAGAGACAATACTCCGCAAGGCATGGCAGAAGAAGGGGTTCACCTGGCAAGAAAACCGCATAAACCTGGATCACGACTATCCACCTCTAATACTCAAGAAGAGAAGAGAATACACAGAGATCCGCAAAATACTGAAGGAAAACAGAGTTCAGTTCCAGACCCTCTTCCCTGCCAGGCTGCGCGTGAGACACGAGGACGGAACCAGAACCTACGAGACGGTAGAGGAGGCGTCAGAAGACCTGCTGAGAAGAGGCTACGCTGTGACAACCACCACCGCACCTCCGTTGACGCTCATGGAGCAGGTGCAGCGGCTCTCCTGGACGAGAGTGGACAGACGAGCAAAGAGGGGACCAGCCGACCGGGACCAGAGCTACAAGGAGAAGCTCCGAGCCTTCAGGAGAACATCACCGACCCCCTCCGGGACTGGAAGGATTTAACCCACGCCAGAGGACGGCGGACTAAAAGGCGAATTTTTTTTTATAATGTGCTGACTATAATAAGTGGTTAAAATACACTATTGGTTCACTCGGGGCCAATTTCTTCACTTTGGACTTTTTTTTCTTTCTCTTTTTTTCCGACATGCGGCTGTTGCAGGTAAGGGCCTCTTCCTCCGGACTGAGGAGGGAGACTGTTTCCTTCGAGCCACCTCGGGAGGCTCAACAGGGTCGGACTATCAGACCCCTACATAGGGAGTCACACGGACAAATTGTGTTCAGTTTGATGCTGTTTAGCGTGTTAGTTGTTTATTCCCTGCTGGTTCTTGCAGGGAGGGGGAAGCGCACCGGGTTTTTTGAGTGGGAGGGAGGGGGAAATCACATAGATGCAAAACAGGTCTTTAAAAATAGCGTCATTTAATATAAATGGAGTACTCAATCCAGTTAAAAGGTGGAAAATTTTATCAAAATTGAAGAAAGATAAAATCCAAATAGCTCTCTTACAGGAGACACACCTCGACGACTCCGAACATGCTAAATTGAATAAATCAGGATTTAAACATGTTTACTTTTCTTCACATGTATCGGGGAGACGTAGAGGAGTGGCGATTTTGATATCCAGTGCGGTAAATTATGAGCACATAACAGAACATAAGGATAGGGAAGGCAGATTTGTTATGGTCACGGGGAAGATAGAAGGTACTGTGATAAGTCTCCTTAACGTGTATGTGCCGCCGGGCAGTGACTGGTCCTTCTATAAACATATGGTTGATTTAATGACAACAAAGAGTCAAGGGATTTTAATATGTGGCGGAGATTTTAACATCCGATTAAATCCCAGAATTGACTCATCTAACGGGAAATCTGACGCAAGAAACATCAGCAATAGATTAAACACTTGGATGCGTGAAGTGGGGATTGTGGACGTATGGAGAGAGATAAACCCGACGAGCCGAGACTACTCACATTACTCGTACGCTCACAATGTTTACTCACGCATCGACTACTTTTTTATGCTTAAAGGAGATCTTTTCAGGGTGGGCAACTGTGAAATAGGACCTAGTACTATTTCAGATCACGGTCCCATCTATATGTCAATCCATCTGAATAATAATAAGAAATCCACTCTCTGGAGACTGAACTCAAGCATTCTGAATAACCCAGTTATTAAAGATAAATTGAAAAGCGAAATTAAATTGTATTTGGAAAACAACGATAATGAAGAAGTGAACCCACCTATTCTCTGGGACGCATTAAAAGCAGTATTGAGGGGCAAAATAATAGCCATCTCCTCATATGAGAAGAAAATTAGGGAGCAAAAACTCAAAAAATTAGAAGAGGACTTGAAGAGACTACAGAAAGAACATGCAAAGTCTCACAAAGATGACGACAAATGTAAGATTAAAGAATTAAAAAAAGAAATGGATGAAATAAATACCCAGGAAATTCAGAAAAAGCTTCTTTTTACAAAGCAACAATACTATGAGACAGGTGGGAAATCACTGAAACTTCTATCGTATAGGTTAAGAAAACAACAAGCGGATAGAACTATATATAAAATAAGAAACTCTGAAACGAAAGTAATAGAAACAAGCCCGGAGAAAATACAACAATGCTTCCAAAAGTACTATAGAATATTATATACACAACCACAGATGAGCAACGACAACCAGATTGATGCCTTTCTGGCCCAGGTAAATCTTCCAAAGGTCACTGATGAACAAAATGGGAAATTAATATCCAAAATAACAAAGGAAGAAATTCAAACAGCAATTAGGAAAATGAAAGGGGGGACGTCTCCAGGGACAGATGGTTTTTCCACAGAATGGTACAAAACAATGCAAGATCAACTAACTCCAACATTATTAAAGACATTTAACTGGGTTTTGGAGAACAAAAATATCCCCCCCTCATGGAGGGAGGCAATGATTTCGATCATACCTAAGGAGGGGAAAGATAAATTGGAGTGTGGAAATTACCGTCCTGTAAGTCTTTTAAATAATGACTATAAATTATTCACCTCCATATTATCCAAACGAATAGAGTTGTTATTACCATTATTAATACACAAGGACCAGACTGGCTTTGTCAGACAAAGACAGACCCAAGATAACATCAGGAAAACACTGCACGTTATGAGACAAGTCACACATCAAAAACTGGAAACACTGATATTAAGTTTGGACGCTGAGAAAGCATTTGACTCAGTGAGGTGGGCATTCTTATATAAAGTACTTTCAAAATTTGGCTTCCATACAACTATAATTGACACGTTTGCAGCACTATATAACAAACCAACAGCTAGAATCAAAATCAATGGAAACTTAACCAATTCATTCACTTTAGAAAGAGGGACGAGGCAAGGGTGTTGTGCGTCGCCGCTCCTCTTCGCCTTGTTTATAGAACCCATGAGCCAACTAATTAGGCAGAGGAATGATATAAAGGGGGTAACAATGACATCTGGGGAACAAAAACTGGCCCTATTCGCCGACGATTTATTGATAAGTATAGCACAACCTACTCAGACACTACCAAAACTGATGAAATTGTTAGAGGAATTTGGTTTAGTTTCTGGTTATAAAATTAATATTAATAAAACCCAAGCATTAACATTTAATTATGACCCTCCACCTTCAATTAGGACCATGTACAATTGGAAATGGGATGCCGAGTCCATTAAATATTTGGGTGTCTCATTACCTAGGGACTTCACAAGACTGTATAACTTCAATTATGGCCCACTAAATTCAAAGATAAAAACCGATATACAAAGATGGAACGTTATTCCCTTTTTAAGTTTAAGCTCCCGGATAGAGTCAATCAGGATGAATATTCTTCCACGGATGTTGTACCTTTTTCAATGTTTACCAATTAAAATACCATCTAAACAGTTCTTAGAGTGGGACAGAGTAATAGCGAGGTATCTGTGGCAAGGGAAAAGGGCCAGAATCAAATTTAAAACATTGCAATTAAGAAAAGAAAAAGGGGGAATGGGCCTTGCCTGTTTACAGGATTACTACCATGCAGCTCAGTTGAGGCCTTTAGTTTGCCTGTGCTCGCCTATGTATGATGCAGCATGGAAGGAAATTGAAGGAACGATGATAAAGGGAATTCCAATAACAGCTTTATTAAGTGACAATAAATTACAAGAAGAACAGGAGATCCCAGACGACTCTATAACAAGTAGCCTCCTGAAGTCCTGGCAGGAAATAGTCAAAATTTGCAGATTAAAAGACACATCTAAGATTATGAGGTGGTGTGCCTATGACTCGGACTTTACGCCAAATAAAACCGACGGCAGATTTAAGACATGGATCACAAAAGGCTTAACTACCTATTATTCGTTTGTCCACAAGGCGACATTTCAGAGTTTTGAGGCCCTACAGAAGGATCATGGTCTAGGGAGAGACGAGTTTTTTAGGTACCTGCAAGTGAGAGATTATTATAACAAAAATATTAAAGAGGCGTTAAGAAAAGACGAATCAGGGTTCATGGAGGTATTCTTATCATTAACTAAGTCCAGATCTTGCAACAAAATTATCTCCAAATTATATAACGTCATACAACTAGCCAAACAAGAGAATACAGAATACATAAAGAGGAAATGGGAAAAGGAAATAAGGATAATTATTACACAGGAGAGTTGGGAGAAAATATGTCAACTACAATGGATCTCAACCGGGTCAAACACCTGGCGGGAGTTCTGTTGGAAAAGTATAACAAGATTTTTTATCACACCCATCCAGAAGCGTCATCAGGGTAGCGGGGATGCTTGTTGGAGACTCTGTGGGTCTAATGGAGCCAACCACTTCCATATCTTTTGGGACTGTCAAGTAATACAATCTTACTGGGAAGAGATCCACAAACATATTAAAAATATATTTAATGTGAACATTCCATTAAAATGTGAAACTATGTTTTTGGGCAATATAATGTTTGAAACATGGAGCATAAAAGACAAAAAACTGCTGACCATATTGTTGGCAGCAAGTAAGAAATGTGTCACTAGGAAATGGTTAAGAGTGGAACCTCCCACCATCGACGAATGGATTGAAATTGTTTATGAGATTTATGTTATGGAGAAGATTTCTTTTTCCCTCAAGGTTGAGAAAGACATTTTTTATAGGATCTGGACCAAATGGACTGAGTATGTAAAACCAATCAGATCTGATTTTATCTGATTATACTTGTGCTTTGTGTGAACCTACCCTCTTCTATTTATTTTTTATTTTTTTTATTTTTTATTTTTTTGTGAATGGAGTATAGATTACATGTAGGGGTGCGCTCCCCGGTTTTGTTGTTTTTGTGTTATTGCTTCCACCTGGTTTGGGTCCGTGGGAGAAAGATCCAGAAGGGCAGAAGGTACAACATCATTGTATCCTTGACAATCTGAGTAAATGTATGTGTGAAGTGATGTATGTGATGGATGTCTGCCTTTCTGAATAAAAAGAGAATTTCAAAAAAAAAAAAAAAAAAATGATTGCCATCCAGGAATAAAGCCTGTTTGGTCCTCATTAACAATGGTGGGAATAATAGGGTCTAATCGCTGTGCAAGGGCTTTAGTTAACATTTTATAGTCGTAGAACAGAAGACTGATTGGCCTTTATGAGCTACACTGTACAGGATCCTTATCTTTTTTTAGTAATTCTGAAATCGTGGCCTGGGTAAGCGTTTGCCGTAATTTCCATTGGCCAATGATTCATCATAGACTGATTTTAGGATAGGTGTGAGTTTCGAAGAGAATTCCCTGTAAAACTTAATGGGGAATCCGTCCGGACCTGGCGCCATTCCCGTTCAAGACAACTTGATGGCTTTCGCTATTTCCCCAGGCAACAATGGCTGCTCTAGAGATGACTGAGCATCTGAAGAAAGTTTTGGGATATCCAGGGAATCGAGAAACGAGTAGATTTCCGACGACCTAATATCTACCTCCGATTGATTTAGGGTAGAATAGTATTGTTTAAATTCCTGGGATCATTTGCTCAGCTGACTGCTGTCTAAGTTGAAATGCAAGGAGCCTCCTCGCTTTATCTCCGTGTTCATAATAGACCTGTCTGGATTTTAAAATATTTCTTCCGCTTTCCATGTCATAAGTGTATTGAATTTGGTTTGCAACAGTCATTTTTCCTTTAAAAAATCTGGCATAGGCAAAAGGGCACTGCGTCTGTCAATACCTGCAATTTTGTCAGCCAGCTCTTTAAGTTGTTTGGAACGCTCTTTGTTATTATGTGCCACATAGGAGATAACCTGTCCCCTAATGTAGGCTTTCATAGACTCCGACAAGACACCCCTTGACACATCCTGTGTCAGGATCCCTGTGTTTTCCTTTTTGTTCCCTCTTTTGCTCCCCTTTTGTGGGAGTATGTTTTTTATTTAGTTTTCCTGGTCCCCATTGGAGATGGCCTCGAGCTGGGCGGAGTCGGAGTTCTCCTCAGCATCTGCACACCTGCCTTCTATCAGCAATCAAGCCTTTACCACCACTCACAGTATTTAAGGACCGGTCTTGCACTCCATTCCTTGCCAGATCATCAGTTTACCCATGTGGCATTGTGCCTTGGCTCCTTCTTATTCTAGAAGTTTTTTTGCTGTTGCCTTCGGTTTGCTTACCTTTGTCTCTCTGTGTGCAGAATCCCGGTCTTCAGCCACCATCCTGCCTCACTCCTAGTTCCCTGAACTCCGCTCCGCCCCAGGTTCTCCAGCACATCTCCCCTGCTCTCAGTTGCCTCTCCAGACCCCGCTGAACCTCAGCTCAGAACCACTACTGGACTATATTCCATTCATCTACGTGGCTTCCTCCGCTCTGGATTCCCTCTGCTTTGACCTCTGTGCCCAAAAATAACTATGTGAACTATTTGAGTCATTTTTGGGTCTAAATTCTGCCTAAACCCTGGCAGCAGAGGTAAACTGGACCGAGGAAGCCCTCATGGCTGCATTCCCAAAGGGTTTAAGTGACCAATTAAAAGATGAATTAGTATCTCGTGATATATCTAATAACTTGACTTCCTTGATCGCCTTGTCTAATAGGATTGACAACCGTCTACGCTCCAGGAAACGAGAAAAATAATTCAGCCCAAACTCCCAGACCACCCACACTGCCACCTCCCTTTGAGCTTCCATCTACCAGCCCTCCTCAGAAAAACCCGAAGGATGAACCCATGCAGCTCGGGCAAGCCTATCTGACCCCAGAGGAGAGACTGAGGCGACAGCAGGCTGGTGAGTGCATGTATTGTGGAAAGAAGGGACATTTCATTGCCACTTGTCCTATTCGGTCAAAAGGGGCAGCCCATCAGTAAGCTTGGGGGTACTGATGGGTCAAGCCGCAACTCCCCCAGATAACAAAGTCACGTTTTCAACTCTCTGCTTCTCTTAACTGCTAAGCTGTTACTCTACCTCTCCTTGCTCTGGTGGATTCGGGGGCTGAAGAAATTGTTTTAGACCAGGCCTTAGCAGAGCAGGCTAGTGTACTGCTGGAACCCCTGTATGAACCTCTGAAATCGGTGGCAGTGGATGGGCGTCTGTTGGCTAAGGTAACACAGAGTTTCTTACACTCATTCTCTCAGGAAACCAACGGGAAACTATGCAATTCCATGTTCTGTCTGCACCTACTACTCCTCATCCTTGGGCACCCTTGGCTGATTAAACACAATCCCTATATAGACTGGAAGAATGGTAGAATTGAAAGCTGGTGTTCCTTCTGTCATGCTTCTTGTTTGCAGTCTTCTCTGTCCTCCACAGGGGGTAGCAGTGTTCCCTCCTGCCCTGCACCAGAGTTGCCCGACCTCTCCCTGGTTCCAGAGGAATATCATGAGCTACAACAGGTCTTCAGCAAGTCAAAGGCGATCTCTCTCCCTCCACACCGTCCCTATGACTGCGCTATTGACCTACTACCTGGCGCTCCTCTCCCTTCCAGCCGTCTCTATAACCTCTCCAAACCTGAGCAGAGAGCTATGGAAACATACATTACTGATTCCTTGGCAGCAGGTATCATCCGTCCATCATCTTCACCTCTGGGGGCAAGGTTTTTCTTTGTGGAAAAGAAAGATACCACCTTAAGACCATGTATCGATTTCCGTGGTCTTAACAACATATCAGTCAAAAATAAGTACCCACTGCCTCTGATTGATTCTGCTTTCACACCACTCCAAGGGGCAACCATTTTCACTAAGCTTGATCTGCGCAATGCCTATCATCTGGTGAGAATCAGGGAGGGAGATGAGTGGAAGACGGCCTTCAACACACCTCTGGGGCGTCTTCCAGGCTCTCATCAATGATGTCCTCAGGGATTTTCTGAATCGTTTTGTTTTTGTGTATCTTGTTGATATACTCATTTTTTCCCAGTCCTCAGAGGAGCATCGGAAGCATGTCCGGGCTGTTCTCCAGAGGCTTCTGGAGAACAAGCTTTTTGTGAAAGCAGAGAAGTGCAATTTTCATACCAAGAGAGTCAGCTTCCTGGGGTTCATCATTGAGGAGGGGCAAGTGAGTTTTGACCCAGAAAAGGTGAGAGCAGTAGCAGAGTGGCAAGTTTCTGAAAACCGTAAGCAGCAGCAGAGGTTTCTTGGTTTTGCAAACTTCTACAGAAGATTCATTCGTTAGTCAAGTGGTATCTCCACTAACCCGTCTCACCTCTTCCAAGATCCTGTTCAAGTGGACCCCTGAAGCTGACACTGCCTTTTCCCGGCTGAAGACCCTGTTTACCTCAGCACCTGTCCTTATTCTTCCAGATCCTACCCAACAGTTTGTGGTAGAGGTGGATGAATCTGACAATGGAGTCGGGGCGGTGCTCTCTAAGAGACAACTGACTTCACTCGTGTGCCTTCTTCTCCAGATGTCTGTCCTCTGCTGAGAGGAACTATGATGTAGGAAACCGGGAGTTGTTGTCGGTGAAGTTGGCTCTGGAGGAATGGCGGCATTGGTTGGAGGGTTCGCAAGTCCCTTTCCTGGTTTGGACGGACCTTTCCTACATTCGACTCCTACAGGAGCATTGCTAACAGTTTTCGTGGGGGATTTCAACTGTTTCTGCAATTGTTCCTTCTGTGGTCAGTGCAATTTGGGACTGCCCGGTCGAGGAGTTCATGGCCGTGCCCACGACAGTGGACAAGTGGAGGTCCATCGCAGAGCAATTTCAGGAGAGGTGGAATTTCCCTCTCTGCTGTGGAGCTCTGGATGGGAAGCATGTGGTGTTGAAGCCCCCCCCAACTCTGGATCACAGTTCTTCAACTACAAGGGAACATTCTCTATTGTTCTCTTGGCAGTTGTCGATGCCAATTACTGCTTCAGAGTAATTGATGTTGGGGGCTGCGGGAGAACCAGCGATGGAGGTATCCTGGCCAACTCTGCCTTTGGACAGGCGATTCACACTGGAACCCTCCACTTGCCTGCTGACCAGCCTCTACCAGCAGCTGAGCACCGAGGACCTCAGCCTCACTGTTTTGTTGCTGATGAGGCCTTTTTACTCAGGAGAAACCTCATGAGGCCATTCCCTGGACGCATCCTCCCCAGAGACAAGAGGATTTTCAATTACCGTCTGTCCCAGGCCCAGTTGGTGGTGGAAAATGCCTTTGGCATCCTTGTGTCTCAGTGTAGGATGTACCACCGCGTCCTTGAGGTCCACCCGGAAGTTGCAGAGAAATGTGTGATGGCGACCTGTCTTCTTCACAACTTCCTGCGGATGACAGCCCAGACACTTGGAGTTGGGGGGAACATCGCAGGGAGTGAGGTGGAGCCACTGCCAGGTCTGGGAAGAGTTGGAGCAAACAACTCTGCGAGAGAGGCCATCAGGGTTTGGGAGACCTTCACAGCCTTCTTCTCTGCAGAGGGAGTGGTCCCGTGGCAACATAACATCTAGTGCACAAGCACCCCAAAAACTGCTCTTTTAAGAGCCACCCAAATACAACTATTGAGCAATAATCCTGAAATATAACTACCACAATTTATGTATACCAGTCACTGTGCATGTAACATCAATTCATACCATACTGACATATCTGATATTATACCATTAAACTTCCTTTATTTACTTTAACCTTTATTTAGAAACTGGCCAGTCTACTCTTCAATCTCTCATTGCACTTGAAAGAATATATGTGAAAGAATGACATGAGAAATATAAAGTCAATAAAATATATTTGTTTATATAAAAATACATTAGTAAAACAACAACAATAACAACAACAACAAAAAGCGGAAAAAAAGAGGAGCATTCCCTCCATAGGTTATCACCCCAGCTACTCAAGAACTTCCTAATTTAAACTGATTGGTGTCGCTTCATAAATTAAATTAAATATTTGTGGATTTGGAATTTAATGTATTCCCTTTGCTGGGGTGGCAGCCTATGGAGGGAAGGAGCCATGCTGCTTAAGAACTGCTCCTCTTCTCTCCAGGCAGGTGGTGGTGGTGGTGGCAGGGGGGCTGGTGCCCTTTGGAGACTCCTTATGAGGAGTCCCTCAATTAAACTCTCTCTCTTTCTCTCTCTCTCTCTCCCCGACATCCATCTCCTTCCCTCTCTTCCTCTTCCTTGTCCGTGCACCTGTATGAAATCAAAATCACAACATTCAGTCAGTGATATAGTTTGTAAAGGTTAATTTTCTATTTGGACTTGAGCCCTACAAATAAACACCATTCAACTTTTGTACAGTACATACCACTGGCTGAAGCAGCAGGAGGAGCAGCAGGAGCTGTGCCCTCGCTGTCACTCAAGGATTGATCTATAAACAAATATTATTATTATTTTATGACCCAAAATTATTCTACAATAGGGGTACATATAATTTGAAATGTAATGGAAACAAATGTAACAGAAACAATACATAAAGAAATGGGTCTATTGCCTACTGAAATTGAAACAGTTTTTACATGTACTGTGACATTGATACTGCATATGTGTCTGTCTTCACTTAAACAACCGTCATAAACTCCTGCTGATGGCCCTGCTTCTCCTGACGGCCCTGCTTCTCCCTCACCATCTAAACTCAAAAATGTGTTCTCTGCGGTCCCGTCTTCCTCGAACCCCCCAACCATGTTGCCACTGGTTTCTCTGGGAGTGGTGAAGGGGTTCGAGGACAGACAGGACCGCAGAGAAACACCACTTTTTAAGAGGTCCTCCTTTCTCCTTCCCTCTTCTTTTTCAAATAGGTGTCCCTCAGCCCCTTCCACTTTTTACGACACACCTCAACTGCAAACACACACACACACATGCACACACAGACATACACTTTGTATAATTAGCATCTAACCAAATTAAATATTCAGATAATGAAAACATTCACACATAAACTGAAACTGGTATCCTGCCAAGCGGGACAGTCTGCTGTGCTAGTGCTAACCAATGCTAATGTTTCATTCACAAAGAAACACAGTCAGTAACGTGGTAAAACAAGCCACGGATAGTCTCAGAACTTACCAGAGAGTCCCACCTCTACGCTTACTTTGCCCATGCCTCTTCCTTCTTATTTCGGTCCCTGTAGAAGACAGCAGCCTTGTCATAGAGCACCGGGTGTCCACACACTGCCACATCAACTTCTCCTCCATGTTTGTGTGCACTTACGTGCTTACGTCACGGATGTGACGTCGGGAGAAACTCGCTGCTGATTGGATGTCGCCTGAAAGTTCAATTTTTCCAACTTTATTCGCGCCACTTCAGATGCTTCATTCGCGTCGGTCCAGACGCTTCATTCACACCGCCTGATATAAAATCGCATGTTATCGCGCCATTTACATTCATTTTCTATGTAGACTTGCTGCTCAATTCGCGTCAGACGCTTTTGGTGTGAACGCCACATTAGAGCTGTATTGGACTAGTCAGCATCATTATATTGAGCACAAGTGAATCCAAACAAAAAGGTTCATCCTCTCATCATTTTGCTGTCAGCAAGGTGTTTGGAGGGTGTTTCAGGTGTGGTTTGACACTTTGTTGGGAGCAAAGTGAGGACTTAAAGATGACCATAAATGCTGCATTCAACACCAAGTGCTTACACAAAAAAAATCATTAACTTCAGTTTTTGAGAGTGATCTTTCTTTAATTGTTTAAGTGCTGCATTGTGTTTCTATCTTTTGGTTTTTAAATGTGACTATGATTGGAGGTGTTGTTCTCAGTCACTAAAAGAATTGCAAAAGGAGCTCTCCACATTTTTGACTGTAAAGGTTCATGGACACACTGAACTGAGGTGAAATTAAACTCTTGACCTACTTGTGTATGTGTTTGATTGTGCTGTGTTTGTGGCAGAGGATGGACACCACATCATGTTTTGAGCCTTGGCTTCTTTCCAGGGTCACTGCCCACAGTTCAGAGGTCAGAGTTCGCTGGGCCACCATGGACACCAATCCCTTTTTCACCTTCAGCCTGTGGAACAGTCGATGACAGCAAGCATTATTAGTAACAAAATCCCCACAAATCAATGTGCTCATATAAAGCATTTTGTGTTTACCTGATGACAACAAATTCAGAGCTGAAGTTAGCTCTCAGATTCACAGACACCCTGATTGGCTGTCCTATCAGGACTGGCCCCCTGTGATAGCGAATCAGGACATGTGGGTCCAAATTAAGCTCTTCCTCCTCCTGCATGTTCAAACAGGCTACTTCTTCTTTGGTCCTGCTGTTCCCCCTTTCCTTCTCTTCCTCCTCCACATCCCTCAGGGTCACTGCTTTGATATGGAACAGCTGCCTCTGAGACTGATCCACTCTGTCCTCTACACATCTGGATGGATGAAGAAGGACACTGTCATGTTGGCAAATGAGTCAGGCTGAAATAAATTTGGGAGCTGCATAGACATAATTCAGAGCCTAAATAGTCTTTCTACAATACAAGAACAGCATATTCTCCTTAACATACCCAGGTTGTGTAAGCTTTCGGTTGTCCATTGTGTCGAAAGAGGAGTAATACAGCTGTATTTGGTTTCTCGCAGGGCCTCGTTGGTATCTGAGGGCCCGTGGAACATCCCCTTCGGTGCCCTCATTAACACCTGGATAGTATCTGAGTGAAGGGATACATTTATCTGTCACACATGCAACTGATAAATGAGTCAATATTGCCTAAAATTCATAGGAGAAAAAGAAGGATCTATAGAAGGATAGTTTAGTGTAGATCCATTGTTTTAAACAGATTTCCCTGCCAAAACCAAACTTCTTTCTCTTGGCTGAAGACAGATTTATGCAAGACCATTTTCTTACTGTTGTCTGCGAGGTTTTCTTGTACAAGTGTTCAAAGTTGGATTTGGAAAACTCTTCACTGGGTTGGTGACAAATAAGGGTTGAGCAATTCAAAAATATCTTTAAAAATTGTTTTAAAAGTAGCATCAGTCTTATTACTATGTACATTTTGTATTTCTGTTGGTTTTATGTATTTTTATGAAATGACATTTGCAACATTTTTTTACCAAAAGTAAGACTTAGAGCTACTGAAAATGTTTAATGATGTAACCACAAAAGAATGATATATTTAATTTACTATTATCCACCTCCAGTGTATTTAAGCGTAAAAATAATGACTTCATTTTAAAACATCAAATGAGAGGAGATTTCTACATCTACATTTTAATGCATTTTGGCAATACTGAGCAGAACATATCCTAAAAACAAACATTTTTTCTAAATAATTTGTGACAAATTATATAAAATTTGATACCATAGTGTTGTGTTGCAAGAGTGGATTACATTTATTTCACATTTTAGTCCAAATTTATTTTCCTATATATAATCAGATTTTTATGGAAAAAATACTGGTTACACCAATTGTCAATGTGTTGCATCAATTGGTGTAACCAGTATTTTTCACAAAAATCTGATACACTGCCTGACCATGTTCGTTCTACAGTCAAACACATTGTTTGTTGAAGAAATAGACACTGAAAATCAAATATGACAACAAGGTTCAGTGAACTTGGTTTTTCATGTTCTCACAGTTTAGAAAAAGCAACATCTGACAACAATAAATGAAAGGGTAAACTCTTGTATTATATTTTAAAACCAGTCAATAAATAATCAGCTTTTGTTTGGTATGCATCCTAGATTATTGGTATTAGTTGGTCCTAATAAGTACAATAAATAAGCATGGTCTTTGCACAGGACATTTGCTCATATGGGGACAATGGGTTTATTTTATCGTATAACACATTTAATTCACCAGTGTATAAAACGATTTATTCCAATGCCTGAAACACTGATGTGCAAAAACAAAATTGTAAACAATATTTTCACCCAATTTGTTTAACTTTTTGTAACTGTCTGAATTGTCCGAAATGTCCATACTACAAACTAGGAATGATCTATTTGTCTATCTAAACGTCACACCTCTTGGCCTGTGTGAAATGCTGCAAAACAGTTACGTTCAGATTCCAAGCATAGGAAGACATTACATGTTAAGATTAATATTGTGTAACAAATGTGGTGTAAAATTTGGGTGATAATTACTAACAGTGAATAAAGTATCTGCTAAAAGTTTACTTGATTGTTGACTATTATTTGCTAAAGATAATCAAAACTGAGGGCATTATGTTAAAAGAAGAGATGTATGTGATTCTGCACTTATTGAGTGAATAAGAACATTTGTGATCTGATAAATATAAACTAAAATGTATATGATTAAATAAATTAACTGAAAATGCAGTAAGAAAAACAACTGAATAGTATTGGGATTGAAAAAACCTGCAGTAAACTCTGTTTGAAGCAACCAAACAGTAGCTGACTGATCTGTGGGAAAACCCCAGTGGAAAAATACTGAGGACTAAGGACTGAGTTTCAAAACTGCTGATGAATGAAAAAACTCATGCCCAGAATAAGGTCCGTCAAGACCAAGAGTTTGGTGAAGCAGAAATCAAAATAACGAAGCTGTACCACCATGGTAATAGGTGCCAAGAAGATGAGATAATGTTGTTTTGAACGAAAGCTGATTGGTTGAAATTCACTTGGTTGTGGGGGACTTCACACTTTCCAGCAAAGTTATTAGTATAAATAGAAACCCTGAACTTTGTATCAT
This sequence comes from Scomber scombrus, assembly GCF_963691925.1. Classification (NCBI taxonomy): domain Eukaryota; kingdom Metazoa; phylum Chordata; class Actinopteri; order Scombriformes; family Scombridae; genus Scomber; species Scomber scombrus. The sequence goes on along the minus strand of NC_084971.1, from coordinate 315,866 downwards.
TGTATCATTTCTGCAAAGACACTGTCTGTGTGTTTTGGTTCCGAGTTTTACGGCCGGCAGTAAAACTCTAACTGTATTCAGCTGGATGACTCCTGGTGATTTCAGATTGAATATTTTGAGACTCCAACATCTTTTCAACAACAAAGTATTAGAGATTAATTTGACACTACACACAGAATAAAACTATTCATTGTTCATTATCAGACACATATTCAGATGTTTTAGTTTAAGCAGATGGTCAATGTAAATCAGTTGAAACACATTTTGGTCAAGCCTGAAACAAGCAACTTTTAAGAATCAATCCATTCTATTTCAGATAAGAGCTATAAGAAAATAATCTGTCAGGTTTTCCTGTTATGGATGTCTTAAAAAGTCATCCATAACTACTTTTAGATGTTTCATCAGCATCACAATCAGAAAGATCCTTCACCTCAGAGTTTTCACATAGTATTGCATTGAGCAATCTTTCTGCTTTTGACAGAGAAATGGGCCTTGGAAATTTATCACATAAGAATAAAAAACAAAAGTTCAAGTTTTATTGTCATTCCAACCATATATATAATAATTACATATATAGGAACAAAATTGCGTTACTCTGGATCCTTGTGCTTAAGTGAAATAAAAATAAAACAACAACTTACACACACTTAATTTAAAAAATCCTAAACTAAGACAGACATAAAAGCAGTAGTGATTTATTCATATTGATAATTCTGATGGCCTGTGGGAAGATACTTGAACATTCAGGCTGTCTTTGCTTTAACCGAGCGATATCTCTTGCCAGAAGGTCAAATAAGATAAGTAGATAAGTAACACAATTCTAATTCTAATATACAGTTGATAAAAATATTATCTGACAAGAATTTGTTTGACATATTTTTAAAAGGTGTGTGTGGGCAGAGGGAGCAAGAGAGAGAGAGAGAGAGAGAGAGAGAGAGAGAGAGAGAGAGAGAGAGAGAGAGAGAGAGAGAGAGAGAGAGAGAGAGAGAGAGAGAGAGAGAGAGAACTCCATCATGAGCTTTGAATGTTGTGAGTTTAGAGGTTCTGGTTCAGATATGATGTTATTATATTATAAAGAGGTCAGGTGGTTCAGAGATGATGTTATTATATTATAAAGAGGTCAGGTGGTTCAGAGATGATGTTATTATATTATAAAGAGGTCAGGTGGTTCAGAGATGATGTTATTATATTATAAAGAGGTCAGGTGGTTCAGAGATGATGTTATTATATTATAAAGAGGTCAGGTGGTTCAGAGATGATGTTATTATATTATAAAGAGGTCAGGTGGTTCAGAGATGATGTTATTATATTATAAAGAGGTCAGGTGGTTCAGAAATGATGTTATTATATTATAAAGAGGTCAGGTGGTTCAGAGATGATGTTATTATATTATAAAGAGGTCAGGTGGTTCAGAGATGATGTTATTATATTATAAAGAGGTCAGGTGGTTCAGAGATGATGTTATTATATTATAAAGAGGTCAGGTGGTTCAGAGATGTTATTATTATATTATAAAGAGGTCAGGTGGTTCAGAGATTATGTTATTATATTATAAAGAGGTCAGGTGGTTCAGAGATGATGTTATTATATTATAAAGAGGTCAGGTGGTTCAGAAATGATGTTATTATATTATAAAGAGGTCAGGTGGTTCAGAGATGATGTTATTATATTATAAAGAGGTCAGGTGGTTCAGAGATGATGTTATTATATTATAAAGAGGTCAGGTGGTTCAGAGATGATGTTATTATATTATAAAGAGGTCAGGTGGTTCAGAGATGATGTTATTATATTATAAAGAGGTCAGGTGGTTCAGAGATGTTATTATTATATTATAAAGAGGTCAGGTGGTTCAGAGATTATGTTATTATCACCATTGTCAGGTGGTTGAGGCCAGATGAAGACATTCTTCCCACCCAGCTGTTTCATGCAGCAGCATTCACACATGCTCTGTGACAAGTCACTTTTTCCTTATTAGAAGATAGCATCTAATGGGGAAAATCTATTTGATGTATTTAGTTTGATTGTGTTAGTTTTATTTATATTTATTATATATAAGTAATGAAATAGCTGAAATGTAATGTTGAGTAACATTGCTCATTTAAATGAATTATTGGATTTTTAGGTATTTTAAAGCAACTATATATGTTCAAAATGTGTTTTTTTTATAATACATATTTAATTAACAACATAAACTACTGTTATCTAATGAAATTCACACTATAATCTACTGATATTTGACAAAATTGGACTTTAAAGAGACAGGATTTTAATAGGACTCAAATGGTGTAACTGGTTACACCATCTGACATTTCAAATTTCCCCATTGTGGGACTAATAAGGAATATCTCTATCTACTTGTAAATAGCTTCTAACCTTGATAGGCAGCAGTTGTGATCATCAGGGGTCCTTCTCTGTAAAATCACTTCCTGTTACATGGCCTTCTTCATAATTTTAACAAAATGGCCTTTTAAATGGTGATTGCACTACTACACTTGATGTAGTATACTGACTTACATGAATACCCAGATTAAATTTAATATATAGAACAATAGTGTTCCATTAGCTTTATTTAATATAAAAAAAGTTCTAATGGAAGATCATGCCAAGCCAGTTGATAGGTTGATTGTATGATAGTTTTTATGGTTACACCACATTTTTGCCATAATCCTCTAATATGTTATCTCAGAATGGATTAAAAGCAGAACTTTTATGCTGGGTCCACAGGAAAAGAATGTGTGCAAGTTATTTAAAAATTCATTGTCAAATTTAAACCCATTTTGAGATTTAATTATCAGCATAATCCACTTCTTACAAGTTTCATTCCAAAACAAGCATAACAAATGTCAGTAGTCGTATTAGGGAACCTGAAAAACAAAACAAAATGACTACAGCTGTCAACGCCATGCCCTTGTTGTGACAGAGATAAAGGAGCAACGGTTTGCACAGGAGAAGTTAGACATTGAAAAACATCTTGTCTAAAGCAAAACAGTCAATGGCAAAAGTGGGAAGTAAACAGCCATCTGCATTACGAGCCTGTGGAAGCTGTTTCAGTGTAATAATATTCCAGTAACTGCCTATCCAAATGTAAATTGTCATGTCAGAATACTCATGGCAATAATAACTAAAGAAAAATCCACGAAAGAAAAAAAAAATCAATGATAGATGAACACTCACTCACTTGGCAACCTCTTCTGAATGCAACATACCGTATATCGAATGCACCCTTTTAATTATGGCAGTGTACTAAGCCATCAGTGATCTGGTCACTCATCCCTGTTGCCACAGCACCAGCTGAATGCTGTGCTGCACTGTAGTTGCACTTTTTTTAGTATTACATTTTATTGTTGTATATATATGTTATAATTGCATTTTAGGGTCCTTTTATTTAGTTTTTAATTTTATTATTGTATACATTTGATTTTGTTTTGTTTTTTCTATATCACTATTTTTTTTTAGCTGCTGTAGCAATTAATTTTCCCCACTGTGGGATCAATAAATGTATCTTATCTTATCTTAATGCTGTTGGTTGGATATCTGAGCTTTTGCAAAATGACGTTGTTGCTGCCCAGTGAGAGATGGGGGCTTTGTGATAGTAGAGTTTGTGTCACTACACCACAGTATCTCGAGAATATCTACAGCTTAAAATGTAGTATTTATGAGCAGCAATTAAATCACTATTTCATACCTGTCAGTTGTATGACTACTAAGAAATAGAAGAGTATGTTAATGAGAACAATTGTCAACACTTCCCACTCCCTGGTTTGCTGACCTTGTGGGAGGTTCGTGTTAACTAATGACTAACTTACTAGCTTAATGTTAAACTTTAAAACCTCACCTCAGTGAAGGAGAAGACGCACGCTGACGTTTGACAAAGTTGACGTGATGATGTCCATCCCTCTGCCCCCTTTGCACCCGCCGACGGGATTTAATGTTACTGATCCACTTGTCCAAATCTTGATTTGATTGGTTGGTGTGTTGATTTTTGAACCAGTCACTGGGCAGTGTCAGAGTTATCACGCAAAGTCCTAGAGGAGGCTGGGAAACAGCAAAGTGATGGAGATAAAAGGAAGGAAAGACAAATGGTCAAAGGGATGATGAAAGAGAAACACTAGTTTGAGAAAAAAACTGGGTCTCACCTCTGTGATACAAGAGGCTTTGTGCTCCTGTGTCTCCTTGAATGCATGCAGGGTAATACAGGTCCCTCTGGTGCTAGTGTCACCATGATTGTGAAACAGAACCCTCACACTGAACGTGTCCTGCCCTTGGTCATCCCTATCTTTCTCCACATGCTCTGAGAGAAGGGAGGCTGACAAGGGAGGAGACAGAGGGAGGGCAGGCTCTGATATGAGCTATGGAAAGAGGCAGGCGTTTAGCTAGTTAGGTTTTGCAGTTGTAGTAGTATTTGCATACAATGCCATTCTTGGTCAAGGGGCCCACAAATGTCATTTGTCCTGTCCTTTTCCTCTTACCTGTGTGATTGAGTAAGGGCCAAATGAGGCCTGAAGGCCTGGTCTGGTAGACTGGCTGGGTGGGGGCACCATGAAAATGCTCTGGGAGGAAGAGAAGGGGGTGGAGTTGGAGAAGAGAGGGCCCAGCTCTGCCTGGGACAGAGGGAGGAACTGCCAGGTAGGAGGGATGACTGACATGTGGACCGGCAAGGAGAGAGGGAGAGGAGGCTGGAGCAGAGTTGGAGGGACTGAAGGAAACAAAGAGAAGGATGAAGGTGAAGGAGTATAAAAAAAAGATTTGTTCAAATAGCAGGAAACCTAGCTCAAAAAATAGGCACAAGTATTCTATTTTTGAAGGCAAGTTTAATATTTAAGGAAAAAGGTTGAAAAAAGAACAATATGAGACAGAAGTCATTTGCTAAATGTCTGAAGAGGGAAGAGGAATCAAAACAACAAGGAGCCATTCACACTAACAGCCATTCACAATAACAAAGAAATAAAAACATCAGAAATAAAACGGAAATAAAAACATCTAGACCAGGGATTCCCAACATTTTCCAACTCATGGCCCACTTGAAAATCTCAAAAATGTTCGCGGCCCACCTCGGATAGTGGCCAAATAATGCGTTATCAGACCACTTTTTTTATTTTGATGAGAAATATGGAACATGCAGGAAGTTCCACAGTGCAGGGAGCACTTGTTGAAGTGTAATGTTAAACCTACAGGAACCACAGCACAATTTTATGTTTTCTCTCAAGTGAACAGACAGAGACAATAACACAAGGGCATAAATAATTTAAAGTCCATGTAAAGTAAGAATAAATGTGTTCTGTTCACATAAAATTGTGTTGTTAACCACCCTGCCAAATTTGAATGATTAAAAAAATCGCCAAATATATGAAATTAAGCTTCAAAGTTGTGTAAAAGTCTGCCTCTATCTCTGCTCCCAAATGCTGTGGGCGTGCCCTCCGAGTTAAACCCCGCCCCCTACCAAGTGTCACCTGTCAATCAAAGTCACCACCTTTACCAGAAACATGGACGCTACGTCTGAGAGCTTTCTGCCGCTAGCTTAGCTGCTAGCTCGGCAGCTAACTCGGCGGCTAACTCAGCTAACTGGCTAACTGTAGACTGTAGTAGTAGTAGTGTTAGATATTAACCATAACTCGCGACTAGGCAGGTTAACCACTGAGGAGAGTGGACTCGGGGTCCGCTCTCCTCAGTAGGGGAGGGGCCAAGGTCACACGGGTACGCAACTACGTCACGGCGTACCCTTTTTTTGCAGGCTCAGAAAATCAGGAAAAATGAGAGGGTGAGAAACAGTTTAAGGCTCTATCTCCACAATTCAGTACTGCATAGTTATCAGCCTTTTCACATGTTTTCTGTAATCTGTATTTTCCAACATGTATAATATGTTTAGAAGTAAATCAATAATAGGAGGGCGACCGATCTCTCGTGCTGCCTGGTGTAAAAGTAATATTCGCACTTTAGACAAGGTATATAGTGACACTGGGCTGCGCACCTTTCAAGATATTAGAGACAGGCACAATTTGCCTGCAAACTCGTTCTTCTTCTATCTGCAACTTAGATCATCTTTACAGGCGCATGGTGCTCCGGTACAACAACCATTATCCATTCACCCACTATACAAAGTACTTGCCACTCGAATCAAAAAGAGAGGGTTAGTATCCGCACTTTATCATTTCTTCCTGGAGGCCTCCTATAATGAACTACCACTTGACAGAATATGGAGGTATGATTGCCCTAATTTGGACTCTGATTTTGATTGGTCACAGGTCTGGGCAAATATTACAGAGGCTTCCCGCAACCCCGACCACCAGCAGATCCACTTTAACTATGTACACAGAACATATTTGACCCCTCGCAAACTCCATTGTATGAAGTTGATAACTGATCCCTTGTGTAGCCTATGTTCTATGAAGGCCTCTGGCACTTTTTTGCATATGATGTGGAACTGCCCTCCGGTTTCACAGTTCTGGTCCAAGGTGGCAGCCAAGCTTTCTGAATTAGTATCAGTGACCATACCAGTGACTATACCTGTCCTTTTGCTAAATGATCTGTCACAAGTTAATATTACTAAACTTAAAAAGCGCACTGTACTAGCTGGCTTAACAGCTGCCAAGAAGTTGAGAGCCTTAAGATGGAAACCTCCCCATTCTCTCACCATCAGACACTGGGCACTTACTTTCCTAGATGTAATTTATCTAGAACTGTCAACTGCTAGAATTAATGGCGCTAGTGAGGCTTCCATAAACAACTGGCGTGCAGCAGCTGACGCACTGAAAGAACTTATAAGATAAGCTCAATGAGACTCTAACCTTGTTTTTCCTGAATGGGTTGTGTGCGTGTGCGTCAAATCAGATCTATACTCCATAGGGTGCTAGAGAGCGTACCACTGTTAGTGTGCTGTTGGGGTGGGGGGTGGGGGGTGGTGCCCATTTTCCTTTTTTCTTTTTTTCTTTCTATTTTTTACTTATTTGTTTTTTTATATAATTTTTATGCACATTTGTTTTGGTTTTTCTTGCACCTTATTGAAGTGCAAGGTTACACTATCACTATTATTATTATTTTTGTTGTTACAGTCAAATTTTGTACTGTCTCTATTGTCATTAATGAGTCATGTTTCTTGGTTGTAACTTGTATTCTTTAAATAAACATTTGATCACAAAAAAAAGAAGTAAATCAATTAATTCCAAGATTATTAACATTCGAAACCAAATCATGGCTTCTGCTGGTGCAAGTGACTTCTCTTCATCGACTCAGTGCCATACTGCCATCACCCTCTCCAATTTCGCTCTCCCATTTTAAGTTATGAGCTGCAAGAAGTAGTAAAACAGTTAAGCTACATGTGCTCTTTACCCAATGCCCACCAAGTTGTTTAAAAGTGCTCTCAACTGTTTAGTAAATGATGTCCTTGAAATAGTTAATACCTCTCTACTCTCTGGAATCTTCCCCACAGCTCTCAAACACACTATTGTTACACCACTGTTAAAGAAGAGCAATCTTGATCCATTTCTCCTAGAGAACTATATACAAATCTCAAACCTACCATTCCTGGGGAAAATTCTTGAAAGGGTTGTATATCAACAATTACACGTGTATCTGTCATATAACAATTTCTTTGATGTTTAGCAGTCTGGTTTTAGAGTTAACCACAGCACAGAAACTGCCCTGGTCAGAGTTGTGAATGATCTTAAAATTAGCTCTGACAACAACAAAGTTACTGTTCTAGTACTTCTCCACCTCAGTGCAGCCTTTGATACGGTTGACCATGTAATACTCCTTAAGCGCCTTGAACACTGTTTAGGCCTTAGAGGCACTGTTCTTAACTGGCTTTCTTCTTACCTTACTGGTAGATTTTTTTCCTGTTGCTGTTGGTGACTCTGAATCAGATGTAGTCAGTATGGAGTCAGTATGGAGTATGGAGTCCCTCAAGGGTCAATTCTTGGCCCTCTACTGTTTAATTTGTATATGCTCCCACTTGGGTCCATCATTCAACAATACAACATATCATATCAGTCCTACGCTGACGACACACAGTTATACATCTGTTTCTGCCAACCACCTTTCCCCAGTGAATGATCTCATCCAGTGCATTACTGAAGTTAAATATTGGGTTAGGGTGAAGGTTAAGTGAAGACAAAATGGAGATTCTTTTAGCAGGTCCGAAGGCTTTGAGGCATCAGATTAGATCTTTGTAACTCCCATATCGGTAAAACCCTGTGAGCATTTCAAAAACTTGGGTGTGATCTTTGATGCTGATCTTAACTTTCAGAAGAGCACATTTCCAGTATCTCTGAGTGCTTTTTATCATTTCAGAAATGTATCCAAAGTTAGATCTTTCCTGTCACATCTGATTCTGAAAAGTTGGTTCATGCATTCATTTCCAGTCGACTAGACTATTGTCATGGACTATTTGCTGGACTGGCAAAGCAAACGCTTAATAAACTCCAGCTTATTCAGAATGCTGCAGCCAGAGTATTAACCAAAACCAGAAGGTGTGAACACATCACTCCTGTTTTAATTTCTCTTCACTGGCTACCGGTAGAGCAAAGAATTGATTTTAAAATACTTCTTATTGTGTTTAAAGCTATGAATGGCCTAGCTCCCTCTTACTTTGTTGACATGCCAGACAGACCCTTGAGATCATCAAATAAAGGTCTCCTCTCAATACCTACAGTAGAATAAATACTATGGCCTTCAGCCATTATGGTCCTACTCTTTGGAATTCTTTACAACATGAACTCAGGTCTGTTACAACAGTGTCTTCCTTTAAAAGCAGACTAAAAACATATCTTTTTTCCTAAGCTTTCAGTTAGGTTAATGGGTAAAACCTCCTTTTTAGAAACAGTATTATATTATTTCTTTTAACAATGATAATATTAATACTTCTTACCCTACTTTCTTATTGTAATACCTTCTCACCTTGAAATTTTTTATGCTGTTTTATATGTTTTTATATATGTAACATCTTCTTATTTTCTGTTTTATTGTATTTGTTTTATATATGTAATGTTAATGTAATGTTATATATTTGTGTCATGTATGATCTTTACTTGTTTTTAAGCACATTGAGTTAATGCCTGCCGTATGAAATGTGCTATATAAATACATTTGATTTGACTTGACTTGACTAAAGTTGAATGAACAAGAAAGATTTCCATAAACGAACATGAGCTGTTGAACCCTTCCTTGATTTTCTAATGTAACACAGACAAAAAAAAGCTTTCATTGTCAAGACTTACCAACTATGGAAATCCAAAAGAGCAGCAGCATCCTTACTCCTCCTGTGGGCCACCACACACACGACCAGCCGACATCTCCCATCACTACAGACCTAATATAGCACAGTTTCATGTCACAACGAGTCTGCTTTGAATCAAAGCAATATTAAAATGTTCTGCATTTGTAATGTTCACCTAGAAGCAACACTGAACACCAGAAGGGTGATAGTTTATCATGTCCAACAATGACCATATTTTCCCAACATAAACCATCTCATATTCAGACCTTAATCATACTTAATCTTCATGGCTTTGGTCTTTAAATGTAACTTCAAATTCTTATTTTACCCAACTTTACTAATACTGTGTGCCATGTGTGGATATTAAAATGCATAAAAATAAACATACAGAGTCCACTGTACACTGTTTCTTCTAATCACGTTGCTTAAGTAAATAACTGATTTCCAGTAAGTAGCTGTAAATAGGGCTAATTTAAATTATGCTTAAGTTATGGATCCAGTATAATTCTCAAGCGAAAATACATTTACTTTTAGAAATACTTTTAAAAAGTTACTGTCTGTCTCTACCACAGCTTTAATGTTTATCCTGAAACACTGAACAGTTAGCCAACAGATTGCAAACAGATGTGTTAAAAAAGTAAGCTGTCTTAATGTTAACATGTAGCTTGTAGTTCAAGATGCATTAGCTAAGTAAATATATGTTGTTAGCAATAATATGATTTCTAATGTTCATTTCAACTGATGCATTCAAAAGAGTTTCATGTAGAACCCAACGAGCAGGTCCAAGGTAGGTGCTCTGTATGTCAGTGTCAAAAACAGAGAGGTTTTATAAGTTAAAAATATATAGGATGGAGGCTGTCAAAATGTGAGAAGGCTCAGATCAGCTCTGCTCATAGACCCAGTGTTGGAATGAAACACCAGGGAACTGAATTTTACAGGATACCAATCAAAGCTTTTGATTGGTATCCCTTCACTTCCCCCACATTTTGTTATGTTACAGCCTTATTCCAAAACTGATTAAATTCCTTTTTTTCTCATCAATCTACACACAATACCCCATAATGACAAATTGAAAAAGGTTTTTTAGAAATTCTTGCAAATGTATTAAAAATAAAAACAACTGAAATATTGCATGTACATAAGTATTCACACTCAATGTGACACTCAAAATTGAGCTCAGGTGCTTCCTGTTTCCACTGATCATTCAAGAGATGTTTCTACAACTTGATTGGAGTCCACTTGTAATAAATTCAATTGATTGGACATGATTTAGAAAGGCACACACCTGTTTATATAAGGTCCCACTGTTGACAGTGCATGTCAGAGCAGAAACCAAGCCATGAAGTCAAAGGAATTGTCTGTAGACCTCCGAGACAGGATTGTATCGAGGCACAGATTTGGGGAAGGGTACAAAAAAATGTCTGCAGCATTGAAGATCCCGAAGAGCACAGTGGTCTCCATCATTCGTAAATGGAAGAAGTTTGGAACCACCAGGACTCTTCCTAGAGCTGGCCGCCCAGCCAAACTGAGCAATCGCCCAGGGAGGTGACCAAGAACCCGATGGTCACTCTGACAGAGCGCCAGTGTTCCTCTGTGGAGATGGGAGAACCTTCCTAAAGGACAACCATCTCTGCAGCTCTCCACCAATCAGGCCTTTATGGTAGAGTGGCCAGACGGAAGCCTCTACTCAGTAAAAGGCACGAAAGCCCACTGGGAGTTTGTCAGAAGGCACCTAAAGGACTCTCAGACCATTAGAAACAAGATTCTCTGGTCTGATGAAACCAAGAGATTGCCAAGCGTCACGTCTGGAGAAAAACCAGACAGTTCAATTCCCAGCTCCTCCAGTCTGGATGTCGGAGTGTCCTTGGGCAAGAAACTGAACCCTGAATTGTTCCCAATGGCTGTACCAACGGTGTGTGAATGTTATTACTAGGGATGCTCGATATTGACTTTTCTGCCGCTATCCGATATTCCGATATTGTCCAACTCTTAATTTCCGATACCAATATCACCCGATACCGCTACATGCAGGCTTTTTACACCAAAACTGTTAGGTAACAACATAACATATCTCCTATTGTGGAATTAACACATTATGCCTAATTGTATTGTGATGCCCCACTGGATAAATGCATACATAAATGCAACATGGCTTTCCAAATGTAAACACTGTCTGTGCAAAATAAGACATCAACTTCAACTTAAGTTATGGAAAAAAGTGCCAATATGGCTTTGCCATATTTATAATGCTGCTTTGCAGTCATTCCAAATTGCAAATTTACTATCCGTAGGACAAACTTGAAAATAGTTCCAAACCAGAGGCATAAGCAGGCGGGGAGTTCCGGTCCTCTGAAATGAGGCCAACGCGGAAGTAACTTAAAACTGCATTCTATCAAAAGGCCACCAGGGGGCGACCGTTTTGGTGTCAAAAGGACTTCCATCTCTATACAAGTCAATGGAGAATTCACCAACTTCTCACTTGATTTCTAACCTCAGTAAACATTTTCAAAATGTGTTTATGGTCTCAATCGCTAGTTTAAAGCCTTCTTCAATGCAGTATGATGTTCATTTGGGACATTTTGGCCTCCCTGATTTTATATGTGACGATAAAGCAGGGTATGCATTAGGGCGTGGCTACGTGGTGATTGACAGGTTGATTGGTTCACAGGTTCAGGAGGGCGCCTCATGCCCCTCCTGATGCCCATATAAGTAGAATCTGTGTTCTTATTTTTCCCAGTATGCACCTGAAATTTTCAAGATGGCGCTGCTCAGATCCGATACTATTGGCCTCCGAGCAGCAGTCTGTCGCTACCCAATGTGAGTCGCTACCCGATGTGAGTCACACATGCGCAGTAGCGTCCTCCATCGTCCGCCATCTTGGACAGTCATGTACGGCAACTCCGCTTGGGAAAAAACGTCTCCAGACTCAAAATGCGATAGGCGAAATAAATAATATATAAATATAAATAGAATAAATCAATTGTATAAATATATAAATATAAATATTTTTCAGAGGTTAAGAGTTAGTATAAGTTAAGAGTAAGTATACATATCATAATACTAAATAATAGTAATGATAATTATATCTATCTACTATCTTATCTATCTATCTATCTATCTTTTTTATTTATATATTTATATTATTTTACATTACATATAATATTACATATTATTTTATATTACATATATATACATATATAACATATATGTTTTTAACATTACATTACATACATATATCTGTATATATCATAGACTTTGAAGGACCAAAGAATTCCATTATGAACATGAACCAAACATTTTTATCTAAAAATACAAAAATGTGTTTTCATCAAATTGTTGTCAGAGATGGAAAAAACAAAAGACAGAGCTTAAACAGGTACATTAGGGAATGATTACAGTATTAATTAAAATATTGAATTTGAACCACATGCTTTATAAAATTAATATAAACAATGGAGGAAACAAAAGACACATGTATGTATAGCTATATGCTATAGCTATATGAAAGATTTTGCATATATTCAAGTAAAGACTTATGTAATCACATAAGAAGTTATGACTGTACTCGTTCATTTTTTATTTTTTTGAACAATATCTTTATTGACTTTTTCCATATACATTGACATAAGTCAAATATGACGCAATATTTGTGACAGGGAAAATACAGAGATTGTCAAAGCCCTCCCTCCCAAACCAACCCCTACCAGTCTTCACCCTCCCCATCCCTCCCCAGCTAATTTATCGCTTCTCCCACAAAAAGCATACAAATTAAAAAAAAATAAATAAATAAAAAAAGATTTTTAAAAATAACAATAATAATAATAAATAAATAAATAAATAAATAAAGTAAAGTATAATAAAAAAGTGGATAATTATAAGAGTGGTAAGGAGTTAAGTACAATAAATAATAATAAAAAATTAAAAAGTTGTATTAAATTAAAGCGGAGGGTTAGAGTACATAGGCAGTAGCAGACAAGACATCAACAGTGGAGTACAGTCTTTTCATCAAATACATAATGTTGGAAAAAGTTATCGATACCAGTTGTTGTTACACCATTAGTGGTCTTTACCCATCCGACCGTGTGATGTTTTGTAAGTACCCCTTAAAGCCACTCCAACATTTATCAAAAAGATGGGTTTTTTTTAACATAATCTTTTCAGAGGCCGTATATGAAGCAGTTTCTTTCAGCCACATAGAGACAGTAGGACGGTCCTCACTCTTCCATAATATAGCTATGTATTTGTTTCCAGCAATCAGAGCTAGTTTGATAAAGCGTACATTTTTCCTCTTGTTAATAGGCAGGGCCGACGAATCTCCTAACAAAACCAATCTTGGTGAGTGAGGGATCTCAGCTCCTGTGATCTTGTTTAGTGTATCCAAAATATTGTCCCAATTTCGTACAAGTCCAAAACATATGGATGAGGCTTCTCGTTTTTTATCTTACATCTAGGACACAGTTCTGAGATGGAACTGTTCATCTTGTGGAGTCTTTCTGGTGTAAAATAAACTCTATGAATGAGATTTATGTGTTAAAGTTTGTGGCGGCTATTATAAGAGAAATTTACATCCATAATTTGGATGTATGATTTATAAATGGGTTGTCCGTTTTATTTTTCAAAATATAATATGACTGGATGAAAGGGATGCTGGCTAGCGGCACATCTGCTGCGTGGAACTGTTCTACTTGTCACCAAGCAGGGGGGTTGTTCATCTCTGTCTGCCAGAACCAGATAGCTCTTAACTGGGCAGCACAGTAGAAAAATTCAAAATTGGGGAGCTTCAGTCCACCATATTTAGGAGCGTTATATAGGGTTTTGATTTTTATTCTGGGTACCTTCCCCCTCCATATGAATTTAGATATCACGCTGTCTAATATATTAAAAAACTTATTTGGAATCGATATGGGAAGGGTTCGGAATTTTGTTCAGCTAAGGGAGTTAAGGGGTAAGGCCACGCTTTTCAGCAGATTTACTTTATATCCACCATATGTGGAGAGCAGGTCTATAAGGGCTGGTAGGGAGGAGTTCAAATTGGTTAAGAACAGGATTATATTGTCCGCATATAACGAGATGACGTGGTCCGCCTCCCCAACTCTGACCCCTGAGATAGAAGGTTGGGACCTTACTGCAATGGCTAAGGGCTCAATTGCTAGCGCAAAGAGTAAGGCTGAGAGTGGGCACCCCTGTCGAGTGCCCCGTGATAGGGGAAATGGGGGTGATATATCTGAATTTGTCTGGATCATGGCTGTAGGGTTGAGGTACAGTAATCATACTTAACATATTCGGACCGAAGTTCATTTTACGTAGGACCTCAAAGAGAAAATGCCATTCGACGCGGTTGAAGGCTTTCTCCGCGTCCAGTGAGATAGCCAACACTGGATCGTGCATGGACTTAGCACAGTGCGCTATGGTAAGAAATCTCCTGACGTTATCAATTGATGATCGTTTTTGTATAAATCGGGTCTGGTCCATGTCAACCAGTGTAGGAACTATTTTCTCGTGTCTGGTGGCTTTAATTTTAGCAAGCACCTTATATTCAGTTGACAGAAAGGAAATTGGTCTGTATGACCCACACAACAAAGGGTCTTTCCCTGGTTTCAACAGAACTGTGATAAGGGCCCTTTCCAGAGTTTAGGGTAGCTGATTGATTTCAATTGCATGATTAAACACATCTATAAGGGGGTCAAGTAATTTATTTGCGAATGCTTTAAAGAAGTCAATTGTAAACCCATCAGGGCCGGGGGCTTTTCCTCCTGGAAGCCTAGTCAGAGCATCTAGCACCTCTTGTTTGGATATTTTGTCTTCAAGTCCAGTCTGAGTTTCTTCTGGCATCCATGGAAAATCCAGCTTATCTAAAAAGCGCTCTGTGTCATGAGTCTTCTCACCCTGTGATGAGTAAAGTATTTTATAGAATTCTGTGAAGACCTGATTAATGTGTTCGGGGCTGCGGACCGCGTCGTCCCCATCCAACGGTTTAATAGCTGGGATGTATCTCGCAGCTTCCTCCCTTCTAATCTGCCAAGCTAATAATTTTCCTGATTTGTCTCCCTGCTCGTAATAACGTTGTTTCAACCTAGCCATTGCATTCTCCACTTCCCGTGTTGTAAGAGCATCATATTCAGCCATTTTGGCGGTTAATTGATCAAGAGTTGCCTGTGATTTAGAGTGAGAATGGTCTTTTTCAAGGGCTTTAATGTCAGTTTCCAGCAACCTCGTTTCGGATTGGTATTGTTTCTTTTTCCAAGAAGAGTAGCTAATTGTAGAGCCCCTGGTATAAGCCATTAAGGATTCCCAAATTATAGACGGGGAAGCAGAGCCTGCATTTGTGGTGAGAAAAAACTCAATCTGTAGTTAATTTGATGAAGTCCTCATTGCTGACCAAATGAGTGGGGAACCTCCAGCGTTTGGGTTTTTTGTTTTGGTTCTGTTTGGTCACGTGGAGCAGGAGAGGAGCATGATCTGAGTGTGTTTTAGCTAAATATTCGCATGAGGTAACGAGATTCTCCTTCCCTGTGTGCATAAAGAACATATCAATCCGAGAGTAACTGTTATGTACGTGTGAGTAGAAAGAGTATTCACAAAGAGATGCGTGTCTCACTCTCCACCAGTGGCGTCACTAGGCCTATTTTAGGGGGGCTTCAGCCACCCTAAAATATTCTTAAGCCCCCCTAAATAATTTTATGTTCATTTATTAATTCTTTTTTTTTTTTTTTTTACAAAAAAGGGCAGACAAATTCAATATAATGTGGCCAGAATATGAGTTCAAATAAATAATCATATAACCAGTCATTATCAACTTAAATAAGATCATAAATCTTAGTTTCCCTTCACTTCATAGCGGAGGGTAGAGAGTCCGAGTCAGTGCGTCTTTATCCAATCCATTCCACTTGTTCCTATAGAGCACACCCACATCACAGAAATCCAGTCCACGTTTTCCAGGTTGCACTCTCTACCTGGGTACCTGCAGCATGTGTGAGCGGAGCATACAGAAGCAACTAGAGTAGCATTAGGATAAGGTGACCAGACGTCCCCGATTTCCGGGGACAGTCCCCGTTGTGGTAGACCTGTCCCCGGTCAAAGCCGTCCCCGATTTTGACACTGATTGGGGGAAAAATGCGCGCAGATAAAATGACCAGTTATTACGGTAGCCATTTAACGCATCTCCAGAGAAGACGTCGTATGACGTACAGACGTCAACAACAATCTAGAGGCGGCAAGAAGGAGAGAAAAGTAGACTAGCGGCCGCGATAAATGCCATGGTATGTTGTGTATGAACTTATTTACTTTGTGTGAACTGGCAGTCGATTTGGCTGTGTGTGTGTGTGTGTGTGTGTGTGTCTGAAGTGATGTAACGTTAAAGTAAGTATGATTGTTTATCTGAACTGAAGACCTGAGACTCGTTAAAATATTGTGTTTTTATTCATTAATAATAAGTCAATGGCTCTTCTTCTTCTTACTAGAGGTGTATTTTGTTGTGACTTTTTTGTACTATTTGGGCCAGGCCAACGGCTGCAGGAACTGAATCAGAATAATACAGATAGAAGTGATCATAACTCTGCCATTTAGCTTATCTTACACATGTGAAATAGGAGACACATATATGATTACAGGAGAATTAAGATCAAACAACACTCAAGTATATGACTTGAGTGTTAACAGTATATTCTTCAATATATTGAAAATATATTGTCTCAAGTATAACTGGTTTCAATATTAGCAACTAAACTGACGCCGTAGCGGTTGTCATGGCAACTAACATAGCGCCGTAGCGGTTGTCATGGCAACTAACATAGCGCCGTAGCGGTTGTCATGGCAACTAACATAGCGCCGTAGCGATCATCATAGCAACTAAGCTAGCACCGTAGCGATCGTCATTTAGTGCACTTTACATACAATAATCACATACAACGCCAACCACACACAAATAGTAAACTCACCCTCTTCAAGGACGCACATGAGCACACAATGACACATCTTATTACACTTTGCCACCCTTAAAAACAGACGACATTCTTTGATGCTTCCACCCACCAAGTAACTGCCAATTGTAGCCATGTTATTTTAAAATGGTGTACTTTGTGAGAACACAGTGCTCTTTTTTTTGCATACAGTTTTCGATAATACATGTGGGCTCTTAATGAATAAGAAGCATTGGTTGAATACGGCACTGTAGCTATGTGGATTTTTTCTTTTTTTGTTGTTGTTAATGCTGTAAACATACAGTACTTCCTGTGTTTGTTGTTGTACTGTGTTAAAAATGTAATGGTGGCCTAAAACATTTACACAGTAAAGTATCTCTGTTAAATCTGTCCAAAAAGTGGAATAGCAGTTTCTCAGTTTTTGTTAACTGTTTGTGAAATTAAACGTTCGCTCACATCCTGTGCATCTCCTGGGGGCTAAGCCCCCCCTGTCCTTAAGACCTAGTGACGCCCCTGCTCTCCACACAACGATTAAATTGAGATCTGCTAGTTCTTTAAGGGCCTTAGTTGCTGAGGATAAAGATTAGAAGTTGGACAGGATCTGTCCTTAGCTGGGTCCAGAACCAGATTAAAATCTCCTCCGATGACGAGCTCAGTGGGGGGGCAAGTTATATTGAAGAAAAGATTCACAAAGAAATTTGGATCATCCTGATTTGGTCCGTTAACATTAAGCATAATGACTGGCTCATCAGCTAGAAAGCCTATCGATACCAAAACATATCGACCTCCTTATCCTTTTCTACATGTTCCAAATGAAATAAACTTCTTAATAAACTGGCCACTCCCCGTGCCTGAGAGGTGACTGAAGAGTAGTATATTTGGCCGTGCCATTGTTTACTTAGCTTGCGGTGTTCTGCGTCTGTTAAGTGAGATTCCTGCAGGAATGCAACATCAATACTATGATTTCTGAGGAAATTGAGGACTTTTTGGCGTTTAACCTGTTGATTAATTCCATTGGTGTTCCAACTAAGACACCTGTATGTTATATCTCTAGACATGGATCACAACATGTACTAGTGTGGCAATGTGGAAGATAATTGTCAGTACAGTAGTTGAGGTAAAAGACATGATGGTGTCTTGTAACAAAGGGTAGAAAAACTAAAAAGGAAAATAAAATAAAAAAAATAAAAAATTAAAGAAAAACACGCTAAAAAAAACAACAAAACAGAAAACAGACCCTGCCCTGTCAGTAACCCTCCCTCCTCCCTCTAAACCCACCCATCCCGTATAAGAAGAGACTGGCCTATGTTTCTTCCTGTCGACAAGCGTATTAAGATAGACTACTCTAACGAGTGTAACCAAGCTGCCCAAGTTAGGTCAGGGAGTGAAAAATTGAATGACCACAACTCCATTATGAAACACCTCCAGGATTTACTTATATAATCTGGTGAAAGGGGAACTCTGCTTTTGTAAACTCAGAAAAATAACTCTAAGCAGGTGTCCAAAGTCTCTCAAATAAGGCTTGAAAAATCCTGAGAGTTCGTACAGATGACACTATTTGTCGCTGAAAGTTAAACAGGTTTAACTTTAAGGTTGGGCGAGGTGAAATAAGAATAAGGTAAAATGAGGATACCGCCCGGCCTTAATTTTCCCTTCCTGTGACTAGTTGCAGAAGAAGAAGAAAAAGAGAAAAAAAAGGAAAAAGAGGATAAGTAGAACATTTCCAGGCCTGGGTTATCTCACATGTAACAGTTTATAGTCCACTCGAACATTAAACAAAAACTGCCTTTAGGCGAGGCAAAATCAAAAGAAATTGTACGCTTCCAGGTCTCTGTTTAACTTACATGGAGCCTGTTGAGCGTGGTGGTGGCTGTTTTCCCGGTCATAGGAGACCATGACAGTCACAGGTTCAAGTCAGCATGTCCGGATGATGTTTCCCCAAGTAGTGTCCCGCCGACGCGGGGGATGTGAAAGTGCGCCGTCCCTCTGTGAGGTCCAGGACCAGATTGGTGGGGTGGAGAAGCCTGAAGGATATGTTGTTGTCATGTAGCTTTTTTTTCAGCGGCATGAAGGCTTTCCTTTTCTTGTAAAGAGCCGTGGACATGTCCCTGAATATCATGATGTCTGAGTTACTGTACTTAAGCGATCTTTTCTTCCATGCTGCGTCAAGGATTGTCGTCATGTCTGTGACATTTCGTTGTGAAACCAGGCCGGCGGCTTCTCTGTGTTTCCCCTCGGTGAGCTAGCGTTAGCTGTGCAGGCGCTAGCCGAGGCTGACGGAGGTGTCTTCAAAAAAACTCCCCAGTAACGGGAAGAAACCTCAGGCAGAACCAGGCTCTAGGTGGGCTCATATTATGAGTGTTTTTACTTCTTTTCATAGTCAATATCCCAACTCCTTTCATCGTTGGAGAGTGATGTTTTCTAACATCAGTAGGAATGTCTGAAATGAATTTAACACATTTTTTGTCCCCAATAAAGTTAAAGAAGTTTATATCAAACTCTTGCATAGATACTATCCCTGCAATGAATTCATTAACAAGTTTAGACCTGATGTGTCACCTTTATGTTCCTTCTGAAAAGAAGAGCTGGAGTCTTTTTCTCATTTCTTTTATGGATGTCTACATTCTTCTAATTTTTGGACTCAAATATCTTTATTAATTTGGGAGTCTCAGAGGGTCTTGGTCCGAAAGTATGGTCTTTTTTTGGAGCGTTGAATCTAACAATAAGAAAATTGATTAATGTAATTAAATTGATGTGTCTGTTGGGTAAATATCATATTCATAAAGCCAGATTTCTTCAGTATATCCCAAATGAAATTTTGTTTAAGATTTTTTATGTAAAGTACCTAAAAACAAAAAAGCTTTCAAGACATCCAGCCTACTAAAAGATATTGTAAAACATAATGCCAGATAAAATATTGCTCCTGCTATCTATTTTTATTAATTTGTTTAATTTTTTGATGTATTAATTATTTATTTATTTACTTTATATGTTTTATTTTTTGTTTTTATATAATTTGCATTTTTGGTCTGATTGTGTTTTTTATGTGATATATATATATATGTGTGTGTGTGTTTAATATTTAACACTGTACTCCCTGTACTTCCAATGTTGATACAATTGTTTGGACCAGGATCTGTCCTTTAATTCCCATATAAAACAAATTTCAAGGACTGCCTATTTTCATCTGTGTAACATTTCAAAAATTAGACACATCCTGTCTCAAAATTATGCTAAAAAACTAATCCATGCATTTGTTACTTCTAGGCTGGATTATTGCAATTCTAATGAATTGCAATTTTTTATCAGGCTGTCCGAATAAATCTCTAAAGACTCTCCAACTGGTCCAGAATGCAGCTGCACGCGTTCTGACAAAAACTAGAAAGAGAGATCACATTACTCCTATTTTAGCTTCACTGCATTGGCTTCCCGTAAAATCAAGAATAGAATTTAAAATCCTTCTCCTCACTTTTAAAGCTATTAATGATCAGGCTCCATCATATCTTAAAGAGCTCATAGTACCTTATGTACCTACTAGAACACTGTGCTCCCAGAACGCAGGCCTACTTGTGGTACCTAGTATCTCTAAAAGTAGAATGGGAGGCAGAGCCTTCAGTTATCAGGCTCCTCTCCTGTGGAACCATCTCCCAGATTCGATCCGGAGGGCAGACACCCCCTCTACTTTTAAGAGTAGGCTTAAAACTTTCCTTTTTGATAAAGCTTATAGCTAGGGCCGGCCAGGCTTGTCCTGGACCAGCTCCTAGTTTATGCTGCTATAGGCTTAGACTGCCGGGGGACTCCTACCTCCATGATGCACTGAGCTCCTCTCTCTCTCTCTATCCATCCATCTATATCCATTTACATTCATGTACTATTAATGCATTCAATAACCTAAACTTCTTTCCCGGAGTTGTCTGTGCTTTCTCGTCTCACAGGTAATCTGGGCCTGTAGACGTCTGGATGACAGATTCCAGTCCCGGACCTTCTAGCTTCAATGTTTATTTTCTATGTGCTTCTCTCTCTCTCCTATTCTTGCTCTCTCTCCTCTCTACCCCAACCGGTCGAGGCAGATGTTCTCCCACTTTGAGCCTGGTTCTGCCTGAGGTTTCTTCCTGTTAAAGGGAGTTTTTTCTTGCCATTGTCGCTAAGTGCTGCTCATGTGGGAATGTTGGGTCTCTTTAAAATTAAAACCTGAAGAGTACGGTTTAGAACCTGCTCTATGTGTAAAGTGCCTTGAGATAACTTTGTTGTGATTTGGCGCTATACAAATGAAGATTGATTGATTGATTGAGAGATTGATGTATTGTATTTTGTCTTAAAGATTTAAATAAAGTTTGAAAAAAGAAAAAAAAAGCGCATGCGCCGCAGACTCACATCGGGTAGCGGCATTGCTCGTGTATTAATACTTCCCCGGTTACATACAGATGCACAAACTTGTGTTGAACTTCTATTGTTTCTATACTTTTGTGTGGACTCGCATCCAACTGCTGAAACATGTATGAAATACATCTATCCAACATATAACAGTAGTTTGTCCAAGTGGTGTTGCCGTAAGTAGCTTTCCAACATGGAGGACGCTACTTCGCATGTGTGACTCACATCGGGTAGCGACACAGTCCACAAACCAATCGCTGACATCATGGATGTTACGTTCATTTCTTTCAGTCTATGGGCATAAGCCCCGTTTCTGGAGGCGGGACCTTTACAGGAACGTCCTCTCATTCGGTCCTCTCAGCTGTTGTGTCTCCATAGCAGAGTAGGACCCACCGGACTCTGACGGTGACGTCACAGAGGCGACTTGCCGAAAACATAACAGAGACAATGACAATGAGGAGGTAAACCTCGTTTCTGGCTTGTGTGTTCGTGTACATGGCGGTGGACGCTATGAACTTTTTAGCCACGGTTAGCGACCCGCGAGTCTAGCGTGTACTTGTTGTTATACGTCATCAAGCGCGCGCTAGTACACGTCCCATGCTGCGTTCATGCAGGCTTGGAAATGCTGAAGCCTACAGAACAAACATTGGTTATAAAAACCCGATACCGATACTTCCCGATATTAAATTTTTAAGTAAAAATCGGCCGATAATATCGGAGGGCCGATATTATTATACAACCCTAGTTATTACCCTACAGGCCAGCCCCTGCCATCAGTGTGTGAATGAGTGAATGTGACATGTAGTGTAAAAGTGCTTTGGGCAGTAGGAAGATTAGAAAAAACACTATATAAGCAAAGTCCATTAATCATTTATATACACACACAAACACCTCAGATGGGTGTAATTACATTAAATGAACACACTGTGTGTTCTGCACAGGATCAAAGACAGTTCAGCAGAACATACAGCTAAATACATGTAATTTGTGTGTTACATGCATGGTTGCATATGACAGCAATCACTCTGGACAGGTCAAATGACACATTACCATGAGGTTTTACACATCACACACAATTCACCCTTCGCCTCACCCCTCCTCAGACATACACGTAGTGTGCACTGACGCACCAAAACATTAAAAACCACTGACAGGCGAAGTAAATAACATTGATGATATTGTTAAATATAATGGGCTATAGTAGGCAGCGAGTAAACTATCAGTTTTTGAGGTTGATATGTTGGAAGCAGGAAAAATGAAAGGATCCGAGTGACAAGGGCCAATTTGACATGGCTAGATGACTGGGTCAGAGCATTTCCGAAACAGCAGGTTTTGTGGGATCTTCCCAGTATGCAATGGTCAGTACCTACCAAAATTCTCTGTCATTTTGTTTTCCTCATAGCCATACAAATGCATGCACACATACTACACTCCTGTTCTTTTACCCACCTGTATGCATTTCAGCTCCAGATTACATCTTTTCCTCGAGTGACTTAAATATGTTGATCCCTCTGTCCTCGCTGACAGCTGTATCACTACTTCCAACAGAAATTGAATACTTCACAGCAAAACTAATAAAAAAAAAAAAAGACAAAGTAAAATTAATAAAAACATGTATGCTCATATGGTAATATATGCTTCAGTTCTTTTTTTCTCTCTTGGTCTTCATTGCTGGTCTACTGCTTCTTTAAACCTCCACTCTCCTTTCCGCTCTGAGTCAGATTTATACAATACGGATTTATTCGTTTAAAACAGTAAATACCCGCCCACACCCCTCCCCCAACACATACACCTTCTGTTATGTCCCTCCTCCCTCCTTCCTTACAACCTTTTTTTCTTATAGATTTTGCCTCTCACTGTCTCCCTCCCCTTCCTCCACCCTCCTCCCCTCTGAGTTACTTCTTTAATAAATGTCTCTCTGGCTTAGAGGAAACATTGCATAGTGGCTGTGCATTGAGATAATGTGCAAGTAAGTGCTTGTCAGAGCAGTCCAATGTAAATGCTCTAGACTGCAAATCCCATATTTAACACTGTCAGCTGGACTCAGATGAGCATGACAGCTCCACATTAGTGTTTACATCACTGCCTGTCATGTGTCACATGATATGAATGAGATGGCAGCATTGACATTGCTTATAAATGAAGAGATATTGGTCTTAGGTTAATATGGCCTAAATCTTAAAATCCCTTTCAGGCATGTTGTAAGACGTATACAAATACTATGCTTTAAATATGCAAATATATTTAATTTCAAAAGTTTAACTGCTCTATACAAGATGTCTCCTATTTTACTAAAAAGTCAGTTCTCAATGTATATGCACTGGAGGCTCCACATTTTTACATCACACTTGTTTAAGTCACATACTGGACCAGGATTCGCTTACAAACCCTGTTGTGGTGTTACAAGTAGTTTTTGGAGTCCCACCCTGTAAAATCCATCCATCCATCCATTTTCTGCCGCTTATCCGGGACCGGGTCGCGGTGGCATCAGGCTAAGCAATGTGACCAGACTTCCTTCTCCCCAGCAACGTTCGTCAGCTCCTCCTGGGGGATTCCAATGTGTTCCCAGGCCAGAAGGGATATATAATCCCTCCAGGATTTTCTGGGTTGGACGTGCCTGGAACACCTCCAGAGGGTGGCGTCCAGGAGGCATCCTGACCGAACCACCTCAGCTGGCTCTGCCTTTTGACGTACATGTTAACTATACGGGAAACTGACTGTGAATGCGTAAACAGTCAAATACATACCGATGAGACAAAAAGGCAGAGCCTTTGCTATGTAATACAACCATAGACTGTATATAGAATGGACGTAACATCCGTGACGTCACCCATTTGTTTGTGGACTGCTGCTTGGAAGCGAATAGTTTCAGATCTGGGCAGCGCCATCTTGAAAATTTCCGGTGCATGCCGGGTAAAAAACCACGGATTCTACTTATATGGGCATCAGGAGGAGCAAGAGGCGCCCTCCTGTCAATCACGACGTAGCCACGCCCTAATGCATACCCTGCTTTATCGTCACATATAAAATCAGGGAGGCCAAAATTTCACAATGCATCATACTGCATTGAAGAAGGCTTCAAACTAGCGATTGAGACCATAAACACATTTTGAAAACCTTTACTGAGGTTAGAAATCAAGTGAGAAGTTGGTGAATTCTCCATTGACTTGTATAGAGACGGAAGTCCTTTCGACATCAAAACGGTCGCCCCCTGGTGGCTTTTTGATAGAATGCAGTTTTAAGTTACTTCCACGTTCGCATCATTTCAGAGGACCGGAACTCCCCGCCTGAATACAACGCAATGGCGAATGGCTTGTGCAGCCGCTGCTTGGCCAGAATATAGCGCTGTTGAGTCGCTTTTATTGGACTATGGAAATCACCAAATGCCGACACAAACAGGGGCTATACGTAAGTGACGTCACGCGATGTCGCCGCAAAAGTTCAAAATGTTCAACTCATGCGTTGATGCTCAAGACACTCAAGAGATACCCCGAGATACTTAAACTCCTCCACTTGGGGCAGTTACTCCCTCCCAACCCTGAGGGGGCAATCCACCTTTTCCGGCTGAGCACCATGCACCTGTAAAATCTAATTTTTAATTAGTTCAGAGAAACTTTCCACTTTCAGCATATGAATGTGAACACAGTCCTTAAGGGTCAAACTCTGGACATACATCATTCTGCACAGTGAAGTTCAAACATTCAACTGAAAAAACAAAAATCAAAACACATTTTTGAGTGGGGGGATGACTTTAAGTAATGACAAAGTGATCTCAAGAAGAAGACAATATGAATGTGAATTCTGACTGTTGTCTGTCAGGGCCTTGTTACATGACATTTGTATTTTTTTTAATGGCGGGGTCAATAAACATGAATTTTGACTGTTGTTTGTTTAACATTTCTGACCACTATATTGGTCCGAAATAATAACATATATTACTTTATATGTGATTTTGGAATCATGTTGCTTTCTTTTAACCACTAATATACTTTAATTTGAAAGGCAATAATAAATCTTTTTTGTTTGTTTGTTTGTCTAGTTTAGGGAACTTGTAAGTATGTCAAATTTCAATAGTACTTTTATGATACTTGTATCTTAGGCAATAACTTCACATTATAATGTTTATTATATTAACTTTGTATTTAACATTACTTTGATTATTTTATATGTGATATTGCAGATTTGTGCCCTCCACATCTGTCAAAAATCCAGAAACAGAAATATTCTGCTAAAATGTATCTAGCATTGTAATCATTAGGACACATTATAAGCCATACAGCTTTAAAAACATATGTGTTTCTCAGTCCGGAAAAATAATTTAGTAAAAACAAGTATTAACTTGTAAATGTAATATATAGCAGGTTTATACATATGGTTTCTATATTTTAGATGTTCCTGTAATTGTTTAGCAGATTTGTGAATATTACTGCTGAGCCCACAAGCTTGTTTTTGCCCATTTTGGATATGTACGGTTTTTGTTTGTAAAATGTATTTTTACAGGTTTTTAAATGTATTCATTTATTTATTTATAAATAACCTATAAAAGAAAAATGGATCTTCAAGAGAAATAAATAGACCTTTTGTTTCTAGCAAAACTCAAACCACTCAAATGGAACATCTGGCTTGATAATTCTACCAATCATTTAAGGGTCAGATGATGCTCCAGTCCAGCTTGCTTCTATCAGCAGATGGAGTTCCCTATTTTTCTTTATATCCACTGCCAAAAAAGCAAAACCCAAATGGTTAATAATTAAAGTTTAGCTATCACCTTGGGAACATTGTCACAAGATAATGATCTAAAAAGCGAACCACAGATCATGAACAGGAAAAGAATGGGATTGAAAGAGGATGGCTGTACATTTTATTGCAGGAAACATTATATTCACTCGATTATTATGATCCTGTTTTCTTTGATATTTCATAACTGCCTCAATTCTTTTATGTTTCAATTCTATCCTTCCTCAGACACATCTCACATGCATATTTCTCACTCACTCCCATCCTCTCTGTGTGTGGATGTGTGTGTGTTTGGTGAGAGTGGTAGTAGAGCAGCAGAAGGGGCTTAGAGTACAATGGATCTGACACAGAGAGGAGCTTAACTGAAGAGAGAGAAAAAACAGACCTCTATCTACTTACAGTGCACTCTATATTTTCAATAGAAGCATCATTCATCCAGCAAGATTCAGTTTGTTATATATAATTTTGATTACATTAACATTGGTGTGGGCCAATCAGAATGTTACAAGCAAATAAAAGATTACATAAGAAACCATGGTGTGATGTATTTTTTACCAACCTTTTATATTAACACATAGTTGTACACATTCAACAAGACAAGACTGTATGTTGTCTAATGGGAAAATTGGACTCAAAGTTAGACATATTGCATTCTCAGAAGCAGCTGAAAGTTGAAAGTCGTGCATGCTGTGATTAACTGATATACATATTAGCCAGATTAGAAATAAACCCTCATTGCAGGAACTTGTAAGTGTATGTAGGCCTGTGGCCCTGATGTGTTGCACTTAGTAGGTCCTGTTAGAGACTGCTGACAAAGGCCAAATGACACTGTTCCCCTGCTGGACCTGTTTTAACTACTCTAGGATTTAAAGGATCCAATTTGTGGACCTCAGTGCTAGGATAAAATGACTGAAATTGCAGACTTAAACAGGTTTCACCACTCACCCAAGAATATGTTTCCTCAGTTCCACTGGTGTCAGGTATTTAAAAAGGAACAACATTTAATAATAACTTGTAGTAATGGTAAAAATCAGTCAAAAGGGTAAGAAAAAAAAGGGATAATACTATTGTGCAAGTTGACAGTTTAGCCAAATAAGCTAGCACACTTGAAATGTTGGTAATATCTCTGCGACTATATGGTTTTCTATAGGACCCAAAAGCAGATGCAGATACAGTGGTTGGGAAAAAAGGAGTTATTACAAAAAGGTTCAGTCTGATGGATGAAGGCAGGCTTAGATTGTAGTTTGAGGCTGAGGTGGAGAGGCTGACTGGTGGAGTGGCAATGGCAGCAGAAAAAACATAGAAAAGGCACTGGTGAGCAGATGAAGCAACAAAAACACACTGGAGTAATCAGTTACTAGAAGTATCTCTAGAAGTTTCACTAGAGGTTTGAGTCAACAGTTACCATAAGAAGCAGCGGAAAAAATCTGGCGATGAATCTTGAGAAAACCAGTGTTCTTAAACCAGTGTTCTGGCTGATGAGGTAAGCCCCACCCAGCCCCTGGAAGAGAACTCAAGCAGGGGGAAAAAACCCCAAAACAAATGCACAATCATGACAACCTCATTACACAGGAAAACAAGATTTATTTCAGTAATCATACTACTGTTCACTTTCTAAATTAAATTCCAAATTAAGTCAGTGAAATGTTTCTGGGGGGGGGGGGGGTTGCAGTTTAACTGATCATCATCGGTCAATGCATTCTGAGAATGTATCAGCCACTATGCTACATGATAGTCGTTGACAGTTGCATCAGCAAATATCCCCAAGTCTACAATTACCATCCACTGAATAATGAATTTTGTCTTATATTGCACTACTCCTGTAATCACAAATATGTGGAATTGTTGTTCGACTGTACATCCCGGTGAGAATGGATAAGGAATCAGGTAACAACAATAACTGTCTTGGGGCAAGGACCCTCAAGTGCAACAGGTCCAGGTGTGTCAATGGCTTTGTGATAATGTCACTAATTGCACATTTCTATGGGAAATATGCACATCGAAAGCATGTACAGTTGATATACAGTGTGATAGAACATACAGTAGCGTTGGGACTCAGTTATTAGCAAATTTACTTATTAGCAGTAACTAATTATTATCAAAGGTAATTATTAATTAAAAATCAATAAAAGTATGAATATAAATTAATAATAATGTCTCAACAAAGGGTTGTTGTGTGAACATCTGAGAGACATTAACAGTTGCAGGATGAACAGTGAAAGTTTGAATTCAACACTGACTCCATCAACAAGCTGTTATCACAGTATGTATGCAAACAGTTACAGAAGACTTCTAACCCTTTAAATGTACAGCAAAGTTTATGAACTTAACAATATCTATTATAAATCAATATAATCAACTATAAATCAATACAGTTATAATAAAGGGGCTGTGATTAAATGGTGAATGCCAGCCTGCCATAGGCCTCTGATCACCAAAATGGCATTGAACAATGCGGAGCATCTCTGTTGCTTAGCAACATGTATCTGACTGCAGAGCAATACATGCAGGTGAGGTTAAGTACATGGATGTATTATAAGAGCTGTAAAACTGTCGTCATGACACCTCAAACTGCAAACAAGGACAGTTATGACTGTATCTATTATGAATTTGTGAATGTTTTACAATTGTAAAACTTTCCCTGAAATGAGAAAAGTGATTTTAAAATCAATGTCTATCCCAGAGGAAAAAAAGTTAGAGAAGAAATCTCAGTAGTGTCTCATTCAGTTCTCCTAGACAACTATGGGATCTATGTGAGACCAAAGTGAGGCTGTGGCTCATTTCTCTTGTTTCTCAATTGTTTCTCCTGAAAACAGGTGCACAAAATCTCAACTTGGGCTCCCTGTAAGTTTCAAAGGAGATCTCATCAAGCTCTCAATGAAGTCTCAGATTGTCTCAACTTGTGTGTCTCTTTGTGATCTCAGGCAGAGACATCAGAGAGGTGTCTGTTGTGAGATAGCCTTTTATTCATATGAGGCTACCGTAGCCAGCTGGGGGCTGTGCGTGATGACGTTACCTGGGGGAGCCAGAAAGTTTAGCAGTTAGTGACTTTTAGCCGTGTCGTGTGTGCTAGTGAAATAAACGGAGTCACAAGAAACCTGTGTCTTGCCTCATATCACGACAGTCTCTTTATGAACTCAATCTACTCTCATTCCAATCTCCTCAATTCATCTCAGGTTGATCAATCAGGTGCACAAAATCTCAACTTGGGCTGCCTGTAAATTTCAAAGGAGATCTCATCAAGCTCTCAATGAAGTCTCAGATTGTCTCAACTTTTGTATCTCTTTGTTTTCTCAGTCAGAGACATCAGAGTGGTCTCTTTATGAAATCAATCTACTCTCATCCTAGTCTCCTCAATTCATGTATCTGTGAAGTGCCTCGAGCAGTACTGTTTCAGATGTAAAATGTAACTCATGTAATATGGCGACTGTTACAGTGTTTATTTTATTCATTTTTAATGTGTAGGGTTAGTAGCTGTACAGCAGATCACCACCGGCCACGTTATTGTGTTTTTTTATTATTCAACAGATGTGCTGCGCTGCTAAATAAACGTGCTGTGAACCCAAGGAAAAATACTTTTTTCTTGAAGATTTGTTTCATACAATTATCCTTGCATCAACGGACCGTCACGTGACACATACTTGCAGATAGCGCTGCCATGTCAAAACAAAAGTATTCGGCTATAGCCAGCGGTGGAGTGAGGCCTTGAAATCCACCGGGAATTTTTTATGTTATGTCCCAACTGAATTCCAATTTAACTGGTTTCCTTACCGAACAACTCCAGCTGTGTTGCGCTTCCGTCACCAGATTTGTCACAAATTCACAAATATACACAGCATATTACTGGAGATTTTTAAGTCGCAGTTATATAGTGCTCACTTCAAGAAAAAATATTTGCTGCAGTAGATGTGAACTGGGACTTGAAAATCGCCAAAAATATGTTGTCTACATTTGAGAATTGGACTTGACCCGATTTTGCAAACAGTTCATTCATTGGACGAGCCCTTTTCTCCCTTTCCCAGCAGGCCTTGCTCCATTCCTCATTTTAAGAACAAACAAAGAAAATAATATATTGCAGTTATACTTTTTAAATATACCATCCATCCATCCATCCATCTTCTTCCGCTTATCCGGGGTCGGGTCGCGGGGGCAGCAGCCTTAGCAGGGAAACCCAGACTTCCCTCTCCCCAGCCACTTCGTCCAGCTCTTCCCGGGGGATCCCGAGGCGTTCCCAGGCCAGCCGAGAGACATAGTCTCTCCAGCGTGTCCTGGGTCTTCCCCGGGGTCTCCTACCGGTGAGACGTGCCCTGAACACCTCACCAGGGAGGCGTCCGGGAGGCATCCTAACTAGATGCCCGAGCCACCTCAACTGGCTCTTCTCAACGTGGAGGAGCAGCGGGTCTACTCCGAGCTCCTCCCGGATGACCGAGCTTCTCACCCTATCTCTAAGGGAGAGCCCAGCCACCCTACGGAGGAAGCTCATTTTGGCCGCTTGTACCCGCGATCTCGTTCTTTCGGTCACTACCCAAAGTTCATGACAATAGGTGAGGGTAGGAACGAAGATCGACTGGTAAATTGAGAGCTTCGCCTTTCGGCTCAGCTCTCTCTTCACCACGACGGATCTGTGCAGATATACCATCATGAAATACTCAAATAGGAGTTGATTTAAGTTGCCATTTTGGAAATGATGAAAAAGAACTGGGCCACAACAGTGGCCATGACTGAGAAATGCACAGCAAGAAAGCGGTGTAAATACATCAAATGGTAAATGGCCTGTACTTATATAGCGCCTTTCTAGTCTTTTCGACCACTCAAAGCGCTTTTACAATACATTTCATTCACCCATTCACACACATTCATACACTGATGGCAGGAGCTACCACGCAGGGTGCCAACCTGCACATCAGGGGAAGCTAATCATTCATACACATTCATACACTGTTGGCACAGCAACGGGAGCAATTTGGGGTTAAGTGTCTTGCCCAAGGACACATCGACATGTAGACTGGAGGAGCCGGGAATCGAACCGCCAATCTTCCAATTGGTGGACGACCGCTCTACCTCCTGAGCCACAGCCGCCCATCATGGATTACATAGAAGTTATATATAAATTGTTGTTTCATTTTTGACATTGGTATTTGAAAAATCCTGGCTACGGCCTTTTCCACAGATTTGTCTATTCATTTGCTTTTGTAATACATTTGTTAAATTGTAAAGAGACTTTATGGACACCCTGTATGTGCTCCATGATAGCTCTAGTATTGCTCATTTTTGTTTTCAAAGGAGGTCTCAAATAAAGCTCTGCTATGTCTCAAGTAAGGTTCCTGTTGCTAGCAGTCATGTCTCACCTATTGCTGAATTTTAGGAGAAATCTCAGGAGAAATCTCAGTTTTGTCTCCCCTGTGTTTTCAGTCCAACTTTAGGATCTGGCTTGGTTCCTCAGCTTGAATGATGAAAGGCTGCCTTTTCAATCTATCGGCGGGTTTCAGTTATTCTCAGCAAACTCAGTTAAAAAAAGGTGAGCGTGCTGGATTTCAAAGCAGTCTTCGTCTTGAGATTGTGTGGCCTAAATTAGAGTTAATGTATGTATAGGAGTTACTTCCTCGTAGCAGTGGAAACAGCTTGAAACAAAGCTGAGAAAGTCTCCCGTGTTTATACTCTATGCCTTGTGTGTTCTGGTGGTTCTTGTCCAGTTGGAGCCGAGAGTTTGACTCTGCCGGATCTCACACCTGGGTGCGAGTGGAGCATAGCATGATGGGAACTGAAGTCCATTTTGGACCCCTTTTGTTGAACTTTATGCTGTTTCTTTGTTATCAGGGTTCAATCTGGCATTATGACTGTGCACAGGCTTGCCTTTATTTCAAGAAGGCTTAATTATGATTTCTGGCATCTGAGGACCACCCTCTGAAATTAAATGAGGATTGTTCTGACCACTCTATTCCTAACAGGAATGTCTATTCTTAATATGGATATTTCCAACAATAGACCACTTTTTATTCTTTTAGTCTGAGAGCCCACTCAGTTAGTCAGACTGATGTAGTTAATCACATCAGCATTCTGAAGAGTGATAATAAAAGCAGCATGTCACCATCTGGGCTCCATTTAACTTCCATAAAAATGTATCCTTAAATATATACTGTACAGGCCCCATGTTAGCAATCACCCTAAGGCCCCCTATGGGCTACTTTTTGTGTCTACATACATGATGCTATGACAACTATGATTAAAACAGCCTTCTTACTTTTAAGAAATGAGAACTATGAGCAATGCACTATATTTCCAACAAATAAAAAACAAAACCAAATGAAAACATTCATCTGTTCATAGTTAATGCATGTCAACATCCATGTTTTTCAGGATGCCAAAGCATATTAACACTATTAAATCATTTTTATTTTTTATTATTTTCAAAGATTTGTTTCTTAGAAAATGTAACATATTATTATTTAAACATATAATGCAACATCCAGAATCCTCCCCCCGCCCCCATTTCAATCCCTGGCAGGATAATCTCCAGCTGTAATCTGTAGTCATCTGTCATTGTTTCTCTGGTTGGGACATTTGCAATGAGGCCAGATTATCTTCTCATATCGTGACCTGACCAGGAGAGGACAAGGCAAAATACACCCACTCACACACAGATGGTGACACACTCGACACACAGATATGTGACTGTGTACTGTAGGCTGCATACAGGCACAGAGAGGACCAACACCCTCCCAAGTTATGTCAGTTGCCTTACATCTGGAGTCATGTTTCTGGCTACCTGGTGAATATAATAATATTCATTCTCCTTTTAGCTCAGGTTTGCTCTACACCAACTACTGAGAAAAATATCTGGCTCTTTAGCTGATAATTATTTCACCAGCTAGTCACTAACTTTGTCTGTTTCTGGTTTATCAGAGCTTTTTCACTGAAAACAGTTACCCACTGTAAATTGAAACTGATGAGCCTGAATCCAAACTGCTAAACTGTGAGCTGTAAAACCAAAACAATGACTTGAAAGAAGCTAAAATACTCAGCAGAGCTTAATTGCAGTGTTGGTCAGGTTTGTGTGCCTTATGTGTTTGCAAAATGTGTCTTTTTCCTCATTGCATTTGCACTTAAAGGGTCCTGTGGGATTTTCTTGTGAACAAGCAAAAGTTATATATACATGTTGTGCTCACCAAAGCACATTTTGGGTATCAATGAGGTCAAACTAACATTTAATGAATCTCTTCAGACAACATTTGCAAAGTATTTTAAATCATACATTGTTTCCATCATTGTTTATCAGCTTGCACTCTTCTTCTTTCCTCCATTTATTTGGTGCATTACAGCCGCCTGAGATCATTACAGGACAATGTCACGCTTACATGTATGTGTGTCCTCATTCGTGACTTTCAATCAACACTGTTCAGATGGATGGAAGGATGAATGAACAGGGGTATATTTACCACACAGCCAGGAGACAAAAAGAAAAAGTGAGAGGAAGAAAAAAAGGAAGCAGACAAAGACTAAAACAATAGAAGACAACAAGGAGGAGAAATGGAGAGAGGGGGAAAGTTATACAGGTTGTGACAGAAATAACACAAACAGGAAGTTGGTGTCAACGGCAGAGGAAACCACATCTCTGCACTTAGTAACCACCTTCATCTCTCACTCTTTTCTCCACCCCTCTCTCTCTGTCTTTTTGTCTTCTCCAAAATCTACACAATTTTCCATTCGCCTACTTCAAAGACAACAAACCTGGTCAAAAACAAAGATCATCTTACTGAACATTAAAGATTTACAACTTTAATCAAAAATCACAAAAAAACAATAATCAACAAAAGAAATAATACAATACATTTCAGTATGTTACAGTGTGTTTTGTTTTTATTTGTGATTGAAGGATTCAGACATTTTGGGAAATTTCTCTTGAAATCCTCTTGCTGGTCAGTTCTCATGTTATTATCAAGTAAGGGAGAGAGATCCTGAAGGTCTTTTGCCAAGTTAGAACCAAGACTGGAAGAGGAGGGAAACTGCTAGTAGCTAAAAGTGAAAAAATGCCTTCTAACAACTCCAAAGCTGCCTGTTTTTATATGGTGTAGCTTGTTAATAAAAGAGCTAGTCACATATATGTCCAAGAAATACCTGGGCAGAGCTATTAACTGGAAACCCCATTTCCAGTGCAGACGATGCACTCAGTGCTTGTTAGCCAATGCAACTGCTGCTACCAGACCATATGAACACAAGTCAGTGATTTACAGTATACTTGTTCTAACATATTTTCTCTGTCTCCTTTATACACATTTAAGATAACATGAAAGGATGGCTGAAGTTTAGGTAAGTTTGGACTCTACCCTTTGATTGTTTAAGTACTGACTATTAGTCATGATAGAACTTTGAACATTATACAGTTAATGTAGGTGTATCCGGAGATCAATTATTACTTTTACATGATTTTGGAAAATGTGGTGAGTAATTCCTCTTTAAAATAGAAGTGATATTCCTGTATTTAGTTACAATCCATAAACACTCTAGAATCACTTATTAAAACTTGTTCAGCTCGCAAGCATAGGATGATGATGGTGGTGATGGAGGAGGAGAAGGTGTGTCAGAGGTTGTAGCCACTGTTCCTGTTGGATGAGGGCTCCCTGCTGTCACTGACCGTCAGACGCTCCAGAGCTGATTTGACACAGAAGAAGAGGCATCAGACTTAAACAAACAGAACGACTGCTGAATGAACAATGAGCTACATTCTCATTGTGCGTGCATGCATGTGTGTGTGTGTGTCCGTGTGTGTGCGTGTGTGTGTGTGTGTGTGTGTGTGTGTGTGTGTGTGTGTGTGTGTGTGTGTGTGTGTGTGTGTGTGTGTGTGTGTGTGTGTGTGTGTGTGTGTGTGTGTGTGTGTGTGTGTGTGTGTGTGTGTGTGTGTGTGTGTGTGTGTGTGTGTGTGTGAGTGAGCTACCAGGGTAGGACAGTCTCTTCTCTCCATCATTGTTTTTCACTACAGTTTTCCCTCGGTGGTAAGACACTGAGACAAACAGAGACATAAACAATGGGACAAACATTAAAAGGATGCCATGAGCCCACTGGTTCCTACTGAAGATGTAAATCTTTACAAATACATTTTTTTTTTTTTTTTATTCAAACAGGAGAAAATAGTAGATTTGTTTATTTTCAGTGGTGGACTAATGCACATATTGAGCTGTGGTGCTCTGAAGCCTGTAAATAAAAGTCTAGGTTTCAAAGGGTTGATGTTAATTTCAAAAAGATCCTACACAGTTTCAATCGATACATAACTTGTCCCACTCATGGTAACAAGGCATTGGATCTCTGCTATAGCTCTATTAAATGGGCTTATAGGTCCATTGCTGGCCCTCCCCTTGGTTCCTCTGACCACAGTGTGGTGCATCTGCTCCCACCATATAGGACCGTGCTGCACAGGGATGAAGTGCAGGCAATTGATGTACAGGTGTGGAAAGAGGATAGCTCTCTGCCCCCACAGGAGTACTTTGAATGCAGACTGGCCTGTCTTTCAGGAATCATCTTCTAACATTGATGAACTGACTCTCTTTTTGTGTAGAGAGTGTGATCCCAACAAAAGCAATTGTCTTCGATCCCAAACACAAGCTCTGGATCACAATGAAACTGACCTGAGCTCTGCTTTAGGGGAGAAAAAAACTGATTTTTAGAAGTGGGGCAAAATGTTCTTATGTTAAAATTAGAAAAAGAAAGTAATGCTGGTTGAAATGACCTGCAACTTCCTGTTATTAAACTCAGAAAAAACTTACAAGTTATTGTGCTTGACCCAAAACACCTCAGAAACACATTATCTAATGATATTACTACTCTGGATGGCATTACTCTGGCCTCCAGTACTACTGTAAGGAACCTAGGAGTTATATTTGACCAGGATTTGTCCTTAAATTCACACATAAAACACATTTCAAGGAATGCCTTTTTTCATCATCATGTGCAGCTGGATGACAAATTAAACAGCCTTTAATTGAGATTTAATTAAATAATTAAATGAGACATTTCAGTTTTTAAAATTGATGTATCTACTGTTGCAAAGCTTTTTTAACAAACTACGGTCAGTAACCAGATCACCAGATAACATTAGTGGTCAATGCCCACGTCTTGTGCTTGGCAACCCTGTGTGTGTGTGTGTGTGTGTGTGTGTGTGTGTGTGTGTGTGTGTGTGTGTGTGTGTGTGTGTGTGTGTGTGTGTGTGTGTGTGTGTGTGTGTGTGTGTGTGTGTGTGTGTGTGAGAGAGAGAGAGAGAGAGAGAGAGAGAGAGAGAGAGAGAGAGGAGAGAGAGAGAGAGAGAGAGAGAGAGAGAGAGAGAGAGAGAGAGAGAGAGAGAGAGAGAGAGAGAGAGACTTACCGCTGTGACTCTGTGTTGGGCCAACCCAGCGATTCTGCCTCCTGTCTGATACTGAGAGTCAACAAAACAACAATCACTGAACATTCATGTGAATATTGCCTGTAAATCAGATGTGCACCTCCTCAAAATAGTTCCTGTTTCTCTTTTTTGAAGGATACACTGATGTAATTAATTTAAAGGGTAATTTCACCAAAATAACAAAATCACATATTATTCCACTAAGCCCTTGTGTTATTGAGCAAAGCAGATATATTAGATTTATAAAGTAATATGTTAATGTCAGTAATATATTTTAGTTTTTCTGTACACTGTCTATTAGTGTACAGCAGTTAGTGTGTGTGTATGTACTGTGGGTGTGTTGACCCTAAAGAGTGATTTGTTTTTCTCTTGTTTAACTCCAGCCACAAAACACACATGTGGGTCAGTTTTTGTGAATTTTAAGTAAGATAAGTGCAGAAAACAGCTCCATGTCCATCAAACACTGACCTGCCATAGGTTAAAAATATTCCCTTTTATACCTTTCATCATTACTCAGTTGAACAGCACAGCAGAATTTCCTTTTTCTGAGAAAAACCATTGAGCCTCAACTCAATGGTTCATGACCTTCAGACCAAATTAGCCAAACCATACCATGACATTGTAAGGATTCCAGATTTTCTATACAACAAACCCAGATAAAAACATTTCAAACCTGTTCTGGATTGATTAAAAATGGCGCACATGGAATACATAGTATCAGTTTGTCAGAATCTTTTGGATTTAAGACTATTCTTTCTTGGACATCATCTTTAATCTGTCTTAATCTGACTATATCAGAGTGTTCTGTAAGTAATGCTGACTGCATGCAAACATGTGTCCATATGCATGTGTATGTGCACTCACATCTCTTCTGCAGGGCTTTGACAGTGGGTCTGGTGAAGCGCATCAGTAAAAGGACCAACAGCACACAGCAGAGCAAAGCTGTCACCACTTTGTAGCCCTGCAGCTGCCCCTGTACATCTGGGCCAACTGGACGGACACGGACGGACACGCACACACACACACACACACACACACACCCACACACACACACACACACACACACACACACACATATGTACATATTAGGTAAAACACATCTGCTGTGACAACACAGACACACTGTATACATTTTGAACCATTTCCATTAGATAATATTTAGAAATTACCACTCATAGTGTAATTTAGGTTTCTCTAAACTGCGCCAGGGAATATTTTGATATGTTATTCATTCTACTATATTAAATCATAGATAACAATCCCTCATGCATTAATTGAGATGCTCAATATTCTCACAGATGAAGTTCATGTTGTATGGCCCAAACTTAAAGAACAGTTTCCAGCATGATCTACAGGAACCCCTCAGTCACGTCAGTCACATATTACTTTTTCAATTTGGCTTGAAAACATCCACAGTCTTACATATAGAGTGCTGTGAAAAAGTATTTGCACCCTTACGGATTACTCTGCATATTTGTCACACTTTAATATTTCAGATCTAATATTAGACAAAGATAACCTGCATAAATACAAAATGCAGTTTTTAAATTATGATTTAATGTATAAAGGGAAAACAGCTATCCAAACCTTCTTGGCCCTATGTGAAAAAGTAATTGCTCAGTTAAATTCAGTTAAAGTCAGTGGTCATGATTCAACAATAAGAAAGAGACTTGGCAAAAATGGCATCCATGGTGGATCCATGGAGTTTCAAGGCGAAAAACACTGCTGACCAAAAAGAACACAAAGGCTCGTTTCACATTTGCCAAAAAAACATCTTGATGATCCCCAAGACTTGTGGAAAAATATTCTGTGGACTGACGAGACAAAAGTGGAACTTTTTGGAAGGTGTGCATCCCGTTACATTTGGTGTAAAACTAAAACAGCATTTCATAAAAAGAACATAATTACTACATATTGCACTATACTTACCCTCTGCCATTTTATTTGAGTTTCCAAATTCAGTGAAATATTTATGGTCTGTATCTTGTTGAGTGGTGGGCTGATATTAAGAGGTTTAAAGAGGCAACTAGTTAATTTAGCACCAGTCTGTTTTAAATCAAGCTGTTTGTGAGGACTGTTAGTTAGTTATTAGATGAAAGTTGTTTTTTCATATCAGATGTTAGTCCCATTCTGCACAGAGAAGAAAACAACATCCAACTGAAGGAACAACAAGAAAAAACATAACGATTTTAATGAGATTATTCAACTGAATTGTCCTCAAGGCCAGATTCTGAAAAAAGGATGTCTTTGGTGCTGGAATTAAAACTCCACCAGTTCCAGTAGTAAACAATACCCAGACCTAATATTAAAGTGTATAATATGTCAAACCACTTCAGGACATGTAATCAGCTCACTTACACACACTTTCACAGGAAAACAACAACACACAGAAGAAGACCAAACCTGTGCATTCGACCCTCAGTGTTTGACAATCGCGATCCTCCTTTCTTATACCTTCAGTTAAGTGAGAATTGCCGTTCACCCATTTCAGGGGGTCTTCACAATCTTTCTTGTTCTTACACACATTTCCCAAAAGACTCTGGACTTTTGTCTTGTCATCGTAGCAGACTGGTGTTGAGGTATGACTGGGGATCAGGAGGACTTCCCCTTTACATTTCCCTGTCCACTTAATTGTGATTAGGCCCAGGGCAGGTACAGAACTGCTGGTGGTGGGGGTAGCAGTGGTTTTTGGAGCAGTAGTGGGGCAGGAACAAGGGCTGCTGCTGCTGCTATCAGTGGTGTTGTTGGCTGGAGTTGTGATCGCTGTGATGTTTGGGTCTGATTCTAGGGGATAGACATTAGTTAGTATGGAGAACACAGAGAACAACTCAGGTTTCATGTTAAACAAGGTAACTGTAATATTTTAACTGATAATTAGATACATTGGGCCACTTGGGTGTTAATGAATTTTGATTATGAAACTCTGAAACAGAGTGCCTCTAGAACAGTATTTATCATGAATGATTAATATGTAAACCCATAAAAGCAATTGATAAAGTATCTCTAAAATAAGACAAAAATTGTTCAATAATCATACAAAGCCATCAGATGAAAAATAAAATTAAAGAGATAAAAGTGAATGCAAAACATTCTCATCAGAAGAAAACTAACAAGCATCACACACACTCATACACCATTGGCCGTTATAATGTGATACTGATGCATTTATCTTTTTCTGGTGGGGCAGAAATATGTTTCCGTATGGAAACATTGGGCCTCCTTCACAAAACAGTGCGTACACACAAATCTGTGCTTAAACTGTGCGTATGAACGTTTGAAGCACAAATCTGGGATACATCAATATGTTCTTACCTTCCTCAGACCATGCCTACACAAATGATGGCAGGGCTGCAGTGCTCTACGCCTTGATGCAGCGTCTTTTTGTTGAAGCTAAGTTAAAATGCCTTATTACAAAATGTAATGTGTGAAATAATTCACTTTTCGTTATGGGTTTATCTTATCGTACACACACACACACACACACACACACACACACACACACACACACACACACACACACACACACGCACACACACATATATTAAATCATGACCTTATTTATTTGATAAATACTGAAACATCACAGCAACTAGTGTCAGAAATACTTCTGATCAACACATTGAATCAGTACCGACCTCTGAACTCTTTTATTTTCCTTTTATTTCTCTGTACAACATACTACAGCAGTAACAACTCATCAATAATTAGCTGCAGACACAGCTGGAGTGCGCAGCTTGTACTGGACACCACTGTTTACAGGACATTATCATTCATAAGTGTGGATGCTTACATCGTTGTCGTTATAGTTATAGTTATCGTTCTCAGTGTGGACGACAGTTACGGTTTGTTTCATTAATGTTTTCTGTTGAATCATCCAGGCCTACAAGTTAGTCCTCCTGTTTCCCTTTTTTTCCTAGTCTGCGATTCATGTTTTGGCATCAACTGTGATGTCAAACCTTTTTTTTTTACTTGTGCTACCGTCAGAACCTCAAGGGACAGACCGTTCACCGTCCAATTCAGCACAGCAGGATTTTTTAGTTTTGTCTTAACATCGTCACTCTGGAGGACATGCTACAGAAAAGTGTCGAAGCCTTTTCTGGCTTCCACCTTACGTTTTTAACTTTTTGGATCATCTCTTATAATTTTTCTTTTGGATCATGCTCTGTTCAGCATGGCGCTCTCTTCATGATATTCCAAACAGATGTCCATATATAGGGAAATATAGGTGTGGCGGTATGCTGATTGCAGATAGCGAACACGTGCCTGTCAGTTTAGAATGATTGTGATTCACTAACATCTGCACGGTGCTGAGAACAAAAT
Source organism: Scomber scombrus (assembly GCF_963691925.1). Lineage (NCBI taxonomy): Eukaryota > Metazoa > Chordata > Actinopteri > Scombriformes > Scombridae > Scomber > Scomber scombrus. The sequence goes on along the minus strand of NC_084971.1, from coordinate 274,933 downwards.
TAGCTGGTACCGCGTGTCATGAATCTAGTATTAATTTACACAAGCACTTATTTTTTTGGGGGGGTAAGAACATTTCTGCGCACATATTAGTGAATGAGGTCCATTGTCTTTAACAAAACTACATAAAAACAATTCTTAAAATGGCCTTTATAGTATAGTGTGGTGTATGTCTAATTGTATGTCCTTGTGCATAAAAAATGGTATTGACCTAGAAAATGTTTGTATAATAAACTTTAAAAATATCTGTCAATAACATTGGGCGGATGCTGATTCAGTGTGTGTGACATTTGCTTTAGAAAAATGAAGATAAACCCATAAGGAAAGGTGAATTATTTCACAAATTACAGTTTGTAATAAGGCATTTTAACTTAGCATCATTAAAGACGCTGCATTAAGGCGTAGAGCACTGCAGCCCTGCCATCATTTGTGCATACACATGGTCTGAGGAAGTTCAAAATTAAACAAATTTAGGTAAGAACATATTGATGAATCCTAGATTTGTGCGTCAAACATGCGCACGCACAGTTTAAGCACATATTTGTGCGTACGCACTGCTTGTGACTGAGGCCCATTGTGTGTGTTTTTGTATCCACATATTCATGTGAATGTGTATGTAATGTGATGTGTGCAGTGCCCATCTTGTCCCAGCGTTTCCAACTGACACCCGCAAATCTGCCCATTGAGCAACAAAATAGCTGTTGGTAAGACAACCGACAATAGACCCACTGTGAGACTCAATATTAAACAGAAGACTGTTTCACAGCAAGTTGACAATACAGCAAAATATCATCACAACTTGATTTGAACTTGGAACAGCTGAGAGCCTTAACAAGCAGAGTCTTCTTTAGGACAGGAGTTTAAAGCTATGTAAAGCCCTCTATGTAATAAGTAAGGTTTTAAAACCGATTTAAAACAAATTGGTAACCAGTGCAAATAGATTAAACTCAGGTTGATGAAGTCTTAGTCAGTAACCTGGCTGCAGAATTTTGTACAGTTTGAAGCTGAGCTGTGGCTCACACATTAAAGCAGATTAACAAGGCGCTACGGGGGCCTGGTTCACATACGTGATTCGCAAACATTGCTCACATTTGTTGAAATGTTATTGTGGTTGGGAGGATAACCCCTTGAGATGAAACATCTCGTTTTCGAGGGGGTCCTCCAGACATAAGACAGAGACAATACAAACATGTTCATTCACACTAGCTCAAACTCTCCCTCATCCCGATCTCACCCACCCCGCCCACATGCAGATCACAAGTAGTTAGCAGCGTCATGTTTGCTTGCAAACTGCAAGTAAATGTACACGTCCCACAGGGTTGTTGCATTCTCATGTATGGGCTGCAAGTATGGCTTCTTGGTTTTCAATTTTTTTTAATGTGTGAGAGGAGATGATGCCGTGTTGCAAATTTGGTAAACATGCCTCAGATCAATCTCTTCTTCTGTTTGTTTCTTTTTTGTGTGTGTTGTATAGAGTTTAGGCCGCTGTCAAAATTACACCCAAACACACATTAACAATAAGGGCAATAAGTGCATTTTGCATGAAGGGGTGCACCTAGCTGATGGAGTTCAGCTAAAGAAATTCATTAACACCCAATCCGTATATGTGTGGCCTGCCTTCTACATAACAGTGAAAGGAGATGTTCTAGTGTCATACGAGAGAGCCAAAAACTGGTCATTAAGGTACACCACATGTTAGTAAGCACTGTAGCGGAGGAACTGAATGAAAGCTTTTGACAGATGGATGAGAACTACTTAAACACCATTCAACAGATACCCATCCACTGTTTGAATCTATTGAAAATATCATTATCAATTTTCAATTTTCTAAATTAATAAAAAGTCAAAAGCAGTATTCATGCAGATTTTTGCTGCTCCTAAATAACAAAGTACAGTAATAAACAAAACAATGTGTTTTAATAATATACAGATCACCTAAATCATTGTCTATCAGCTATGCTTCTATTTCAATCAATAGCTGTCTACACAAGATTAACTCATGCTACACATAACTGCAACCCTAGTTTCTACACAGGCTGGAACTCTATAAAAAACAATGAGCTCTGAAAGTTCTCCAAATGTCACCTTTTCATGCTCCGAACACAACAAACCTAGAAGCATTCAGCCCCGCTGTTTTGGGGTGGTGGCAGAAGTTTCAGCTCCGTACCAAAGCCTTTGCTAATAGAACTGAAACTGAACTGAACTGAATCAGCATGGCTGGATACCACTATGGGTACATTTATACATTTGGTGAACCAAATGTTCACCTGCCACTGAGGTTAGTAGGCTAGTGATCTTTTAATAAGTCCATATGTTCTTAAAACAGACTCGATTTACTCTCCATAAGACATTTCAGAATTTCAAAGTTAAATAGGCCCATGCTTCAACTGTGAAGACAGTATGAGCTTTATGAGGGTGTAACCACCACCTCCAGATCTCATTCTGCCTCAACAACAGTCTTAAATACTTAAAGTTTTTTCAGGAGGCTACATGTGAAATGAAATTAAAAAGGTAAAACAATAAAGGTAAAAAATATAAATATAATAAAATATTAATCTAAAACAACAAAAAAACAAGTCACCAGCCCCCTCCCATGAAGACGGACAAATTGTATTTCCTCACTAGAAAAATGACAGTAAAGGTTGTAAATTCAGTTGGCAAAAACAACCTAAAGTTACGTTTGTGACAGATGCCATCTAGCAGTACTAATGTCCCAGAGAAGTGAGCCAGTTTAAAATACTGTCTATATAGGGTGACCAGAGGTGGGAAGTAAAGAAGTATTCTAGATTTTCCAGGTATCTGTATTTTACTTAAATATTTATTTCTCTGATGACTTTTTACTCCCTATATTTGAACACAAATATCTGCACTCTCTACTCATTACATTGTCAAAATAGGCTCGTTACTTGTTTCAACATCAATGACATAAAAAGAAGACAGGACGTGAAAATTAGTGATAGAAACCAATCTTTTCGTTGGTGAGCTCCATGACGCTCCTGGTAAGCCCCCTGGTAAGATGCCACCCTGGACGACTGCTCATATCAAAAGCTACTGAAAGGAGAGTCCAACAATGTGCAGACAGTGCAGGGATATGACAGCAGCAGGAAGACTGCTACCGTATGAACACATGCTGTGCACAGTGCAAAGCTGTGAGAAGCTCCTCAGTGAATAGCGATTAATACGATTAAAAAAATTTAAGTGTTTTGCTCAGCAGTGGCAATGCTAGGATCTAGGGGGCCCCAGGCAAAGAAGCCTAAGATCCCCCTTTAAAAAAAACCTACACCCACTTGTTTGGTTTGCCTGTTCTGTTGCCTGTTCCCTGATGCTTGGCCCTTAATCACATCATGATTACACATTAACGCTGACAGCCCTAATATTTATATATATTCTGTCTGAAATTTGGCTTGCATCAAACCTAGACTGTGTCCAGTGATTTTTTTTATGTGTAGGTTAACAAAAAAGAGGAAAACGATCCTCTTTTGTGTGCCAAGAATTTTTTCCATTTTGCTGAGTTATCAAAAGAGGTATTGTGTATCACTGACGGTAAAAATTCATTTTTACGCTTAACTTTTGTACTTAAGTACATTTCAGAGCCTTTACTGTCCTACTTTTACTTGAGTTAAGAAGTTAAATCAGTACTAGTTGGGTGGATGGTTATACAGATCAGTTTATATAGAACTTTTTTTGCCCAAGACACACCTAAACGTAAGTAAAAATCCATAGGCACACCTGTATTTGTATCCGTGCAAAATAGTCTCTATTACATGTTACCGCTCTTATCACTCTATAAACGCTCATTTTTATTTAATGCCGAATAAAATTTAAACGACTATATGTGCGCGCACATGTGTGTTTCATGTTATAATGTAATACCTTTAACGGTCAATGTTGGGGAGTAACTACTTACATGTATGGAGTTACATAATGTAATTACAAAATAAATGTAACTGTAATCCATTAATTAAATCATTCCACACTGCCACTCAAAATTAAACAAGTCGGAGAACGTGTTACTGAATACATATATTGCTGTTTTTATTCTTTGAAAGCAATATTTTTTTATATTTAGTAAATAAATCATGATGTGGGCTCATTTGGAGCACACATGAGCTTGAATGGTGTCACAGTACCAATTAAGCTCCATGTCAGACATCTAACTTTTTTCATCAAATATCTTTATTTTATATTCCAAAATCTACATTAACTAATGAGAGATAAATGTTGCTTTATAAGAAATGATCTCTCTTATAAATCATGTCAGTATCCATGAAAAACAGCTGAACTTAGATTTTGGTGCTTAATGAGAACACTTACCCTAACAACTGAAAACATTGGTTAGAAAATTAGAAAAGTCATCAAAAAGTAATTAAATGTAATAGTTACATTGCTTTGGTTAGGTCATTGAAATAGTTACATTACTTATTACATTTTAAATAGAGTAACTAGTAATCTGTAACCTATTACATTTCCTATCACGGTGTGTGGAGAACTGACAGGAATGTATCATTTGTCTTTTATATGATTTGCTGTATATGTTATAACCATAGATAGAGCCTCACTTCTATCCACTAACAGCTGGAGGAAAATAAACACATCAGATAGAGGGAATGATGTGTGCCCCTCTCCACACGCCAGCACAACACCATTTTGTGACGCTGTACGAGAAAGTGTGGAGTGCATCATGTGGGGTCCACCTCTGCCCAAGACCAACTATGAGTTACACGTTATCATGTAATAAGTTATCAACATAACAGAAAGTCAGAACAACATGAAAAGCCTGGTCATGTTGGTAGAATAACCAAATATCACAGTGCCAATTGTGCAGTTTTAAGTGGATGACAAAAGTTTTGGAAGAAATGTTTTTCAAATGATGCAGAGTTAGTTTATTAGTATACCAATATTAACCCAAAGCAAATACACAGCCTATTTTTCAGCTTTAATCATTATTACATATGTAGGTCTTTTACTTCATGATAATCATGAGGGCAAGTCAGCTCTAGCTAGCAGCTCTAATGTTAGCTACATTTAGGCTTGTGTTGTCAGCACCCAGAACCAAACCAAACCAGCAAATGTTGGTTGTCTGGTGCATCATTAATCAGGAGTTTAGGGTCTGGTAACTAGGCATGAAAGATTTAAGTTACTATTGTGATATTTGTCAAGGGATCAAAGGAAGGCTTGGCTCCAAAAGGAAAAGCACTTAATGAAGGAATGGTACATTTCTTACATTCCATACTGTTTTGCCTTCAACCATATGTTCGTATCTGTAATACAATGGATATATTAAGATATTTATGTATTCTCATACATACTGAGTGTTTTCTAAGTATCACTACTGGTATTTTGCAAACTTTAATACTGTATGACCTCTCTGTTAAGGCCTTGGCATGTACGTCAGTGGGTGAGGTTAACACTGTGTCCTCTGTTTTCCAAATTTTATATTTGTCCTGAAAAAATAATGTGCACTTACCAGTGGTCATGAGTAAAAGTGTGGAGATGGTCACAACAATCCTGAGATCCATCACACAAGTAATGAAGAACCAGTGGAGGAAATGAACAGACAGACAGGAGAGCAGATGACACAAATCAGATCGAGACGCCAACAACAGAAAAACTGATGAGAAAGGAAATGGTGCAGAGGTGTAAATCTCTCTCTCTCTCTCTTTCTCTCTCTCTTTCTCTCTCTATACAGTGAATCACTTCATCCCCGGCCTGCTGCTGCTACTTGTGCAAAAGTGCAGATTTCCTCCCTTCAAAGAGAGCTGGGTGAAGAGAGGCAGAGAGGGGTGGGGGAAATAAGAAACACTGATAAGAGGGGAGGAAGAGGTAGGAGGAGGAGGAGGTGAAGGGAAGAGTTACGTGTCTCTGGAGTAAATTCACTTTTTTCAACCTCTACTAAGTGACAGCACACACAACTACCATACATACAGCGACCGAATATCAACGCTTTGACAGGAAGGCTGAGGGAAGAAATGCAATTTGCATGATTCAAATATAAAAACAGTGTGCCGATAATTTATTAATTGAAAATTCAGTAAATATACTTTGTTTTGCTCTGTAAACCACGTTACAAAACACCAGTTGAAGTGGTCCTGCTTTAATATTTTCTGTTGCATTTATTTGTGGAAATATATGACATTTTAAGTTATATACAGTATACCCAACTTACAGTATGCAGAATTTCAAAGGTGAAGGTTATTGTGTTACTATTAAATTTGCATTAAACACATACATGTAATTCTGTAAAAAAAAAAAAAAAAAAAAAACACAACCATTGAGTCTATTAGCTGGTATATTTGGGGTAGACTGTGGATGTAAAGGTCGTAGTAAATAGAGAATTATCTATAATAGGAACAGTGAACACATCATCAGTTTTCCCCTTTAATTTATATTTTAATAGCTTTAAATAGTTTCACCTTTTTATATATTTTATAGTCACACCTATGGGCACAGGCACTGATGTAAAATGTTCTGTCATAAGCTGCTGGTCATAACAGTTCAAGCAAGCTTGTCTGTATCAGCCATGCTTGTGAATTCAATAATTTATGTGTAAGAAGAAGACTGTGTTCAGCATCTGTTTCATATAACATATGAAGGTTTTCTACCAGAATATCATAACAAACTTAGGACGTGATTAGTAAATCAGCTGGTCCAAAATGGGCTTCTTCCGTCCAGCACTCTAAACTCTCACAGAGAGAAAGAAAACACAAACCAGCACTAGATGGCAGATGTTTTACATCATTCAATCAGGAAAAATGAAGGAGAAATAACAATATAGTTAGTAACACCTTATTACACTATTCGTTTACTTATTAAGGGAGGAGGGAGAGGGCCGGTCAAACTGGTTCAAGAAGTTATTTAGTTCATTTGCTTCCTCCATAGTCCCCCCTGCAGCACTGGTGTTCTTTGTGTTGTGGCCTGTGATGGTTTTAACTCCTCTCTCCTGTAGCTTCTGCTCCTTCGCCTCCCTCAAGCACAGATTTAGTTCTCGCTGTGCTGACTTCATCTCCTCCTTATCCCTGTTTTTAAAGGCCCTCATCTTCCTGTTGAGGACAGTCTTCACTTCACAGGTCACCCATGGTTTATTATTGGAGAAACACTGCACAGTCCTTACAGGAACAACCACATCCATACATAAATTCAGGTAGTCCATCCCGGCGGAACATCTCCTAAAACAACGTGATGTTACAGGCTGCATTTGCACCAGTTGGGTTGTACTGGCTGCAGGTGGATAAGGTTATGGTCGGACTCCCTAAATGGAGGGAGAGAGTGGCCCTGTATGCATCCCTCACATTAGCATACATTAAGTCTATTGTCCTGTTGTTTCTTGTTGTGCAGTCAACAAACTGATAAAAAGCAGCAAGAGTTGAGTCCCCGGCGACATGGTTGACGTCACCTGAAATAGCAATGAATGCCTCCGGGTGCTGTGTTTGTAGCTTAGCTGTGGTTGTGTGAATCACCTCACAAGCGGTCGCTGCGTCGGCCCTCAGCTGAATGTAAACACAGATGGCGATGACGTAACTGAACTCCCTCTGCAGGTAGTAGGGCCTGAGGCTGACGGCTAGCAGTCAGAAACTAACTGTGCTGTCAGTTCTTTTTATTTGCTTAAACACTGACAAACCTGCAGCTGTTGACGTCACTGCTGCTGAAGACTTCAAATATGACCGCTTATTAGTGTCATACCTACAGAACTTTTTACTTGAGTGCACTCCAATGGAATGAAAAGTTCTGTTGTAGTCTAGATATTAAACATGTAAACTAGTACTAATGTACCATGATGCAATTCTTCACCACTGTCAGAGTTCAGAGCTTTATTGTCCCTTGAGGGGAAATTTGGTTTGCAGTACAAAAAACAACTAACACAACAACCATAAATAAATAAATAAACAGTGACATAACAAACATCAGAGGACAAATAACCATGTAAATAGATACCTTTTTTTCATGTTTTCAACTTTACTTCTCAGATTATGTAGGAAGAGTGAATGAGGGGGCAATTTATGTGACGGAATCTGAATATATCATCTTCTGGCTCTGTATAAATTCAATTTATTCTCTTCTTTTCTGTTGTGTCTTGACTCATCTCATCACTCCATCTCATTTTCTCTCATCCTCCGCCTCTGGTTTACGGGGCCGTAGAGACAAAAAGTCCCACAGACTTTCACCTCCTCCCCCTCCTTTCTGTTCTGCACATTTATTTCTCATAAGAAGGAAGCCTGCGCTGTTCAAAGTGGGCAGACATCACTAGGCTGCTCAGGAGTTAAAACCATGTTGAATTTACATGATTTTGGGAAATGATGGGTGTGCAGTGAAGTTTGAATTTCCTGTCAAATGGATATCCTTCAGTTCAGATGGTAACAGATCAAATGTCTCAAATATGCTTCTGATTGTTTTTAGCTAATTCTCATCACCAAGGGTCAGAACATCTAACAGCCTGCATCATCTCACATGAAAGCATCAGACACAACATTTTGAGATGTTGAATGCTTTTTCCATTCACTGGCCGAACTCATAAACACCATGAAAAACAAGACAGGACAACAAGACTACACTGTGCTGTAGACCTTATCAACATTGTTCTCAAACTGGGCTCCAGCAAAAAAGGGCTTGTGAGATGAATCTATGGGAGCACAAGAAAAAGACAAAATGATGGCTGTGTATTGTGAAATCTGATGATGATCATGATGAAACTAAAAAAAAAAAAAAACACTCCATGATTCTTTGATTTACTATTTTAAAAAGTTGGGAATCATTGTTTTACTATAATATTTAAATGCTGTAGTTGTGACTAATTGAGGTACGCAATCTTTAACATCAGGTCTTATTTTCGAAATCGCCTCTTACAATTATTTTTTGTAGAGCTGTTACAAATCAGTAAAGTCCACATAAAAATAATAATCAATTATTATTAATAATAATAATAATAATAATAATAATAATAATGATTATTATTATTATTGGCATTTGGCACAACATTTTCTTATCAGATATGATTATTTGTTTGCTATGGTAGTAAACTTTGAAGTGAAGTGTCTGTGTTGTGGGTTTGTGTTGTCCTTGATAATGTTATGGGCCCTGTAGTGATGGGAAGGCTGTTCCAGAGATGGACTGGGCCGTCTTTATCACCTGCTGGAGAGCCTTCCTGAACTGAGCAGGGCAGTACCACACTGTGATGGAGATGGTGATGACACTCTCGACTGTGCATCTGTAGAAGTTGCTCAGGTTTTGGTTGGCATGCCAAACTTCCTCAGCCTTCTCAAGAAATACAGTCTCGGCTGTTACTTCTTCAGAAGCTGTCGAGTGTTGTGAGACCAGGTGAGGTCCTCGCTGATGTGAGTGCCGAGGAACTTGAACGTTTTTACCCTCTCCACCTCTGTCCCACTGATGTATATTGGGGTATGCTGCTCCCTCCTCCCCCTCCTAGGATCAATAATCATCTCCTTGGTTTTATCTGTCTTTAAGAGATTATTTTCCTGGCGCCAGGCCACCAGTCCTCCAACCTCTCTTCTGTACCCTGCCTCCTCTCTACCAGTGATCAGTCCAATGACTGTGGTGTCGTCCGCAAACTTTATAATGCTGGTGCTGGACTCAGAGGCCTCACAAACATAGGTGAAAAGGGTGTACAGCAGAGAACTTATATATATATATATAATTCTAAAAAGCAAACATAATAACTGTAATGTCTGAAAAGTAATGTAAAGAATTGCTGCAAATGTGATGTAACAAGAATCCAATTACTATATAATATTCAAATTCAAATTGTGATATATATTCAAAAAAGGAACAACCTTTTAAATGTTCATCTTGCTCCTGAGTATAGAGCATGTTGAACAATTATAAAGTTCCTGATTGAAGTTAGTTTTATTGTGCAGTGTTTGCCCTGCCAAAGCCACATCCTGTCGATTTCACATGAAAGGGACGATGGTGTGATGAGTTTTTACCAGAGGCTGCAGAGTGAGGAGAATGACAGACAGCAAGGATAGAGTGAAAAAAACTGAAGATGTGACTAATGGCAGTGAGTAACAGTAATATACTGAATCATATCAGAGGATCATATTTACAGGTTTAAGCTGCTGGCTGTTAACTGTCCACACCTGATCACCTCTCCACAGTCTGACAGCAGCTTAGCTGTTGCTTACATTTGCAAGGTGATCATGACCATAATAAGATCTGCTCTGTTTGTCTGCTTTTAAGATTGTATCATAGTGGAGGTGATGGCATTTCATTGGTCCTGCTCAAAGCAAGGTAACACTTTGCTTTAAGTCCCTGTATTTATAGCATTTTAGCATTATACCAACAATTGATAAATGGTTTATAACACTATATTGCTGTTATAAGCAGATATAAGGACATTTAAAGTGTTTCTTAATGTTCAGTATCTAGTATAATTTCTCCAACGAAGATATATTTTATATTATTAGAGGGGTGTTTTACTATACTATACTATACTTTTTTTTAAAGTAAATTTTCTCTGCATTAAGTTGAAACTGACAAAATAATATGGTATCTATAAACACACTTAAATCCACTGGAAAAATGTCCAGTTTGGTTCAATATAGCATTGTTGGGCCTCCGGCGTCAGCATCATGGCTCTTTTGACCCCCTTTGGATTTGGGTCAACCCAAATCCAAACTCAGGTAACCCCTTTGGATTCTCGTCCCTCATTGGCTGAGAGACACCCAACGTCACTTCAAGCTGGTCACCGGAGCTTCAAAAAGAGACACGCAAGGCTTGTTCACTCTCTCTATGCTCTTCTCACCGGTCTGTGGTGCAGGCAGGGCACAAAAGCGGTCCTTCCGAAGCGCCATTGGCTGAAAGAAGACGTATGTGTCCCCTTGTTTCCTTTTCTTTTAGGAGCTTCTTCCAGCTCGCAGCCCAAGAGGGAAAATTCCACCTTGCCCCTAGTGTTGCTTTCATCAACGAAAATGATGACTAAATATCGTCGTCAACAAACCTCTATCAGGTGATGAAAACGAGATGAGACGCAACGTAAATGCTGGTCATGTGACGATAACTATAATTAAATATATAATGCAATATTGTTGACGAATAAAAACTCTGCTAAAATGTCTCTTCATTTTCGTTGACTAAAACGATACGAGACGAAATGTTATAACGTTATTTTGTCTCGTTAAATTGCGTTGTTACTATTATTTTGCAGTATTTCTGTTTCCTGTGTCTCACTTCGACGTCACTTCCTCAATCCCCACTCGCGGCATTATTTAGAAGATGCAGCTGCGGTAGGTTAGTGTTAACGACAGACAACTGACACAGAGAACGGGGCCGATGGCCGGCCAGCCGCGGTTATTCTTTAGTCTATAAGGTAACAATAATATAATAAGAAGACAACCTTGTTTGAATTGTGAAATGGGTTTAGCTAAAAGAAAATGTTGGTTTCGTCTATACTACTAGGTACTTATACTATATTGAATGGGTTAAATAGAATTGCATTACTAAAAAGAGACTAAAATACAATTTTCATTGACTAAAACTAGACTAAAATGTCATCAGTTTTCGTCAACTAAAACTAGATAAAATAGTCACAGATAAATTGGACTAAAATAAGACTACAATGCTCAGACTTTTAGTCGACTGAAACTTGACTTGACTAAAAAGAGTATGAACGTGACTAAAACTAATAAAAACTAAAATGACAGCTTGACACAAAGACTAGACTAAGATTAAAACAGGCCGCCAAAAACAACACTACTTGCCCCTGAACACATCATTTAAACAGATCCGACAGAGACAGCGATCACAGATGCCGGACAAACTTATTCCTGCAGAAGAAATGTAGGGAGACCCCCTAGTTTAGCTCCACGCTGTTCGCACGTTTATCTGTGTACAAGGCCTCTTGCTCTCTCTCTCGATTGCCATCTTCCCTCGCTCCTCTCTCTCTCTCTCTCTTACTAACCCCCTCCACACACGTACACACTACATATATGCACACCTTGCATCACACAGCTGTTGGTGAGGTAACAAAAGAAAGCTAATTTTCAGTAATTTCACTAATTTAAGTAAATTCACTAATTTTTCATTTCATAATTTCCATTGTTACTCTTGCTGTTTAAGGTAAAGTTCTGAGCAGTACATTTTGTTTCTCCCTGTGACTAACTATATCCACTTCTATTTAATATTCAAGAATAAAGACAGAGTTCAATTTAGATCAACTTCAGTTTAATTATTCACAACTCCAAAAAGGAGAAAGAAAAAAAAACCAAAACAAAAAAGGCTTTTTAACAATCTACAGTCATTATCATATTATTCATCACCATGAGAAGAACAGATAAATCCATCTTAATGTTACTTTCTTATGGATAATATTAATGCTAGACTACATTAGAACATCTCCCTTGTGCTTCTTCTAAAACACTGTAATACTATTATTACTCTTTTTCCCCCTTAGCACAAATCTACTATAATCATTCATGTATTTAAAGTTGGGATATGAAAAGCTTCTCATGCTCAGAGCATTTTCACCTTGTTGGATCAATTTGAAATGAACTGAAACCAGCCATAACACTGGTCTGTGTATGTGTGTGTGGTGAGTAAAAGATAAAGCACAGGTGATACTGAAGTAAAGAGAATGCTGTCAGCACCAGCAGTAGTGCAGCAGTAGTGCAGCAGTAGTGCAGCAGTAGTGCAGCAGCAGGACATCAACAGGCCTTATTTCCTTGGCCTCTTCTTCTTCATGCACTTTTATCCTGTGAGCAGATTAAGACCTGACTCATTCTCACTGAGCCTCTCATATGACATAATTGATGACAGATGTGAAGAAATGCACCAACACTGTTGCCACCATGTGGAGCTCTGTAGCAACAGCAGTGCAATCCAGCTGGAGCATGCACCATCACATGCATTATACTGTCCATTATCTGTTTCATCTGCAGATAGAGATCACATTATATAGATTACAGATTAAGTAGGTAACAAAGTCCACTAGGGCATCCTTCATACAAGTTTTATAAACTGAAACTACTGGTTTATTCATGGTTTATAATAATTAACTAATGATTATCTAGCAGTTCTTAACTATTAATTACATACCTTATATCTGCTAACAGCTACTAACACAATTTGGGTTGCCAGGTTATTAAAAATCCCATTGACTGATGTTTATCCTTTTTGATTGGTAGTAATGCAGTTCTAAATGTTTGAGATGCTCATTGGTTTCTCAATTTCCAATAGCCTACCAGGTCTGCAGTTGTAATTGTAAATACGTTTTTATTAATGGTTTTAAGGTTCAGAGACCTGTTCCTGATGAATGAAAGAGCTAAGCTGATACACACAAGCTGTTCAAATTTAGCTTAGTTATAGCTCACGTTTTCACTAAGTGGGTATTTTAACATCACCAAGTTAACCCACTGTAGAGATTTCTCACAACCTTCTTTGAATTTATCTGATATGTGAAATATTATCAATAAACCCAGTAGTTACAGTTTTTATAAAGGGTGCCTTATTAGAAAGTGGTACAGCTAATTTCTTATCCAAAATACCAATTCTTATGCTATTAATATACACAAGAAAACTATCATCATGCTGCTTTTATGCTATTTTCCAACACGTTCACCACTTTCAAAGACAACCTGGGGCTGGTTTTCTTGATATTGGCTGTCATTCTTATAATAATAAGAATGACTATTATAGAATTATTATTAATAATAATAATTCCTATAATTAATTATATCTGCTGATATCTGTTGGAGTGGTCGATTATCTGTATAATGGAGTTAAACAACATGAGCAGTCAGACAAGCAATCAGCTTTTAAACTATAGTGGACACACCTATACCCAACATTTCAGTTTTCAAGAACTGAGTGGTAAGTAACCATGGAAATCTATATAAAAAGATAAATAATATTTTAAAAACAACTATAGAATTTTCCTTTTCTTTCCTTTTCCCTTGCAAATGCAACCATGGCTGTCCTCTTAGATGTCCAGCCTTTCCTGTGGAGGCCAGAGTAACAGAACAGAGACTATCATGAGATCACTGGCTGGCTGCTGGTCTGCATACAGTCATACTGCAGAGATGTGCTGCTGATGAGAATCCATCTGGGATTCTAACTAAAGTCTGAGTACAAGTTACAACAAAAAGAATGAGATAATTATGTAGCACTGCAGGACGTAGTTCTGACATGCAGTGTCATTACATACAAATGAGCAGTGTTCCAGACTGGTGGGAAGAAGACAGGGGTGGAACTCACTCTTGATCATTCAAAACTGTGTGTTGCTGTTCTGTAGTTATGTGTAATCTTGCTGTTCCTTCAATAACAGTCACTCATTACTACAGCAAAGCTACCTCCCTCTATCTTGCTGCATTTATACTTTTTAAACTGCAGTTCAATGACCTATTAAATAATGGCCTTACAACTCAGATCTCAACTTAAGCTCAATTAAAGGATTTTCTTGTTTTCTTTGGGAGAGAAATGTGTTAATAGCAGCACAGTATTCTACAGTGGCTGGGACCAATTTGGATTCAATTCACTTCAACACACAGCTTGACACAGAACTGATTGCCAACCTTTATATTTTCACTCTAGTAAACTATACAGAACATGTGTGCTCACTGATAGTTTGAACTTAAAGAAATAAAATCTCTTGTAATCATTGTCAAGCATCAGTTCATGTTCAACAAGCAGATATGAAGAGTAGGAGAGTGACGGAGAGAAGGAATTGATTAGGCTTGGGGGATGACAGGGAAAGTGAGAACAAATGAACAAAACCATGTTGTGGTATCAGCTGTGTTTGTATTTGTTGGACACATGGACAACTTAAGCTACATACTTAATATTTGTGCCCTCAACAGCATACCCAATTGCCATCTTGTATCATTGTGTTGGTTTTCTGACCATCTCCACTCACATCAACCTGATAACCTCACAGTACACTACACCAAACAGCAGACAGACATAGTTAGTAAATTAGCCAGTGAACACAGCAAAGCATTTAGAAGCTAAAGAGCCAGTTATGTTTTTTCTGGAGTTTGTGGAAAACAAAACAGAATTAAAAGAAGAGTGAACATTGGACTTACATTTTAAAGATGGCCAGAGAGGCGACTCCAAATTCATTCTATTCTTGCTCTGTGTCTGCTGTGTGTGTAAATAGGCAATTGCTTGCTGAGCATCAGTTCATGTTCAACAAGCAGATATAAAGAGGAGGAGCCATATTAATTTAAAAAGGTGATACTGTGTTTAAAGTAGGGGTGGGACGGTTCACAAAATCCATGGTTTTCGGTTTGGTTCGGTTTATGTAATTCTTTTTTTTTGGGGGGGGGGGTTACACTTAATTTCTCATATTTCTAGACCGGTTGTGGTCATCAAGGCAAGAGCGCATTAAAAATGATTAAAAATAAAATACTTAGTAGTTTGACACTAACCAACAAACATATGTATGAAAGCGAACGGCTGCAGGTGGCACCAACTCATGAACACACAAAACAAAACTAACTGCCTAACCCAACAGATCTCCAATGACTCACTACAGCAGAAAAACAGCTGAGATAAACGAAATAAAAAGCTTCCTGGATGCACTAATCTTACCTGAGGAAATAAAACACATTCAGACTAGACAGTCAAATTACCATGCAGGGACTAAATATTGAATTTATGAAAATAACAGTAAAGTAAACCTACTGCCCAGATCCCAAAACTTCTATATTTTACGCACACTGACAAGGGCGTGAACACAGCCTGAGGTCCGGGATTCCCCCCAGAGAAGCACATCATCAGGAGGGATGCCCATCTGACCGGGCCTAACTGACTGAGGAAACGATTATTACAATATAAAGAGCTGTCACATGAAGACCAATGTGCATGCATGCACCATAATACATACATTTGTTTGATGAACTTAGTAAAAATGTCCTGTGTCCCGTGCTACTTTGTTTTTCTGCGTCAGTCAAGGAAACTGCTTTATTGATGCTGTTCCAATCTGCTTGTGGCACGTGGAATGATACTAATAACAACAATAATAATAAAAACAATTATAATAATGGTAATAATGATAATAATAATTAATAAAAATAATAATCTCTTTGGGAGATCAAGGTCACACGTCAACATAAAATGGGATCATTTATTCGTAACAGACCAACCGCTGTGCTAATAGATATTCACTTTGTAGAGATATTTTGGTTTTCAGAGATGGGTCCACACATTTGTGTATTGTACCATTTGTGTTATGTGTAGTTTGGCTGCTTTGTTATAATCAACCTGCATCTCTCAGGTCAGTAGCTGCTGGTGTTCATACTGTTGGAAAGCTTGGCACGGAGTAAAAGCTTCCATCCTCAATAGGCCCCACGTACAATAATGTAATGCCTCTGCCTCATGCCAAATGAAATAAAAACAAAAAAACTTCACTGGGTTACTGGCAAGGCTTACGTTGTGCGTGTCATGAACCGAACCAACCAAACAATACATAAGTGCCCCGAACCGTGACAAGCGTACCGAATATGACAGATTTTTTAAATGAACTGTTCCACCCCTAGTTTAGAGCTTGATACAGATTTTTCCATTGCCCTGAAATGTCCAAAAACAAAGTTAGCTATAAACTTTTACTATTTATTTTGAATAAAAACAGTGGCCTAATTCCATGATGTAGTGCTATTGTGCGGTGGACAGTACACAACGGTTGCCAAACATGGTGTTAAATAGTTTTGAAAAATCTTGCTAGGTCCACCCAGAAGATCATAGATCTTGTTTGATGCCACAGTGACCAATACTATTATAGTGATGAAAAGGTTTTCACAGTTGCTGTCACGCAGCTTCAGCTAACTCCCTTTTCCAAAACCACCATAATGAAAGGAAACAAAACACAGCACTGTCATCATGACAAGGTTCTTTGGTTGAAGAAAATAAAGGGTACTCATTCCTGCTGAAGCTTTCATAAAGAGTTGTTTTCTCAATGCAGACTGTGCTTGTGAATAACAATGTGAACAACAAAGATTCTGGACACTGATGTGCTGTAGTGTTACAGAGACAGGTTTTTCATGTATTTGTCATAAGGGGGAGTGCACTTGTGTGTTTATAAAGATATTCTGATTGCCAAATAGCAACACACACAGGAGGATTGAAGTAAGGAACGATGGAGAGAAGGAGGAAAGTGAGTGCATGATGGGCCAGATACAAGTGTTTTAACACTCAAACACAACGCAACAACCTGAGACTAGTGTGGGGAAGTTGATGGGTAGGTGGGGTGACAGAGGAGAATAGGGAAAGAGAGAAAGACAGAGAGATCAACAGACTGATATTGAGAGATAGAGAGAAATAGTGCAACAAAGATAATTAAAGCAAGAGAGCTTTTGAATCAGACAATATCGGAGCATGAGAAAAAGGAGGAGGGTAGTTGTAAAAGGTAAAAAGACAAGAAAGGAATTAGGCTGAGGAAACTGAGGGTCAGGGAAGGAGGAACAGTTTAAACAGTAAAGAAGGGAAGAATTAAGAATAATTCAAAAAAAAAGGAGCAGTAGTGCTTTCAGGAGTATGGCTGTGGAACTCCATATCCTGGTCTGTAGATGGGTCTCCCTGTTGGCGACTGAGAATTGGAGTAGGCAGGCCCAGCTGGGTAGCTGTAGCCGCCATAGCTGTAGGAAGCTGGGTAGGGTGCTGGGCCACTGGGGGGCTGGCTAGGGGTGTACTGGCCGAATGCTGAGCCTGGGTGCGGGGCAGGGAAGGAGGGCTGTGTTGGGTAGGGGCAGGTGGCAGAAGCCGGAGGCCCAAAAGCAGGCCTGGGGCCGGAGTAGCTTCCTGCTGGGGTGAAAGGTGAGCCGGAACCTGGGTACGGAGGGAACTGTGATGGGGGGTTGGCTGGGCCGGAGCCTGCTGCCACCACTGCTGCTGGAGTAGGATTGGGTGAAGACACAGGGTACGGGCTATAGGGGAGGCCAGAGGAGGCCCTTGCGGATGATGAAGCTGGCTGCGAGGTGTTCTGGTAGGTGGATGACTGAGGTTTGGAGTTCGGCTGCTGCTGCTGATTTGTCGCCGTTGCTGTTGTTGTCTGTTGATTCCATGGGGACGGTGTGGCTGTGGGATCCTGGCTGATACCTTCTGATGATGTCAAGGCTGTGGGATTGCCTTCACTCCTCTGTCGCAAGATCTCTTGAAGTTTCTCTACCCGCACTCGTCTTTTGTGAGCGAGGGAGCGCAGGGAGAGGAAGCGGTCAAGGAATGAGTCCAACGGCAGTGAGCCCTCCAGAAACTCATCAGCTAAAGCCTGCAGGCAGAGAGAAACACAGCGGACTAGACTGAGAGGAAAAGACTGGCAGGATAACTCTGGGTGGAGAAAGTGAAAAGCAGAATTTGTTACTTACCACAAAAACCCCTCTGAATCAGCATCTGAATTTAATTCATTTTCAATTAAATTTCAAAACTTCTCACAATGGGCATTATGCAAGAAGCACTCATGTAAACAGATTTGTTCTCAAAATGCATGTGTGAGTGATTTCTTCTTTTCTTTAACTATTATATATAGTACAAAAATGTATTTGTGATCCAGACTTGAATAGTCTGCTCTCAGCTGACAGTGTAACATCACTTGTAGGCTATATTAGCCTTGACAGTGTCACATGACCGTCTCCCATCACAGAGCGGTTTGCTTTGGAAAGATGTTTTTTAGCATCTAATTTCATGTCAAATCATTCCTTCTTTATTTCTTTCACAGTAGAGAGGTGCCCTGATAACATGTTAGCTAGATTCATATTTTATTATCTTCTCATTGTTTCAGGTTTCCTATTCTTTTTACTCTTTGGGAACATTTTGTGAATGAAACCCACCCACAAACAGAGCGGAACATGGAGCCTTTGACATTTTAGGGGTGTGGATTCACAAACATCACAAACGTGCACTTCCTCATGAACAGGTGGCCTTCATCCGGATGAAACAGTTTCGACAAGTTCAGGCAGTTAACAGAATTGTTAACAGTGTTAACAGAACACATTTTTTTTCTTATTGCAAAAGAAAAACAAGAACACATTAATGCGAGCCCCTTGTTCACTGACTGACTGGTTTTGAAGAGATGTAAACGATGCTGCAGGTAAACAAACCTGTGAAGAGGCCAGTCCAAAGCAAAAAATAAAATAAAAACAATGAAAATGTAACAGCTTGTATTATGATGGATGACGCTAATATAGTGGTGTTGCTTAGTGAAAATACTATTCAGTGTTTTCTCTAGGATTTCTTTCAAGGTGCGGGGGCAGGACAGCGCCAACCCCATAACAAAATTTTGGTTTTGTTAGAGATGATTTCCTGAATTCCGGTGGATTTTGAGGTGGCCTTTTGGAGATGGGCAATACCTAAATTAATTCAGATTCATAGCCTACATCTGGCATTGGCCTTCACAAGTAAACCTTGGCTAAGTGACCAATCATCATTCAAGTTTCAGTTTTAAGGCACCCCAAACCATAAATTAGGCTAAATTAGGGTGTAAATAATAACTGTCTATGTGCCTATAAGACATATTCCTATGAGACATCTTTTTGGATTTAAAATGAAATTCATGGTTGCAAATATTTGATTATAATCCAACTCTAAAAGTGAATGAAATTTGGCAAATTTACGATCAACTGGAAGTTATTTCCCTCGATTGTAACGTTTGCGTTTACATCAGTGGTGTTGTTGACGCTCATCAGCTGATGAAACACAAAACACGCGCAGGTTAGGCGGCGTGTTGTCCAATCAGAGCCCACAGCCCACAGGGCTGTCAGAGCAGCAGTGAAAACGCCAGTCGAAGCGCCCGCCACCCCGACGGAAAGAGTTTAGGGGAGTGGAGAAATTATTTACAATGTATCCAAATACATACTGTGCGCCACGCGCCTGCCACAATTCTGAAGGCAGGGCGGCAATAATTAAGCCGTGGCGGCCCGCCCCCACAAAATGTACATAGTGGAAACCATGCTGTTACCGGGTGGAAAAAAAGCACCATTTTTTTTGCGTGATGTTTCTCTACGGCCTATTTTGTAATTTTAGCCCAGGAGCCCTCAAAAAATAACTTTCTAGCATGTCACACTGGAAGACTATCAATATCAATGAAATATGTGAAAAAAGACAGCTATTTCAAGTTTTTCCACAACATAAGTTGATACCAAAGTTAGTAATTTATATATATATATATATATATTCATGTCAGATTTAGAATTTGCATCATAATGTGTTGGAAAAGTAACACCCCTTAGGCCTAGGCAAGCAGCAATTACATTTTAACTTTTAAATTAACTATTTTAACTTTAATTTTTAACTTGAACAATTATGCTATATAGTATTCAAATTAAAATGATAACAATTGTAACAGTAATACAAAGTTGATAACACATCATTAGTAAAAAAAAAAAGTAAAAAAGAGTAGGCTATATGAAATCCTACTACTATAATTGGAGAGCAGGATGTTTGTCATTCCGTCCGTCTGTCCGTTCACCTTTCTCCAACCCCTTCCATCCCCTCCTAGGTTTAGGGAGCCAGCCATTGCATGTGGCATTTTTTTCGCACATTTCATTTCATGTCAACTTCAATTTCTATTTCAATGTCAAATAAATATTCTGCAGTTATACTTTTTATTAGGGACTCTGGAGCCACAACAACATGGGACTATTTTTCAGCCTGTGGCGATATGCGTAGAGACGCCGTATGTAGGGGCGTAAACGACTGGAAGAGAAGAGACAATGAGAGGAGACATTTTGTTATGGTCACGGACATTTATCCACGGTCACGAACATTTTGAAAAATGCCTAACAAGAGCAAATCACTCTTGGAAAACACTCGCAATGCCGTCAAATGCCGCATGACATTAACGCAAGGTGGCAAAACTCCAGGTCAGGTTAGAAACCACAAAAAAAAAATCCATACAGTAGCTAATGCTAATGCTAATGCTACAGCTACAGTTTGTTAGTCCATACAGCCTTCCAAGCATGTAATTATCCTTGCGCGACATGAATTCACACATTATGTTTTATTGGTCTCAGGGTTAATATCTCTTTTGTTCCAGAGTTAAATAATAACTTGCCTAACAAAAACTTTGGTTTATGAATTAGGCCTGTTTAATTAGTTTGTTTTTTTAAATTATTCTGTTGACAATTCAAAAGCAATGTCTGATTTTCATTGGTTAATTTTCAATAAATTTTTATTTATTATTACTTTTGTCAGTTTCAAGTTATTTCAGTGACCATTGTGGGTTTTTCTTTCATTAACAGAGGGGTACCAACAATTTTGTCCACGTGTGTACATACATACATACATACATACACACACATCTGGCGGGAGTATTTTTTTGGTAGTTTGGATAATGCTGGAAGTACAATTATTGTTGATCTTCATTTTTTACGAGAGGCTGCATTCATGTTGGTTACCACTCAACAGCCAAGCTGCAAAGTAAGCAATCACTATATCTATAAAGTATATAACGACAATCAAAACATTTCCTTTTCAACTGTCTATTAGGTTAGGGTGGGACGTGAGGTGTCCACTGAGGTTAAGGTGAAGTTTAGGTTTATGAACAACTTCTTCAGCAGAGAGGCAGCAACACAGGTCACCATTTCTGACGGTCACAGATTTTGGTGTAACACCGGTTAGAACAAGAGGAAATATATTTTTTCAGACAGTATGCATAATATATTACATTTTTCTGAGATAATGAGTATTCACATTTCCTCTATCATTACCCATCCTTACCAGGATTTAGAAATTATTACTTAGATTTTTGTTTTTAACATAAGACTGTTTTCATTAGCAACTAGATCAAATATCACAATGTGATTATGCATGTAAAGCCTAACCTTTTCATGCACTGGGTCCACTTTATTACAATTTAGTCTGTGTGTCATAGCCTATATAAACATTTTTCAGAAATCCCATTATCAGTATATGTTGACTTTGTTAACCAGTGGTGTGTCATCATGCATTATCTCATTTAAACAAACTGTCTTGACTTTTCAGCAGTCAGCTGTGAGGACCATTGCCACAGAATGAGACAGCAGAGGTCATCAAAGCTGCCTGAGGCTACAGGTACTTTTTGCCTATATATGCATGTATTTCAATTAATGTAAACATAAACATATTGCTGCTTCACTTTCTTACCTACCTGATAGCATTACCATGCTAATAAAATACCTACCTATCTATTCATCCCACAGCAACTCAATAACAATTCTCATTTACATACACCATCTCATTCACACATGGCCTAACATGTCCTTGGTTATGTGGATCTAATTTCAAAATAACTATTTCAGACCTACCAACCTTGGCAAAATATTTTGAGTACCACTTGTGTTGTGCGGCTTTTTTCGCAGACTTTTGCAACTCCATTGCTTTGCACACAGTCATTTCCCCATTCACTGGCTGGAAATCGGTTATAAAAAAAACAATAAAACCTATATTTTTGATTACAATACTTTTAATGAGCAAAATATAGACAAACTTTACAATTTGACCAGGCCAGCCAGGCTTGTCCTGGACCAGCTCCTAGTTTATGCTGCTATAGGCTTAGACTGCCGGGGGACTCCTTCTCCCATGATGCACTGAGCTCCTCTCTCCTCCTCTCTCTCTCTATCCATCCATCTATATCCATTAACATTCATGTACTATTAATGCATTCAATAACCTACACTTCTTCCCCGGAGTTGTCTGTGCTTTCTCGTCTCACAGGTAATCTGGGCCTGTAGACGTCCGGATGACAGATTCCAGTCCCGGACCTTCTAGCTTCAATGTTTATTTTCTATGTGCTTCTCTCTCTCTCCTATTCTTGCTCTCTCTCCCCTCTACCCCAACCGGTCGAGGCAGATGTTCTCCCACTTTGAGCCTGGTTCTGCCTGAGGTTTCTTCCTGTTAAAAGGGAGTTTTTTCTTGCCATTGTCGCTAAGTGCTGCTCATGTGGGAATGTTGGGTCTCTTTAAAATTAAAACCTGAAGAGTACGGTTTAGAACCTGCTCTATGTGTAAAGTGCCTTGAGATAACGTTGTTGTGATTTGCCACTATACAAATAAAGATTGATTGATTGATTGACCTGACTCCAAAATATCATGTGCACTGCACTGGACATTTTAACATTGAACAGTAAAACTCAAAACTTGCACTTGCTTTCATTATATGATATGTGTGCTTATACAAGCTGATAGCCACAAGTTAACTGCATTGAATTATTTCAATACTTTTTAAAATAAAATTAATTAAAATTATTTTAATATGTATTTAATTAAAATGGTAATAATTTATATTATATATTGCAATAGGTGTTTTTCAAGAATGTAATAATTAAATTGGCTTACAGCACATAAGCACACATTACCAGGGCTAATTTATATATTACCAGTCCTTCCAGAAAAATGCAGTTTGTTTGTGATTGTTGCGGGCAAAAATCCTTGATTATGCGGCACGTTTTCTTAATTAATGCAATGGAATATACGGGATATTTATGCAATTTTATGCAATGAAATTGCGGGAACTTGCAAAAATTGTGGGGGGAAAAAAAGAAAGAAAAAAAAGTGATTCCCCTGTTCTCACTAGGCTACTACCTTAATGTAAAGAGTCATTTCTAATTACTTCCTATGATAAGCAAGCATACTACATCACAAAAAGTGCTGGGAATATTTAAGTTTTCATATTGTTTTATTTCAGACCTTAATAAACACATGGCTCAAACTTATAAAACACTGATGAGTCAAACAAGTTTCGTAGCTTTACAAAAGGAATATGCTACAACTTCTGTAAAAATGAATAAATAAAATATATTTTTATATGATGACGTTCACGTCACGTAATTACGTCACTTCATAATTCCCATGGCAACAGGGGAAAATGGCTGCTCTCATGTGTAAACGCGTCATTTTTCAACTTTCTGCTAAGATATATGTGACTTTTTTGCAACGAAAATGCAGGGATTATGAAATCATGCAAGCCCCGCATATGTTGCGCATTTTGCGGGAAAATCTGCGATTTATGCGGGCGAAAGTGTGGCGTCATTTAAAATAATGCAGCCCCCGCATAAATATGCGGACTTTGGCTGATTATGCGTTGAATTATGCGATCGCATAATCGCGTTTTTCTGGAGGGGCTATTACCTGCAGCTCCCTGGTGGCTTATGTCCATATCATAATTGCACACTCTGCAAAATGCATGATACTGTTCTTGATATTTCATCAAAAACTTGTGGGGGACATAGACCCTCTTCTTTTTGGCAGGTCTGCTGCCCTGTCCCTCCCTGTCTTTTTCTTCCTCATCTGCCATGATAGTGGCAGAGTGGTAAAGTTGCTACAAAAGATTTGTTGGCTACATGTTTAAACTGTATAAATAATCACATTCTTCCTTATATACAGGCCTACTCCATCTGCAATTGATATATATAAAGGCTAAGATACACACACACCTCCCGGTAATTTCTCTTCTTTCTCTTTTTTCTTCGACGGTGCATTGGGGTCATTGGGGAACATGATCGATAGATTTGCGGATCTAATTTCAAACAACTATCTGACTCAATTACACTCATAGATTATAATATACTCAACTGCATAAAAAAACTGCACTTTAATATTTACTTTTCAGCTGAGCAACGTGAGAACGATCACCAGTAAAAAAGACAAAAAAGGTCATTGGAGCCAACATTGTGCTTTACATACACAATCTTATTCACAAATGGCCTAACTAACCTTGGTTGTGTGGATCTAATTTCAAACTACCAACTGACTCTACTAAACTTGGAAATGATCATTTAGTCAACTGCACAAGAGCCACATTTGAAATATTTACTTTTCAGCTGAGCGCCGTGAGGACAGTCAGCAGAAAATGAGACTGAAGAGATCATTGGAGACACCTGCAGCTACAGGTACTCATACTTTCCAATTAACCCTTTCAGACATTTGCCCATAATCAACAAGTCGCCCATAGTTATTAGGGGTGGAACGGTTCATTCAAAAAATCTGTCTCGTTCGGTACGCTTGTCACGGTTCGGAGCACGTGTGTATTGTTCTGTTTGTTTGGTTCATGACATGCACAACGTAAGCCAATAACCAAGTTTTTTGGGGGTTTTTTTTCATTTGGCCCGACGCGGAGGTGTTACATTATTATACGTGGGACCTATGGAGGATGGAGGCTTTTGCTCCGTGCGAGTACCGGCAGCTACTGACCTGAGAGAGCCTCACCATCCTCAGATGCAGGTTGAAATAGCAAAGCAGCCGGACTACACAATAACACAAATGTTAGGATACACAAACCCAAAATATATCTACAAAGTAAATATTTATAGACCTTTTTATTAGCACGGCGGTTGATCCCATTTTATGTTGACGTGTGACCTTGATCTCCTAAAGAGATTATTATTAGTGCCACGGGTGCGCAGCTCCGAGGCTTCTATAAATCATCTAAATACTTATTATTATTCTTCTGCCAAATTTCGGCGCGTAACTCCTCCCGCAGCTTTGAGAAAACCCTGACAATATACATCAAAACGTGTGGCTCGATCTTGAAAGAGGTGCTTAATGGCACTTTCGGTGTTGAAATTCAAATTTTGAATGAATGGGAATTTTTTTTTAAATCCACAAAATTTCACCTTTTTTCGGAGTCACCTAGCTCTGCATGCATGCACGATGGTCTTTATATTGTTATAATATTTTCCTCCTTCAGTTATGGTCAGGTGGGAATCCCTCCTGATGACGTGTTTCTCCGGGGGGGGGGAATCCCAGACACTGTCAGTGTGTGTAAAACAATGTTAATTCTTCTGAGGCATTAATTTAAAAGTTTCCTTGATACATGACTGTTGGTTAGTTTTAAACTACTAAGGATTTTTTAAAAATTAATCTGTATTGCACTCTTGCTTTGATGACGTCATCCAGTCTAAAAATATGAGAAATTAAGTGTATAACCTCCCCAGAAAAGAACAACATAAACCAAATCGAAAACCGTGACCCCGAAACCGTGATATGAACCGAACCGTGGACTTTGTGAACCGTTCCACCCCTACTGGTTATTCATATCTAATTTCAGACAACATTCTGACTTTTAAGGTCAACGATGAATGGCAGCTCAGCAGTGGAATACAACAGACAAAACCAGAAAGAGGAATCAAAACTTCAGAAGAGCATGGACAGCTCCACACCAAGTCACGCATGCAGTTCCATTTGATATACCTCACATGGATTTACACTGCGTTTCCTGCACTGTGCTGTTAGTGCAAGTGTGTTTGGGACACATACTTACTGTGACCTTCATATACAAATATACATTCTTCTCACTGCTTTATTCTATGAGCGTGTGTCTTTCGGCAAGTAAACATGCTGCAGCAGCCAACAGGCACATTGTTCTAGTAATAATAATGCAAAAAGAATGATGAAACTATGAACCCAGTAGGTATTTGAACAACCCAAAGTTGAAGTCAAAAACAAAAAAGAAAACAGAGATCTCTTGAAATTTATGAACTTTTTGGTCCTTTTTTAATTCCGCCTATATGTGCAGGACTTATTGAAGGTACCAGGGGCCTCATGTACAAAAACGTCCGTGGATTTCCTACTGAAACATGGTGTACGCTCAAATCCAGAAAACGTCGTACGCACAAAAAAATCCAGATGTATTAATCTGTGCGTACGCATGAATCCAATCACATTTCCTTTGTACATCCCAATCAACGTGGAATTGAGCGCACATGTTGGCGTACCCGACCCCTCCCTGTCCACGCCCTCATTTAAATACGCAAATCAGTTTTAAATGGGCACTGCACCTGAGAGTCCCTTCTCTGCACGATCAGAAAATTAAAACAAAAGAATGAGTAAGACGGGAAAAAAGAAGAACTTCACAGAAGTTAAGAAGAACTTCACAGAAGTTAAGAAGATAACAATAAACGCAAGAGGAGTGAGTGGGAAAGTGTGTGTGTGAGGCTGTCAATGTTGTGGGGTCAGAATAGCGCACACACGCTGATTTGAAAAAGAAGTGGTCCGACATCAAGGTGGATGTGAAGCGGAGGACGGCTGCCCACCGCCAAAGTGTGGCCAAAACAGGCGGGGGGACAGAGAAGAGGGGCCCACCCCGTTTCAACAGAGTCGCCGCAATCGTGGGTGACACTGCTCTCTCAGGGGAAGTGTGCAGGGGAAAAGGTGAGGCTGATTAAGACATTTCACACTTTATGCACAGGGTTATTAACATGAGTACTCTGCACACAGAGACAATCGGGCTTGTTAGAAAGATCTGAAGCTGTATTTTAACCAGCAAGTCACTAACTTTAACCACTGACTAGTAACGATGCTGTGAAGACGGGATAGTATTTGGGGGCGCACATGCTCAATGCGCATCACAGGGATTAATATTACCCATCGCGCACAGTGCCAGCTTGTCTGTTCCCAGAACCAGACCACCTCGCCACAATGTTGGTTAATTGCATTTGCGCATCACATATGATCTGTACATTGATCGAATGAAAATGTTTCCTGTTGACATATACAAATTCATCATGTGATGGCGCTTTAATAGCAATGTGTGTGCAGTCGATAGCTCCGATTACATTAGGAAAACCGGCTCTCGCTGCAAATTGCGCTGCATGTGCCATTAAATCCTCTCTGTCTCTGAACACACGCTCTCTTCGTATTGCACCATTTACAATGTCTTCTAATACTGCTAAAGCAGCCATTGTTGTTAACGGTATTTTCAGCACCACTTTGCGCATGCTTTTATATCCACTCATGTAATTGCAGACACGTGGGTGTGTTAATTGTTCATGTTCTGATGTGAACATCACCCAGTCTGAGGACTAATTGTTTTCACATTTATTTATTATAACAGTTTCCCAGCATCACCTCTAAGTGTCGCCGAAGCATCAACAGCTGTAGAAACGTGCGTACGCCAGCCATGAAGTTGGCGTGAGGCACCGCACATTTCCACGGTCATTTCACTCTTGATACATCTGAACTTTGCCGTGAAAAAGAACGTACGCCATGTTTTTGTGCGTACGCACCCTTTGTACATGAGGCCCCAGGTGTCTTGGAACTCTATTTTACACTTATCATTTGGAAGACATACTGGCCTGACCACAAATTAAAATCATCTTATGCTGGTTCAGTGGCTTTAAAAGAACATAACCATCAGAGATTTTCAAGATCTCAGAGGGGCTCCTAGGCTAAAAATCATTCAGGAGGTCCTAAGACCTAAGAGCTTCATGTAAAATGTTATGCTTTTATCCACTCAGTAACAGTAACTCCGAATAGGTACATTAAGCAACACCACTAAAATGGCATTCTGTGCAACTGTATAAGTTGCAAAGAAGTGACCCTTCCTGTGATGCACAGTAAGGTAACATGTTAGCACAAAGTTTGATTCCAGTTGTGCAGTTCCTGTAAATCTTCTTTTATGACTCTTCATTGAAATCCCTACCTATCGTTAAAAAGTATCAGTCCATGTCTTAATTTTAAATAGCTGGGGTCATAAACATTTTCAGACTATAATTAGAGTCCTCAGCCAAAGGAAGGTCAGGACATGCTATATAATTGAATCAGCAATGCAACATGGAAGTTGGCCCATAGTCATTACAGTATCTGTAAGTGAAGGGGAAAACATCCTGTTTGATATTCATTCACTGCATTACAAAAAGCTTTCAGGGTGACAGAATTTTAAAGGCAGCTGACATTTACCTATTTTTTTTTAACATGGAACCACATGAAGACAGGTGCCATATTTTAAATGTCTGACCATTCCCTTACAAGAGCCTGAGGTATTCAGCTGGTTGCAATCTGCATCCTCACAGCTATATGTCACTAAATCCTGCACACTGGTTTTAAGCACTGACCTCTGACTCTGCCTCCATTTTGCTGCCCTCTGTCTGTAGTTTGGAGAACAATGCTTCTGGAGACACCTGACCGACTATCCCATCTGAGGAGGTAAGAGAAAGAGAGAGACATAGAGAATAAATGGGAGAGGGAGTGGGAGAGAGAGAAAGAGTGATATATGTACATACACACACACATATATATACACATACATACCTGTATATATATATATATATACAGTGTTTCCCATTAATTAGGGCCCGAGCACTGACCAGTGCGAAGGCCCATTTTTGGAGGCCTAAACATGCATGAAAACTCACTAAACTTGGCACATACGTCACATCTGGCAAAATATTTTATGATTTAACATGATTGGGCATTGGTGTGGCCAGGGGACTCCATAGCTCCCCCAAACGTTGGGTCATGTGACCAAAAGG
The DNA here is from genome assembly GCF_963691925.1 of Scomber scombrus. NCBI lineage: Eukaryota > Metazoa > Chordata > Actinopteri > Scombriformes > Scombridae > Scomber > Scomber scombrus. Next base: position 245,775 of record NC_084971.1, on the reverse strand, counting down.
TTTCTCTGATGTGCATGAAATTTCCATATGTCATACGTCTCAGTGGTATACCTGGAAATTAATTTTGTGAAATTTTTTTACCCAACCCCACTACCCAGAAGTGGGCCATGTTTAATGGCGTGCACTGATTTTTATTTTTCTGTGCATTTTTTAAAAGCACATGTGCGACTCATATTGGCCGCTTGGTCTGATTCACATCGGGTAGCGACATTGCACATGTGTGAAACACGGGTCTCAGATAATGTATTACTACATCTCTGGTTACATAGGGCCTGATTTACTAAAGGTCTGCGTGTGTAGAAACGTGTGCAAACTTGACATCAACCGCAAAAAATGTGCAAGCTGATCTACTAACGCAGCGCACTGAGGTTTGCGTCTTTCGACTGTGCAAAATAATACACACTGTCCATTTAGTACGTTTGTCATAATGAATATGTAATATGAGGTGTTTTAACCCCAGTGTGCAAAATACAGGGAGGAGAAAATGTAAATATGTTATTTAGCACACGCATTGTGATTTACCAAACCTGAAGGTATTATTTCTGACAAAAACTGTGTCTATAAATAATACCTTTGAAGGACAGGTATTAACCAGCTGCTCACTGCTCACAGATGACTTCTGTTACTGTGGAGACGAGGAGACGGAGGCACAATGACAGAATACGAGTTTTTCCACCCGTGTTAATATTTTGGAGTGGAATATTTTTGGTTTTATTTTTGGCATTGACTTTGTCACAGATACTCTACCATATGTCATTTTTTCTGGTAATATATATTTTTTTATAACTCAATATATTAGTTAACCTCTTCCACTAGAACCTGATCACATTTCATTTTGTGCTTGCAGCTTTCTGCTCGTCCAAACTCTACATTAAGACACAAAACCCTCATTTAAATACTGCTGTCTGCACCTGTTGCACCTGTTTTCATTTACAGTTATTCTAGTAGATCACCTGCAAAACGCACGCAAACAAAACGCGCAATCTATTGCACTGTGCACGCAATTTAGTACCCACTATTTGGGATCTTAGTAAATCAGGTCCATACAGTGTAAAAATTTGCATCCAACTGCTGAAACATGTATGAAATCCAACCTATAGTAACAGTAGTTTGTCAAAGCGGAGTTGCCGTACGTCCAATATGGCAGACCCGACTGCGCATGTGTGACTCACATCGGGTAGCGACTCACATCAGGTAATGACACGGGTGTTTTCTTCAAATCCTCTGCATTATATATATATATATATATATATTAGGGGTGTGATGATACATTCAGCTCACGAGACGAGACGAGACACGATATTGGGTTCACGAGATCAAGACGAGACGAGATTTTAACACTATTTTATAAAACTTCAATGAGGAAATATATGAAATATATATGTTCTTTTATTTGAAAGTCACAAAATGCAAAATAATGCAGGTGCATTTTGAAATGTTTTAACTAATTATCTTGTAATGAATCACTTCAGTTCTACTTTGTAAGTATGAATTATCATACCCAGTATGCAACCATTGTAAAAGGCAATTTTGGTATTTATGGAAATAACAATGATAAATACCTAAATTATGTACAATGACAAATACCAAAAATAATTTGAGAATTTGTACTGATTTTGTAAATTTTATGTGTACAATATAATAAGTCCTCCTGAGTCTCTGCCTTGATTAACAGTAGATCATCTCTCCAGGCCTGTTTCATTAGTTTGTTTTTTAAAATGATTCTGTTGAACCACAATTCAAAAGCTATCCGATTTTCATTGGTTCATTTTCAGTAAATCTTTATTTATTATTACTTTTGTCAGTTTTTCAGTGACCATTGTGGGTTTTTCTTTTATTAGGGGGTACCAACAATTGTGTCCACATGTGTGTCATCAAAGGAATAAAGGAACTCAGATGGGGAATGTAAACAGCACATATTTATTTGTTACTCTGAATGGCCGAAAATAAAGAGAGAAAGCGAAAAATATTGTTTTTTTACAGGACCTGTACTTTGAAGGTAACCTGGATTCATTTCAACACCTACAACAGACATACGACTTACCGTCCACACACTTGTTCAGGTTCCTCCAAATTAGGCATTTTATCAGGACTCATATACCACACTATGAACATATGCCCAAACACAACACACTAGACAACCTTAGACGCCTCATACCAGGAAGCAGAGGCACAGTTTATTCTCTGTATAGTATTCTAATGGCCCATGAGGAGGTGTCCACTGAAAAGGTGAAAAACGAGGACGGACGTGGGAGCAGGAACTTAACACGGAACTCAATGTAACAGTTTGGGAGGGTATTTTGGATAGGATCCATAGCAGCTCAATAAACTCCAGACATTCTTTAGTACAGTTTAAGGTAGTCCACAGGCTTCACTACTCTAAAGCCAGGCTCTATGGCATTTACCCCAACATTTCTCCTTTATGCGATAAATGTAAACAACAACCAGGGACTCTTACACATCAGTTTTGGTCTTGCTCCAAGTTAACTTTATTCTGGTCTCTTATATTTGATTACATTTCAAAGGCCTTTCATAAATGTATTTCACCAGACCCACTCCTTGCCATCTTTGGTTCAGTGGTGTATAACCCCATCCTCACAAGTTATGAAGGGCAAGCCATATCCCTCTGCACTCAGAGGCTAGCCCTCTGTTCCAGCAATGGCTTAGAGAGCTAGGCAATGCACTGCACATGGAGAGGTTGCGCTATAAGATCACCAATAAAGAAGAATCTTTCAAAGGATATGGCAACCTCTGTTGGACAAATGGGCAGACATGTGTGAGACCATCAAAGCCCAAAGTGACACCCCTAGCACTTGAGCCTGGCCTCTTCTCTTTCTTTCTGCCGAATTTGTTTTGTACATTATGTTGTCTGACACCATCTAGTCATTTACCTCTTGCTGGCTTTTTTTTTTTTTCCTTCTTAGTTGTTTGTTGGTTTGTTTTTATGCTGGGTGGGGGGTGGTTGGGTTTGGCCTTGTTGTTGTTATAAAAAAGAGCAGAAAACCTGAAGGAGAACCTCTGTACTGTTATCCTGTATAACCCTTGAGTCCTTCAATAAAGATATAAAAAAAAAAAAAAAAAAAAAAAAATGTATTTCTAAAAAAGGTGTAAAAAGCATTTCAACCATTTATGTGTTTATGTGTGTGTACTGTGTTTCAAGATTCCTGTGTTCAAGATTTAGGAGGCGGGTCTGAAAATGTTAGGGGTTGGGGTTTCAGCAAACTCGGCGGGCACGCCCACAGGGAGCAGAGAAAGAGGCTGGTTTTTACACAACTTTGAAGCCTAATTTCATATATTTGGCGATTTTTTTAATCATTCAAATTTGGCGGGGTGGTTAACAACAGACTTTTCTGTGGTATGTCAAACTCAGAACACATATTTATTCTTACTTTACACAGACTTTAAAAGGTTTCATTGAAACTCAGCCTAACCCGAAATCAGTATGAGTTAATATACCGGTCCAGTTCAGTTAAAGCTGCAGTCTGTAACTATGTTTTTGTTATATTTGCTAAAATTGTCATTATGAGTCAAAACAAAGAATCAGAGCCCAGACGAGTGTCAATGACGCTGTACACACGATGCTGGCAGCCCCCCTCCCCCGCACAGCGCATGCTCTTACTCTGCAGTGCTCCTCCCCCGTGCAGCGTCTGCTTTGCTCTCAACAGGTTTCCTCTCTTAAAGCGATGGTTCGGCGTAATTTCCACCTAGCGTCATATGCACCATGAGGTCTATCTAATAACCGCCTCAGCCCTTTTTTTTTAAAAATTTGGTCTCAAATTAGTGGAGTTAGAGCCATCAGCCGAATGGCTTAGTACAGGCTCTAACAGAACCACCAGTGTATCTCATAAATTACCCCACTAATAATGCCTGAATTGTTATCAAACTTCTACAGTAGTACAAATAGGGTCTTTACTCATAAATCGATGCATTGGAAAATGTGTAAGTACACCAGGAGTTTATTAAAATAACACTTACCTGATGGCTTTTACTCTGCTGCTACTGCTAAAGCTGTAAACATCTTGCACGATCATTGAAATACTGTGTAGTCGCAGGAGATCCCGCACAGATCTTTAGATATGCTGTGCAGATTTCGACGATGTTTACAGCTTTAGCAGTAGCAAAGAGGAAGAATGAGGGACTTGGACGCTGTATTCATTAACATTTTCTGGCTAAGTCCACTTTTCTTTTCATAACTACATACTGCAGCTTTAAGCAAATCATTGCCGGACCATTGACCCAACACACTGTGTCAGGTACCTATACCATACCTCTCATGGACCAGCGTTGTCTGTAGGTTTCTCTCACGGCCTCCAGCTGACTGTATCTGTCCACCAGTATGTCCTTCTGTGACTCCAGGCGAGGCTTCATGTCCAGGTTTTGCTCTGCCAGGCTGCGATTTGATGCCAGCGCCATCTCTCTTTCCAGCTGTATGTTCTGGATCTTACAAGGAAAAAGACTAACATCAGACAACAGTAACGTTGCATTTTGGGCACATCGTGGTTGCCACTAAATGCACAGAGATGATTAGATTGCAACTCGATATGATTTGCACAGTTCTTGGTCAGCTGAAAAATAATATTGCAGATAAATAATCTGCAGCCTTTTTATTTAAGTTAACTGCATTTTAATTAATTAATTTGAAAGCATCTTATAGTCACCTGCCTGTAGGAGAATAACAAACTGAGGGCATAGAGAACCGCTGTGTTATTATTAGGGCTGGGCAAAACGATTATTTTTGTAATCGATTAATCTAGCGATTATTTTTTCGATACATCGATTAATCTAACGATTCATTTTTTCAATTCGATTCGAATTCGATTCGATTATCGATTATTTTGCCATTATTTGACTTATATAGCAATTTACATATGCTAATTTATGTATCTCACTGAAAAAACACAAATTACTTCATTCCAACATATTTTTATTGATTTTACCAAATTCCAAAATAAAATTCAATTAATGAAAACAATAGTGCAATCTGACGCCAGAGGTAACATTTAACAAAAAATAAAATGAAATAAAATAAAATACTTTCAATAAATAAAACTGTTGTGCAAGAATCAAGGAAATGTTATCAACATAAAATAAATCAAATATAAACAGCAGCAGTGACAAAATATAAAGTGCTCTTCATTCACAGGAACATACACTCTGCCTTTTCACTCAAGAATACTGTGTGTAGTGTGTGTCTGTGTGTGTGTTTAATCCAATACATGATGTAGTCATGCATTGGAGTGGAGGAATGTTAGCATTTCAACATGCTCAGCAGTCAGGCTTGCCCTTTTTTTGGTGACAATGTTTCCAGCAACTGAAAAAAGCCTTTCAGATGGCGTTGATGTGGCAGGTACAGCCAAATACGATTTGGCTAAAGCAGACAGTGTGGGGAATCTTGTTGCATTATCCTTCCACCATTTAAGGGGGTCACTGTCCCTTGGGATAGGGTTTCCCCCAAAATACAACAGCATCGGCATCGTGCTTTTATGATAAGCCATCTCCATTTTACACAGCTGACAAACGACAGAATGGCCTCCTTTTACGGAAAAATAGTCCCATACCTTTGAATTACGAGTTTGTTTTTTACATTGATCAGAGTCAACTGACTCACTGGTGTTGCTGCTGCCGCTACCGCTACTCGCTGCCGCCATTTTTTTCAAACGACGCATCGACGCACAGTTTTTGCGTTGACATATTTTTTGCGTCGACGTAATCGATGATGTCGATGCTTCGTCCCAGCCCTAGTTGTTATTAACGCCATGTCTCCAGTGCAAAGCAGCTTCTCTTCTGCAGCGTTAGCTCAGGGGAAAGCCATCATTGTCCAACATACTGATTAGGCACAGGGTTGTTGAGGTGAGACAGAGGAGAGTCAGTGTTGTGACTGAACGTGTTCAATGAACGATCGTTCATGAACTCGTTCATATTTTGGGCGAACGTGAACTGAACGTACTGTATTTCTGCCTGATGAACGTTATTGTGAATGCGTTCATTCAGGCGTTTGTGAACGGCACTCTCTCACAGTTTAACTTCGTTCAAGAGATTGCCAGATTTCCATAGAGCCTTCCAGGCGAAAACCTGGCTAAAACACACCGTAAACAGGCCTTAATATGTAGCGGAAAACACCCAATCTGGCAACACCAGCCACCACAGAGTCGCACCGCCGCATACGTCATCAAAATGCGAAGCATGGAGGCAAAAACAAATGAAGGCAGCAGCACTACCTCCGACTCTGCCTCCACTATCTGTGTTAAAACTGATCAAATAATTGCTGGCTGTGGTTCTATATGAGCTGTGGCAATAATTTTGAAAAATAATAGCTTGCAGCAACATATTGAGAAAAAAAAAAGAACTATGAACTAGTTCATTTTTGGAACTGTGAACCTAGTTCAAAATTTTGAATTATGAACTATGAACTGAACTAGTTCATTTTAAAATTTGTGAACTGAACTTTGAACTAGTTCATGTAGAAAGTGAACTTTCCCAACACTGACAGAGAGCACCAAGTTATTTTCTTAACCTCAAAATTGGTTTTAGTTGTTTAATTCTGCAGTGGTAGTTGGTCAGCCGGTCTTATTTTCTTAGTTTAGGTTAGGATCTTTCTCTGCCTTCTATCTCTGACAGTAAAGAGGCATTCTGCTAATACATAATATCCTTTTAGAGCCAGGTAACATTCTAATCTACTTTGGCTTTTAGTTTCTTCTTTCCAATGTTCCACATAGGTTTCCTTAAAATGCATAAAAATGTGTATTACATGGACTGGTGTTTGGAAAGCAGTATTGGTCTGAGATGGGTCAGAGTGTGTCTGAGTAGTACGGTGGCCGACCGGGGCCAACCGCTTCATTTGGGGGAGAACAGCTGCAAGTACAGAAACGATGCAAACTCCAAAACAAACAAAAGTCAAAACAAATACAAAATCACACTGCAAATAAAAAACACGCTGCAAGAAACAAAAACAAATGCATAAACGTCAAACGCGCTGCAAATATGGAAATGATGCAAAGCCAGAAACGATGCAAATCAGGAAAACACCTGCATTAAGAGAAACGCTGCATAACCAGTCACTACAACGCAAATGCCCCAAACCTACAGGGGGCGCTTTAGGTTGTCTCGACTCAACGGGAGGCAGGTATAAAGGGAGAGCATGAGACGACTGAGGTTCAGTGCCATGCCCATGCTGCTGTGAATGAAAGTGTCTCTGTCAAAAGTTGCGGAGGAACAAAACTCATTACATTAAAAGGTCTCAGCTTGTTAAGGAGTATGACACAGGTGATATTAAAACTCCACAATTTTAATCTATGGTCGGCACCTTTAGAGTGAACTGGTTAAAAACTTGTCCGTCACAGCCAGACTCCATGTGGTTCCACACTCCACGGTCCTTGCTTAAGAAAATAGGATGTTTAGATTTTATTATGAAATGTGATTTTGAGGTGAACAAGATCCCTATAAAGCTGTCCAATTTTCATAAACAGATTCTTAATTTTTGGAAGATGACATTTACCCACAATGTTTCTCTTCATAATTCAACTTTATGGAACAACAGAGTAATTACAATTAATAGAAAATCAGTCTTTAAAAGTACCTGGTTTGAAAGAGGCATTATTTTTGTAACTGATTGAATGGATAGTAATGGTATCTTTTTGAATTACACAGACTTTATAGAAAAATACAATTTAAATTGTTCTCAAAGAGATTATAACAAAATGTGTAGTGTGATTCCTCTACCTTTGTTTCACTTAATTCAGAACTTTTTAATATATAATAATGCTTTAACAGTATTACCAAATCTATTGATCGAAGAATGTAATCTGACTGAAAATGTAGTAATAATTTACTGGTAATGATCTGAAATCCAGATTGTTTCATGATTATTGCAGAGGGATCATTTGGCACGGTTCTAAATTGGTTAATTCAGCTACATTGAACAAAACGTATTCTAAATGTATTAAATGGCCTTTTTTGCGTTAAGTTAAAGAAACTCATTTCAAAATCATAAAAATGTATCCTGTGGCAGAGTTTCTAAAAAAAAGATTTAAATTTGAGGTAGATCAATGTTCCTTCTGCAATGAAGAGAATGAAACACTGGAACATTTATTTTTCCAATGTCCTATATCACCATGTGTTTGGTCAGACATTTAAAATTGGGTGTCACTAAAAATTAAAGATGTGCCATCTTTTGAACTATGTGATATTATTTTTTACATGGAATATTTGGCCTTTTCTGTTTCGGACATTATTAATATAATTTTATTACTGGGTAAATATCATATTCACTGCTCAAAATGGAGAAACTGTAAGCCCTCCTTCCCTGGATTTATTAATGATTTTAAGATTTTCTGTTCATGTCTCAGAAAAATTGAAACGAACAAAACTGCAAGAAAAATAAGTCTGGACAATGCTCGCTATTTGTTATTTTAATTTCTGACTTTCCCTTCTTGTCTCTCATCTGATTTAAATGCCTAATTTACATGGAAACTTATGTGCACTTTATTTGTTTTTGTATTTTTGTTTTGTTTTTCCTTACACGAATCTCCCAATTTTTATAATTGTATTTAACTTTGATCTGTTATTAATATCCTCTTGAGAGTCTGTATTTTTTCAATGTTCAATAAAGTTCTGGGGGAAAAAAAGTCTCTGTCAAAAGTAACTACCTAGAGCGCCCCCTGTAGGTTTGGGGCACTTCCGTTGTAGTGACTGGTTATGCAGCGTTTCTCTTAATGCAGGTGTTTTCTTGATTTGCATCGTTTCTGGCTTTGCATCATTTCCATATTTGCAGCACGTTTGACGTTTATGCATTTGTTTTTGTTTCTTGCAGCGTGTTTTTTATTTGCAGCGCGATTTTGTATTTGTTTTGACTTTTGTTTGTGTTTTGGAGTTTGCATCGTTTCTGTACTTGCAGCTGTTCTCCCCCAAATGAAGCGGTTGGCCCCGGTCGGCCACCGTAGAGTAGGGCGAGATAGCCTCAGCCAGCTAACACGGGAATCTTTTTGGGCTCAGCTCTTGGGTTTGGAGGGTATCTGGGGGGGTGGATTTAAGATCATTCAAAACATTTGAGTATTCTCTTTTGAATGTTAATTATCAGTGGGTATCTGCCTTTGTTGATGTTTTACCATGTACATGGAATTCTGAATGTAAGGGTTCTGTTGGATGTTTGTCCTAACCTGTATAACTATGATGAATGAGTGGACACTATACTTCAATTATCATTCAGCTCAATGGGCTGATGTAATAAATATTTTAAACCATTTGGAAATTATAACAATGTTCTCTTAACTGCACTGGGAGCTTTTCAAGCTTTTTCTTTTAGTTCATTCACTGCCATGTTGAAACTGCTGTTATGGTTATACCAAGGAATGTATAACTCATACTATGTTCAATGATATGATTATTTATGGTAAAGTGGTGGTCGTTCTTCAGACATCTGGGGCATATTTGAAAAAATCATGCCAGTTTTCTTCATATTTCCTGCCAGGGCCAAGTTCTGACAGTACTTTTCTACTATGTCCAGCTGTAGTCCATGTTCAATAAGGTCATAAGCATAAAACAGACTTCCCCTATTTATCTATCTATCTATCTATCTATCTATCTATCTAGGAGAGAGGGGCCAAGAGCAGCACATTGACCAAATTGATTAGCAAGTTCATTTATACACGCATTAAATGAAGTAGGACTTAAATTGCAACCATGGTGAACACCTCTTCTTTGGGTGAAGAATCCAGTTTGTCTTCAGTTAACAGCACACATATTATCCATATACATGGATTTAACCAGATCATACATTTAGCCCCATATACCACAATTCAGACATTTGTAATAAAGCCAGTCATGCCAAATAAGAGTCAAAGGTATTACTGAAGTCAATAAAACAAATGGATATCTTAACACTTTTTGTTTGGTGTTTATCTCTCTACTAAAGAGAGAGTGGTTGCTGTGTCAGAGGAGTCATTTTTCATATTATCAGGACCTGCATTTTTTTTTAATCAACCGGTCTAATTTTTAAAAAGTCCTCTTTTGTAATGCATGTCCACTATGCAATATGCACTCCTCTGACACAGCAACCACTCTCTCTGGCATAGTCCAACTCACACCGGCAGCTACACTGTACTTGGGGAGATAGTGTGTGCACAGCAGCAGCTACATTTCAGCAGCAACTTTTCATCTGAACATTTCATGTTTTCCAATTTAAGAACTTAAAAATAGCATGCCATGAGCATAAAACCTACTCTGTAACGTCAGTTGGTAAGAAGAGCCTATCATAGTTACAAAACTCAACGCTGTAACAAAAATGTTGTTTCTGTTTCCAGCATCTTTCCCCCTCTAAGAGTAAGTTTATATGAGAAATTAATGTTAGAATAGCTGTTATCGTTATTATGGGAACACTGCTTTCAATCTAATTTCCATACAGGAGGTGAGCCCAGTCACAGAGGCAGTATGACCATTATGCTGCCCAATAACAGCAAATACTCCCTGAAAACCAGATGTTGGCTAATAATGACGGACGCCAAATGTATAGTGAAGCATCATCATCTTTACCTCGTCAGACTCCAGAGCTATAGAATCCACCCTTTCTGGGTTATCCAGGAGCTCCTGTAGCTCTGAATGGCTCAGGTCCTGAAGCTTCTCCATTTGATTTGCCACGATAGCTGTCCATCATAAGCGACCAGAGAAAAAGAGTTAAAAATAATGGGAACAGAAAGTGGATAGTCAGCCTAACTGCTGTATTGCAATGTTACTAAGCTTGGGTGGATAGTTATCAGTAATCGACTTATAAGGCCATTGTTACACAAACCAAATTGCCTACAGCTGTCCTGAATGAAACAACCACAGAGTAGGGATTACAGGGCAACTGTAGGCTTTAATAAGTAAACAGATGCAATCAAACATTATTGATAAAATGTTTTGTACACATTTGGCAATAGCTAGCTAGCATAATAAAGTCATACTACATGACTTGTCCAGGAGAGTGACTTAGGCCACAAAACAAAACAAGCTGTGAAGCCGAACAGAAAATGAAACGGTTGAAAATGAACTGGTACTTACACGATACTAGCAAACCAGATTTAGCACGACACTGACTGGTGGTGACATCCAACACCACCTCTTTATTTCCACTGCCAGGGGACACGTCCACAGGAGCTCCGACCTGCTTGACGGATCCAGCTCAACAAGCCGCAGAGGTATTTTCGACGCACTGTGGTCGGCAAGCTAGCTAGCCAAACGGCCGGTGTCCAATCTCACCTGATGTTTCCGCGTTTAGCAGTGTGATGACAACAACAGTCGGTATGATCGCAATGTCAGGCACTCGGTCGCCGTCAACTTCGAGGGAAGCTAAGTGATTTGGCGATCAAAAACGGATCCCAGAATAACGCCGCTTGGTCCCGAGTTTCTGTGTAAAACGTCTATGTGTTCCGATTATGCTTACTTTGACATACAGACGACCGCAACTAACAGAATATGTCAGAAAACTGCAAAATGTGTGTTAAAATAGCAAAGTTTCACTCTTCACTGACAGACACCGCCGCCATTTTAGGGAGCATCCACATTTCATGATTTGCGGGGGTGTTCGGACAAAACTAAAATATTATAAAACAGTACTGACAGACTGTAACTCCAGTTTTATAAATATAGACGTTTAAAATATTTACCTTTTACCAGCATATGTAAGGGAAATTATTTTAACTGGGCCCGCTTTGCCTCTTGTGTACCTTGTATCGCATGGTGGTGGTGGGGTCCTAGGCTCAGCTGATAGAAGGGAAACCCCTATGTGACAATTATGTTCCATCTCCCTACCAGTGTACTCCCAACACTACCATATCTATCACCCTGATCCACTGGAGGAAAGGAGAGGCTCACCATTGCTGCCAAGGACCACTCAGTTTAATTAGAGGACACAAAGCGGGGTTGGACAGAAAAAAAACGGACCATTATGTCTGGTTAAACTATTAGCCTAACCTCCTCCTGTAGGTTGTGCAAGGGAAGCTGATCGGATTGTTATAATGTTCATAATTATATTTATAATTTATAATTTACATTTTGCCTAGAACCTACCCAACATGAATAGTGATCATTTTATGATTCATGTTACTAGGCAGTCATGTAGTAATAATGATAAACTATTCCAAACCGAAACCGAGGTTACAAGGGGCTTTTCAAAATACAGTATGTACCATGTAAGCTAAACAAAATGAAAACGTCATACACAAAACAATAAAAACAATGATCAAAGTGAGATAAAACAAATGTTAAAGAAACACATTAAACTAATGAAAAACAATTAGAAAATATATCACAAATGCCAGTCTGTACAGCTGTTTTTTTTTAACGAGGCACTGCCTTAGCTGATCTAATACTGAGTGGGAAGTTCCTTCTACAGCGTTGGAGCCACAACAGTAAAAGCATGAGTTCCCTTAATTTTAAGCCTGGACCTTTACATTTAGCAACATTTGAATTTCTAATCTGAAAGATGTTGGTACACAGTAAGGCGTTAGGTTTAGATGTGTAGAATCTTAAATTGAATTCTGTGATGGATGACGAGGCAGTGTAATTCAGCCAGGACATAAGTGATGTGTTCCCTATGTTGAGTGTTTGTAAGAATCCTTGGTGCGGCTTTCTGTACTTACTGTGGATGGGCAACTGCTGCATCATTTAGACAAGTGAATGAATCACTGTAAATACCGGTGTACAAGTCACACCGGTGTATAAAACGCAGTCTATTTTGGGGGTGTCATGCTGGGAAAGACTGGTTTATTTGAATGCACCAGTGGATATTCACTTATAAACACATATGATTAAACTCCAAAACTTTTCAATTTACTTTTATTTGAAACACAACAAAACACACATATTACACCTAAAACAGTTGTGTTGGGTTATTGGATAATGGTCCGGTAATGATTTGCTTAACTGAACTGGACCGGAATATTAACTCTGACCGGGTTCGGGTTAGGCTGACTTTCAATGAAACCTTTTAAAATAACTCGGTAACTTTAGGTGACATACAGTGTGTAGCTGTATGCTTAATTGAGTCCCAAAAACTCTTCAAACCCGTCGTTGTGCGCAAATATTGCTGCAAGGCCAACCAAGCACACTGTCCTCTGACTCTGAGTCAGTCCCAGAGTCAAAAAAAGCATCATCCTCTGTTCCAACCAGTGGAAAAACAACAAAGTTAGTGAATCTTTATTCTTCAGATCTCTGCTCATACTGTGTGTCTCTTTCACAGCTCAATAAAAGCTGCTCATCTGTGCGCTTTTGCATATCATGCTTCAACATCAGCTGCTCTCCCACACTAGTGTCTGAAATACTTCTGATCAACACACTGACTTAGCACACACCGGTAAACCTGCCTGGTTTTATTTTATTTTTTCCGTGCAACATACAGCAGTAACGAGTCATCAATATTTTTGAGAACTGTTCTATAATTTCAATTAAGTAAGGAATAGTTTTTTCACCGTTAGTTAAATACATCATAAGGTCTTCTGCATACAAACTAAGTTTATAACACTCCCTCCCTACTGTTATACCGCTTACCTTTTCTGACCGACGAATCTTTTGGGCCAATGGTTCTATAGCCAGCGCGAAGAGTGCTGGGGATAACGGACATCCTTGTCTTGTGCCTCGTGTAATTTTTTATTTTTTTTCTGATAGTAACCCATTGGTCTAGACATAAGCTGTGGATGACTTTAAATTGTTTTAATTAAGTGTATTATTGCGCTTGGAAAATTTTAGGCCTCCAATATTTCATACAGGTGGCTCCACTCAAGGCGGTCAAAAGCTTTTTCCGTGCGACATACAGCGGTAACGAGTCAATCAATTTTTCGTAATTAGCTGCCTGACACCGCTGTTTATAGGACTTTATATTTCTAAGTGTGGATGCTCACATCTTTATGTTTAGAGTTATAGTTATTCTTATACGTTATCATTCACAGGACAGCCTTTTACATTTCTATAATCATGTCCAGATCCAACCTTTCTCTGTATTTTACTCCTGTATAGGACACACCGGTGTATAAGACGAGGCCAGCTGACAGTCTTGCCTGGGCCCGGGACGAGATAATCTTAGATGGGCCCCCCCCGCACCCGGACCTCTCCTTTTCCCTTGCTCTTCCTCTCCTGTTCCTCTTCCTCTCCTTTCCTCTCCTCAGTGTTGGGGAAGCTACTTTGCAAGCGTAGCTTGTAAAACTACATGTAGTTCAGCCTGGCAGTAGTTTGAACAAACTACATTTCTACCTCTGGAGAAATGTAGTTTGTAAAACTACAGCTAAAAAAAGTAGTTTTAGCAACTACTGATACTCATTTAACTCAGCTTTAAATAAATGGTCAACATACTGAAGGTTCACCATAGACATGTTGGGTAATATATAGACATGTAGGTTAATCTATAGACATGTTGGGTAATATATAGACATGTAGGTTAATCTATAGACATGTTGGGTAATATAAAGAGAAAATGAAAATCCTTCCCCAATACCCACATGTAAATCAGAAATGTAAATCAGTCAACAAAAAATTTAATAAATAATACAAAGAGGCAGACATATTCTAGATCAGTGTGTCTTGAACAACAATGTTGGCATGTCATGAAATGATTCATGCCTTTTTTCAAAGAGAGTTCTGGAACACAATAATGGTAAAATAAAAATTATATTATATAGGTCTTTTTTTAATAAAAAATATTTCATGTGCAGGTGGTCGAGTGGTTAGAGCGCATGCCATATGCTGTTAAATAAAGGCGTCTATGCCAACAAAATCTTTAAAAAAATAATATAATAATATTTCATGTTATTGACCAAAATTGTAGTTTGTAAATTGAGTAGTTTAACTACAAAATGACCCAAAAAGTAGTTGAAATATGCACAAAATATGAATGTAGTTTAACTACCAGCAAGTTACAGCAAATTGTAGTTAAGATGTCTCTCACCGGTAGCCTGACTCTGTCCCTCCATTGCGGGGCAGCTCTCCCGCATCACTCTCTCGGTCACCTGACTGCAGCTGGATCTCTCTCCTCTCTGACGGAGCTACCAAACTCAACTGTTTCTGTCAAATATAACGTGTTGTGTCAGGCTTTTATACAAGCCAATGGACGTTAACATTAGAGCTGACCTGTTAGGTTACGTTACAAGGCTGCCGGTAAACGTTGGCTGCACTGTTTCTTACCTTGCTCTACCTTGACTTTACTAGTTCCAGCTTCACCGTCACCAACTTCTTTTATTTTTTATATTTGTTTAGAAAATCTCTAAGGCCTCTATTTTCTTCTTCTCTTCTTCTCTTTTCTTTACTTTTCTGAGCACTGGACTTGTGCTGACTGGACATTTTTAGCTACTGAACTTCAAATGACAACATCAAATTTTGATCAGTGGCCAAGCCATTTTTGTGTCGGGGTTGGGGGGGCAATTAGGAAGAAAACAATTAAAAGATTTTATGTAACTCAAATTTTCCACATTTTTTCCACAAATAGGCCTATTTTGAAAAAATGATTCCATAATTTAATGTGGGCCCAGTTCTGGGCCCCCCCTACCCTGGGCCCGGGACAACAGACCCGTTTTAATTTTAGCATGTATGACATTATCCAGCCTACAATACTGTGTCTAATATGCAGTTAACTTTATTAATATAGCATCTTTCAAGAGCAGATTTCAAAAAGCACTTCTGAGAGGAAATAAAGAATGAACACATATACAGACATAAAACACAAGAAACACTATTAGCCTACTTAAACAAATCTTGCTGGGCTTAAATACTTATGTGCCATAGAATAATAGATAAAAATTAAAGCCGCAAGCGGCGATGGCGGGCCCTCGCTCACCCATGCCACCGCGGGGCCTGAGGCATGGCGGGGCTGTGGCGTGAAGCAGAAAGTGAGAAAAAACCTGGAAGGAGGCCAAAAATGCAATGTTTCGTTCATCCAGTAGGGGGCAGTCACAGGTTGTTACACATATGGTCTGGTGTGGTCTGGTGTGTTCAGGGCAGCCACTCATCAGTCATGTGAAGTTTGGAGTAAATTAGACAAAGCATGAAGGAGTTATGAGAGGTTCTCGTATGTACATGGCGAGCACGCCAAAGTTAGTTGAGCCTTGGCAGACACGCCCTTTGACCTACGGATGCGCAGAGCACAACTTAAGCTCAGCTAGGTCTGGAGATGTTGCGTACCTAATTTGAACTTGATCGGGCGAACGCTGTGGGAGGAGTTAATTTTAGGCGGGAAAAATCAAAACCAAAATTGCCGACTTCCTGTTGGGTTGAGGTCATGAGGTCAAGAGGCTTTTTTGCATATGTGGGTATAATACATATGTGTACCGAATTTTGTGAGCATAGGACAAAGTTAGCAAAATTCCGTATGGGCATTTTTGGACTTTGTAGGGGGCGCTATTCCGCCATTCTGCATCGACCATGTGCGACCACCCAAAAATATCGAATTTCGGATGAGGCCGGACGTCCGTGCAAAAGTATAAGCATTTTCGCATGTGGGAAAGGGGCGAAATTGGGGCACGAAATGTCGGAATAATAATAATAATAATAATAATAATAATAATAATTAAAGCCGCAAGCGGCGATGGCGGGCCCTCGCTCACCCATGCCACCGCGGGGCTTGAGGCATGGCGGGGCTGTGGCGTGAAGCAGAAAGTGAGAAAAAACCTGGAAGGAGGCCAAAAATGCAATGTTTCGTTCATCCAGTAGGGGGCAGTCACAGGTAGTTACACATATGGTCTGGTGCGGTCTGGTGTGTTCAGGGCGGCCACTCATCAGTCATGTGAAGTTTGGAGTGAATTGGACAAAGCATGAAGGAGTTATGAGAGGTTGATGGTTCATCCACCAGGGGGCAGTAGAGTGTAACAAAACACAAGCGGTTGCGTTCAGGGTGGGACAGTGATTACACATGTGAAGTTTTGTGGTTATCGCACAATGATGATGTAAAATATGGCACTTCCTGTTTCCACTAGGGGGCGACACGAGTGAGATCGCCTATGAGCGAATGGAGACGATGAGGTCGGCACCCTGGACCTGTGTGCCAATTTTCATGATGATACGAGTTCAATAAAGCCATCAAAAAGCCAAACGTATTTTCATGGCGAGGAATTGATTGTCGCCGCGTCGCCACACGGACGCCATTACTCGTAGCTTCACAGTCTTCATAATGTAGCTTCACCAACTGGTTCTGAATGAAGTTGATGGGGCAAAGTATGTAATTTTAATGAATCTTAGTTAACTTCCTGTTACCACCGGGGGGCGCTATGAGTTACGTGGGAAGTTAATATATCGGGACGTTCAGGGCGGAGCCATCATCATGTCCAGCAAGTTTGAAGCTGATTGGATGAAGTATGTGGGCGTGAGAGCCACTCGTATGTACATGGCGAGCACGCCAAAGTTAGTTGAGCCCTGGCAGACACGCCCTTTGACCTACGGATGCACAGAGCACAACTTAAGCTCAGCTAGGTCTGGAGATTTTGCGTACCTAATTTGAACTTGATCGGGCGAACGCTGTGGGAGGAGTTAATTTTAGGCGGGAAAAATCAAAACCAAAATGGCCGACTTCCTGTTGGGTTGAGGTCATGAGGTCAAGAGGCTTTTTTGCATATGTGGGTATAATACATATGTGTACCGAATTTTGTGAGCATAGGACAAAGTTAGCAAAATTCCGTATGGGCATTTTTGGACTTTGTAGGGGGCGCTATTCCGCCATCCTGCATCGACCATGTGCGACCACCCAAAAATATCGAATTTCGGATGAGGCCGGACGTCCGTGCAAAAGTATAAGCATTTTCGCATTTGGGAAAGGGGCGAAATTGGGGCACGAAATGTCGGAAGAATAATAATAATAATAATAATAATAATAATAATAAACATTACAATTTCAATAGGGCTTTCGCCAGGCGACTTGCAGTCGCCGCTCGGGCCCTAATAATAATAAACATTACAATTTCAATATAGCATTTTCCCCCGGGGGTCTTCCATACCACATGATTACTTGATTACTTGATTACTTTGGAGTCACTTGCACTTTGGGGTCACTTGCACGTTGGGGCATGAACGAATTTCAATAGGGCTTTCGCCAGGCGACTTGCAGTCGCTGCTCGGGCCCTAATAAGCGCCCTTCCATAGATTCTTGCTAAGAAACAGATAACACTTGTTGACAGTAGATACTTACACATCAATGGGCTGAATAAAGATGAAATATGGGTGTTGGTGTTGGAGGCAGACTGGCAGTTGAATAAAATCATATGGCTAATACAGTTTAAATGTGTTGTGGCAGGAATTCAACTTTGGCCTCCAGCCAAGTCCTCTTAAATTTAGGATTTATGAATGGATTCTGAATGGACATATGAAGATGAAGATGAAGATGAAGCCACTACAAATTCCCCCTGTTTCCGTGATGGCTCCTTGGCCGCCCCTTGATAGGTCCTTGACTGGCCGATAATGGAAGCAGGGGGGAAATGCGATGACGTGTCAATGAGGCCCCGACTGGAAACGCCCCTAAACTGCCTGAGTGAAAACCAGTTGCAATGCTTCATTTGTCCACGGGGAGGCGCAGGTATTAGTGCAGGAGACCCGAGTTAGTTTTACACACTAATATAACTTGTATTTACTTCTATTCTTCTTCATAAAGTAGCCTTATACTATATGTTGTTGTTATTGTCACTGTATCGTCACTATGTGTCTGTGTAATGCTGCTGCTACACTATAATTTCCCAGCTTGGGATCAATAACGTATATCTATCTATCTATCTATCTATCTATCTAATGAAGGGTGCAATATAGTTTAATTCATTAGAAGGATGCAATTGAAGATACCGTACATTTTACAGGACCTCTGACAAATCATTGTCACTGTCAAACCAAGAAATAGCCCATGTGACATACCCCGTCTAGTGATTCAAAACAGGACGCGCTATTTACTGTAATACATAGTATTTCAATGGACGGTGTAAATAATGTAAATAATGTCACGACTATTTTACTACATATTTCTTACTATTATTGTTCTTATAGTTTTTTGTTTGTTCGTTTGTTTTTTTGTATTTATTATTTATTGTTCTTTATTCTTTTCTTATTGCTGCTATTATATTCTGACACTGATACTGGGTTTCCTTTATCCGGTAATTACAAAGTCAAAAGTCAAAATGAAATGAAATGAATGACGTTGGCGCACAACGGGTTATGAATGGAGGGGGATCTCCCACTCGAGGCACCCCCCGAAAAGTCACTACTCGTAGCCAATCGTAAGCCCTGTTGAGACAGACTGGTTTACACAATCCTTCTCCTGTCGGATTACCTCCGAAATCATCATCCTGCGTGTCATTGTCAAAAGAAAGTAAAATAGATAAAACTTTGAACTCGCTTGAGAAAACACGTCTCTGTCCGTGCAGCTAACATTAACCTCAGCTCCAGTGAGTCTGTTCAATACTTTTATTTTATTGGCAATATGTTATAAAACATAATTGTTAAAATAATTTGATCATAATGAGAGCAGGCGTAATAGAGCCGTGGGAGGAAAAATTCAAAGGATTCACAGTTTGCCATGAGACATGCACAGGTGTGGGGGGAGGGGGGCATTCACTTTGAAAGACAATGGAACAGGCTCCCAACCATCCCCCCAAACCCATCATCACCCCGCCAAATCCGCACCCCTTCTCAGAAAGTACTGTAGTTGCAACGGCCATGAACACTCTTGCATGATTTGTGTGGCAATGGAACCAAATAGTCCATTAAGCCCAAACAAAAAGTTAAGCAATGATAATGCTAATAAAGTGGATGGGCTTACCTGACTTACAGCATGCACTGAATAGACCGGGGTTGGCTTGCACATTTTTCAACAATTCTACAATTCACAAATTAGCAGACGCTGAACTACTCATTCTCAGCTTTAGCACTCTGGCATAATTTGTGTGAGAATATTCAAACCAGCATCAAATGAAAGGTTAATCATCCTGTAAATTCCCTGTTTTTACGTTTGTTTCTAATTTCTCACTGTCAAATGTTTATTTTCATATAAATAAAGCTGCGTTGCCTTGTCTTGCCTTGCCTAAAATCAAATACAGTCGTTTACGTTTTTCCATTTCGTATAATTGATCTGAGCCTAAAATTGAAATATGAAAAGCATTTTTTCTTTCTTTTTTGTGTTAGATTCAAAACAAATAACAAAATAATCAGTCAGTAGGCTATTTAATTTTTTGATTTGAAAATGTGTTCCGATTTTTTGCAGTATGAACTCTTGCCAAATCCTGTCACGCACACTTTGTTTCTCTTTCTAGCACAAACATCCCATTCATTTTCCTTTCTTCACTGCTAAACAATAAAAACACTCTTAAAATACTCTACAGGCAAACACACTTCCTGTTAACCAAGAGAACATCATTAAACACATATTAAACTCATGGCACTTAGCAGAGAACCATAGAATTATCGGTTAAGATTTGATTTCCATCATATAACAACCTGAAGGTTGTAAATTCAGTTATTTTCGGGTTGTATGCATTTACTTAACAAAGTTATGAAAATGCAGCAGAGTTTTTCCTCTGAAACATTATCAATAAGTAACTGCTACTGCAAAGACTCGAACCCAGGTCTCCCGCACTAATGACGGACACGCTGCCCGTTACGCCACCGCTCCGGTCCTATGTTGTAATGTGTCTAACTGGCAAACTTACGCTTGTATGCATTCACTGAGGAAAGATTATGAAAATATAATACAACTTTCCCGCCAGAAATGTCTTTAAAACAAACATAAGATATGAAACCTTTCTAAATTCGCCCTTTTCTGTTGGCGTGGAAGATGAATATCCGCCATGTTTTCACGTTGTTATAGGCTATGTCTAGGGTGCAAATAGACACTCCGCATTTTTTATTCAAGATAGTCATGTATCTGTGTCTGCAAATTGTTTGCTCAGTCATGGTCTTCCTTGAAATTTAAAAAAAAAATTTCTAAGTTGTGGTGCGTGCATATAAAAAGTCAGTGGGTTATGTTAGGTAGTAAGTAAGTTTACTGGTTCGGATGACCAGTAAAAATTCATAGAATATGTGGGCTATTCTGTGACAGAAGCGCCATCACCTGGTCATACCCTGTATTACAATGAATAGGTGGGTTTACAGGAAAAGATAGACACGCCCAGGAGAAGGAGGGGGTTGCTGAGTCGGCTGGCAGCTGGCTGGGAGTCAGCTGCCATTCAGCTGGCTTTCAGCTTGAATGGGAACTTTCAAGGGGCTTCATCTGTACCTTTAGATTGTATGACTGGTGGAAAACTGGTTGCCTGCCAGGTTAAATGGCAGCCTGTTCTGCCACCCAGGAGAATTTAACATATACATAAGCAACCATATAACATGTAGCCTAACATATAATATATATAACAAAGTATTCATTCAAGTATGTTTTTAACTACAGAAGCATCAGCACCAACCCCTGGTAAGTTTACCCTGATCCCTGATCAGTTCACGATACCCCTTTTCCATCAACTGGAACCTAGTGCTGGTGCTGGGCTGGTTTGTTCTTCTAGTCCAGCGAAGACTTGGTGCCACTCTGGAACCGTTTTTTTTTGGGCATAGAACCAGTTCTTTGTCTGTCGAAACAGGAAAACTGGTTCCAAATTAAGCGCTGGCCCCGAACCAGCACTGGACCTACCTTGGTGGAAAATTCGTACTTGAGCCTGTTATTAGGGCTGGGCACCAGGTTAGCTTGTAAGCGTGGTTGCTTGAGGCTCTTAGGGCACCACATGAGACTCTTAGGGCACCACGCCCTGAGAGCCAAACGGTGGAAATGGCTAACCCAGAGCTGTTCACAAGTCATTTTTTACAAATCCAAGTCAAGTCTCAAGTCTTTGAGCTAGAGTCCAAGTCAAGTCTCAAGTCTTTGAGGGTCAAGTCCAAGTCAAGTCTCAAGTCTCTGGTCAAGAGTCCGAGTCAAGTCTCAAGTCTCTCGCCAACACTAAATCAAATTCAAATTCTGACCTTAGAGCTGTACAATCCTTCATCCTGATCAGTTAGCCTTGCGAGCACCTGCCCATGTCTGTTTTTGTGGTGTTTTAACTGTCTGCTGTCACTGAAGTTTGTATGTAAGTATCTGTTTGTATGTTGAGATGCCCTCTCCTGAAACTGTAACCAAATCTACCTTCAGCTATTACCTTGACCTAGACCTTGATATAGGACAGTATGAAAATGTATCAATTGTAGGTTCACTATAGAGAATCTACTGCAATGTGATGTGAAGAAACATACACTAAGAATTATTTCAATTCCATAACTGTATTTTCTTCAACCATAAAATAATAATTTTAACAATGTTGTAAAATACAACAAAATGAACAAAACATGAACATCACAGAAACACTGCAGTTTAACACTGTGGTACAAACAGATGTTCATTATTTTTTTCTCCAAGCTGCCTTTTATCTGCTGCTTAACACAACACACAGCAGGGAATGTGTGGGGATATTATAAAATATATATATATATATATAAAATGACCATAGTTAACGCAACGTTGTGTTTTTTAATAATTAGTAGCGGAGCCACTAAGTTAGTGGCAGTAAATAACGGAGTTGCAGTGGTTTCCTGTCTGAGCTTTCAAAATAAAACCTTTGCTATTGTGCGCTTCTTATTATTATTAACAAACAAATTTGGGGCTTGTCAATTACAGGAGAAATGACGGGAGGGCGGCGGGAGATGGTTTCGAAATATGGGAGAACTAGGGAAAAACGGGAGTGTGAAGGCTTTGTATCCAAACGTAATGATCTGAGGCACTCCTGCTGAACTTGTCGCACTCGCCATTGTCAATGTCTGATACTGAAGATGCGCGCTTCACACACGGCGCATGCGTGTGGCATGATGTTGGTGTTTACATCTAGCTCAGAGCCAGAGATCATACAAAAAGATGAATGACAGATAAATAATGAGAATAATAATAATAATATGAAATAAAAGTTGTTCGCGAGTCTCAAGCCTCGAGTCGAAGTCAAGTCTGAAGTCTTTTGAGGTCGAGTCCAAGTCGAGTCTGAAGTCACAGTTTAGTGAGACTTAAGTGCAACTCGAGTCAGAGTCGCGAGTCCGAGTCCCCAGCTCTGGGCTAACCCAAATCGCCAACTTTTTTTCTTTCTTTTTTTTTTTACAAATCTGGGCCAAACATTATAGTTTTGTTGTGAAATGTGTGCTTGTTACCACCTTTGGACTATGAACAGAAAAAAAGAGGTAATAGAAGAAATAATGCTCTAGCTAGGTGTGCTTGGGAGTGGGCAAGGGGTCATGGCAGTAGTGTTTTATTGTGAGATGTGTTATGGTTGAAGGAGTCAGCAAGCTTCCTCATTAGCTGAAGATCTAATATCTGCAGGGTGTTTCTTGTTGGATAGCACCATATTTGTTGTGTTGTGTCATTATGCTGGTTACATTTTTGGGAGAGAGGAAATGCATTAAAGAATGCATAAAAACATCACATCCTTTGAATTTTCATGGGAAAATCCAGCCCGGGTACTTCAAATCAGATCACAGAGTCTCAGGCAACTGAGTTTTCATTTTTTAAATTACATTAGTACCTGACCCATTCCTTCATTGACAATAAAACATTGATTAATACATGTGCTTCACAATCATACATATAGAACCTTTGAAAGATGAAAATACAACCAATATAAAATTATATTTAAAACAATCCATTGATAGACTTGTCCATAGATAAAAATGAAGGATTATGACATACAGTATTCCTAAATAGACAGCAGTTCTAAGGTAAAGATAAATCTCTCTATATCTCTATCTAAGTCTCTCTATGAACAAATGCAGCCTTTTAATGGCTAAAAGTGTGTTTTATGGTTTTGTCCTGAACATCTTGTAGCAAGTAAGAACACTTAAAACATACAGGTGAACGCACATTTCTGGACATTTTTAACAGCAGCATGAGAATCTCACTAAAAAGATGATATGTTAGGACAGTCTCTGCATTTTAATAAGCTGTTTTCACTGTGACAGTTGTGTGAAAAGTAAGATAGACATAATAATATCTAGAAATCATCAAGAGTTCTGTCAAGGCATTTGCATCTCTGAATCAACACGTCTTAGGTAGTTGCCAACAATGTATTTGGTACATATATGGTAAATACTGAGTGAAAGTCACTCACTGTGTTGAGAAACAGGAACTGAACCTGTATATTAACCCTGCCTTTGACAACAGGCCTGCTTTGACTTATATACTGCAAAGCTGTTTACCTGGGCAACAGCTGCTCTTTGATTGACTGCCCAGGCCCTGTAATAGAAACATTTGTAGCAGGTCAGTCCTGTCAGAAAGACCATAGATTACAGTATGGTAAAACACCATGAGTCTTAGAAATAGTTTATTACATCTTATGTGGACAGCATTTGAATAAGCCGTATTTTTGCACATGCAGGCTGTGGATAAAATGACAACAACACCAGAATAAAGCATAATCTTATATTGTATGGGTTTGTTGTTTTGTCCTCTCACAACAACAATATTTGGCCACCATTTAATGCTGTAACAAGTCGCTTCCTGTTGTTCATATTTGGTCATATGTTGCCCCTTCCTATACTCATCGTTTTCTATATATATTTTATTTATATTTTATTTGTTATAAAATTGCTAAACAACATATAATTCATATATATATGTATGTTTTTAATTGAGAACTGCCCTCCAAACGATTAATTCTATCGGTCAGACAAAACAGGAAAGGAGAATAGATTGTAGCCATTTTCTCTACAGAGTTTGTCTGTGATGATATGGACTTGGGTGATATTTCATAATTTGAATATCTCGCTCTTGAGCTGAAGAGAATTATTAGATTTGCCAGTGCTCATCATTACATTATATCAGCCACCAAAATATTCATCACTATTTCTACAAGATACCCACTTGGTATCATTATACATGATGTGTAAGCTGTGGAGTTTATGAATTTTTACTTATGCACTGTTGAAATTTTCAGCCATGTTATGGTCAAAACATGGTCGAAAATAACATAGGTAATATTTTCAAAAATGCATCTTAGCTGAAAAAAATGGAGGAAAACTAAATTTACAGTTCATTGTAATATATACCTATAGGCCATGACTGCATGTAACAAAGCAGTACATCTGGCACGAAAGGATTACTTTTCCAAGATTATTATAGAGAATACTGGGAGAATATTGCCCGCACCCCCCACAGTTATCTGCATCAAAATCTAATGAACTCACATTGTTTTTTTAATAACAGAATAACACCAATTAGAGCCAGTATTCCTGCTGGTGTAAACACAGATGATGGGACCATGGGAAAATTCATCTGAATTACATCAACTGAGCTTTGCAAGACTCACTGATTATAATTCCTCCGCTTCATGTATTGACCCTGTACCTACAGCATTTTTTAAGTGGTTGTGTTTCCAATTATGTCCTGGACATTATCAATACATCACTTAAAACAAAAAATCTTCCCAGATGTCTTCAAAACAGCTACTGTCAAACTCTTACTCAAGAAATACAACCTAGATAGTAAAGCTTTGTCCAGCTACAGGCTGATATCCAACCTTCCATTCATTAGTAGGACAATTGAAAATATAGTTTCAGTGCAAATAAACTCCTTTGTTAAAGAAAACAATATCCTGGAGGAATTGCACTCAGGCTTTACAACAAATCACAACACTGAAACTGAACTGAAATTAAGCACAGCGCTTGATAAGACTGACCAAAATGTACTAATCGTATGGAAAAGTGGGTTGGTCTTTGATCTGATTGTGTGTTAAACTGGGTTGGGAGGCTTACTTTAAAAATATATTCTGGTACAAAATGTAGTCGTAACCTAACCTAAGTATCACAATATAATGTAACTTGATTACTTTTTACTTTTACCTCAATAAAAAATCTGAAATAATAAACACGTAATGTGAAATAATAAAGACAAGAGAATCTGAGCTAGGCTAGCTGTTTCCACCTGCTTCCAGTCTTTATGTTAAGCTAAACTAATTGAGTCCTGGCCCCAGTTCAGTTAATTAAAGGACAGGTTTCAGTTTAAAACAACATAAAAATAGAGATCACAAAGGAATTTACAACTTCAAAGACACAAAATACATCATGTGTTGCCTGTTGTGCAAGTTGTCATGTTGGTGTCTGCTAGAAGTATTTGCTTTTGAATTGTATATTGTTAAAATGATGACAGTGTGTTGGTAAAGCTGACTTTGTGAAAAGTTAGGGTTAGGGTTAGGTTATTATCTATTACAGGGACACGTTTTGTTTCGAATAGAAATCATCTGACCTGTATCATGAGTGCTTTCCTTTTCAACATGTATGGTATGTACTTTGCAGTACAGTGTGTGTATGTGTGTTTTTGTGTGATATTAGTCTGTTTTAAGTGCTTTGAGAGCGGAGATGGACAGCAGGCAGTGCAAGACCACAGCACCAGTGTCATAGACCAGCAGCAGCAGTGTCACACTCCAGCAGTATGCCTATAGTCATCAAGAAAACACATCACACATTCATACACACAACAGTGACTAAACTGACTGATTATCTACATCATTGAGACAGGAAAATTCACCATTATCCCTTACTTCATAAATGTGGAGGTACAGTCGTGTTCTCTTTCCATTCTTTTCTATGTGCCCATGAATTTCCCCTTATCATCATCATTTCACCCATCTCTCTATCTTTCCCAACATCCAACATTTAGCATTTAACATTTATTGTCTGTTTTTGTTTTTGTTTTTCTTCACTTCAGAAAGGAAAGCAAGAGTTTGATGAAAGCAACATACTGACCGTGAGGATTTCCCCAGGACACTCATAAAATGAGGGTCTGAAATCAAAGTCCGAATCAACAGGTACACAAAGTTCTTCGCTGCGATCTGTGCTGAG
Organism: Scomber scombrus; assembly: GCF_963691925.1. Taxonomy (NCBI): domain Eukaryota; kingdom Metazoa; phylum Chordata; class Actinopteri; order Scombriformes; family Scombridae; genus Scomber; species Scomber scombrus. Next base: position 218,958 of record NC_084971.1, on the reverse strand, counting down.
GCTGAAGCAGTAGAGGCAGAAGGCAAGGAGTGCCACCAGCAGGCCAATGACGTTACTGCAGGCACAACCTCGAAGCTGTGGATGGCAACATCCATCACTATAGCACTCTGAAAGACCCAACACTGACTGTACTGCAGTAAAATATAAAGGAGCTGTTTTTTAGTTTTTTAAATATAAATTACTGTTAACATTTATCAAATAAAATAATTATACTAACAGTATTATTTCAAGTAAAGTAATATCACAGTAGCACAATTAGAAGTTGACTGTGAGTATTAAATTATATGGTTTATTTTATATGAGATTTTGTTGTTTGTATGGGTGAAAGCATGATATGTCAATTTATCAGACGCTAAAAAAACATTTTCAGAAACGTGTTGTCTCGTAACGAAGTAGGCAGACAGAAGTGATGCCCAACAGAATGAAAATACAGAAGGTACTAATTTTGGTCCTGATATTTCAACTGCTGGTTAGATAAAACTCTAACATTAACATTTAGATTAGCTTGTAATATGAACATACCAGTAGTCTGCTGGGGTTTCTCTCACTGGCCATGGTGAATGATCCTCCTGCCACAATCTGCAACACACACATACATGCACACACAACTATTAACTGCGCCACTGTCACAGAAAGGCCTGCAGAAACTAGTATTTCACCTTGTGATATTTGATAGCACTTACACATTACAATACACATTACACTTACAATACATTTGTTACATAAAGTATTATTTCACCCATTTTGGCACTAAAATTGAATGTGCTTTTCTGCTTGGATTGATTTTGTGCTTTAAGGTAGGGCTGGAAATGATGAATGACTTTGATGATTCCTGGTATTCCCTCTTTTTGTCTCCATGGACAGAGTTTTCTTGCTGAGCCATGTCAGAAGGTCAGTAACTACTCACTCAGTATTTTTATGTCAAACCGCTGAAACCTCATATTAGCTTCAGCTGAACCCTTTTGTCATTTTTACAACTGAATGAGGGCTGGGGTTTTTGTCCTCTATCTCTAAGATTGGAATTGCTGTAAGAATGTGTCTCTTTGTGGCTAGTATGCACAGGAGGAATGACTACAGCAACCAGTAACCTTTTAGATATACGTAGACATGTCAATACTGTATTATATAAACCTGAAGAAATGCAAAGCGATCCTTTAAGCTAAGCAGTCAATGTACAAGCACAGAATTCTTCACAAATACTTTTGTAAAGAATGAAAGATAATAATATGAAGAGAAATTCAACCCCTGTCTACTTTATCACATCCACCACCTGATTTTTCTTGTCAGTTTTGTAAAGCTACAACAATTGTCAGAAGCAGCCCCCCCAAGTAATATGTCATAAATGTGTTGGGTGATGGGTTTCAGACCTTGTTTGACCACCCAACACTTACCAGCACTTTTATTCAATGATCAGTATACTCAATACGGCTTGAAGATTTGCTCATTTGTACCTTAAAGCAGACCAGTATGACCAAGACCTAGGAACATGTACATATGTTGCCCTACATTATTCTTCTATGATGACTTTAATGTTGTGTAAAGTTACATGCTAGAGCAGGCAATACATAAGAGCTTGTTACATTTTGGTATATCCTTTCTTTATCCTTTTCCATTCAGGCCACCAAAGACTCTAATGAGTGCTGGAATTCCTGTTTTTCATTGCATATGACAGGCTTTTTATATTCAATGCTAAGTGCTCAGTCTGATAAGAAATGTGCTGCTGATTGCATTTTAGGTGTCTGAAACTACCAATAATAAGACTAAGAATCATGAAGTACATACTACAATTCCTAGGACAAGTGGCAGTATGAAGAGTTTTGGCAGAGTTTGGTCAGCATAAGCAAGTGGGACAGACAGCAGCACCTGGAACAGCCCCAGGAGGATGGTCACTACCTATATGGATGTAGACAGTTGGTATTACACCTCACTCAATAATAATAAATAAGAGTTAGACTTTAAACTCAAATAAAATGGATTCCACTCAGACTGAGTGGTGTTATAATCTCACCGCAGCAGTTTCAGGGTCAAACCAGGAGGAGAGTCGGTGTAACCTGGGTTCAGCTGCTGGCATCGCCCCCTCAGAAGACATACTACAAAACAGGAAACTGAAGTCAACCTCCAAATTATATAGATGTCATTTGATCCCAGGTTAGGGATGTACAATAGATGAACAGTACAATTAAGGGCATACTGTCATTTGATCAATAAATACCATATCTAATATCAGTGGTCAAAAATTCAACATAGGCCACAACCTAGAGATAAAACAGTGCTAATGATCAATAGACTAGAGTAATACATCAGTTTTTCTATATGAAATATTTGCATGAACTAAATGATATCTTAAATTTCGCACCCGCTTGTACACAAATAAAGGTGGATCGTTAAAGATTTTCAGTAGTTCAGGGTCTGATTTTAACGTGTACCAGTGTTTCATAAGTATTCATTTCACAGCACAATTCTTAGTAGGTGGTAATACATTCAACTGGAAATTCACTGATTCTTGAGACTCTGAGACAAAAACATGTCCCACTAAGAATAGTGCCAATTTCTTTGAAAATTAATTACATTTTCTTATTTAAAATAATCAGTGTTGATCATCTGAGGATGTTTTGCACAAATGTAACTTTTTTTCATACTACCCACAAAAGCATGTGTCCTCAGACAAGATCTTATTATTTCAATTTGATATGAAACTGTGAAAAGATTATTTAAAATGTAAAATATATATGCCAGATGAAAGAGTGAATTGAAAAAAGCCTTAAAAACTAAAATCAGTTCATTTTCAACAATATTTACTTTAATTTTGTGGTTGGCAAAAATGTGGCCTACGTTTTTGTCAACACTGTTAGATATTTATAAATAAGCAATAAAATCAAAAAACTATATGGTCAGTTATACTCCTGAGGACACCCTTTCCATTCTACACATCTGATAAATGAAACAAGGTCAAACAAGCTCCTGTAAGTTTGTTATTTTTTCAATATTTTTTACATCTTTATTGATGTTGCTGGTGTCACAACCATGACGTGTCAACATTGTCTCCTTTGTATATGGAGAATTCTTTTAAATTATGAAATTAATTCAAGCTACCTCTGACTACCAAGTCAGAGGTATCTAAAAACAAAGGGGAAACAAGATGACAACAAACAAACAAGATGGCTCCTGTATAGAACTCATGCATGTCATCTAAAAAAGTGTGTTTTTGTCAACACTGTCAGACGTCAACACTGTCAGGTTCTCTGTCTGACCATTATGATTTATTAGGTGGTGATTTATTAGGAGTTACAGCTTGAGAACAATTATCCAATTTTCAAGTGGCTTCTCATCATTATAAAACTGACAAAATGTTTTTGATGTTTTCTGATGATTATAACAATACTGTTAAACAATACTAGTTTATATTTTGCTGTTCATCATTATTATTTGATATAGAAGGATCACATTTACATGATGAGTTGTTATTTGTTCCACCAAATTGTTAAATGAAGTTGGTTAACAAGGAAGCATGGATTTGAGTGGTGAAAAGATTAGATTTTTTTTTTTTGTAATTAGACCACTGTCACCACTATCACCACTGCCACAGTCTCTGTTTCAAAATAGTATGCTTTCAATCTGTTTCTCCAAAACGGCTGATTTATTAAAGCAATTGTTTCTTTAAATGAAAGAATGTGTTAATTTATGTTCAAAACTGTTATTTTTTATATTAAATGCAAATGATAAGACTTGCATGATATAAGAATTTTCAAAGAGCACACGTGAAACAGCATAAAAAATGAATAAAAGGGAATATTCAACAATAAACAACATATTTGTGTACTTAAGGTGAAGACAATGGTTTAAATGCTCTACATCAGACCAAATAAGTAGGAATAATTAGCTTTTTATTGTGTCTGACTGTGTTGACAAAAACTAAGTGATGACAGGAAAAACACATTTTTTGAAAAAATTACAAAGTCAGGAGGTTGCACCGAAATATTACTTGATTGGTGAGAACTTGTTCTATGAATATATAGGTATAGATTTCTTAATATTTTCATTTACAAAATTAAAACCTGTTTTATCCAAATTCTCAAGAATCAGTGAATTGTTTCTCTTTTCTGCTGGCTGTTATTTAACAGGCCATTGCGTGGTTTCTCTAGGGCTGAGTTGTATGCTTGTTCTACCAAATCTTGAGGATATCCCCATGAGAGAAATTTTGATTTCATGTTGACTGCTTTTACTACAACTAGCAGTTCAGAGTATCCACCCTTTCTGGACTCCTTGGAGGGGGTGCTGGAAAGTGCTCCCTCTGGGGATTCCATCATTCTGCTGGGGGACTTCAACGCTCACGTCGGCAGCGACAGTGAGACCTGGAAGGGTGTAATTGGGAGGAACGGCCCCCCAATCTGAACCCGAGCGGTGTTCTGTTATTGGACATCTGTGCTCGTCACAGATTGTCCATAACGAACACCATGTTCAAGCATAAGGGTGTCCATATGTGCACTTGGCACCACAACACCCTAGGCCCCAGTTTGATGATTGACTTTGTAGTCGTGTCGTCGGACTTGCGGCCGCATGTCTTGGACACTCAGGCAAAGAGAGGGGCGGAGCTGTCAACTGATCACCATCTGGTGGTGAGTTGGCTCCGATGGCAGACCCAAACGCATTGTGAGGGTCTGCTGGGAACGTCTGGCAGAGTCTCCTGTTAGAGAGAGCTTCAACTCCCACCTCCGGGAGAACTTTGACCATGTACCGGGGGAGGCGAGGGACATTGAGTCTGAGTGGGCCATGTTCCGTGCCTCCATTGTCAAGGCGGCCGACCGGTCTTGTGGCCGCAAGGTGGTCGGTGCCTGTCGTGGCGGCAATACCCGAACCCGCTGGTGGACACCGGCGGTGAGGGATGCCGTCAAGCTGAAGAAGGAGTCCTATAGGGCCTTTTTGGCCTGTGGGTCTCCGGTGGCAGCAGGCAGGTACCGGCAGGCCAAGCGGGGGGCGGCGGCGGCGGTCGCTGAGGCAAAAACCCGAACATGGGAAGAGTTTGGTGAGGCCATGGAGAACGACTTCCAGACGGCTTCGAAGAGGTTCTGGACCACCATCCGGCGTCTCAGGAGGGGGAAGCAGTGCACCGTCAACACTGAGTATGGTGGAGACGGTGCCCTGCTGACCTCGACTCGGGAAGTCGTGGATCGGTGGAAGGAATACTTCGAGGACCTCCTCAATCCCATCGACACGCCTTCAGGTAAGGAAGCAGGGCCTGGGGACCCGGGTGCGGGCTCTCCTATCTCTGGGGCTGAGGTCGCCGAGGTGGTCAAAAAGCTCCTCGGTGGCAAGGCCCCGTGGGTGGATGAGATCCGCCCGGAGTTCCTCAAGGCCCTGGATGTTGTGGGGCTGTCATGGTTGACACGACTCTGCAACATCGCGTGGACATCGGGGCAGTGCCTCTGGATTGGCAAACTGGGGTGGTGGTCCCTCTTTTTAAGAAGGGGGACCGGAGGGTGTGTTCCAACTATAGGGGGATCACACTCCTCAGCCTCCCTGGTAAGGTCTATTCGGGGGTACTGGAGAGGAGGGTCCATCGGATAAGAACCTTGGATTCAGGAGGAGCAATGTGGTTTTCGCCCGGGTCGTGAAACTGTGGACCAGCTCTACAGCCTCTGCAGGATCCTTGAGGGTGCATGGGAGTTTGCCCAACCAGTCCACATGTGCTTTGTGGACTTGGAAAAAGCATTCGACCGTGTCCCTCGGGGGGTCCTGTGGGGGGTACTCCGGGAGTACGGGGTATCGGACCCCCTGATACGGGCCGTCCGTTCCCTGTACGACCAATGTCAGAGCTTGGTCCGCATAGCTGGTAGTAAGTCGGACTCGTTTCCGGTGGGGGTTGGACTCCGCCAGGGCTGCCCTTTGTCACCGATCCTGTTCATAATATTTATGGACAGGATTTCTAGGCGCAGCCAGGGCGTTGAGGGGTTCCGGTTTGGTGACCTCAGGATTGGGTCACTGCTTTTTGCAGATGATGTGGTCCTGTTGGCTTCATCAGACCGTGACCTCCAACTCTCACTGGATCGGTTCGCCGCCGAGTGTGAAGAGGCCGGGAAGAGAATCAGCACCTCCAATCCGAGTCCATGGTCCTCAGACGGAAGAGGGTGGTGTGCACTCTCCGGGTCAGGGATGAGATCCTGCCCCAAGTGGAGGAGTTCAAATACCTCGGGATCTTGTTCACGAGTGAGGGAAGGATGGAGTGGGAGATCGACAGGCGGATCGGTGCGGCGTCTGCAGTAATGCGGACTCTGCACAGATCCGTCGTGGTGAAGAGGGAGCTGATCCGAAAGGCAAAGCTCTCGATTTACCAGTCGATCTTCGTTCCTACCCTCACCTATGGTCATGAGATTTGGGTAGTGACCGAAAGAACGAGATTCCGGGTACAAGCGGCCGAAATGAGCTTCCTCCGTAGGGTGGCTGGGCTCTCCCTTAGAGATAGGGTGAGAAGCTCGGTCATCCGGGGAGGAGCTCGGAGTAGACCCGCTGCTCCTCCGCGTTGAGAAGAGCCAGATGAGGTGGCTAGGGCATCACGCCTCCCGGGTGAAGTGTTCACGTCCCACTGGAAGTAGACCCCGGGGAAGACCCAGGACACACTGGAGAGACTATGTCTCTCGGCTGGCCTGGGAACGCCTCGGGATCCCCCGGGAAGAGCTGGACGAAGTGGCTGGGGAGAGGGAAGTCTGGGTTTCCCTGCTTAGGCTGCTGCCCCCGCGACCCGACCCCGGATAAGCGGAAAGAAGATGGATGGATGGATGGATGCTTTTACTACATACATACAAAATTGTTAAAAACAAAGAGAATTGATATGTAATATTATGAATTTATGAATAGCTTTCCATGCTGCTCTTTATACTAGACATTGTCCCATGAACCGCAATACAATTTATTTTAAGTGTAATTATATGTATTCATCTTATTACATACTTTCTGATCCTCAAACAAACAATGAATTCATACCCAGAGCTGAAGTACACAATTTTTGCAAATACACCCTGTATCCTTACTAGACAGCTCAAACACAGCAGCAAAGTCTGGGCTAGCTCACAGTACTAATGATAACCAACCAGACCAGGCTAACCTTGATGCTAAGCCCAGCAAGCCCGATGTGGACAACACCTCGCTGTCAGCGGACATTGCTAAAATGTACGCACTACTCAAAGAAACATTGGAGAAACAAGAGGAAAAACTCAATATGATTCAGAGACTCACAGCTCTTGAAAGCAAGATAGCAGAAATTACAACACGTACTGGCAGTGCTTTAAGTGGAAAAAAAGAAGTGCCGGTACTGCCTGTATTCACCTGTTGGCATATGAGTCGGGCGGTCGGTATTGGCCGATCATCAAGTAATACATTCTGAATTTCTACAGTAAATAATAGATAAAGAAGACAATGGCGATTTTCACAAACTACTTCCATCAGAGAAGGCATGTTGTTGTCTGGAGTATCGGTAGCAAGAGTGGGTGAATGGTGTTCAGTGGGTGTGTTGTTTTTTTTGTTTTTTGTTTTTTGTTTTTTTGACCCTAGTATTGCCACTACCAAGCATTACGTGTGAATTTTTTTTTATTGCGTTAACCACTTCTCACTGACTCACTCACTGTAACAGATTGCTGTTATAATGGACCTCTGTAAACTGTGCACAGTGCACAGCATGCGTTCATATGCTGTCATATTCCTGCACTATCTACACATTGTTGGACTTTCCTCCCAGTGGCGGATTTTGATATGAGCAGTCAACCAGGGCAGCATCTTACCAGAGGCGCTGCATATTGGTGATGTTGAAGCTAGACTGGACTTTCTTGAAGATGCTAATAAAGCTCTGGAACATCATCCCCCAGCCACCAACACCAAAGTTGAACGACTTTGCAAAATTGACGACCCAGAGAACAATTTGTCAGTTTACCTGAGGGAAGCCCTCTCCTTTTTACGCAAAACCGTCCCATAGCTTCTGCTCCTGGATTATCCTGATGGTTGAGATCAACCGTGCTCACAGGACCACCACCAAGCACCAACCAGATGGAAATCATCCACCGCGAGCCATCCTCGTCAGGTTCCTCAGGTTCCAGGACAGAGAGCGGATTGCCACAGCGGTGCGTAAGGTGGGGATAGTAAAATAGAATGGCCACCACATAATGTCTTCCCAGACTACTCCAGACTGGTCGTTGAGATGCGCTCCAAGTTTAACCAATGCAAGCAGTTGCTACCAGGGTTACTATAGTTAACTAAAACTGAAGGATAGGTTCGGTAACTAGTGAGATTATTTGGATAGCACTCACCCTGGGGTGTCGGTCAGAACACACGAGACAGGAGACAAGATGGACCTTTAACCATTTAGTGGTTAAATGCTTTCATTACAGTAATCCAGTAGTATAGCACAACAGTACTGACTGACAACCTGACTAAAGGGCTACTGAATGCCTTAATTTCCTTCGGGATTATCGAAGTATTAATCTATCTATCTATCTTATCTATCCATCTATTTAACAATGTAAAGGTGTGTGGCCTGGAATAAAACTGAAATAAAATACACATACACAATTTTACTTACTTTAATGCATTATTCTTATGAAGGGGCTGTTTTACAATGTTCATGTATTGTTTGTGTTTGTAATTTACTGATCAAAAAGGATAATAAAACTATAAATCTCAAAAAAAGAAAACACTGTCACCCAGTTTTGCCTGCCCAGTAACAACAGTGCTATACCCCATATTAACCCTAACCCTAACCCATACTATTTTGTAAATACTCAGTAGTTTAGAAAGTTCTTCTAAAATAAAAATGTCTTATCTTCTTACTTCCTAACCTCTTGGCTTCTTCCCCTTTACTTTAAAACTAGAACTTTAAATAAATGCTAAATAATTTACTAATATGTTGGGTTGTATTGGACAGTGTCAGGGAGTACTGACTGGCTACACTATTACTGATATCTTCAAACAATCCTACAACATGAAGTCAGAATTGTATATAGTGTTTTAATGAGTTTATAGAAGGGGATATGTAGGGTAGATATTGTTCATGACAAACATGTCACTGCAGTAATAAGTTATTTGTAAAAAAAAAAAAAAAAAACCCTGATATAATTACTACACAATGTTTGAAAACTGTACATCTTGAGCAGAGTGTCGGAGAAACTGGGACACAAGGAAAGAAAAGACATGATTAGACCCAAAGAACAACAGAAACAGACTACATGATCCTACAACATCCTGCTGCAGAGTGCAAAAGGACAGTGGGAGGCCAATAAAACTAAGTGGTATGTGTGTTGTATATGTGCAAGTGGATTCATGTGTGTTTGCTTTGTGTGTATTTGTTTGGACAGGGAAGGGGGGATTGAGAAATACCAAACAGAATGAGGTACAAAAAGAGAGGAAAAAAGCTAACAAAGTGTGTGTGAGTGTGTTCATCAAAACCACATGTCAGAATCCTCTTGGGAAAGACAGGAATGCTGCTGGATGAGATGCAGATGTGGTGGGAGGAAGAGAAGAGAAGCAAAGGAGAAGTAGAAAGCAGAGAGTAAAAAGCAGTGGGGACTAAAACAGGGTCAAGTTGAGTTTGAAATTAATTAACGACAAAGTTACTTATTTTCCTTATGTTCACAATTGTTCAGTGTTGGTTCATTTAATGCATTTTCACTAAACCATGCAGTAGTCAATATAGTGTTTTTGTAAGGGGGTTAGTTAGAATTTACAACTGCAACCCAGTTTCCTTATAGTTTTCATAATAGTAAAAATAAATGCGTGGAACTGATGGACGCAAGACTAACAACATGATTGTCTTCTGTGAGGGTGAACATACAAGGTAGCAGTAGGTCTGTGCCCAACAACAACAACAACAGTTGTATGACATAAAGGCAACCAGCCAGTTTGACCAATCAATCATTACTTTATGTTGTTGTGCAAGCCTGAGTGGGCAAAGAAAAGTTGCAGGTACAGACAACATGCATACAGTCCACACATTTGCTTCTAGGCTGGATTATTGCTTTTCCTTATCACCAGCTTCCCCAACAAGTCTCTAAAAACTCTCCAGTTGTTCCAAAATGGAGCTGCATATATACTGACAAAAACTAAGCTTTTCTGCAGTGGCTCACTGTAAAAATCCAGAATAGAATTTAAAATCCTTTTCTTCACCTACAAACCCCCTAATGGTCAGGCATCATCATATCTTAAAGAGCTTTTAGTACCCTATTACTAGAACACTGTGCTCCCAGAATGTAGACTTTGTGATTCTTAGAGTCTCCAAAAAGGAATTGAAGGGACAGCCTTCAACCATAAGGCTCCTCTGTTGTGGAACCATCTTCCTCTTTGGAAGATGGTTCCACAACAGAGGAACCATCTTCCTCTGTTGATGGGGACCTTTCACTGTGCTCCTCTCTCTTCCTCTGCCTCTTTATTTGAACATATTCATATCCCATTAATGCATATTACTAACTTCTAACATCTGACCTTCTGTTGCAAACCATCTACTGCCTGTGGCTTCATATCACCTGCTGTCCCTTGGTCCACCGCTACCACTATTTTTAATCAATCAATTTTAATCAATCAATTTTTATTTATATAGTGCTAATAACAAAAGTTAGATCAATTATTATTCATATTACTCATATTTGTATTGCTGTTATCATTATTATTGTTGTTGTTGTTTTTATTGTCATTATTGTTGTTGCAATGCCATTGTTTATACCAAAGGGCCATTTCACAAAAGCAGAATTTAGAAACTAAAACTAAAAAAGTTAGACTTGACCTAGTCTTATTGCCCTGAGATAACTTTTATTGTGATTCGGTGCTAAATACATTTTGTTTGACTTGACTTGCATTCAGGTACAGACAGTTTATATTCAGGTAAAGACCACATTCAGGCAAGTACAAGGTACATCCAGGTACAGACAGGGTGCATATGGAACAGACAGTGTGCATACAGGTATAGACAGGATGAATACAGGTACAGACAGGGTGTATAAGGGTACACACAGGGTACACAGAGGTATAGACAGGGTGAATATTTTAATATGATAATTACCTTAAAGCTTGTGTTAAATTATCCAACACATAGTGTCCCACAAAATTGGGACACTATCGAAAATGAGAATATTCATATATTAGTATCTGATGTAAATGTAAACGCCTTTGTAAAATTAAACTTTATGCACTTAAACCTCATAATCACTGCCAAAAAAGTATTTTTTTTAAAAGTATACTGCCCTACTTAAACAATAACACTGGAAAATAATATTTTAAAAAACAGCAACGGGATACTTACATTAACGAAAGTTTGCGAGTGATGTCTTAAACGATATTGGGTTTTTCACAACGGAAAAAACGGAGTCTTGCGGTAGGCTTACTGCACTTCACACAAAACTTCTAACGGTGAAAGATTCCGACTAAGAAATTATTTCATGCAGGGAGAGGAAGCAAAGGAGGAGCTTGTCAGGTCCCTAACCAGGCACAGAGCACAGTTTCTCTCTATTTCTCTCTCTCCTTCTAATAAACATAAACCCGCCTGCAAAAAGGAGAGACACGTCAAAAGACAAGGAGTAGTCAGACTAAGATAACAACATATTGACATATCCCGACAGAAAAAGGTAGGAATTATATTTTTAATTTCTCATAGACAACCGCCGAAACATACCGCCAATTATTTCAGTGGGGCAGGGTCTTGTGTTAAACGCTGCTCTTTTAAAGTCTCTTGAATTGGTAATGTTGATTCAGAGCATAGGCATCTATTGAAGTGTTTTGTAAAACACCAGGCTTCAACAGACGAGCAGTAAGGTTATGCAATATGTTCTAAACAATTTGTACGTAAGGCTTGCATAAATGTTAACATCTGTTTAGACTGATCAGCTCCTACTACTGCACGGTGACAGCAGCAACAATAGTACTGCATAAAGTTTTTTGTCAGAATATAAATGTACTGTTTTACAGAGCTGTCAACTCCCACGCCATCAGAGTGAGAGTCATGCAAATGACCGTTTTCACACGCACTCACGCCACGCTGCTATTTCTCACGCTGTAAAAAATAAAACTGAAATATCTTTTTAAATGATTACACTTCAACCATGTCTATAATCAGTACATCAGTCTATCCAGTTTGCGCTGTTTTGAGAGCGCTGTGTCAGAGCTCCATTATTAGATCCGTTCCGCTTATTTATTGAGAGAAAACCCAAATCAATGAAGCTCTGCCCCATGTTTTCACTGATACCGACACACGCGCGCGCACGCACACACACACACACACACACACACACACGGTGCTGCTGACGCTCGATTGATGACAGCAGTGGCGGCTAGTGAAAAAATATTCTAGGTGGGGCTGTAGGTGCCAGAAGCTTTCGGTAACTATCCCAATAAAAGAACCCAAACCAAAAGATACCATTGTTTTAGGGATAAACAATAATTATTTAATTTCCCTTTAAAAACAACAGTTTGACAGATAATGACAATGATATGAGATGTATATTAGTGAATACTCTTAATACAAAATTCAAGTTCTTGAGAGACATTTACAAGTGGATGATGATTAAAAATAACTATATACAAAGAAAAACTGTGTCATAGGAAAATGTAAAATTTACCAATTGGATTAAATATATTAGTGAATACCCTTAGTGCAAAATTACAATATCATTGTATATTATTGTAATATTTACAGGTGGATGATTAAAGTTAACTATACACAGAAAAACTGGCATAGGAACATAAAATGTACCAATTGGAGTCTAATCAGCATTTATATCTCACTCCCTTGAAACCTGGGGACTGTGTAAATACTGAGTTGTATGAGTGATTGAGTGTATGTGTGAGTGAGTGAGTGAGTGTATGTGTGAGTGAGTTTATGTGTATGTATTAGAGTGATTGTGTGAGTAAATGTATTTGTGAGTGAGTGTGTTTGTGAGTGAGTGAGTTTGAGAGTGTGTGAGTGAGCGAGTTTGAGAGTGTGTGAGTGAGTGAATTTGACAGTGTGTGGGTGAGTGTGTGAGTGAGTTTGAGAGTGTGTGAGTGAGCGAGTTTGAGAGTGTGTAGGTGAGTGTGTGAGCGAGTTTGAGAGTGTGTGAGTGAGTGAGTTTGAGTGTGTGTGTGTGTGTGTGAGTGAGTTTGAGTGTGTGAGTGAGTTTGAGAGTGTGTGTGTGTGTGAGTGAATGAGGGAGTTTGAGAGTGTGTGTGTTGGTGAGTTAGTGAGTGAGTGTGTGTGAGTGTGTTTGTGAGTTAGTTAGTGAGTGAGTGTGTGTGAGTGAGTGCAGGGTTTCCGACAGCACTTTACAGTTAAGGCGGCCGCCTTAGCAACACACGCCTGCCGCCTTAACTAACGTCTTAAAAAAATAAAAAACAAAAATAAATATATATATATGATCAGGGCCTGAATTTCAGCGCGGGATTGCAGGTATTGCGCACAATTTAATTGATTCCCGCAAATCCAACACTTATATTCCCGCACACATTTACAGCAATGTATATTAATGTTCAACCAACGTCTGCAGCGGTGCTTACTGCAGGACGACTGGCTGGAACCGCTATGTCCGACTGTCTGACTACGACCCTGAACACACCTGTAGCTCTCGCTGTACCTCCCGCTAGCATAACACAGACAAGCTAACAGTGATATTAAGTTTAAGGAAACAAACACAGACCGCTGGTTAAAACATAAATCTACATCATCTGAGGCGGAACCTGCTCAGAAAAACTAATGAAAACAGCGCCATGTGACGTCATCATTAACAACGTTAATCCTCAGACAGGTAACTGTGACGTTACTATAGTAACAAGTTTCAGGCTTTCTCATTCAGCAGACCTGAAGAGAGAGAGTGAGGCAGATTCAACAGAAACGTGATGCTACTGAAGCTGAATATCACTACTTAACTGTATAATACTATATAACTTGTAATTACTATAAAATATAGTTCAGAGAATAAGTTAACTATATAAGATAGACTCACTGGCCTAACCTGTGCAATCTAATTTAATCCAATACAGCAGCTCTGCTATAAATTCTACATTTATGAAGCTTATACTACATTTTTTAACAAGAAGGTGAAAATTCTGCTTTATGTTCATTATTGAGTGACTGTGGTGTATTAGGATGCATTATATTGAATGGTGTTCTTAATATTTTGTCCATTCCATCAACATACATGAGGAGGGCAAAATATTAGGAACACCTTTCAATATAATGCACCCAAGTACACCACCACCTCTTAGTACGACCTCAGTAATAAACTAAGTGGAATTATCACATTTTTGTCAACACCCCCCCCCCCGTCTCACTGCTCCCCACCACCTTAACTAACACATTTTCTGTGGGAAACCCTGGAGTGTATGTGTGTGTTTGTGAGTGAGTGTATGTGTGTGTGTGTTTGTGAGTGAGTATATGTGAGTGAGTGAGTGTATGTGTGTGAGTGAATGTTTGTGAGTGTGTGTGAGTGAGTGTGATTGTGAGTTAGTGTGTGTGTGAGTGAGTGAGTGAGTGTGTGTATGTGTGTTTGTGAGTGAGTGTATGTGTGTGAGTGTGTTTGTAACTCACAAACACACTCACACGCATACACTCACAATCACACTCACTCACACACACTCACGTTAGTGTGATTGTTTGTGAGTGAGTGAGTGAGTTTTAGAGTGTGTGAGTGAGTGTGTGAGTTTGAGTGTGTGAGTGAGTGAATTTGTGAGTTACAAACACACTCACACACATACACTCAAACTCACACACTCACTCACAAACACTCACTCTCAAACTCACTCACTCACTCACTCACAAACAATCACACTAATGTGAGTGTGTGTGAGTGAGTAATAAAAAAGGAGGGGGGGGGGGTATTGCATAGGCTATATTCACACATAACACCCTTACAAACTCATTGTCACATTTAAATCGGAATTAAAAACCTATGGGCTCAAGAAATAAACATGATTTATAAATGCTATATACTGTTTTAGATTTTTCTTAATGTTTCAGACAGCAGTTGATTTCCACTCATTTTCATAAAGTATGAAAATCTCTTAACATACTTTTGTCATCTGTCTAAAGATTGTCACATAATACAGAAATAAATGAAAACCAATGATCGCCTGGAAATATGCAACCAAATTTATGAAACACAGCAATATGGTTTGCAAAATAACTGGCCGTAATGGTTTGCACTCATTGTGCTAAAACTTGCAAAATTGTACGAGGTTTCTAAAAATGTCCTAAATCTAAACAAAGTTTGTGTGAAGATGTTTTAGTTGGGGATTTTGGACAGCAACCTGTCAGGGAAAAAAATCTACTTTAAGGATATATATATATATATATATATATATATATATATATATATATATATACACCTAGTTCTGGGACCCTGGTACTGTAGGCTACATGACTCATGGAATTTCTTACTGAGACATCTAAATGGAACAAAGTGTATGTTAGTCTTGTTAGTTATACCTGTGCTTTTCCTGCCATGGCACATCTATAGTGCTGTGTTCATGCCTTGTAGCAACCCAAAGCCATATCTTTACTCTCAGCTCACTTATTTAAGAAAACCAGTTATAAGTTTACCTGTTTCAAAAAAAAAAATAGAGCCAGTTCATCAGGCATGTCCAAACTGTTCCATAAAGGGCCATGTGACTGCAGGTTTTTTTTCCCAACCAATCAAGAATCAAGAGCATACAATTCGACCAATCAACTGTCAGAAGACTGACATCAGTTGAATTAAATGAATCAAGCCTGGTGTGTTCCTGCTTGGTTGGAATGAAAACCTGCAGCTACATGGACCTTCATGGAATAGTTTGGACACCTCTGCAGTACATAGACCTGTGATATAGAAGGTGACCTCTGCTGTCCTCTGCAGGTGATGGCAGTGGCAGTCTCCAGGGATCTGACGGTGCAGGTGCTAGAGGATCTGAATGCTGTCAAGCTGACCAACAGACAGCAGGCTTTGCGTACTGCCATCCAGAGAGGAGAGCCTAGATGTCTTGGGGTGAGTTTTGAACTGTGTACAGATGAAGCCCCTTGAAAGTTCCCATTCAAGCTGAAAGCCAGCTGAATGGCAGCTGACTGCCAGCCAGCTGCCAGCCGACTCAGCAACCCCCTCCTTCTCCTGGGCGTGTCTATCTTTTCCTGTAAACCCACCTATTCATTGTAATACAGGGTATGACCAGGTGATGGCGCTTCTGTCACAGAATAGCCCACATATTCTATGAATTTTTACTGGTCATCCGAACCAGTAAACTTACTTACTACCTAACATAACCTACTGACTTTTTATATGCACGCACCACAACTTAGAAAAAATATTTTAAATTTCAAGGAAGACCATGACTGAGCAAACAATTTGCAGACACAGATACATGACTATCTTGAATAAAAAATGCGGAGTGTCTATTTGCACCCTAGACGTAGCCTTAACAACGTGAAAACATGGCGGATATTCATCTTCCACGCCAACAGAAAAGGGCGAATTTAGAAAGGTTTCATATCTTCTGTTTGTTTTAAAGACATTTCTGGCGGCAAAGTTGTATTATATTTTCATAATCTATCCTCAGTGAATGCATACAAGCGTAAGTTTATCAGTTAGACACTTTACAACATAGGACCGGAGCGGTGGCGTAACGGTAGCGTGTCCGTCATTAGTGCGGGAGACCTGAGTTCGAGTCTTTGCAGTAGCAGTTACTTATTGACAATGTTTTCCGCGGAAAAACTCTGCTGCATTTTCATAACTTTGTTAAGTAAATGCATACAACCCGAAAATAACTGACTTTACAACCTTCAGGTTGTTAAATGATGGAAATCAAATCTTGACCGATAATTCTATGGTTCTCTGCTAAGTGCCATGAGTTTAATATGTGTTTAATGATGTTCTCTTGGTTAACAGGAAGTGTGTTTGCCTGTAGAGTATTTTAAGAGTGTTTTTATTGTTTAGCAGTGAAGAAAGGAAAATGAATGGGATGTTTGTGCTAGAAAGAGAAACAAAGTGTGCGTGACAGGATTTGGCAAGAGTTCATACTGCAAAAAATCGGAACACATTTTCAAATCAAAAAATTAAATAGCCTACTGACTGATTATTTTGTTATTTGTTTTTAATCTAACACAAAAAGAAAGAAAAAATGCTTTTCATATTTCAATTTTAGGCTCAGATCAATTATACGAAATGGAAAAACGTAAACGACTGTATTTGATTTTAGGCAGGACAAGACAAGGCAACGCAGCTTTATTTATATGAAAATAAACATTTGACAGTGAGAAATTAGAAACAAACGTAAAAACAAGGAATTTAAAGGATGATTAACCTTTCATTTGATGCTGGTTTGAATATTCTCACACAAATTATGCCAGAGTGCTAAAACTGAGAATGAGTAGTTCAGCGTCTGCTAATTTGTGAATTGTAGAATTGTTGAAAAATGTGCAAGCCAACCCCGGTCTATTCAGTGCATGCTGTAAGTCAGGTAAGCCCATCCACTTTATTAGCATTATCATTGCTTAACTTTTTGTTTGGGCTTAATGGACTATTTGGTTCCATTGCCACACAAATCACGCAAGAGTGTTCATGGCCGTTGCAACTACAGTACTTTCTGAGAAGGGGTGCGGATTTGGCGGGGTGATGATGGGTTTGGGGGGATGGTTGGGAGCCTGTTCCATTGTCTTTCAAAGCGAATGCCCCCCTCCCCCCACACCTGTGCATGTCTCATGGCAAACTGTGAATCCTTTGAATTTTTCCTCCCATAGCTCTATTACGCCTGCTCTCATTATGATCAAATTATTTTAACTATTATGTTTTATAACATATTGCCAATAAAATTAAAATAAATGAATCCCATATTCCTTCACTGAACAGACTCACTGGAGCTGAGGTTAATGTTAGCTGCACGGACAGAGACGTGTTTTCTCAAGCAAGTTCTATTTTATCTATTTTACTTTCTTTTGACAATGACACGCAGGATGATGATTTTGGAGGTAATCCGACAGGAGAAGGATTGTGTAAACCAGTCGGTCTTAACAGGGCTTACGATTGGCTACGAGAGGGAGATCCCCCTCCATTCATAACCCGTTGTGCGCCAACGTCATTCATTTCATTTCATTTCATTTTGACTTTTGACTTTGTAATTACCGGATAACGGAAACCCAGTATCAGTGTCAGAATATAATAGCAGCAATAAGAAAAGAATAAAGAACAATAAATAATAAATACAAAAAAACAAACGAACAAACAAAAAACTATAAGAACAATAATAGTAAGAAATATGTAGTAAAATAGTCCTGACATTATTTACATTATTTACACCGTCCATTGAAATACTATGTATTACAGTAAATAGCGCGTCCTGTTTTGAATCACTAGACGGGGTATGTCACATGGGCTATTTCTTGGTTTGACAGTGACAATGATCAGTCAGAGGTCCTGTAAAATGTACGGTATCTTCAATTGCATCCTTCTAATGAATTAACTCAATTTATGTCCATGGACATTATAATGAAAAGGCTAAAGGCTTAATATTAGTTTGAATCCAGCGTGCTGCGTGGACTTCATTACGTCTGCTGCACCGCTGCTACCACAATTATGAAATGCTAAGTTTATTGTCTGTGACTGCTACCTTCATAAAAGTCATATTTTACAAATCTGCATTATATAAACTAACGAAATTCGTTAAAGTCATTTGGCGACTTCTAAGTCATTAAACTAAGTCTTACTTTTACTGGAGTAAAGAGTTGAATCAGGACGTCTGCTTTTACTAGAGTCTTTTTTACACAAGTATCTGTAGTACTGCATACTACACAGGCATGACTCAGAAGAACAAGCTTGCACTTTTTAATCATAGTGCGTTTTGTTAATTGATCGGCTGTGTTGTGTTTTACCGGCGCACAGCAGCTTCAATTGCATCCTTCTAATGGATTGAACTATATTGCACTCTTCATTAGATAGATAGATAGATAGATAGATAGATAGATAGATAGATAGATAGATAGATAGATAGATAGATAGATAGATAGATAGATAGATAGATAGATAGATAGATAGATAGATAGATAGATATACGTTATTGATCCCAAGCTGGGAAATTATAGTGTAGCAGCAGCATTACACAGACACATAGTGACGATACAGTGACAATAACAACAACATATAGTATAAGGCTACTTTATGAAGAAGAATAGAAGTAAATACAAGTTATATTAGTGTGTAAAACTAACTTGGGTCTCCTGCACTAATACCTGCGCCTCCCCGTGGACAAATGAAGCATTGCAACTGGTTTTCATTCAGGCAGTTTAGGGGCGTTTCCAGTCGGGGCCTCATTGACACGTCATCGCATTTCCCCCCTGCTTCCATTATCGGCCAGTCAAGGACCTATCAAGGGGCGGCCAAGGAGCCATCACGGAAACAGGGGAAATTTCTAGTGGCTTCATCTGTATGTCTAATTTATACATTATCATACAACAACCACTAAGAATTGTAGATCTGAGTGGATGTTTTGTATAGGGTCAAATTTATAAGAGGATTGAGTTTTTCTCATCAAAAGTTTGACATTTTGGAAAATACACTTGTTTTCTGATTTATCCAGATTTTCTGTTTTATTCATTAATAACATTTATCATATAACAACTGAATGGATGCAAGCAGGGACGTCACTAGGATTTTATGTTCAGGGGGCCTTAGACCCAAAGTAATTCTTATTAAAAAATAAAATCTTTGAGATATACAGAGCTCTATGAGCGATGTGCCATGCTCACAGAACCAGGTGCTAAGAGATGGCATAGTGAAATTTGACGAACACACATATCAGTAGTGCAGTATACATAGGTATTATTAGAAAAGGTCCCAAATGTACTTGCACAATGATATGTATCAACATTATTTGCAAGACAGAGATATGTTCTGACATACTGATATCTTTTAGCATTTTGTGAACGGACGCAAAAGCTCATCGATCACAATGCAAGCGTCAGGCATTCTGTCACTTTTCTTCAATTTAACGTATTCTCTGAACTATATTATATAGTAATTAGTTATTTAGTACATTAGTCGATTTATTCTCTGAACTACAGTCACCTGCAACTTCATTAGGAACACATGTGCAATATAATTCAATCCAATACAACAGCTCTGCTATAAATTCAGCCTTTTTTTTAGAAGTTTATACATTTTCAGCTTTTGTTGACATTGTCAAAAAAAGTGATAATTCTACTTTGTTTATTACTGAGGTCATACTAAGTGGTGATGGTGTACTTGGGTGCATTACATTGCACCCTAATACACCACAATCACTAAATAATAAACATAAAGCAGAATTTTCACCTTCTTGTCAATAAATGTAGTATAAGCTTCATAAATGTAGATTTAGAGATGTTTCATTGGATTAAATTAGATTGCACAGGTTAAACCGGTGAGTGAGTCTTATGTTATTGTCGCTTAATGCTTGCTCATGTGGGAAT
This sequence comes from Scomber scombrus, assembly GCF_963691925.1. Lineage (NCBI taxonomy): Eukaryota > Metazoa > Chordata > Actinopteri > Scombriformes > Scombridae > Scomber > Scomber scombrus. The sequence goes on along the minus strand of NC_084971.1, from coordinate 198,548 downwards.
GTTGGGTCTCTTTATAAATTAAAACTTGAAGAGTACGGTTTAGAACCTGCTCTATGTGTAAAGTGCCTTGAGATAACTTTGTTGTGATTTGGCGCTATACAAATAAAGATTGATTGATTGATTGATATGTAGTTAACTTATTCTCTGAACTATATTTTATAGTTATTACAAGTTATATAGTATTATACAGTTAAGTAGTGATATTCAGCTTCAGTAGCATCACGTTTCTGTTGAATCTGCCTCACTCTCTCTCTTCAGGTCTGCTGAATGAAAAACATCTGAGTGACTTAATATTGACGTTTTGTAACATCAGCTGATAAAACGCACAGCACCGCAGCATTTTACACAATGCACCGTTAATATCACCTGTTTAGTTGGAGCCGTTCATATAGTCTGAGCCGGTTAGCCTGAAATCAATCAATCAATCTGTTACTATGTAACTTTGTTACTATAGTAACGTTACAGTTACCTGGTTTTTTTTTACGTCACAGTTACCTGTCTGAGGATTAATGTTGACATCACATGGCGCTGTTTTCATTATTTGTTCGGGCTCCGCTGTTTTTTTCTGAGCAGGTTCTGCCTCAGATGATGTAGATTTATGTTTTAACCAGCGGTCTGTGTTTGTTTCCTTAAACTTAATATCACTGTTAGCTTCTCTGTGTTTGTTTCCTTAAACTTAATATCACTGTTAGCCTGTCTGTGTTATGCTAGCGGGAGGTACAGAGAGCTACAGGTGTGTTCAGGGTCGAAGTCAGACAGTCGGACATAGCGGTTTCGACCAGTCGTCCTGCAGTAAACACCGCTGCAGACGTTGGTTGAACATTAATATACATCTCTGTAAATTTTTTGAAGACGTTAGTTAAGGCGACAGGCGTGTGTTGGAAAGTGCTGTGGGAAACCCTGAATGGTTTAGGGGGGCTTTAGAACATTTTAGGGAGGCTTAAGCCCCCCCAAAATTGGCCTAACAACGTCCATGGATGCAAGGGAAACATTTTAACCAGACGCAGATTGGCCATGGGAAGCACTGGGACAATTCCAGGTGTATTGCCATATTCATCTCCTGATTGGCCTGGGGTGCCTCTCAGTGTCAAAACACAAAATCATTATGGTAAGAAAAAAACAACTATGGACTAGGGGTTGACTGATTATCGCCCAAGCTGATAATCGACTTAGATATTTGTAATTTTTCATATTATCAGGATCTGCATGTTTTTATCAGCCAGCCTATTTAAAAAAAAGATTCCCCTTTTGTAATGCATGCGCTCCATTTTGCAACAGGCACTTTACTGACGCAGCGCAACTGACCAATCTTTCTGGCATAATCCAACTCACACTGGCAGCCTGCTGCACTTTGGGAGTGAGTGTGCACAGCAGCAAAGACATAACTTTTCATGGACCATTTTTCTACATTAAGAAGTTAAGAGAAGCATGCCATATGCAAAAAACTCACTCTGTAATGTTAGTTGGTAAGAAGAGCCTGTCATAGTTACAAAAATCAACGCTGTAACGTAAGTTTAGTTGTTTCTGTCTCCAGAATCCCCCCACCCCAAACCAGTCCCCCTCGCTCTGCCAGCACTACCAGCAGCAGTGAATCACATCATCAGAGTCTCTAATCTCTAATCTTCCTTCTTTCTAAACCTCACTGAGTAGGAATATTATCTATTTTACCGACATGTTGGATTTATTTCCCATAAGATATTATTACGTTTGTATAGTGGTGTAAACATTATTGTTCCTGCTTTAGAAACAATATTTAGTTTAATTTAAAATATAAATCACTAGTAATCCTGTTCTTAATTTATTCTTTTTTTAATGATAATAAAAAACAATTATTTAATAATGACAAAGAACTGATAACAGTATTGATTAAAAAAATAGACCATTAAGAGTATTGATACCCTAAAAATAACATTCTAAATGTACCCATCCCTATACCTGGATAGTGGATTCAACCTGACTATAGGTGTCAGGTCCACATTGCAGAATGAGAATCAGAATTGTTTATACTCGCGTGTTAGGCTAAGGCTAGCTAGCCTACAGTCCGCTGCAATGGATCGTTTTGTGATCAAGAAAAAAAGAGTGCAGGTAGAAAATGAAGACCAAGACCCAGTCTCCCAGGGGGACAAAGAAGAAGAAGGAGATTCGAAAAATGATTCTGAGAGAGGAACTTGTGAGCTAGGACCTGAAGGAGCACCAGAGCAGTCCATCGCTGCTAGCTGCTCTACAGCCCCGTTACCTGCACTGCTGACACAGACACCGCTCCCTCTGATTTAAGCCAGTCACCTGTTAATGAACCAAGGCGGCCTCTTCTTTGGCGTTATTCAGCAGTCTGCTATCATAGACTGGTTGTGATACATTTGATGTGATGTGATATGACATTTAATCTGTTACACTGTAACAAATGCACAGCAAGACGTTTGTTTGCAGTAGAAATATAATCACCAAGATTGAGATGAGTCAGTTCCTTTTACTTAAGTGTGTGCCCAGTTAACAGACATAGGGTGTTTGCACTTCTCGCTATGGCTTTTCTATATTATTAATTATTAATTCCATTTTTGACTTTATGATGTTGTTGATCCGAATCATTAGTGTGTGCACTTTACAGCCTATGTTAGCTGTTTGCACTTCTCGTTGCGGCTGCACTTTGTAGCCTTTGTTATTAATTTCTCTGTTAATTGAATTTCTTAAGTTATGATGTTGTGATCCGAAACAATATTGCCAATGCATAGTTGTTTGTTTTCATTAATTATGCATATGGAATAAATACAGTACACGCATTTTGGATGTATTGTCTGGTTATTGGCTGGCGCATGGCCGCTGTTCGGTGCTGAATCTGTCACCTTTGCATGTGAAACATTTAAGCCATTGCCTTGTGGTCACTTGTATTAGGCTTAACTATTTTGTTGAATATTCTTTGGCCAAATTCAGTTAAAACTACTTTTATATCGAACATGCTCGTGCTGTGTATCATAGCTGCTTTAATTGAAAAAACGAGAACCTCCTTATAAAGTAACTGAAGTCATGAAAATCAATTATTTTCTTAGCACTCCCACGTATCGGTCAAGCTCCCCCCATTAGCACCGGGAGAGAAAAAATCCTGGCGCCATGCCTGCATGAAAACATACATAAACCGCATTCAGTCTATTCACACATAAAATTGCACAGTTGAATAAAGCCTGAGTAAAAACAGTGTAATAATATAAATAATAAATAAATAATAAATGAATGAATATTGTAGTTGCAGCAGCAGAGGGTTAGTGCATGTTTGTGTTCAGCAAGTTTATGGCTTTGGGGAATAAGCTGTTTTTGAGTCTTCTATTGACAAGAAGTGTGTGTGTGTGTGTGTGTGTGTGTGTGTGTGTGTGTGTGCATGTGTTTGTGTGCGTGTTAGGTGAGTCAGGTTATGCTGGGGCTGATGGTCATGTCCTACTCCATTCCTCTGCACTTCACTGAGTTCACAGAGGTGGTCATCCTGGGAGTTCCTTGGTGGAGCGGCCTGACGGTGAGTTTATATCTGCTGTAGTGTTAATTTTGTCAGACGAGACTAGAAGAAATATATTCAACAAGGACCATTTTTCCATGACTAAGACGAGACGATGACGAGTGTCCTTAAACACCGACTGTGACTAAATTAACATGCTTTTTAATGATGTTCTTCATTAAATAAAAACTTAAATACAATCTCTCTCTTTTTTTGTCAAAAATGAGGAGACAAAATATTATATAGTTTCTTTCTTTCTAAATTACATTCCAAAAAGTGCATTCATTGGGTGCGCGTTTTGCTTCTTGTGCTGTGCTCATGCAGGGCAGTGCGTGTGACACTGAGGAACAACATTACCCTGGGAACGCCGCGGAACGGCTGTGCCACAGTTTAGCTCCATCCTCTGCTCGCCGTCCTAACCCACTGGGAGCGTTACAGCAATCCACCTTTTAAATTAAGTTAAAAGGTGAAATTAACTTTCTAAATTACGGCAACCAAATCAAATCCAAACAAGGGCCTTTATGCTACCATAATTACTGCAGTAGCATCACAACTAAACAGTCCGATTTGTTAACTTTTCTTAGATTTTTGTGCTTCTAATGTGGGTTAGGAGGCTATGTAGATGAATCGTGTCTTTATCTGTCTATTTTATTTGCGTTTGTTGCTGAAATACGATCGGGAGTCTGCACGGTTTGTTTTATCTGGACAGATAACTGGAAGTTTTATGCTGTGCTTGAGCACGGTACACTTGGTCATGCATGCGCACGAGGGATTAATATTTTTCCCGAAAATAAGATATTTTAAATCACGGAATCACGGAAAAACAACGATTTTTAAAAGGCAACATTAGCTGAGCCCTGGTCATTTCAAGCAACACTAAATGCAACGAGGAGACATTATGCATATATGGGTTCCCATTCCAACCATTTTTTGTGTATTATTGTATCATTATTAAGGCAAAAGAACTCAATTTATGTCCATCGACATTATAATGAAAAGGCTATAGGCTTAATATTAGTTTGCATCCAGCGTGCTGCGTGGACTTCATTACATCTGCGACACAGCTGCTACCACAATTATGAAATGCTTATTATTAAGTTTGTCTGTGACTGTGACCTTCATAAAAGTAATATTTTACAAATCTGCATTATATAAACTTTGTTTTTAGTTTTATATTTCACCAATGTTCTGTGTTTTTTTATTTTTAAATAATATTTTTTCCCGGATCCCATCATTAAATTTCCCGGGAATCGGGAAATGGTTTTGATTAGATTTCCCGGGAATAGATTTCTCCAACTTCCCGGGAATTCCCTTTCCCGGGATTAAACCCTAAGGAGCACACGGTTACGTACACAACACGCAACCTGTGTCGAAGGCAACCGTGCTTGAGTACACTTGGGTTTGAAGTAATGTGAGTTCAGGCCAGCGGGGACAGGGGAGGGGGGACATCCGTGCTTCAGCATGGTACGGAACAGCTGGCCCTAGTGTGAGTGCGCCCTTAAAGTTAATCTGCTTTCAAAGACTAAAAACACTAAAATTAGTTTTATCGACTGAAACTAGACTAAAATACTTTTGACTAAAATCAGACTAAAATGCCAAGACTTTTAGTGGACATTTTAAAAAAGTATATGGTGGACTAAATATGACAAAAGCTAATCAGGGCATTTGACACAGGACTAAGACTAAAACTAAATTAAAAAATAGCTGACAAAATTAACATTAACCTGCTCTGAAAAGGAAATTAGACATTTTAAGGTTTTGCTCATCTGACTTAACCAATCTCTCCTCTGTGTGTGTGTGTGTGTTTGTGTTTGTGTGTGTGTATATGGGTGGGTGGCCCCAGTTCATCACAGCGGGAGTGGTTGCTATCATTTTGGACAAACACTGCACCATGAAAATTGTGAGTCTGCAGACTACACATGCACACAAATGCACCTATATACACACACACACACACAAATCAATTCACACACTCTCATACACATATATATGAATGCTTGCCAACAAATTGCTTTCTACTAATGAGTCACAAACGCCATATCTTTCTTAAATAACTCTCTGCTCCTCCATAGCCATTTTCCAGCAGAGAAAATCAAAGGAATTGCAACAGTACAAAGTTTCTACATTTTGAGGTGATGTTCAGAATGCAAATCAAATAACTTTACTATGTTAAATAAAACAAAAATAGACTATACTTTTAAGCAGCTACAGCAACTGCTAATGAAGTATTGTAGTGTAGCATTAGGTAGCCAGCAAATCAAGCTGGAGTGTTGTTGGAGAAAGTAAAGTAAGATTTAAATTTAAAATTTTTCACATGCATTTTAGTTATGTCACTAAATAAATACTTAAAGTGAACTAAATTATGTCACTCAGACAACAGTCCTTCACTGATTTAGCATTGCACTCCTCTAGGGTTGGGTAACAAGGTCCGTACTTTTAGTAGTACGCCAGTAATACCGGTGTAGTTCAGTTGGTACTATTAAAAGTTTAACGGAACAGTGCCAGATTTTGGTACATTGAGTTACACCATTTTTGAGCAGAATGCACAACCTAGGGTTGCCATAGTGAGATGTTTCAGCCCTTTCAGGTAGTTTCTTATCCAGTGTCCATGGATGCAGTTCTGCTGATAATGAGTGGTGGTGTTTGTTGATGAATATCATTATACCTACTAAACTCAGTCATGGTGTCATCATGTGTACCTATATAGCGCAACAGCTACACGGATGCATTCTGGGAAAACAGTGCTGACAACAGCAACACATATGAAGAAATATGTTTAGAATTTACTTGGTTAATAAAGGATAAATAAACCATGTAGATGTATATATATATATATATATATATATATATATATATATATATATATATATATATATATATATATATATATATAATATTTACTTTGTATATATTTTTCTCACATTTTATTTTTAATAATTGCACCCTTCATATTTATATTTATATATTTCTAATCTCTTCACCTACATGTCTCCGGTTCCGGTTGAGTGCACGCTGGCGCATTTTGCTGCCACTGCTCACTGGCCCTTATCTGTGAATTTTTTGCAAATTAAATTGATATATGGACTCTGCAGTAGATATTTTACCTTCGGCAAACACAAAGCTGTTGGATTTATACATTGGCTTCCCCATCAAAACAATCTGCTTGTCAGCTTTGTCTGATCTGGTCTGCTCACCTGTGGACTGCTCACCTGTGGGGCTCCCACGCCTTCCTACTCCTACTGCTTTCCGGGTACGTTACTCCTCTCTGGCTTAACATGAAGATCCACAACCTTGCCGTAAGGTTTGTGCTTGCCTGGATTGTTCTGTCCATCATATTTAATCCATCGTCAGCCCTACTCCAATACATGGCTGCTGAGCTCCTACAGTTTCGGCTCCACCGGTATGATTCTCCACTGCTTCAGCATCTCTGCCCTGACATCGCTCGCCCACCTCCTCGGAAATACATCCACCGTGGCTCGAGACGAAGTTACCACATCGACGACTACACTGCAATCAACTCCATTTGGTCCACAACTCGACATCCTCCGACAAACTCTGGTAGGAAAGTGGACCGCAGTGTATTAGCCAGCCTAGCCAGGTCGGCTAACGTCAACTTCACCAACGAGCGCAGCGACGTCAAAATTGGATTATTTAACATCCGTTCCCTTACGGGCAAGGGACCACTGCTCCAGGACCTCCTCCGTGACCGCAAGTATGACTTTTTATGTCTAACTGAGACGTGGCAACAACCCAATGACTTCTCTCAGCTGAATGACACTGTACCACCTGGGTTTGTTTACTCCTGCCAGCCCCGTCTCACCGGCAGAGGAGGAGGTCTCGCGTTATTCTACTGCGCTACCTTGAAGGTTTTACCTGTTACAGTTCCAGTATATTCATCTTTTGAAACTCTGGCTCTTCAACTTAATGGTCTGACTCCAACTATTTTACTTACTATCTATCGCCCACCCAAACCTAACAAGGATTTTATTAATGACTTCTCTGCTTTCCTCACTCACATCTGCTCTCTCTTTCCCAATGTAATTTTGCTTGGTGATTATAATATTCATATGGACAACCTCAATCTGGCTCTTAACAAGGATTTTACATCTTATCTGCACACACTAAAGGACATATCTTGGATCTGGTCTGCAGCTCTGGTGTCACTCCTTTTAACTGTTCTACTGATGATCTTCCCATCTCTGATCACATGTTAATTACATTCAACTCCAGCTTAAAACTGTCCAAAACTAAACAGTCAGTCTTATCTCTTTCCGTAATATCAATAACATTGACTTAGCAGCTCTCTCCTCAGGTATTGACAGCCTCCCCAATTTCATCTACTCCTCCCCTCCTGATCAACTGGTTACCCTCTACAATGATCATCTCCACACTCTGTTGAACTCACTTGCCCCTATAAAAACTCGGACCGTATCATTCACCCACTCAGCTCCCTGGTTTTCACCTCTTCTACGACAACTCAAAACGAAAGGATGTCAACTTGAACGGCTCTACAAGAAAACTGGACTCTCTGTTCACAAGGAAATGTACCACTCCCACATTGTTTACTACAAAGACACCCTCTCCTCAGTCAATTCCCAATATTATGCAGGTCTGATCAGTGCTGGTGATGGGAATTCCAGGGCCCTATTCTCAGTGCTGAACAAAACACTACGCCCCCCCGGACTCTTTTCCCCCTCATTCCTACTCCACAGAACACTGTACCTCCTTAATGACATTTTTAATGAAAAAATAAGCAAGATCCACCAGCAACTGACCCCTCACTCATCCTGCAATCCGTCTCCTCTGGCTTCTCATGCCCCCCTCTTTCAACCGTTCTCAAGCTTCCAACTCCCCTCTCCCATTGTCATTTCTGACCTCATCCTGAAATCAAAAGCATCCACCTGCCAGCTCGACCAACTGCCGACCGCTTTAGTCACTGCATGCCTTCCCTCTCTGTTGCCCCTGATAACTGCCATCATTCACTCCTCCCTAACCTCTGGCACAGAGACTGCTCTCCTTAAGATCACGGACGACCTACTGATGGCAGCTGACTCCGGACTATCTTCCATCCTCATCCTCCTTGATCTGAGTGCGGCCTTCGACACCATCTCCCACCCCATCCTCCTCGACAGGCTAGCATCTATTGGAATATCTGACACACCCCGGGACTGGTTCATTTCCTACCTCTCAGGGCGGCACTCAGTTCATCCAGCTAAAGACATTCACATCCCAACCTTCTCCCCTCTCCTCTGGTGTTCCTCAAGGCTCTGTCCTCGGTCCCATCCTATTTATCATCTATCTCCTTCCTCTTGGTCATATTTTCCGAAAATACAACATCCATTTCCATTGTTACGCGGACGACACCCAGCTCTACCTCTCCTCTAAACCCACCTCCACCTTCCCGACCCCCTCCCTCTGTGTCTGTTTACAGGAAATCAAAGCCTGGTTCTCCTCCAACTTTCTCAAACTCAACAGCGATAAAACTGAGGTCCTCCTAGTTGGTTCAAAATCCTCTCTCACTAACACTCCCAGTTTCACCATCCCCAATGACAACTCCTCTGTTTCCCCCTCCACTCAGGTTAAGAGCCTGGGTGTCATCCTTGACAGCTCTTGGTCATTCCAGACTCACATTAATAAGGTTACCCAGTCAGCCTACTTCCATCTTCGCAATATCAACCGCCTCCGTCCGTCTCTCACTTCCAACAGCGCTGCCATCCTGGTCCACACTCTAGTTACATCCCGCCTAGACTATTGTAACTCCCTCCTCTTCGGTCTCCCCCACAAGTCCCTCCGTAAGCTCCAACTGGTCCAGAACTCAGTTGCTCGTATTGTCTCCAGAACTCCATCCATCAATCATATCACTCCTGTTCTTCAACAACTTCACTGGCTTCCTGTCAAATTTTACATAGACTTCAAAATCCTGCTTCACACTTTCAAGGCCATCCACAACCTCGCCCCCCCATACCTCTCTGACCTCCTCCACATCAACACTCCCTCCCGGGCACTCAGATCAGCCTCCTCCATCAGCCTCGCTGTTCCCTCTGCCCGTCTGTCCACCATGGGGTCCAGAGCCTTCAGCCGCTCTGCCCCCCGCCTCTGGAACTCCCTCCCCGCCGACATCAGCAACATTAACTCTCTATCCATCTTCAAATCCTGTCTAAAAACCCTCCTCTTCAAACTTACATACTCACTCTAATTTGTCATCCACCCTGCAGTTTTCTGATTTTATTTGTTTTTTATTGCACTTACATGTGTCCTTTTGCTCTTTTAAATTGTTGTTGATATGTTGTGTAGGGCGACCTTGAGTGCCCTGAAAGGCGCCTTAAATAAAATGTATTATTATTATAATTATTATTATTTATTCTTTTGTTTTAATTGTTAAATGTATCTTTATCTTTGCTGGGCAGGTACCACTAACATTTCACTACACATTGTACTGTTCATAATTGTGTTTGCTAATTATAGTCTATTTTTACATGTTCATATATTCATACTTTTATATTGTTTTTAAAATGTTCAAAATAAATAGGCAACAACATTTTAAGTAAGAATTACCGTGTTGCAGCAGAATTAAAGATATTGCCTTTTTTATTCCACACATTCTTCTTCCTTTTCAAAACCTGGTGCCTACATTACCCATAATGCGTCTCAACAATTTGGTCAGAGATATGTGTTTTACTATATAGTAGCTAGTAGCCTGGAGGGGAGCGGTGCCAAGATGGCTACTGAGTAAGAACTAAACTTCTGAGCACAACACTTATACTAAACAGTGAAAGTCCTCACTAAACCAACATTTTCCACACGTGGATTAGTTTCAGTCACAGCTGAAAACTTCACAATATCGAAGTAATATTAGCGGAAGACTTGAGGAAAAAAGTCACAGAGATATGTCAAAACATTCTTTTAGGGGAAAAAGACAACCTCAAGGATGCCATTGATGTTGTTCATCGCTTGGGGAAAACAACACAAGCCAGCCACAGACCCAGAGCCATCATCATCTGATTCCCTCTGAGATCATGCAGGGATGCTGTCTGGAAGTCTGAAAAAAATCGTCCCTTCATACGTGATAACAAGCTCTGATTTTTTGAGGATTTCCCTCAACCGGTCAGGGAGGCCAGATTGAAGATGTGGCCCATGGTTAAGCGGCAAGAAATTAAAGAAAACCTGCCTACTATGTTGGAGCATAGCTTCATTAATGGTCAATAAATTACTTCAGGTAACCATGCTTTGTAACAAGATTTCATTGAGGCATTTCAAGCCATACAACCAGACCTGACTGTTGACGCTCATGCTAGATGAGTAACACAATCTAAAGGTCTGATGAGGAATAATGTAATTCTTAATTCCCAGATTGATAGATAGCCACCTGCATGAGATAACAACTGCCGAAACACTCATGGACACACTGTGATGCTCAAGCTGAGTGTATGCAGACCCCAAACAAGCAGCCAAAGCTTGTGTGTTGCTCTGCCTTTCAGAAACAAACTCAGCAAGTAAATATAATAGTGAATGGACAGCCGTCATCAGACAGGAAAACTTTGGTGAGCTACCTGGACTGGGGTTGTGTCAGGATAGAAATGCCATGTAGTGTGTCCGTGTAGGGGCTCTTCAGCCCGTCCAGTCTTGTGATATGTTATTTTTACATAACATCACTGGCGTTGCTAAGGAGTAACGCAAAAGTAGTGTAACTAGTAGTGTAATTAATTCCCACAGGGAGTTATTAAGTAATGTAATTCATTACTACGCGTAATGTGTAATACATTCCAACATTGGATATAACTAAGGAGACGTAGAGAGTTATATTCCCAGATGTAGCAACATTCACTTGGAATAACAAAGATAACACTGGGCTATCTTGATTGGACTTTTGTTTGGTTTCTAAAAGCTTCAAAGAGCATCTTAGTAAACATTCTTCCCTGCCCCTCAAGTGATCACAAAACTATCTACATTTCTATCAATTTATTTCCCTCTAGTCATGATTGCAAAGCTAATTACTGGAAACTGAACAATTTTCTACATAAACATGAGGAAGTCAAAACTAAAATTTCACAATTAATAACTTAAGAGAGGAGGACAAAATAGAAATGTCAAATCTACAAGAAAGATTAGATTAAATGTATAAGAGGAGAGCAGAAGTAGCTTTCATTAGATCCTGGAAACAATGGTTAGAGAAGGGGGAACATAACTCTTCACATTTGGCCAAAATGGTAACACCATGCAAAACATAACGCGTTCAATATATTAACGATTAATGAGAATATTTCTGATGACCCAAAGCCTATATCTAACTTTTGCACCTCCTTTTCTAGACAATTATATGCATTAAAATACTCTGAAAATGATACTCTGATATTCTTAAATTCTCTACAGAACACTCCTCAACTTATCAAGCTAGATAGTATTTACTGTGATCGCCCATTAACCCCAGCAGAGGTAAATTATTGCATAACATTTCTGAAAGACAATAAATCTCCTGGAATAGATGATTTATCATCTGAATTCTATAAGACATTTTCCCTGCAGATTGCCCCTTTTCTGTTACAGGTGTTTAATGAGAGCAAATCAGCCAGAACCTGAATAATGATTATAAATTATTGGCCATGATTCTGCCATAAGAGTCAAAACTGTATTGGAGTCTATAATAGAAGAAATTCAATCAGGATTTATGTATAATAGACACATCTATCTATAAATTACAGGAACGTCTGTCTGTCTGTCTGTTATCCGCATATCTCTCGAACCCTTCATCCGATTGATTTCAAACGTGACAGGTGTCTTGCTAAAGGCACAAGTAAGTGCAGTGCCAAGTTTGACGTTGTTTGGATAATAAATGTAAAAGATATAGATAAATATATGGGTAAAAGAAGCAAACATTTGCTGCTGCCGCTCTAGCCGCTGGCCACTCCCCCCCTCACACAGCACACTGAGCACAGTGCAGGACCAGAGTTAGAGAGGGTATAAGGCAGCGGAGCTTGGCAGCTAAAATGTGAAATACACTTCAGACCCTAAAAAAAATGGATGAAACTGAAAACACTTGGAATAGCCCAGGCTACTTTATAGTAAAAACACATGCAGACATCCCAACTCTCCCAGAAGTTCCAGGAGTCTCCCGCATATTGATAGCGGCTCCTTGACGCCCGCAAATGAGACACAATCTCCCGAAATCTGGATTGAGCAAGCAAGAGTGAGCTGTAGAGAGTGACTGGGCGTGTGTGTGTGTGTTTGTGTGTCAATGATAATTATTATTATTATTTCGATACAGTTGAACATAACTTCCTGTACCATGTTTTAAAATAGTTCGGCTTTGGAGAGTTTTTTTGTGGTGTGATTAAAACTTTATACAATAATGCATTTGCAATTGCTTTATTAAGGTCAAAAACGGGTCTTCATCCAGATCTGATGTGAGCGTGGCGTCCGAAAGGAATGCCCAATATCTCCCTATTGCTTTGTACTTGCCGCCCCAACTCTTATATAAATACATAAAATAGCAATCTTCAGGGCATTTTCATTGCAGACAGAACCATCTTTATTAGTGAGATGGCAGACGACACAACCTTTTTTTAAAGGATAGCTCTCAAATACCTCTCGCTATCAGTTTCATAGAATTATTCACTAAAGCGTCTTTTATTCCCAACTGTGTCTTTTCTTCAATTGGTAGTCTAAATTTTTTACTGTTATGTAATTATAATGTTGACAAAATTCCCTCTTTTTTTTTTTTTTTAAATCTCTTTATTTAATCAGCAAATTTTACTAGCTTGGAATCTAATTTGTAAGGATATTATTATGAAAGTAGTATGTTCCCGACATCCCAGCATATCAAATGACATATTACTGGAAAGCCCACAATCTTTTCTTTAGAGTACATCAGATTTTGTACAACATACTACATATACAACAATATATATCTCATTTGGTAATTTTCTGTGAAAGGCTCTGGATTATATTTCTGAAACAAATGCTAGCTTTGTGAATGATAAACAGCGATAAACAAAATGTTTGCATGTATGCATTTTTTGTGTTACAATAAGAGCAGTGCAGATGGTCAAATTTGACTGAATTTTTAACAGAGTAGATCTACTTTGATCTAACTAAATGATGGGTACATTTTATAATTACATCCAAAGGAAGTGTTTGGTCCCAGGTCACATATTAGAAGTTATTAAAAAGCTAAAAGTATAGAGATTGACTATTAGTATATTCATATTAAATTAATCTACTGATTTTTGATGGCTACTTTATGGCTTATGGTGTTCATCCTATAGTCAAGCATCTCTAGGATCACTGTAGCTGTGCTGTATATCAGCTGATTGGTCTCAGTTATGGTCCTAGTAGTGATATAACGTAGCGCTGCGTTCACATCCTCTAGCAGATCTTCACAGGGTTATTTGTCATTTAGGCGTGGTAATCGTCCATGAGGATGCTCAGCTCAGTTTAGTCATTATTCTCAATCTCAGGTCAGTCGCCCTTGTGTTAAGGGTCTCTGTGTTGTAGTTACTTGGGGCTTGGTACCCAATCTCGGAGTGTGGGGGTGATGATGTTATCCCCCTCTGACCTGTCGTCCTGACTCCCTCTTGCCGTAGCATGTTTGTTGTACCTCATCTCTAGTTGTGATAGCAGTTACCGTTTGCGGATGTTGGAATACTGGGCTAGTAGTTGTTTCTTTGTTAGCCTAGATTTGGGTTTTCGAAGTAACCATGTAACCCACATCCTCTGCATGTAACCCCTCTCACTTCCCGCGTCTTTGAAGAAATATCTGGTTAAATTCTAAATTAACTAACTTAACTATGTAAAATTGATGCTCAGAAAGAGGATTGTCTCTTGGTCCCCAACTAGCACATGATTAATTCTAGTTGAACAACGGGGTCTTTTAATGAAGCTGTAGAAGATACAGTAACAATGTGTTTTGTGTCCAAAGGATTCAAGATTCAAGAACTTTATTTGCCATTTGTGCATGCACACATAGGAACTCTTGTGCAGTTGTTCGTTCAAAGAGTCAAGTAAAAAAAAAAAGGGGGAATATCGAATAGTGAATTTCGCAAGAACTATAAGCCCTAGAGCACACATAACCAAATGGCAGACCTCTGTCCTGACCCGGACTTAGTGATGGTTCTGTCTGGACCCGCGACCAATCTCTAATAAATTCACGAGAAGAGATCATTTTCATGGAGCATTATTTTTTTCCGAAGGTTAATACGACAATAGCTTCACTCAATTTAGCCAATCAAAGCATTTGGAAATACTTTATTGATCCCAAGCTGGGAAATTACAGTGTAGCAGCATCTCGACGGGAGCTGCGGCTACATGCAGCAACCTGGGACGGCGCCAATTTGAGCAATTTGGGGTTAAGTGTCTTGCCCAAGGACACATCGACATGTGGACTGGAGGAACTGGGAATCGAACTGCCAACCTTCCAATTGGAGGACGACTGCTCTATCTCCTGAGCCACAGCCGCCCTGTGTGGCCAGTGCACCAGAGAGAGCAAGAGAAAAGAGAGAGACAGTGACGACAGCATGACTTGCTCCAAGAGAATGAAGGTTGATGCGGAAAACCGTTGTTTTAAAGATGAATGGACGGATACATTTATGTTCATTCTTCCGGCAGGCAGTTCCAAACCAGTGTGCCTCACATGCTCCGAAAACATGGCATTAATCAAAAGCGGCAACATAAAGCGCCGCTACAAAACAAAGTTATCCACTGAAGTCCGAGCTGAGGGCATGCAAAATAACCGAACTGCAAGCCCAGTATAATAGATCTACCTGACTCATCACGCATTCATTTACAGCCCAGCAACGTGCAAACGAATGTTCACTAAATGTATCGTGGATTCTGGGGCAACATAAAAAAAACATTTAGTGATGGGACAGTTGTGAAGCTTGAACGCCGTTGCTGAGACATTATTTGAAGGAAAACAAAAAGACAAGTTGTGTGAAAAAATCAAGCAAATCCCGATGTCAACTTCAACAGCAACCAGAAAAGATTTTGCTGAAGTAATGAACACAATGATGAAACTCATCAACTTCCTTAGGACCTCCTCATCCCTTCAGCATCACCTCCTGAGAGAATTCCTGGAAGATGTTGAGGCAAATGCCAATCACCTACTACTGCACAACAATGTGAGGTGGCTGAGTAAAGGCAATGCACTGAGATGTTTATCTCATCTATTCTATTCAAAAAGAAATAGCAGCTTTCTTAGAGAAGCTCAGGAGTCAGAGAGCAACACAGTTTTCACTTTTTCTGCAAGATGAGCACAAAATGGATATGGTTGCTTTTTGGTTGATATTACATCACACCTAATAGGCTCAATTTAAAGCTGCAGGGACAGAACAATTCAGTTGCCGATTTGATGACAACTTTTAGCTCTTTCCAGAGGAAGCTGGACATTTTCAAAGAAGATCTTGAAGGAGAGTGTAGGCTACACACCTCCCAAAACTGCAGGAACAGATTCAGGGTGAGAGAGATGTTTCTCCCTATGTTGACTTCATAAACAAGCTGATTGGAAACTTCAGTAAAAGGTTTGACAGCTTCAGCCATGGGCAGTAGCACCTCCTGCTAATCCAGAATCCTTTCCTCCTTAGAGAAGTCAGAGGATTTTCAAAGGAGGAGACACAGACATTCAAGTGGGCACATGTGGGATCTCTACAGCTTGAGCTCATTGATCTGCAAGGAAATGATGCATTAAGAGAGCATTTTGATACCCTGCTACTTTCTGGCTACAGACTGTCTGAGACTGTTTTCCCTGGTCTAACCAAAGTAGCACTGCACACCTTGACCATGTTTGGATCAACTTACAGCTGTGAGTCAGCTTTTTCCACTATGAACATTATCAAAAACAAGTACCGTTACAGACTCACCTATGAACATCTACATAACTGCATGAGAATGGCACTGACGGACTTCCGGTTTGGCGCGAAAGAGGATGGCAGCATAGGAGAACGTGCTCCCGACGTTTGAGATAAAAACAGCCCACAACGACTCGAATTCGTAAAGACTACTACCAAAGTAAAGATAAAGTAAGGGGCTTAAGATGCCAAGAACCAAAAGCAAAAAGAAAACTACACAGAGTGAGCTAGAAGAGAGAGACGGAGACGACCAGACATCGCCTGCTAGCAGCGCCGTAGAGGACAACGACATGCTAACAGACGAAGGAGAACAAGCTAGCGACGCAAGTCTGGACCTAGGTCAGCTGATACTCAGAGAACTGAGGGAATTTAGAAAAGACAATGAAACGCAACTGAAGGGAATCCGGGAGGAAATACATAAGACAAACACAAGAGTGGGAGAAGCTGAGGAAAGAATCAAAGACACCGAAACTCGAATACAAACTAATGAGGAAGCAGTAATTGAAATGCTTAAACTGCAAACTGAAATGGATGCCAAGCTGACGGACCTGGAGGGACGATCCAGAAGAGAAAATATTAGAATACACGGTGTCAAAGAGGGATCGGAAGACGACGCACCATCAATGGTTGTTTTTGTGGAGCGTTTACTAAGGCATAAACTGGAGTTGCCCGAATCAGCTGAGTTACGAGTTGAGAGAGCGCACCGCGCTTTGGTGCCAAAGCCCCCACCAAATGCGGCGCCACGATCCATCGTTGCCAAAATGGCCAGCTTCAGAACAAAAGAAGAAATATTAAAACTAGCCTGGCAGAAACGTGGGTTTGAGTATCAGGGAAACAAAGTTAACCTGGATCATGATTATGCACCTGAAGTTTTGAAGCAACGGAAGGAATATGCAGAGGTGAAATCTGTGTTAAAGGAGAAGAAAATCCGCTTCCAAACCCCGTTCTCAGTAAGGATGAGAGTATTTTATCCGGAGGGAACTGTGTTATACGGCTCGGTGGAGGAGGCGACCAGCGACATGGCAAAGAGGGGATTCCCGGTAACGGTCATCAAACGCCCGGTGACTTTTCTGGAACAGATCCGACATCTCTCGTGGCGCACAGCCAGAAAGACCAGGGGCCAGGTGAATAAAGATCGGACCCGAGACTACAAGGAGAGACTTCAAGCATTCAGACGACAGGAACATGAGTGATTACAGGACGCGAAAAACTGACATATTATGAGGACCGACGGTGAGATGTTTTTTATTTTTATTTTATTTTTTTAAGATGTCCCCGAAGAGACAGTTATGGTGAGACGCATAAGGGATTTCTTTATCTTAAAGATAGGAAGTATATGTGGCAACAGAGACAATTAAAATCGTCGGGTGTTCTATCTGTGCTGTGAAAAGAATGGACAGCGGTCAGACAGCACATGAAGGCCCTTTCTCACCTACAGGTGAGAGAGGCCCCCCCTCAAAGCCCCCCTTTCATCGGGGCTTGCTAAGGGTCATATTGATGACCCCACAGTTGGAAGTCAACATATTTTCTTTATATTCTGTATCTGTTCAAAGACAACTTAAGGTTCTTTCTACAGCTGTCGTTCTATACAGCTCTAATGTTCATATAACGGTTGTTTATTTATGTTCAGGGAGTGTATGGATTGCACCAGGTTATGCTATTTCAAAAGCATCCAGACAAATAGATTATGGCTAGTGGCAAGATAAAAATTACTTCATATAATGTAAACGGCTTGTTAAATCCAATAAAACGTAATAAGATAATAACTAAAATGAGAAAAGAACAAGCACAAATAGTATATCTACAAGAAACCCACCTGGACTTTAAGGAACATGAGAAATTAAAAAGAATGGGTTTTACAAGCGTGTTTTCCTCTTCTTATAAATTTGGACGAAGGAGAGGAGTCGCTATCCTTCTATCAAGCAAAGTACACTTTGAAAAAATATCTGAGATAAGTGATAGGGAGGGACGATTTATATTAGTAAGAGGAAACATCGAGGGAGAACCAATAACACTGCTAAATATATACGCGCCACCTGGAAGTGATATCCATTTCTTCAAGAAAGTTGTTAATATGATGGTATCAGAGACAATAGGCCTTCTAATCTGTGGGGGAGATTTAAACATACATCTACAACCAAAACTAGATACTTCCAATGGGAAATCACAGAATACGAAGTCAATGGTTAAGAAAATTAATACATTATTTGAGGAGGTCGGTTTAATTGATATATGGAGAGATTTGCATCCCAATCAAAGGGATTATACCCATTACTCCTCACCCCATTCATTATACACAAGAATAGATTATTTTCTAATATTTGGAAGAGACAAAGATAAAATAAACACATGTGAAATTGGGACAATAGATTTAAGTGATCATGCGCCTATAAACCTGTCTGTAGATCTAAACCTACAACCAAAAATGAACAACTGGAAACTAAATTCAAGCCTGCTCAATGATCCTCACTTTAAAGAACAGATGAAAAGAGAGATCCATTTCTATTTAGACATGAATGACAAGGGGGATGTATCCCCTCCCATTCTGTGGGATGCCCTAAAGGCTGTCCTGAGAGGTAAAATTATAGCCATATCCTCCTATAAAAAAAAGATGAGAAATGAGAAACTGGGAGAATTACAAAATAAATTAAAAGAATTAGAGAAAAAACATAAAGAAAAAACAACACAGGCTCTATTGGAGGAAATCATGAAAACAAGAAACGAAATGAATAATTTGACAACGCATGAAATAAAAAAAAATCTGATGTTTCTTAAACAAAGATACTACGAAGGCGGATCTAAATCAATGAAAGTTTTGGCCTGGAAACTTAAAAAGAAAATAGCACAGAACACAATTCATAAAATCAAAGACCCAGTGACTAAAACAACAAAAAATAAATTAAACGAAATTCTGGGAGCATTTGAAACATTTTATAAGACTCTCTACACTAAAAAGGCAGGAGGCAGCATAGCTGAAATAGATACATTCTTGGATTCTCTGGAATTACCAGTGTTAGATGAAGAACAGAATAAAATAATGATTGAGGACATAACAGAAAAAGAACTAAAAATAGCAATAAGTAAACTCAAATCAAATAAATCACCAGGATCAGACGGCTATACAGCCGAATGGTATAAGGAACTGAAAGAAGAGTTAATACCGGTGATGCTTCCTACTTTGAATTGGGCTCTAAAGAAAGCACAAACACCACCCAGTTGGAAGGAAGCAATAATATCCGCTATTCCAAAAGAAAATAAAGATAAATTAGAGTGTGGATCATATAGACCTATATCGGTTCTCAACATAGATTACAGGCTATTTACATCTATTATGGCTAGACGACTAGAAATATTCTTACCTAATCTGATACATAATGACCAAACAGGTTTTATTCGAGATCGCCAAACGCAAGATAATATACGACGAACATTACATATAATTAATCATATCCAAAAGAATAAAATAGCAGCTATAGTAATCAGTATTGATGCGGAAAAGGCCTTCGACTCAGTGAATTGGAGTTTCCTTTATCGAGTTTTACATAAATTTGGCCTACACGAAACTATAATTAAAACAATACAAGCATTATATAATAAACCCAGTGCTAGAATTAAAGTAAACGGCAGCTTATCAAATAGTATAATCTTGGAAAGGGGCACAAGGCAAGGATGCGCATGTTCACCACTTTTATTTGCATTATATTTATAATCATTAACCCAATATATAAGACAAAACAAAGAAATAATAGGTATTAACATTCAGGGTAAAGAGCACAAATTGGCCTGCTACGCGGATGATATTTTGATTTTTCTGGGTCAACCAACAAATTCCCTACCCAAACTAATGCAGTCATTTGAATACTTTGGCCGACTATCAGGATACAAAATTAACATAAGTAAAACACAACTGCTTAAATACAACTACAGGCCACCAGGTGAAATTAGGAGTAAGTATAATTTAGCATGGGAAACATAATATTTTAAATATTTGGGGGTAGTAATACCGAAGGACCTCACAGAACTATTGCAATATAATTATTCACCGATACAAAAAAAAATTAAAGAGGATATAGGAAGATGGAATCTAATCCCATACTTAAGTTTCAGTTCAAGAATAGACTCAATTAAAATGAACATTCTACCCAAATTACTGTACTTATTTCAAACCTTACCAATAGAAATAAGCCAAAAACAATTTAATGAATGGGACAAAATGTTGTCCAGATACATATGGCAAGGTAAGAGACCTCGAATCCGATTTAAAACCCTCCAATTGACAAAAGCAAAAGGAGGATGGGGCCTTCCTTCCCTTAGAGATTACTACTGGGCAGCACAACTGAGACCTATGATATGCTGGTGTAATCCTTCCTACGATGCTCAGTGGAAAAATATTGAAGAGGGTCTGACTTCCATTCCCATACAAGCACTTATAGCCGATAGCAGCCTTCAAGAATTTATAAAAAATACAGAAAACCCATGGTTCAAGTTGACACTTAAAATATGGAAAACAGTAATAACAGAATACAAATTAGAAGAGGATATTGTGGTCCTTAAATGGTGTGCATATGACACACAATTTGTTCCAAATAAATTAGATATGAGCTTCAAGGAATGGACAAATAAAGGATTAACAGCTTTATATAAGATAATAAAGGAAAATACACTACTTAGTTTTGAACAAATTAAAGAGAAATATGCTCTAGAGGCACAGGACTTCTACCGCTACCTGCAGCTGAGACATTTTATCAGTAACAAGTTGATATTTATATCAGAATCGAGCAAACAGCTGTTAGATGTATTTAAAAGGGCTTATGGTGCGAACAAAGATAGAGGTATTATTTCAGGTTTATATAAAGGGCTTATAAACAAGAAAGCACATTCAACCCTGTACATTAAAACAAAATGGGAAATGGAAGGAGGAATAGATTTGTCAGAGGATGAATGGGGAATAATCTGGGAATATCAATGGAAGTGTAGCAGCTCACAGAGTTGGAAGGAGTTTGGCTGGAAGAGCCTGATTAGATATTTTATTACACCTTACCAAAAATCTCACTATAAAGGTAATTCCCCAGCCTGCTGGCGAAATTGTGGAAATATGAATGCAAATCATTATCATGTTTTCTGGGAATGTCATGTTATTAAAAATTATTGGAAGGAAATAAATAAGGCAATACAAGACATTTTTGGGAGTCACCTGCTCTTGCAAAGCAAAGTTATTTTTTTTGGACTCATGCCTGAAGGATGGACAAAGAGAGACAAACATTTATTTAGTATTTTGCTGGTGGCAGGCAAAAAGGCACTTACGAGAAAATGGCTTTCACATGAGAGTCCAACATTGACCATGTGGATGGACATTACGATGGATATATGCAGAATGGAGAAATTAACTGCAGATCTGAATTACAAGAAGGACTTGTTTACTTCACGCTGGAAGAAATGGATAGACTATATCACACCACGCAGACCGGACTTTGACTTGCTTAACCTGAGATAAATAGGCTGTATATGTAACAGTAACCATACCTAACTCCCTAAATGTTCATGTTTTAGTTTTGTTTTCTGTGTTCTTTTATTACTGGAAAAAAGACATTTATGCTGATTTTGTGACGAATATTTGAAATGGAAATACATGTCATATTTGTGACAGAATGTCAATAAAAACTAAATAAAAAAAAAAAAAAAGAGAGAATGGCACTGACATGGCATGTGACTGGCAGGGCAGTCACATGACCATTTCTCTTATTAAGAAAATTTTAAAAGAAATACATATTAAAAGAGTAACTGCACCTCGGTTGTTTTAATTGAATACCCCTGCCCTAGGACCTAGGACCTGGCGCAGATCAAGTTTGTTCCAAAAGGCATCAAGTTTTTCCACCATATCCACCACAGATTTTTCTTTTCCTTGTAGCAGGAGATTGAGTGTGTTCAAATGGGAAAAAATGTCTGTTAAAAATGCAATGTTGCACATATATTCTCTGTCTTGCATGATGCGGAGATGGTCAGCTGCCGCTTTTGATTTACTTTGTTTCAAAAAATCCACTACTTGGACTTTGAGTTCAACAAAGCGCTCCAGTGCTTTGCCCTTACTGAGCCAGCACACATCATTGTGGAGTAACAGGTCATCATGAGAAGCTTGAGATTCCAGCACAAATTTGTGGAACAGGCTGTGCTGCGTGCTTGAATTCCCTCTCCATCAACTCTTTATGCTCCCCGCTTAGTTGTGCGCACAGCACGCTTTGATGGATAATAAAGTGCAGTGCATTAGTTTTAGGAGCGACAGTCTTTATTCTGCTCACCAGACCCCAGTTATTGCCAGTCATGACCGGTGCACCATCTGTCACTCTCAGGTTGACATTATCCATAATCCATGCTTTTTTTTTAAATTCCTCCAGTTTTCCAAAGATAATGTCGCCAGTGGTGTTGTCTTTCAGTGGAAGCAATGCCAGCAGCTTCTCTCGGAAATATTTGCAATCAAAATATCTGATAAAAACGCACAACTGCATTTTTGGGTCCATCCACGCTACTCATCGTGACAACCATGCTCCTTAAAAACATCAGCTTCAGTAAATGGCCTGTTATGTTTGGAAAGCACCCAGGCAGCCTGTAGAGATGCACACGTTACCCTCTCTTGGTCAGTTAAAGCTTGAGTAATAATTCCACTGGCACGGGAGTAGGCAGATTTCAATGTGGCAATTTTTCCCTGACGGGCTCAGGATATGACTCCTTGAAACTTGCATGCTTCGTGTTGTGGTGACGCTGCAGATTATATTCTTTAGCAACAGCAACTGTTTCACTGCAAATGAGGCATACAGGTTTCGCATTTCTAAAAGTTGGCATGATGAATGCATACTTATCAGTCCATTGATCATTAAAGAGGCGGTTTTCCAAATCAACTTTAGGTTTCATGGACTTTGAGAGTGCCGTTTTACCTGCGTTAAATCGATGCTTGGGGCCTTTTCCTTCCACTAATCTTGACACTGGGTATTAGCGTTGAAGCCAGTGATGGATATGACAGCCCCAAAATCGAGGCAGAATATCTCTATCACTCCTGGTGGTTGACTGTGGTATAGGTGATAGGAGCCTAATAATGCCTTCAGTTTTGTAATAAAAATTTAAATAACTGAATCAATAAACAATAATGTTTTAGGCCAAAATGTGATCTATTTTTCATTTTATTTGAATGTCCAGCCCCCAAGGTGTCTGTTCGGAAAAATTCTGGCCCTCCGACAAATATAGTTGGTGACCCCTGGTCTAGGCCCAACACCAGCAACATCAATAAATATGTAAAAATTATTGAAAATAGACTTTCATTTATCAGATGTGTAGAATGGAAAGGGTGTCCTCAGGAGTATAACTGATCATATAGTTGTCTGATTTTATTGCTTATTTATAAATATCTGACAGTTTTGGCAACCACAAAATTAAAGTAAACATTGCTGAAATTTTTAATAGGTTTTTTTTTTTTCAATCCACTCTTTCATCTGACATATGTATTATACATTTTAAATAATCTTTTCAGAGTTTCATATAAAATTGAAATTATAAGAATCTTGTCTGATGATACATGCTTTTGTGGGCATATAATCAAATAATTGATAACATTTATAAACAAACATGAAAAAAAGTTATATTCATGCAAAACATCCTCAGATGGTCAACCCTGATTATTTTAAATAAGAAAATGTGGTTAATTTTTCAAGATTGGCACTATTCTTAGTGGGACATGTTTTTGTCAAAGTCATATTGCTATAAAAAACACAGAAATAAAAGTAAATTACACAAATCCCATAGTCACATAGTATTCACCTCGACGAGAAATATCGTCATGTTTTAATCTCGTAAGATCTTGTGGTACGAGATCTCGTCACATCCCTATTGGCAACTTTACACAGCTCCATACAGCAGGTCAAAGTAGCAACATTTTTCCGCAACTTGTATTATTGTGAATACAAAAAAACACTGTTAAGGTGCGTCTTATACACCGGTGTGTCCTATACAGCAGTAAAATGCAGGGAGAGGTTGGATGTGGATATAATTATAGGTATGTAAAAGGCTGTCCACACTAAGAATGATAACTTTTAACAATAACTATAACTGTGAAGATAATGATATGAGGATCCACACTTATGAACTATAATGTCCTATAAACAGTGTTGTCAGGCATGCTTCTCCAGCTGTTTTAACAGCTAATGAAAATAGATAGGCTACTGATGAGCCATTACTGCTGTATGTTGTACGGAAAAAGAAAAAACAAAACCAGGCGGGTTCACCGGTGGGTGCTGAATCAGTGTGTTCAGAAGTATTTCAGACATTTTCAGTATTTACAGACCAAACTGACCCGACTGACAGCAGCAGATGTGCAAAAGCGCATAGATGATCAGCTTTGAGCTGTGGCACAGACACACAGTATGAGCACAGATTTTAAGAGTAAAACATTTACTAACTTTGTTGTTTTTCCACTGGATGGATCAGAAGATGATGCTTTGTTTTACTCTGGGACTGACACAGAGTCAGAGCACATTGAGCTTGGTGAGAATAGATGTGACTTGGGCACAATATTTGCGCACAGCAACAGCTCTGATGAAGAGTTTTTGGGACTGGAGTAAGCATACAGCTACACACTGTATCAAATATGTAAAGTTACTGTGTTATTTTAAGGTTTAATTGAAATTCATAGTCTAATCCGAACCCAGTCTGAGTTAATATACCGGTCCAGTTCAGTTAGGCAAATCATTACTGGACCATTAACCATAAACCTGACACACTGTTTCAGATGTAATATGTGTGTTTTGATTGTGTTTCAAATAAAAGTAAATTGAACATTTTTGGAATATAAACATGTGTGTTTATAAATGAATAACTACTGGTACATTCAAAAAAAACAGTCTGTAATAGAAAAGTGTTTTCCCCACATGACACCCCCCAAAATAGGCGTCATATTCACCGGTGCGACTTTTACGATATGTCAGATCACTACCAAAAGTCATAGCACACAAGTCAGCCAGTCATGAGGCAACACTAGATCCAAAACTCCGGGAGGAGTAGTGTGCTGAACTTTTGGTGGAAGGTTAAAAATAAGAGGATGAAAAGTTAAGAATAATATGTATGCAGAAGTATAAGAGTTGCGCTTTGCACCTTTGGTGCCAGTACCACTAATGATCTTTGTCAATGAAGGAGTACATTAATGATTCATTAGTGTGAAGCAATGGAATGGTTTATTAAGAGCCTATTTCACTATGGATTAATGTTTATTTCATCTGCTGCTTATGTTACTACTACCCCGCTGCCCCCTCTGATGGTTAAAAAGAAAAATTTGTTTTTCTTCTTTTTCAGTTGCGAGCGTGTTTGATAGTGAGCGTGGTGTCCACTGTGCTGTCAGTTGTGGCTGTGATCATCTACTCTGTGGACATGGACAAGAATCCTGAGGAGCCATGTGTCAAAATTATGCATGGCAGCTGTATTGAGAAACACTATGCCACGGTTTGTATTAGTGTCACTGAATGTCAAGTTGTCAGAAACAACTGGTGATGTACCTATTCAGCAAACAGTGGCTTAAGACACTCTCTGGGTGGGCTAACAAGATAGGTGGCTGTGGAGTCATTCATTTCCAAGCTTCAGTTCTCCAGAACCATGTCTGTGTTCAGCAAAGATTTGTCATGGACCAAAGTGTGTATTTTTTGATGGTGTGGGAGGAGGGGGTCAGCAAAACCATGAGGACTCTACAGTGTAGCCCGGGACAGGGACATTTTGTGGTGTTAGCTCTACTACCAGGATAAAGTGCTCATTCTCAACTATACTTTGGGGGTGTTTACATCCACATCTGATGAACAATTTAGACATTCCCTTTTCAATCACAGTCACTCAATTTTAAAGTGCTATATAAGTCTTTATTTTCAGTATATAATGTTATAATGTTTGTGTTAAAAGTGTCAAACAATGAAGTATGCATGTCGAAGTAATCCCTATTAGCAAAAAGCACTTGCTTCAGACTGCTCTGAATGCTTGGTTTACATTGTTGTTTGCCACTTTCAGCCCAAGGATTATCTGCTCCACACACCGCACGGAAGTTCACTTCTCAATAAAAGTCTCTTATTATTTTGTCATCTAGAAGCTTTTAATATAAAGTAGTAAAGCAGGAAAGGTTTGTGTGTTTGCATAATCTCTAATTTAACATGACTTTTATAGGACTGCCCCTTGGCAGGCTTCTGGATATCTATCAAGAAGCCTGCCAAGGGCCAATCAGAACAGAGTGGGCTCATCGGGAGGGGGGCCTTCAAAAGACAGGAGCTAAGACCGCCTATTAGAGACAGAGGCTGAACTGAGGAACCACATAAAGGGCCATTATAAGATACAGTTTCTTGAATCGTGAATGATGACAAAGCTGCTCTTGTAGAGTCAAAAATTAAAATATAGAGCTTGCATAATAGGTCCTCTTTAAGGGATTAAAAGTAATGAGGCAAAAAATAGACGTAAAGTTTTAACATTTAATATTAAATGTAAGACAGTTTACTGTCACTGATCTTTAGCAGTCGCTTTAAGGCCAGTTCAGATCAATGAGTCACAACCAGACAAAACCACATACTGCAGGAAAAAGTTGCAGAACCTGGGGTCTCGAAAGACCTACCTTACCAAATTGCAAGTGTAGTTTCAGAACATAATGATGTAGCTATTTCTCTTCAGCCAATCAGGAAACAGCACAAAGCCCCCAGTGGTGTGTGTGCATTGCTGAACTGCTGTGGCTCACACACTCGTGGT
Organism: Scomber scombrus; assembly: GCF_963691925.1. NCBI lineage: Eukaryota > Metazoa > Chordata > Actinopteri > Scombriformes > Scombridae > Scomber > Scomber scombrus. The sequence continues at coordinate 171,473 of NC_084971.1, read as the reverse complement.
TTTCATAAAAACAGGGTTGCTGCTGCTGCCAGCCCTATCTTTCTACTTAGAGATTGACTTTGATAATGGCCATCAATAATAGAATGTTTCATATCATTTCATCATAGATTTCATTTATATTTAGTTAAGACAGAACAAGGTTAAGCAGCGTGTTCTCCATTGTGAAAACAACGGGCATGTGTCTGGTTAGGGTTACTTCTGTATCAGCCACATACACTCCTCACACATGACAGGTGTTTTATTGATTATACTGATTATTCTTCCACCTCCAAACTAAATGTCAGGAGGGAAACTAACAACAAATAAAGAAAACATCTGGAGTATAAGTTTGAATCAATATCACAGAAAGCAAGGAGGAATCGAAAAAGAGTTCCCCACCACAGAGGCTCCCTGTCCCGGCAAACAACACATAAGCTGACCCACAGATATAACACTTAATATTTTTTTCATGTCTGCAACATATTCTACAGATACAGAATTGTGAAATAGTGAAATTAGTTATTTTTAAAATGATGTCAACATATCATAAGTGGCCCACATGCATTGCTCACGCAGCCTGTGTGTCCCAGCCTCTTGGCACCCTGTCTGCTGCAGAAGCCAAAGACTGCTCCAGATTCTCAGTTTCCTAGTTCGCTGTCTTCATGGTTTATAGATAAGGATGACAATAAACATGATGAATCTCACCTGTTCTTAATGATCGTGTGTCCCAATAGTAAATTTGCTGAATTTTCCACCATCATGGACAATAAAGTTTTATTCTATTCTATTGATGCCCTCAAAATACCATACATGGTCTCTGGCAAGTTGTAGAGAAGCTACATTCATGAAGATGGAACTAAACACTAAGAAGAAGCACTTTATGAGCTCTGAGATTGAGGTCCTGCTCTCAATCAATCAATCTTTATTTGTATAGCGCCAAATCACAACAAAGTTATCTCAAGGCACTTTACACATAGAGCAGGTTCTAAACTGTACTCTTCAGGTTTTAATTTTAAAGAGACCCAATATTCCCACATGAGCAGCACTTAACGACAATGGCAAGAAAAAACTCCCTTTTAACAGGAAGAAACCTCAGGCAGAACCAGGCTCAAAGTGGGCGGCCATCTGCCTCGACCGGTTGGGGTAGAGAGGAGAGAGAGGAAGAATAGGAGAGAGAGAGAAGCACATAGAAAATAAACATTGAAGCTAGAAGGTCCGGGACTGGAATCTGTCATCCGGACGTCTACAGGCCCAGATTACCTGTGAGATGAGAAAGCACAGACAACTCCGGGGAAGAAGTTTAGGTTACTGAATGCATTAATAGTACATGAATGTTAATGGATATAGATGGATGGATAGAGAGAGAGAGAGAGGAGGAGAGAGGAGCTCAGTGCATCATGGAGGTAGGAGTCCCCCGGCAGTCTAAGCCTATAGCAGCATAAACTAGGAGCTGGCTAACTATAAGCTTTATCAAAAAGGAAAGTTTTAAGCCTACTCTTAAAAGTAGAGGGGGTGTCTGCCCTCCGGACCGAATCTGGGAGATGAGAGGAGCCTGATAACTGAAGGCTCTGCCTCCCATTCTACTTTTAGAGATACTAGGTACCACAAGTAGGCCTGCATGCTGGGAGCACAGTGTTCTCTCAGAAATAGTTCAACAGAAACACATTAATTAACGCATTAATCATGCATAAATTGTCAAATACTACTTTACTACTAAAGTCATACTTCTACAAACAGGGTAATGTCACCTTGATTATGGATTCTAAAGTGTGATGTATTTCTTGCAATTCAAAATGTCTTCAAAGTAATGAAGGGGACACAATCCATTAGTCAACAACAAAGTTTTATTGCTTTGGAGAACGGCGGGATCGTTTTACTTGACTGGTACACCAGGACTGCACCACTCGTAAATTTTGTTCGTACTTAAGAGAAAATCCTAAATATGAGAAAATTGCTGAATGCGGCAAGTTCTCATAAATCTCTGGTAAACGTAATTAAAAAACAAATCTGTTTCTTGCATGAGGCCCAGTGTGTTGTATGCTGTGACAAAAGGTAATGTGACCTCTGTGTATCCTTTTCAACAGAAGGTGAGCAGAGGACTTAAATCCTCCCTCCTCCTCTTCACCCTGGCCCAGACAGTTATCTCTGCCATTCTATGCTTCCTTCTCTACAGACAAAGACGCATCTTTGGACCATATGGTGTAAGACCCCTATACTTTCTTTCATTGAGCAAAGACTTGATTATACATGTATTTATTATTTCTATAGAGACAAGTATGTAGCATAAAGTAACAACTTTCCACAGTTCTAACACAGATACCTACTCAGAGATGATACATGCTCATTTAGATGTAAGACTAGCATAGTCAATATTGCATATATGCTATATATGCAACAATTTTTTTGTGCAGAATTTTTCGTGCTTAAACCTAATTAAATGTTTTTTGTCAATCTAACCTAGTGGTTTTTGTGCCTAAACCTAACCAGACCATGGCCGTTGCTCTGAATGTGTGATAGTGCTGTGGATGGGTTTGCATTGGATTTAGTTGAAAGCTTGATGTGTGTGTCTGCACGAGACGTCAGAGAGGTGTGACTAAGTATTGGAATTTGACAAACTGGGATGAGAATGTGTTGGTGCAAGGGGTCCTTGTGCGCTGACAAACATATCTGTGTACGTAGAAACCCTGTGTAGTACAACCAAAACCACAAACTGCTGCCCATAGATCAGGCTCTTTCTGATGGTGACTTCTTTTCAAACCTACCCTGGTTTACACCTAAATTCCAACAATTCCCACCAATAATAGTCCAATAATACAAACTAGTCCACATTTTGAGACAGAGACAGCTGTCCCATTCCAAAGGCTCCTCAAAGTGAGTGTTCTTTTAGAGTGTATATTATATATGAGTCGCAGTCATCCTTGTGTTCTCATAAATGCCAACTCTTTCTCTTCCTCTCTTCCTATCTTTTGCAGTCTCTCACTCAAGATGCTCCATCAACCCTCACATCACTTACACCTCCTGACCTGAACTGATCAATGGTTTGACCAAAAGTCAGGTAGATGATCTCTTAATATGACTGATCAGCTGTGATCAAGGTGGACTGATTAGCTTTTGTCAACATGGTTAATCATGTTTCACAGAGGTGAACAATTGGCTGATATTAAGATGTAATTCAACTATCTGCTTGTACCTTTTAGCTATCCACTGTGCTACCTGTGTGGATCACCAGCTGAATGTCTGTGAAGACCTGAATATTAGATTGATTTTATCACTGCTATTATTAATTCATAAGCATTTTAATCACTTCCATTTTTTAAATTATTTTTTGTTACTTCCACCCTTGAGGCCACTTTTTAAAAATGATAAATGGCAATTTTTTGTTGTGAATGATGAATGTAAGACGGAGAAAATGGCGAAACATGGCTCCGTTTTCATCATATCACGACTGTTTTAATCAAATCAACTTTAAATTAATCAAATAATTTGATAATTTATCACTCTATTTTTCAATTCACATGCATTTTCATTATCCATTTTTATTAATTAATTTGTGTTACTTCCACCCCTCATACACACAATGGGCCTTATGCAAGAATATTTTCGTAGTCTTATTTTACTTTTTTGTGAGGTGGACTTGTACAAGTGTGCAACGTCAGATTCACCAAACACTCATATTGCCTGGAAATAGTTGTAAATGAGCTGCGTAAACATGATGAATCTCACCTGTTCTAAATGAAAGCGCATTTCAGAGAATAGTAAATTGGCATATTTACACCCTCAAAATACCATATAAGGCCAGGCATCCAGCAAGTTGTAGAGAAGCTCCATTCATTAAAATGGCACTAAAAACTAAGAAGAAGTACTTTATGAGCTCTGAGATTGAGGTCCTGCTCTCAGAAATAGATCAACAGAAACACATTATTTAGTAGTGTACATGGTGAAATTAAAGGTCCTGAGACAGCCAAACACTGGGAAAAAATGGACCGTGCTGTGAATGCTGTCTGGCCTATTGTGTGCAATGTCACAGAAATAATAAAGAAATGGTTTGACATGAAAGTGGATGCCAAAAAACATCTTGCAAGGGGAGTCAAACCATAACTTAAATTATCTACATTTCAATTAAATTAAGTATTTAACAAATAGTCAGTTTGCGTTGTAGAAAAGTAACTGGACAAGTCGCTTAGGTTTCGTTAGTTTTTTTTTTTTTGTCTTATGTTAACGCTTTTAACTTGTATCACTCATCATTATATCATGCCTCAATTGTCAAATACTATTGTAATACTAAAATAATACTTCTAAACACAGGGTAATATTACCATGATTATGGATTTCGAAGTGGAATGCATTTATTAAAACTCAAAATGAGTAATAAGTAATGAACGGGACGTAATCCATTAGTCAAGTTGCAAACTACAGGTGAGCCAGTGGGAGCTTGTCTCCCCCTTTGTAACGGGTGTGGACCCAATAGCAGCACAGAACCAGGGAGCAGTTTTAAATGATCTTTATTATATATAGCAAGGTAACAGAACAGGTATCTGGCAGGTTGTGTAGGTGGGAAGGCTGGGCTCAGGGTCACCAAAGACATAGTTGGCAGCAGGTAAGACAATAACAGTAGCACTGAAGGACATGAGGTTGACCAAGCTGGAGTTTCTGGGCTCTCCTGAAAGGATCGAAGCCAGAGGACACCACACAGCCACAGGCAAACAGCCACAGGCGATACTCAAATGGCGCTTTTCCAATACACAGTTCCAGCTCGACTCGCCTCGGTTCTTTTTGCGTTTCCACTAGGGAAAGTACCTGGTACTTGGTACTTTTTTAGTACCTGCTCTGGTGAGGTTCCAAGCGAGCCAAGCCGGTACTAAAATGTGACGTTGACACACTGCTGGCCGCTGATTGGTCAGAACAGTTGTCGCTGGAAGAGTCATGAGCCGTCCGGCATTTTTAAATACCGGCGCCAGAGTTACAACCATAGTTACAGCTATACGGGTCAATTTTCTTGCTTTGTGTGTGACAAAAAGCCACATACAGCAGCAAGTACACCACTGCCTCAATGTCCTCCATTGTTTGTGTTTTGTGTCGTGTATAAAACAAAGTCACGGCAGTTTCGTGGAGCCGTGCTATGACGACCCCGCCCACGTTGAGTAGGTACTTTTTTGTAATGGAAAAGGTTGTTCCTTGTGCCAAACCAAGTTGAGTTGAGCCGAATCGTGCTAGAACTGTATAGTGGAAAAGCGCCAAAAGTCAGAAATAGAAGGCTAGTGCGTTTACCAGGGAAGACACAAGGAGATCAAAAGCAAGCAGGGTCAAAACCAGGGAATCAGTCCGTGAATCAGTGCTGGAAGGTCTGGCATGTAGCAATTGCAAACGATGATCTGGCCAAGATTGAGTGGACAACAGGAGTATATATACTGGCTTGATACAGATGGGGTGCAGCTGAGAGTCCAGTTGATTACTGATGAGCTATAGCTGACTGCCCAGGGGAACAGAGTTACGTGATGAGGTGGGTGTGGTGAATGGAAATTTACCAGCAGCAGGAGAAGCGAAGAACAGACTGTGATACCCTTAATAAAGCATAAGCTCCCCTAAAAACAGGATTTTTTTAAATTTTGAGGGATCTCTAAAATACTGACAATATGCTATTTTGCAGCATATTTTATATTTTTCTGCATTCTCATTATCATGAGTCATGCGTAAAATTAGTCCATTATGGATGTATGATTCGTGCAAGAAGGCTATTCATCACTAATTAACTTTAATAAAGATACTGGCATACATGGTATTCTTGTCATCACCATCAAAGTGTAGCAGTTTAACTGAAAGATCAGAAGAAACAGTATTTTCTTGGTCACTAAGTCTGCGCAAAGATTCAACATAAATCATTTATTTGTTATGTGGTAGTCAGCATACAGTGATGCTAAAAAAAAAATTCAACCATGACACAGTGGTGTTTGGTTTTGATACACATGTGGAGGTTTTATGTATTCATTAATTGATTATCATATACAATGAAATCTACAAGGTCAGCCAGCTCAGTTGTGGATGCATGGCGGTGTCCATCAACTTGTGAAAAAGGCTTTGTTTAAGAGGTAGTAAGTACTTGAGTTGGAATTCTTTTTTCTTTTGACAAACAAATATTTCCAAATTCTAGAATAATGATAACTAGAAAATTCCAGGGAAATTTTGAGTGCCACAGGGCTGCTGCTGGTACGAGTACACGATTTATTTCTAGTGTTCAAAAGTCACCCTGATCATATGCTGGTTTCGAGTATTAAGTACATCTTACTAGTCAGTATCAAGTGTAATGTACTTTATTCTCAACTTAACATACCTGAAAATATTAAGTAAATGTTAATCATATTTAAGCATAAATAATATTTATTTAAACTAATTAAGTAAATTCTACTTCATTTTTTCACAGACGGGAACATCACTGTTATGAAATTACTAGGTAAATCTTATCATTAAGAGAGTAGATTTTATTATAGTTTTTTCATTTTATGTTTTCACTGATTCAAATACATTAGTCTACATTTCAGAATAGGCCTTCTGTGAGCAGCTAATGTAAAGCTAGCGGAGCTTAATGAAGAAGATGAAGTTTCTTATCTAGAGAGAAGGATCTAAGAGAAGAGCTTTATTTCTGTCTCCATATGTTAATGAGGTGGGCGGTTCTGACATTAGTCTTAAGGTCCGTGTAAAGTAAGTATAAATAAATATGTGTTCTGAGTTTGACATACCACAGAAAAGTGTGTTGTTAACCACCCTGCCAAATGTGAATGACTAAAAAAATCGCCAAATATGTGAAATTAGGCTTCAAAGTTAGGTAAAATTGAGCCTCTATCTCTGCTACCAATCGCTGTGGGCGTGCCCGCCGAAGCCCCGCCCCCTACCGAGTGTCACCTGTCAATCAAAGTCACCACCTATACCCTAAACATGGACGCTATTGCTGAGAGCTTTCAGCCGCTAGCTCGGCAGACAGACAGGAATTAGCCAATCACAAAAAAGTAGGTCAGTTTCTGCCCAGCAACAGGCCCAGGCTCTAAGAATGCTACGGCGATTTGAGAATCTACTTGGAAAACATTCTCAAAATGCCCCAGAATTTGGCTTCTGACAAGGTCCCGAACAATTGCAAACTGTGAGAAACCATACTTATTCTTCGGCCAAATTTCGGCGCGTAACTCCTCCCGCAGCTTTGAAAAAACCCTGACAATATTTACATCAAAACGTGTGGCTCGATCGGGAAAGAGGTGCTATTATTTGGATTGTTGAAATTCAAATTTTTCCCAAAGTTATTCCCAAAAAAATGGGCATAATTCCCCATTAGAAATGAACGGGAATTTTTTTTTAAACCCACAAAATGTCACCTTTTTTCAGAGTCACCTAGCTCTCTCATACCTGCACATAGAAATGTGATTCAAACTTTAAAACGGAGGAAAACTCTCTCCAAAACACCAAAAAGTTTTTACATAACATGTAAACTTTTCAAACTATGAGCAGTCAAACGAGGAGTGGAAATCACTTTTTCTTCAAAGTTAGAGTGGAAGCGTCATTTAGCTTGAGTGCGAGAAGCAGTAAAAAAATAAACTCTATTTTTAACTAGAGCTCACGGCCAAACCGTAAAAAGGAGACAAATAATTTCTGTGTCTCTCAGTGTTTTTGGTTTTTGGACAGGAGTTCCGGTTTTCTCACAGTTTGCAATTGTTCGGAACCTTGTCAGAAGCCAAATTCTGAGGCATTTTGAGAATTTTTTCCAAGCAGATTCTCAAATCGCTGTAGCAGCCAGAGCCTTTGCTGTCTTCAGCAGCCTGTTGCTGGGCAGAAACTGACCTACTTTTTTGTGATTGGCTAATTCCTGTCTGTCTGTTTTGCCAGTTAACCGAGCTAGCTCTCAGCAATAGACCCCTTCACAGTTTGTAAACAGTGTGACATATTTTTGGCGGCGGGGCTTAGCTAGAGGCAAAACATCTCAAAAGGTATAACTTGTAAACGCCGGTTAGCGTGCTTTAGCGGACGCTGGTTAGCGTGTTTTAACGAGTTTTGGCAAGAATGGACAAGGAAAAATCAAATTTTAGTAAATATGTAAATACACTAACTCTCCGAGACTGTGTGTGTGTTATTTTAAAAAATTGACACTGACTGACGGGACAACATTCACTGACCCCTATACTCTCACTCACTGGATGGACGATTTGACAGGACTGGCCCCCCCTACAATGGCCAGACATTTACACCTACCTAATTGACAAACCGAGCATCTACACAAAAGAAAAAATTAAGGCATACAAATCATTAGACGCGTATAACTATGTTGTGAACGAACATGTTCAAGATTTTGCTCCCACTGCAAAAGTACGAGAGCTAAGTTACTCTCACTAACGTTACCATGACTGCTGCTGCTACTAACTTACTGCTGCCTGCCACTACTCACTTTACTACTACTAACTCGACACTACTTCTTCTACAGTGACTTTTACTTTTACTACTAATACTGACTTTCTGCTATTGTTATTACACCTGCCTGCTGCTGCTACTACTTCTACTACTACGACTACTAACTTACTGCTACTCAAGTTATACAACTGCTGCTACAGTTGCTACTCCTTGACATATTATTACAGTCACCACAACTACTGCAGCCCCAAATAATGATTAACTTAACGTAATTTCAGTCACAATTTAGTCTAACCCATAACGTTATCCAGGCTGAAACTGATGATGCATTACATATTAATCTTACCTGATATGAAATGTGCGCCACAAACACGAGCATTGTTGAATATATTTTCAGTCCAATCCTTCCGTATAATTGCGTTCAACCAAAGTAGTCTACGACTGGCAGTGGCTGGTATGCGGTAAAACTTCAAGTTTGTGTTTTTGTGGTTTTGGCACCTAAAAACCACAGCAAGACGACATTTTTGCAGGTGTTCGCCTCAAGCTTACCTTTGTTTTGCCTCCAGCTAACGTTGTGACATCACAGTGACGTAGGCCATGAAAGGGTCTATAGCGTCCATGTTTAGGGTAGAGCTGGTGACTTTGATTGACATGTGACACTCGGTAGGGGGCGGGGCTTCAGCGAACTCGGCGGGAACGCCCACAGCGTTTGGGAGCAGAGACAGAGGCTGATTTTTACACAACTTTGGAGCTTAATTTCACATATTTAGCGAGTTTTTTAATCATTCACATTTGGCAGGGTGGTTAACAACACACTTTTCTGTGGTATGTCAAACTCAGAACACATATTTATTCTTACTTTACAGGGACTTTAATTAGTTTAAATAAATATTATTTATGCTTAAATATGATGAACATTTACTTAATATTTCAGGGATGTTAAGTTGAGAATAAAGTACATTACACTTGATACTGACTAGTAAGATGTACTTAATACTTGAAACCAGAATATGATCAGGGTGACTTTTGAACACTGGAAATGAATTGTGTACTCGTTCCAGCAGCAGCCCCGTGGCACTCAAAATGTCCCTGGAATTTTCTAGTTAATAATGATATTCAAGTTAACAATTTGGGAAATACTTTTATTTTCATTTTTGCCTCATGGAAAATATGATACTGCCAGAAGCCAGTTAGTATAAAGACTAGAAACAGAAGGAAACAGCTAGCTTGGGTCTGTCCAAGGGTAACAAAATCTGCCAAGTAACACTTTCAAAGCAAATTTTATTTAAAATAACCAAAACCAGATCTGTAAAAATGATAAATTAATGTTTTACAGGGAATTATGTGCTGTACGTGTTGTTTCTCCAGACCAGTTCGCTGATAACCAGAAAGCTACTTGTCTGTACAGATTAATAAAGGAGATACAACTTTGTAATTAGTGAATTTTAGAAGTGCTGGTAGGTGGACTGTTTTACCTTTGGACAGAGCCAGGCTAGCTATTAACCCCTTTTTCCAGTGTATGCTAAGTTAAGTTGTAACTACTGAAGCTCAATTTTCTCATCTAACTCACATCAAATAACCCAAAATATCAAGATTTTTCTTAATGTCCTTTATTGACCAAGTCAGAGCACTTTAGTTACTTTTGTGTCTTCTATTTGTTCTTAGTGCTGATAGAATGGCATTGGAATGCAAACTAGTGCAGACAAGGAAGAAATCTCACTTCACTTTTTTGACAGTAAATAAACAGTGCACTGTTTTTTATTTCACTAGACTATGTGTGTTCAAGTGTTCATCATTCATTTTGTACTAGCTCTTTGTTATAGTCTTGTTTATTTTATATGAAATAAAATCATACATATGTATGAGTTAAACCTGTGGTCAAGTGAGATACAGTTTATCAAATCCACTGCGTGTGTGAAGAAATATGGGCAAATAAAGACAGGAAATGTGGGCATTTCAGCACACAGTCCATAGGAGAAAAACACAACACAACAAACGCACTACTGTAATTTACACACAGCTCTGATGTGTTCCATGTTTCAACATGTGGAACAAATCGAAACATGTATTTCATCACATACTATTGATATTTACAACTAAAGACTGAGTGTGTCTGTTGATGGAAGGATTGCAGGCATTTTTTTTTTTTATTGTTGTTTGGGTTTTACATATTTTTAACTGGACACATTTTGCAGTACTTATTGCTTTAAATATTGTACAAACTGAGCAAAGCAGAAAAGCTGATCACTCCACTTGCTCTGTCTATATTTTAGCTAATTTGGAAAACACACAATGATGATTTTTCATGTAAAACTGCAGAATGTCTAAATGTAAGTCATAGGTCAGGTGAGGTTTAGACTGAATGTCAAGCAAATGTGTTTATGCAAATGCATACCTTGCTCTGCAAGCCAGAATTGAGACACATCCACCACAATTAAAAATGTTTCAATCAGAGTGAAAATCTGGCAGCTATCCTGAGATTTCAGTTCACACATACAGACATGATGAAAAAAGAGAGAAATCAGAGTAAAATAACTGAAAGAAATAGAGTTCCTGGTGAGTTCCATCACCAGACAGGAAGTGAAAATGCTACCAGGCTGCCTAGTGGTTCCCAAACTTTTTCTATCATGTACTTGCAAAATACTTGGTAAATTAGAAATAATTGAGCCAAATTTAATTTTATTCAAAAACAAGAACATGAAGTAGGCTACATAATTGTTTTCCTCATGTTTCCTGGTGTGTAGAGTAGGGATTTGTAGAATTTGTATCTGTATTTGTTAAGGGCAGCAACATTGTTTTTGTTTCCATTTGATTAAAAATGGAAATAGCTGTAAATTTCATATTTATGTTTTTATTACATTTCTAATTTTAGGATACTAAAGTTAAAAATAAAAATAAAAAAATCAATAAACTCTTTTGCGAAGAAGGTCCCCTGCGTCTCAAACTTGGGTCTCCCAGGCCATGGATGACTGCACAGTTGACTGCGTTACTCAGGTGAAGCTCAGCTCCACCATGCACAGACAACTGCAGCTATTTACACATTTATGACACACAGATATGACAACAGAGAAGAGAGACGGAGACAGCGATGTAACAGAACTGCATGCTGTTAGTTGACATGTTTTGGGGGGGGGGGTTTATTTCTGGGGAAAAAAATAAAAAATTTAAGATATAAAATAAATATTTGCAAAAACCCACTAGTTGTGCTTTTCTGAACACCATATTTGTATTAAGCTCCAAACCTAGTGGACAGCAACACAGGCTTCTTTATATTCTTGATTTTATGTTTTCTTGTAGTATTACAGTCTGAACCTTGTAAACTAGCGTTGTTTAGCCTTGGATTAAAAATATATCCTCACATTGTCTGTTTCTCATTCGTTGTTGTCCATATATGGTCTAATTAGTTATTTGTCCTTGAACACGCAGAGCTATTCACCCTTAACAGGACCAATGAGTTACATGCAGCTACTCTTCCACAACAGGTGGATAGCTTCTGATCGCACCCAGGACATGTACGCATATCCGACCTCTGCCTCCTTTGTTTCTTTGCTGTATAAAATGTATGAACATTCTTTCAACCAGCATCAATCTACAATCTCACTCTGTCATGACTGTACACTCATCCTTTGCAAAGTACTTATTAAATAACACAAAGACAACTTGGTCATTGTGTCAACTGTTTATTTTCAGATTATCCACAACATTCTCAATGAGCATTATCAGCTTTTCGTTTTTGTGCGCACCTTGCATTTTTGTTTTGTGAATAAAACTCCCTAACCACAATCAAGATAGCCTGCTAGCTTCAAAGTACTCTGTTTCCAATTGAATCTGATTCATAGAGCATTTCACAGCAGATATTTTGACTCATCAGTGCAGGAAGGTCAGATGTGATATTAACTATGCTCTGCTCCTGGAGCTATTTCCAAATAATCTTATCAGTACAAAACACATTTCATAAAACAATAACAGAAAACAACATTTCTCTTTACAGACCTAAGTCAATTCAGAATTTAATCAACATTGGTCTACTGGGCTTTGTGGTCCTGACCCCTGTGGCGGTTCAATTTCCTGTTTCTTACTTTTACTCTTTTCTTGCAGTCCATGTGAGTCATATGAGATAAAATTGTATATAGTGGGATGAAATGAACAAAGCATGATGACGCTCTGTTCATTTTTCACACACACTATAGAGATTTTCAAAGTAAAGACATCATGTTTTAAGACACCACTGCAGTCTTTTATGTGTGTTTGTGGTCTTGCTGTGTGACTTTGTCAAGTTTGCCTGTCCATCCATTGTTTGAATTGTTTCATTCCCACCAGAGCAGTTAACTGTAAGCTATAGATAATAACAACAGTAGCTACATTACAGTTTTTTGTGATTGCTCGCACACAAATTCCTACACAAGTCAAATAAGACACAACACTTTGAGATAAACATCTCACTTCAGTCAAAAAGAAACTTCTGCAATCAAAATAATCCTTTTTCAAACTTTTTGCAACAAAATGATAAACACAGATTATTTGAATTACTCTTTCAAATTAGTAACAACACACTAAAGTATTTTATACAAACCAATACTACACTTTTAAATATACTTTTAACTTGTTTTTCTTTGAAGACGTGACGATACACAATATTGGGTTCAGAAATGAGATGAGATTTTAACACTTTTTTAAAGAAAACTTCAATGATGAAATATATGAATAAAAACATTTTCCTTTATTTGTCTGAAAGCCACAAAATGCAAAACAATGCAGGTGTATTTTGAAATGTTTTAAGTAATCATCTTTTAATGAATGTCAATTCAGTTTTATTTTCTAAGTATGAATTATCATATGCAGTATGCAATATGCAAACACTGTAAAAGGTTTTACCCCCCAGATAAACATAGCACAAAAAGTAAGGAAATTTGTGTTTGGTATTACTTGTAATAATGTTGTAGCAATGCTTCTTGGCTTCTTATACCATTGGAAACCCTTTATCTCCTTTATTTCCTTTTTAAATGGTGCCACATCTGTAAGGAACATGCAATTGTGGGATGAGCAGCAGAGCTGAGTATGTGGGTTGGGCCCATGCAACATTTGTTAAATCTTCTCTGCCTTCTTTGGTGTATGGAAGCAAATCGTGACCAATATTTAAATTAAAAATGCATTTGCAAAAATGCTTTTTCATTTTAAGTCATAAATAAAATGTATCATCAATCATCCTATTTGCATTTAAATGTTCTTCTTCAAGACTGATCATTCTTTCACTTAATTAAAATGAAAAAGATATTTGAGATTTAATTTTCAAAATATGCCCCAGCAAATAGATACCAAAATTCAATTTGAAATGTAAAATTTTAAAATTAAAATGCATTTGCAGAAATGCTTTTTCATTTTTTAGAATGTGGCTGCATTATTTGAATCATAAATAAAATGAATAATCAATCATCCTATTTGCATTTTAATTTTCTTCTTCAAGACTGCACATTTTATGCCATAATCAAAAAGAAAACAAAAAGGACATTGCTATTTCGTTTTCGTGGTCTGCCCCGCAAAATAGTGCCCATAATTCGAAAACGATTTGGCAATCTGAACGGCGCAGGAGAGTGATGTCAGTAGCCGCTCTTCTTCAGCTCAGTGCTGACCGTGCTACCCATCTAATACGGTAGGGGGCGATGTGCACACATGGCGCTCCCTGAGATTGTGCAAACACTGTTAGAATTAGTTGCCCAGATGGATTCTAATATTATATCTGAGTCTGATGCCCGTGACCGAGTTGAGCAAGTCATAGAGAGCTTGGCTGCATACTCTGCCGTCACTGATTCAGACGTTAAAGAGGTTTTTCACTTTCACATGATTCTTCCCTTCTCTTTCTTCAAGTTGCTGATCTGTGATCTATGATCTGTGATGCGTCCATATATCAAATGTGCACACCGCCCCCTACCGTATTAGATGGGTAGCACGGTCAGCACGGAGCTGAAGAAGAGCAGCTACTGACGTCACTCTCCTGCGCCGCTCAGATTGCCAAATTGTTTTCAAATTATGGGCACGAAATTGCAATGTCCTCTTTGTTTTCTTTTTGATTATAGCATAAAATGTGCAGTCTTGAAGAAGAAAATGCAAATTGGATGATTGATTATTAATTTTATTTATGAATAAGCCACATTCTTAAAATTAAAAAGCATTTTTCTGCAAATGCATTTTACATTTCAAATTGAATTTTGGTATCTATTTGCTGGGGCATATTTTGAAAATTAAATCTCAAATGTCTTTTTCATTTTAATTAAGTGAAAGAATGAGCAGTCTTCAAGAAGACAATTTAAATGCAAATAGGATGATTGATGATACATTTTATTTATGAGTCAAATAATGCAGCCACATTCTTAAAATGAAAAAGCATTTCTGCAAATGCATTTTAATTTAAATATTGGTCACGATTCGCTTCCATATTGGTGGAGGCAGTGTGATGGTGTGGGGCGGCATCTCCCTCACAGGAAAAAACAAGGCTTGTCATCATTGGAGGCAATCTCAATGCAGAGAGATATCGAGGTGAGATTTTGCAACCAGTGGTAATCCCATAAGTCTCCCATAAGCTTGGGCTTGCTGTTCGTGCCAGAGTGACCAACACAACCACGTTGGCTGACTTGTGACAAATGCTGGTTGAAGAATGGGATGCCATCCCACAGCAGTGTGTAACCAGGCTGGTGACCAGCATGAGGAGGAGGTGCCAGGCTGTTATGGCTGTGTATGGTTCTTCCACACACTAGGCTCCTGTTTGTTAAATTAATCAATTGTTAAATTGCCAATATGTCTTGTTTCTTCAGACTTCAGTCATACAATCCACCAAACAAGAGTCAATAGCAGAATAAGCTGTTTGGCATTGGCAGAGAAGAGTTGCCAAATCTTTCATTGGCGCAACCCACATACTCTGCTCTGATGCTCATCCCACAAATTCATGTTCCTTACAAATGTGGCACCATTTAAAAAGGAAATCAGGCTTGCCAACAGTATAAGGTTTATTGCCAGGAAGCATTATTACAAAATAGAAGATATCTACCAAACACAAATTTTACTTTTTGTGCTATGTTTAGATAGATAGATGGATCAGAGCTGTCAACTTTTCAGAAAACCTTGGAGTGAGATTTGAGTTGGGGTGGGCCCCCAATCTTTTTTTGGCGTTTTCATTGTTGCCACCATACATCAAAGCCAGTTTATTCAATTTGTACTTTAAGTAAAGAAACATGAGTATGTACAGCATGGGTGTAGGAATCAATTGAAATGTGGATGGGACGATATGTTAGGGGGGGTCTATGGGTCCTCCCAAAGAAAGTTTTTACCTGAGTAGATGTCAATTCCTGTATTCTGATGCCTTTTGACACTTTGATCTGTCTACACTGAGAAAAATGATGGGTAGATTTTGTAATAACATAAATATTTATTTCAAACCTTACCAATAGAAGTTCCCCAAAGTCAATTTAATTAATGGGACAAAATGCTTTCTAGACACCTATGGCAAGGCAGAAGACCGAGGGTCCATTTTAAAATACTGCAACCAGTGAAAGAGAAGGGAGGATGGGGATTACCATCCCTTAAGGAATATTACCTTGCTGCACTGGTAATACTATGCTGGTGTAATCCATCATACTCAACCCAGTGGAAGGGTAGACGAAAGACTATTTACCATTCCCATACAACCAATTATAGCTGACTCAAAGTTACAACATTACATAAAAGACACAGACATCCCATGGGTCAAACTGACCCTAAGGCTGTGGAAAACTATTATCAAGGGATACAAACTAAAGGCTCTATCTTGTAATGGGAATTCTTATAATTAATCTTCTCTGATAAAATGAGTAACTATGTCATATGATTAGGTGTGTGTGTCATAATCTGCTGATTGAGTGAACATCATTGGACATTGAGTGAACATCATGTATGTTAAAATCTACTGATTAACCATTGTCCTAATTGTACACAAATTATGAAGTGACTATTGTGCTTGCATTGTTCTGATGGAAGAACAAGATCATCCTTTTCACAAGATAATATAATCGTATTAATTGTATATAATCTGACAACTTCAAGTTGACTCTTTGCTATCTCAAGTGTGAGATGGCAAGAATGGTCTTGCCATCTCACACTTGAGATAGAAAAGAGTCCGTCTGCAGGCGACCGAATAAACTCTCAGAAAGACAACGAACTCAGACACGACTCAGCGCTGCAGGTTTAAGTCTGTACAGCTGGAGTTTGGGACTCCAAAAACCTCAAACCTCCCTGTCAAAAAGGGTAGAGAAGCGGGTGACCTGACACGTGGGGAGTTTCTGGTGAGTAAATTCAGTAACAATAACAGATCCTCACCACCATGGGTGTGTTGTAATAGACGTATAAACAGGGCAGGTGTTTACCGCTGTAGGATCAAGGAAGCTTCGGGTCTGGGACCCATAGAGACTGTAGTTTAGGTTAGTTTTAGGTTTAAAGTTCTAAGAATGCAGGGGTATAGAATATACATTACACTCTTACTAGTAAAAAAAAAAAAAGAGTGGGGAGTTTAGTAAAAATGACGAAATTAAATTAAAAAGAAAAAACTTTAGAGAAAACTAACAGTAAATATCTACACCTAATTAGTTGAAGTAGCAATAAATAAAAATAAAATCCAAGGTCCTTACCAAGGACCTTGGACCTTAGGTGGCTAAAGAGAAGAAGCAACTAAAAAATCTAAAACAAATTTTGTTTTTTCTTCTTCTCCCTTTTCTTTTCAACAATGGGTTCCAACAGCAGTAGGGGTAAAGCACCTTAGAAGCGCCTTTCTTATTTGTGGTAAGAATGGAGGTAAACAGGCTGACCGCCTGTATACTTAAATTAAATGTGTAGACTGATATGTATGGAGTTAGATTTGTTTCATAATGATGTGTGTGTGCAAATAGATCGACAATCTGTGTGTAAATGTGTAATATGTAAATATAAACACCTTCCACAATTACAAAAAAAAGATTCTATACTCACAAAAATATTTTGCAAATATACAACTGATCTGCAAATACACAAACAAATTCCACAAATAAAAAAAATATCTGTGAATACATTACAAATAAATGAAAAGCATTTGTGAATATCTTCCTAACATTTACAACTTTCAAACAGGCATTTGTGAACTCAGTTTTTATTTGTGAATCGAAAAAACATTTGTGGATCTCAGTTCTACGCTTGTGGATTTGCTTTTTACACACACAGAGTTTTGAAACAAACTTTCTGCCGGTCCGAACGAAAATCCACTCGTATCACTCGGCCATTTTCGGATAGCAAATGATTGCCTACTGATGACATCATTTCCGCATTTCAAAGTAAGAGCATGCAGTCTTTCTATGAGCTTTTTTTTTTTTTTTTTTAATAATCAGCGTTAAGTGACATGGTTTCATGTTAATGTCATATAGCAGGGGTAGGCAACCTTTTTGACATAGAGTGCCAGTTTTCATTTTCTTGTTAATGAGTGTGCCATAATCAACAATAAGTTAAAACCTTGATTAAATTATGATACAAAAACATCCATATAGGCCATATGGAAGAACATTTTAAAGATATTTTTCCATTATTTACACCAAAGGTTTAAGAATTTTGTATGGATCCCATTTTCAAAACACTGCTTTCAGTAACTGTAAAGACATCAACATTGTGCATGTTGGTTTTATTTACTATGTATTATTTTAGGTGGTTTATTTTGACACTTCCTGTTAAACGGGTGTATTTTATTTGGAAAGTTTTTGTAAACGGAAAAGGAGTCAACTGACGTAAAATGATAGAAAAAGGTAAACGGGCACACACATGGATAAAAAGAAATTCACGGATAAAGGAAAATAACTACGGTGTTGGACTTAACTACAAAAGTGATTTATTAGCCCGGTTGAAAGTGGCAACAAGGTAAAGGTTTATGGTATATTTATGTTTGTGTTGAAATTTTATTTTATTTTATTCAAAGTAAAGCTAAATGCTACAAGCTAATTATTGATGTATATGGACTAATGGTTTTTTATTTGTTTTTATTTTAGCTCTTACGTTGTTGTTGGTGTTAAAGTCTGGTAGTCAGAACTCTTCAATACTCCTTTCGTTTGCCGTGCACCTTCTTACTCTGAAACCAACAGACACTCCGGAAACGGAAGTGACTGGGCATTTTCAGGGTGGTATGGCCGTAAGCGAGTAAACAGCCCTAACCCATCAGCCACATATAGGCTACTTAATCTTTACACTTTATACCACACCATTCCTACCTACAGTGCCTTCAAATACTAATTGATATCTCACATATTTACCGTATACTACCTATTTGCCCATATAATAATTATTTACTAAAGCACATAATCCTCCATTCAGCCAAGTGTGCAAGGGACAACACTTGGTTCTCTTATGAAAATCTTTTATATGTGATTAGCGTTAGATCCTATGAATATGTATACATATTATTTTTTTTACATTTTTTTTCATTCATATGGACGTAATGTACAGTTCCAGTCAAAGGTTTGGACACACTGCTTAATTAAAGACTAGTGGGCTCATGACAGCTGATACCCCTTTTCCACTGAGCTGGAGCTAGAGCTTGCTGGGAGCTAGAGCTTGACTAAGCACCTGCTCTTTGCTTTTCTACCGCCAAAGCTCCAGGCCCGGGCCTCAGAACGGGAGCCAGAGCGAGCACCAAGTCTTTGCTGGTCTAAAGCAAGACCCGATTACGTCAGCGGACTGGGGGCGTGGTTATGTGAGCAGGACTCAAGAATGAGATAAAGTCATATTTAGGCAGAAATAACCTTTCAGTAACTGTATTTGGCCTCCAATCAATTTTTTGCAGGTGAAAATGCCTTATTTTGTGTTATAATGGTCCTTTAAAAGAGTTCCAAACTGTCCTGTGAGCTCTAGTGTTTATATTATGAAGCTTATGAATGAGATCAAGTCATATTTAGGCAGAAGTCAACTTTCAGTAACTGTATTTGGCCTTTAATCAATTTTTGGCAGGTGAAAACTGTTCGTTATTTTATAGGCGTAACCCTCCCATAAATCATGTCTTTTATAGTCTTGTCTCCAAATAGTAGGCATAAACAATAATATTAGATATAAAACACATCCCAACATGGGAATCAAATACTACGTAGGGCCCAGATCAGATAAAAAACAACGCAGAGTCACGAGGATCATTGCAAAAGTGATAATTTCTTTACTGAACACACACCCATAAATCACATTCATTATAGTCTAATTTATAATTGCAGACGTACAGTTGTATGTAAATGCATATTATGACCGTTTTAGCGCTACCGCTCAACGGACTGCTGTGCGTGCTCCCGCGGCCAGAAATCAGATTCTGGCAGACGATCACTTTTTGGCGCGACACCGTTCCTGTATTTCTATGTAGGCTTGCAAACACATGAACAGCACTTGCATCGCAGCCGCAATTTCCTCCATCTTCGTCGTCTTCTCCTCCTTCTTTGTTGTCTCTGGCATACAGCTGTATGTCTCTGTGAAGGTGGTTGTGATGAACGGCATCCTGCTGAACAAGTACAAGTGCCGGCGAGGCAGCAACTCTCTGTTCAACGCCGTCCCTTCACAGCGATGTGGGATCATGCCGTTCCAAGTAAGTGATTAAAACACACACACACACACACGCATATATATATATATATATACATATATATATATATCCAGCACGTCCATCAAGAGGCTGGAAAGAGACGTGGTGAGAAGCGGAGGTAAGTTATCATAAGCACTTTGTTTCACCTGTTGGCTGTGGAAAGCAAATAGCACACACACGTCATATCAATACTGATCACATGTGTATTTCATATTTCCAGATTATTTGTTGATGAGCCAGACTGTGACTCGCGCGACCCGACCCGGCCCGTTCAGCCCACTGCGTTGTCGTCCTCCTCCCGGCCGAAGCCTGCTGCGCTCACCCCCATTCTGCCGAGGCCTCCTGCGTCCACCCACCTCCAGCCGAGGCCTCCTGCTGCGTCCACCTATGGCCCACCCCCTGTGTCGGCAGCACCCATAATGCTGGTCCTCCCCGCACAGCCACAGGCCCCCTCCGTCCTGTTGCGTGGGCCATCCTGCACCCAGAGCTTTGTCCCTCCTGCACCAACAGTGAAGGCATTCATGCCTAACAAGTCCTCACGGCCATGTGGGGCTTGCCACGTGCCAAACTGTGGTGGACAGCGGAAGAGGTACACCCCTTCCGAGGAAAAAGTGGCTGGAAGCATGCAGAAAATATTTTCCTACTGTCCATCCACTGGGAAGTCTACCACCTCTGGCTTCGACAATGTGTTGTATGACTACTTTGAACACTTTAAGAGTGTCGTGGATGCAGAGTTGGAAAGGAGGACTGTGTAAATATGTGTGTGTGTGTGTGAATAACTTACCTCTGTCATGCTACTGTTCCTGTGCCATCTGTAGGAGAGAGAAAGAGGTTTGTTTGTGTGTGTTTGTCTCTTTCTTTGTGTGTGTTTTTTAAATGCTCTTTACAGTTTTACTTAAAGTTCTTTTGTTTGTTTTTTATTTATATTGCTGTTAAAATGCACTTTGTAGTATCTGTTCTGGTCTATGTTCAATATCAAGGCCAATCTTTTTAACCTTAATCAGTTCCAATCTAACACAATCAGTTTACATACCCTTTAGTGGTTGTTCATGTTCAGATAATGTGTTTCTGTCATTATCTGAACATGTTGTTTGTTGTTTGTTTGTCTTTGTCAGCTTCATGTCTTTGTGATGTTTGTATGTATTTGTCTGCTTCATGTTTAACAAAAGTTTGCTAAAGAAAACACAAAAAAACACAACAGAGAGGAACGGCTTGAGCCTTTATTTGTTGATTGGTCACCTGAGTCTTTGGATAATCATGTTCATTATTGCACTTTAGCCTGTACAAGCCAATTGTTAATTTGTATCTTAAGTACGTGTGTGTTTTTTAATTGTTGAGTGTTTTTGATTATTATTAATGTTATTTATATGTGCCTGTCCTTGTGATGTGTGTATGTCTGTCAGCTCCATGTTTAACTAAATGTTTGCAGATGGTAGTAAATGTTTGTCTCTCGTCTTGTCTCGTGTTCTCGCTCGTAGATCTGTAACTTGTCGTGGTGAGCGAGCTTTAAACTAAACACATCTTGTTTACTTGTGTTTTATATGCATTGCCTTTTAAATGAAACACATTCTGGGTGAAAAATAAAAGTTGTAAAAGTATTTTGGAGTCTCTGTGTGCTTGGGTTTCACAAAGGGTGGGAAAGTTTAAAGAAAAAACACACCAAAGCAAAAGTGAGAGTGCACTGAATACATTCTTACACCCTTTTTCTTAATTCGGCCCAAAAATGTAACAATTAAACACTTTTCCACTTGATTATATGAATCTCATCAGCTACATCAACTCAAACTATGAAAATAATAAACAAAACATTCAGCAGACCAGTGGATTTTGATAAACTAGGCCTTGTACATGACATTTCTGGAAATAAAACCTCCCACCAGTGGCCAGCAGATGGAGCTGTCCGTTTTGATCCTTTCTGATCGATCCCAGGGTTCAGCAGTAGGGACTTGGGGGGGGGTCATGAGCCATTCCCAGGCGGTCTCCCATCCAAGTACTAACCAGGCCCGACCCTGTTTAGCTGCCGAGATCAGACGAGATTGGGCGTGTTTTTGTTTGTTTTTTCTCTTTTATTATCAATAAACATAATTATTACAATTCAAACTTTATTTACACACATCAATTTCACTCACATTCAAAACAAAACTCACACAAAAATTAAAAATAGAAGCTCTGTCAATAATTTGAGATCCACACAGGTGCATCCTCACATGTTGATGTGATGCATCCTCATGTTAATGAGGTGCATCCTCATGTTAATGAGATGCATCCTCACGTTAATGAGATGCATCCTCACATTAATGAGGTGCATCCTCACGTTAATGAGATGCATCCTCACGTTAATGAGGTGCATCCTCATGTTAATTAGATGCATCCTCACATGTTAATGAGATGCATCCTCATGTTAATGAGATGCATCCTCACGTTAATGAGGTCCATCCTTATGTTAATGAGATGCATCCTCATGTTAATGAGGTGCATCCTCACATGTTGATGAGGTGCATCCTCACATGTTGATGTGATGCATCCTCATGTTAATGAGGTGCATCCTCATGTTAATGAGATGCATGCTCACGTTAATGAGATGCATCCTCATGTTAATGAGGTGCATCCTCACACGTTAATGAGATGCATCCTCACGTTAATGAGGTGCATCCTCACATTAATGAGATGCATCCTCACATGTTAATGAGATGCCTCCTTATGTTAATGAGATGCATCCTCATGTTAATGAGGTGCATCCTCACATGTTTTGTTATGATGAATCCTCATGTTAATGAAGTGCATCCTCATGTTAATGAGATGCATCCTCATGTTAATGAGGTGCATCCTCATGTTAATGAGGTGCATCCTCACATGTTAATGAGATGCATCCTTATGTTAATGAGATGCTTCCTCATGTTAATGAGGTGCATCCTCATGTTAATGAGGGGCTTCCTCACATTTTAATGAGATGCATCCTCATGTTAATGAGGTGTACCCTTACATGTTAATGAGGTGCATCCTCATGTTAATGAGATGCATCCTCATGTTAATGAGATGCATCCTCACATTAATGAGATGCATCCTCACATGTTAATGAGATGCATCCTCATGTTAATGAGGTGCATCCTCATGTTAATGAGATGCATCCTCACGTTAATGAGATGCATCCTCACGTTAATGAGATGCATCCTCACGTTAATGAGGTGCATCATCACGTTAATGAGGTGCATCCTCATGTTAATGAAATGCATCCTCATGTTAATGAGGTGCATCCTCATGTTAGTGAGATGCTTCCTCATGTTAATGAGGTGCATCATCATGTTAATGGCCGTCGTAAAATGGCTCAATAGCGCCCCCTAACAAATATAAAAATGTGAAAGATTGACGTACTTGAACGAAATGTGGAATATATATGTATCATGTCCAGACGCACAAAAAAGTCTGGGGCGCCCATGACCTCACTCCAACAGGAAGTCGGCCATTTTGAAAAATATGTGCGATTTTGGCGATTTCCACGCCTCGTATTTTAACGAACTTGTCCTAGGGATTTTATCCGACCGACTTCAAATTCACTCAGAAACATGTTGAGATATTGGAGATGAAAAGTTATCAAAAACGTTCTGATTAGGGATTCGGTTTGGGCGTGGCGGTGACGACAATTTCCTTCGCCATTCAATCCTTCGCCAAAAAGCAGGAAATCCTTATAACTTCTACAGACATCGTCCGATCTACACCAAATTGATCACGCATGTAGAGGGTCCCGCCTGAACACGTCTATGCATCAATACTGTGTCATATACACAGCGCCACCTACTGGACACAGGAAGTCAGCCTCATATGACAAACATTATCCGATTCATATGAAATGTACAGGATATCTTCTCCACATCACATACTACAACATGACATATAATTGGTGGGTGACCTCTAGCACCACCTACTGGACACAAGAAGTCAGCCTCATATGACAAACATTATCCGATTTATATGAAATTTACAGGATGTCTTCTCCACATCACATACTACAACATGACATATTATTGGTGGGTGACCTCTAGCGCCACCTACTGGACACAGGAAGTCAGCCTCATATGACAAACATTATCCGATTTATATGACATTTACATGATGTGTTCTCCACATCACACACTACAACATGACATATAATTGGTGGGTGCTCTCTAGTGCCACATAGTGGAAACAGTCAGTGATATTTCACCACATCATGCAATGTAAATTAAAAGCCTGCGTATGAAGACTTCTACGTGCGCGTCCTCCAACTGCACCACAGCCCCGACATGCATGGGGGGGCGAGGGCCCGTTCATCGCTGCTTGCAGCTTTAATTATTTTACTTTTTCTATGAGTTCGACGGCCTTTTTCCCCCCTTAAACGTTCCCCAAAACTCACCAAATTCCGCATGGAAGCCAGGCCTAGAACATTTTTTGATATTTTAAGGATCGCGGAAATGGGCGTGGCAAAATTGACGTAGACAAACGAAATTCGGTAAACACATGTATCGTGTAACGACGCACAAAAAAGTCTGGGGTACCCATGACGTCACTCCAACAGGAAGTCGGCCATTTTGAAAAAATATGTGCGATTTTGGCGATTTCCACGCCTAGTACTTTAACGAACTTGTCCTAGGGATTTTATCACACCAACTTCAAATTTTCACAGAATCATCTTGAGACATTGGAGATGAAAAGTTATAAAAAACGTTCTGATTAGGGATTCAGTTTGGGCGTGGCGGTGCCGACAATGTCCTTCGCCATTCCATCCTTCGCCAAAAAGCAGGAAATCCTTATAACTCCTACAGACATCGTCCGATCTACACCAATTTGATCACGCATGTAGAAGGTACCGCCCTTAACACGTCTGTGCATCAAGACTGTGTTAGCTCCATAGCGCCACCTACTGGATACAAAAGCGCACCGTAGAAAATCAAAAAAAAATTGAGCCCCTCAACTCAGATTGACATAAATAAACCAAATTTGGTACACATATGTATCATGTAAAGACGCACAAAAAAGTCTCTTGGACCCATACCCTCACTCCAACAGGAAGTCGGCAATTTTGAAAGATATGTGTGATTTTGACAATTTCCACGCCTCGTATTTGAACGAACTCCTCCTAGAGATTTAATCTGACCAACTTCAAATTCACTCAGAAACATCTTCAGACATTGGAGATGAAAAGTTATCAAAATCTTTTTGATTACTGGTTTGGTTGCTTCGTGAGGAGTTTTGATGTTACGCTCCCATAGACATTGAATGTCTATGGGAGACAATGAATGTCTATGCTCCAGGATAGACATTCATTGTCTATCCTGGACAGGACAGATCAAATTCACCACGCACATCAGGCTTGGCCATACATTTGATAAAATGGAAAAATAAACCCCAAAAGTGCCAAAATGGGTTCTCTAGCGCCAACTAAACAGTAAAACAGCCATTACGCCTGATAGGAATGGCGTAGAAAGATCAAACCAAAACTCAATTGTTTGTCTTATCAAGACCTACAAATCAAGCGCTGACACCACTGACCTAAATCCAACAGGAAGTGCACAGTTTGCCGTTACATGTGGGATCTTTTTCAGGCTTTTCAAAATATATATATTATTCCTGCATACTGTCAGTTACAGACTCCATCCAAACCTCAAAATGTGGCCACAAGTCTCATCTATAGATGTGTGTAATTTGGTCTGGCTATGTTTTATACTTTTTGATCTGCGGCCGCACATGTGCACTCTGTTCCTCTCCCATTCAATCCCAAATCTCCATTCTGTCTGCGCATGCTCTGTTGTCATGCTCTCCAGTCGTTAACTACCATGGCAACGACTGTGGGTGTGTATGCAGCTGGCTCAGCCAGGTTCATTTGTGGTCTTAGTGTGCCACCCAGTGGAGAAAACTTGTCATGATACCTGATAAGGAAGTTTTCTGGTTATTGTTCAAGTTTATTGACTGTATTATTATGATTTTAGATATCTGTGCAGTCTGTCAACTATTTCACTAACATTGCTGTCAAAGTCTAGATCAGAACTCGAATTACATGAGCATGAACTACAAACATATCTACAGGTTTCACTGGAAATAAGTTCCTCTCCTGTTTGATTCATCAAAGTGGCAGTTCATTTCAGTTGTTCAGTCTAAATGTCTACACGACAGGTGTCAAAAAAGTCAGAAATGGGGATTTTCCCAAACATTACTAAAAGAGGACAGTGGGGCAGGCTGAGTGAGAAAGGAGCAAAATCATGCACAGTTGGGGCGTTATGTGAAAATTGTGAAGGATTTTCCAAAGTGGGCAAAAATTGAAAAACAAAGACAGGGCCGGTAGTGTCGAAAAAGTCAACAATGGGGATTTTGCCAAACCTTGCTAAAAGGGGCCAGGGGGGCGGGGTGAGTGAGAAAGGAGCAAAATCATGCACAGTTGGGGCGTTTTGTGAAAATTGTGAAGGATTTTCCAAAGTGGGCAAACATTGAAAAAAAAGACAGGTCCGGTAGTGTCGAAAAAGTCAAAAATGGGGATTTTCCAAAACCTTGCTAAAAGGGGCCAGGGGGGCGGACTGAGTCAGAAAGGAGCAAAATCAAGCACAGTTGGGGCGTTTTGGGAAAATTGTGAAGGATTTTCCAAACCGGGCAAAATTTGAAAAAAACGACAGGGCCGGTAGTGTCGAAAAAGTCAAAAATGGGGATTTTCCCAAACCTTGCTAAAAGGGGCCAGGGGGGCGGACTGAGTCAGAAAGGAGCAAAATCAAGCACAGTTGGGGCGTTTTGTGAAAATTGTGAAGGATTTTCTAAAGTGGGCAAAAATGGAAAAAAACCACAGGGCCGGTAGTGTCGAAAAAGTCAAAAATGAGGAATTTTCCCAAACCTTGCTAAAAGGGGCCAGACAGGCAGGCTGAGTGAAAAAGGAGCAAAATCATGCACAGTTGGGGCGTTTTGTGAAAATTGTGAAGGATTTTCCAAAGTGGGCAAACATTGAAAAAAAAGACAGGTCCGGTAGTGTCGAAAAAGTCAAAAATGGGGATTTTCCCAAACCTTGCTAAAAGGGGCCAGACAGGCGGGCTGAGTGAGAAAGGAGCAAAATCAAGCACAGTTGGGGCGTTTGGTGAAAATTGTGAAGGATTGTCCAAAGTGGGCAAAAATTGAAAAAAACACAGGGCCGGAAATGGGGATTTTCCCAAACCTTGCTAAAAGGGGCCAGACAGGCGGGCTGAGTGAGAAAGGAGCAAAATCAAGCACAGTTGGGGCGTTTGGTGAAAATTGTGAAGGATTTTCCAAAGTGGGCAAAATTTGAAAAAAACCACAGGGCCGGTAGTGTCGAAAAAGTCAAAAATGAGGAATTTTCCCAAACCTTGCTAAAAGGGGCCAGACAGGCAGGCTGAGTGAAAAAGGAGCAAAATCATGCACAGTTGGGGCGTTTTGTGAAAATTGTGAAGGATTTTCCAAAGTGGGCAAAAATTGAAAAAAACCACAGGGCCGGTAGTGTCGAAAAAGTCAAAAATGAGGAATTTTCCCAAACCTTGTTTGTCTTATCAAGACCTACAAATCAAGCGCTGACACCACTGACCTAAATCCAACAGGAAGTGCACAGTTTGCCGTTACATGTGGGATCTTTTTCAGGCTTTTCAAAATATATATATTATTCCTGCATACTGTCAGTTACAGACTCCATCCAAACCTCAAAATGTGGCCACAAGTCTCATCTATAGATGTGTGTAATTTGGTCTGGCTATGTTTTATACTTTTTGATCTGCGGCCGCACATGTGCACTCTGTTCCTCTCCCATTCAATCCCAAATCTCCATTCTGTCTGCGCATGCTCTGTTGTCATGCTCTCCAGTCGTTAACTACCATGGCAACGACTGTGGGTGTGTATGCAGCTGGCTCAGCCAGGTTCATTTGTGGTCTTAGTGTGCCACCCAGTGGAGAAAACTTGTCATGATACCTGATAAGGAAGTTTTCTGGTTATTGTTCAAGTTTATTGACTGTATTATTATGATTTTAGATATCTGTGCAGTCTGTCAACTATTTCACTAACATTGCTGTCAAAGTCTAGATCAGAACTCGAATTACATGAGCATGAACTACAAACATATCTACAGGTTTCACTGGAAATAAGTTCCTCTCCTGTTTGATTCATCAAAGTGGCAGTTCATTTCAGTTGTTCAGTCTAAATGTCTACACGACAGGTGTCAAAAAAGTCAGAAATGGGGATTTTCCCAAACATTACTAAAAGAGGACAGTGGGGCAGGCTGAGTGAGAAAGGAGCAAAATCATGCACAGTTGGGGCGTTATGTGAAAATTGTGAAGGATTTTCCAAAGTGGGCAAAAATTGAAAAACAAAGACAGGGCCGGTAGTGTCGAAAAAGTCAACAATGGGGATTTTGCCAAACCTTGCTAAAAGGGGCCAGGGGGGCGGGGTGAGTGAGAAAGGAGCAAAATCATGCACAGTTGGGGCGTTTTGTGAAAATTGTGAAGGATTTTCCAAAGTGGGCAAACATTGAAAAAAAAGACAGGTCCGGTAGTGTCGAAAAAGTCAAAAATGGGGATTTTACAAAACCTTGCTAAAAGGGGCCAGGGGGGCGGACTGAGTCAGAAAGGAGCAAAATCAAGCACAGTTGGGGCGTTTTGGGAAAATTGTGAAGGATTTTCCAAACCGGGCAAAATTTGAAAAAAACGACAGGGCCGGTAGTGTCGAAAAAGTAAAAAATGGGGATTTTCCCAAACCTTGCTAAAAGGGGCCAGGGGGGCGGACTGAGTCAGAAAGGAGCAAAATCAAGCACAGTTGGGGCGTTTTGTGAAAATTGTGAAGGATTTTCTAAAGTGGGCAAAAATGGAAAAAAACCACAGGGCCGGTAGTGTCGAAAAAGTCAAAAATGAGGAATTTTCCCAAACCTTGCTAAAAGGGGCCAGACAGGCAGGCTGAGTGAAAAAGGAGCAAAATCATGCACAGTTGGGGCGTTTTGTGAAAATTGTGAAGGATTTTCCAAAGTGGGCAAACATTGAAAAAAAAGACAGGTCCGGTAGTGTCGAAAAAGTCAAAAATGGGGATTTTCCCAAACCTTGCTAAAAGGGGCCAGACAGGCGGGCTGAGTGAGAAAGGAGCAAAATCAAGCACAGTTGGGGCGTTTGGTGAAAATTGTGAAGGATTGTCCAAAGTGGGCAAAAATTGAAAAAAACACAGGGCCGGAAATGGGGATTTTCCCAAACCTTGCTAAAAGGGGCCAGACAGGCGGGCTGAGTGAGAAAGGAGCAAAATCAAGCACAGTTGGGGCGTTTGGTGAAAATTGTGAAGGATTTTCCAAAGTGGGCAAAATTTGAAAAAAACCACAGGGCCGGTAGTGTCGAAAAAGTCAAAAATGAGGAATTTTCCCAAACCTTGCTAAAAGGGGCCAGACAGGCAGGCTGAGTGAAAAAGGAGCAAAATCATGCACAGTTGGGGCGTTTTGTGAAAATTGTGAAGGATTTTCCAAAGTGGGCAAAAATTGAAAAAAACCACAGGGCCGGTAGTGTCGAAAAAGTCAAAAATGAGGAATTTTCCCAAACCTTGTTTGTCTTATCAAGACCTACAAATCAAGCGCTGACACCACTGACCTAAATCCAACAGGAAGTGCACAGTTTGCCGTTACATGTGGGATCTTTTTCAGGCTTTTCAAAATATATATATTATTCCTGCATACTGTCAGTTACAGACTCCATTCAAACCTCAAAATGTAGCCACAAGTCTCATCTATAGATGTGTGTAATTTGGTCTGGCTATGTTTTATACTTTTTGATCTGCGGCCGCACATGTGCACTCTGTTCCTCTCCCATTCAATCCCAAATCTCCATTCTGTCTGCGCATGCTCTGTTGTCATGCTCTCCAGTCGTTAACTACCATGGCAACGACTGTGGGTGTGTATGCAGCTGGCTCAGCCAGGTTCATTTGTGGTCTTAGTGTGCCACCCAGTGGAGAAAACTTGTCATGATACCTGATAAGGAAGTTTTCTGGTTATTGTTCAAGTTTATTGACTGTATTATTATGATTTTAGATATCTGTGCAGTCTGTCAACTATTTCACTGACATTGCTGTCAAAGTCTAGATCAAAACTCGAATTACATGAGCATGAACTACAAACATATCTAGAGGTTTCACTGGAAATAAGTTCCTCTCCTGTTTGACTCGTCAAAGTGGCAGTTCATTTCAGTTGTTCAGTCTAAATGTCTACACGACAGGTGTCAAAAAAGTCAGAAATGGGGATTTTCCCAAACATTACTAAAAGGGGACAGTGGGGCAGGCTGAGTGAGAAAGGAGCAAAATCATGCACAGTTGGGGCGTTATGTGAAAATTGTGAAGGATTTTCCAAAGTGGGCAAAAATTGAAAAACAAAGACAGGGCCGGTAGTGTCGAAAAAGTCAACAATGGGGATTTTGCCAAACCTTGCTAAAAGGGGCCAGGGGGGCGGGGTGAGTGAGAAAGGAGCAAAATCATGCACAGTTGGGGCGTTTTGTGAAAATTGTGAAGGATTTTCCAAAGTGGGCAAAAATTGAGAAAAAACCACAGTAGTGTCAAAAAAGTCAAAAATGGGGATTTTCCCAAACCTTGCTAAAAGGGGCCAGGGGGGCGGACTGAGTCAGAAAGGAGCAAAATCAAGCACAGTTGGGGCGTTTTGGGAAAATTGTGAATGATTTTCCAAAGTGGGCAAAAATTGAAAAAAACGACAGGGCCGGTAGTGTCGAAAAAGTCAAAAATGGGGATTTTCACAAACTTTGCTTAAAGAGGCCAGAGGGGGGGGGGCTGAGTGAAAAAGGAGCAAAATCAAGCACAGTTGGGGCGTTGTGTGAAAATTGTGAAGGATTTTCCAAAGTGGGCAAAAATTGAAAAAAACGACAGGCCCGGTAGTGTCGAAAAAGTCAAAAATGCGGATTTTCCCAAACCTTTCTAAAAGGGGCCAGGGGGGCGGACTGAGTCAGAAAGGAGCAAAATCAAGCACAGTTGGGGCGTTGTGTGAAAATTGTGAAGGATTTTCCAAAGTGGGCAAAAATTTTAAAAAACGACAGGGCCGGTACTGTCGAAAAAGTCAAAAATGGGGATTTTCCCAAACGTTGCTAAAAGGGGCCAGGGGGCGGACTGAGTCTGAAAGGAGCAAAATCAAGCACAGTTGGGGCGTTTTGGGAAAATTGTGAAGGATTTTCCAAACCGGGCAAAATTTGAAAAAAACGACAGGGCCGGTAGTGTCGAAAAAGTCAAAAATGGGGATTTTCCCAAATCCTTGCTAAAAGGGGCCAGGGGGCGGGCTGAGTGAGAAAGGAGCAAAATTAAGCACAGTTGGGGCGTTGTGTGAATATTGTGAAGGATTTTCCAAAGTGGGCAAAAATTGAAAAAAACGACAGGTCCGGTAGTGTCGAAAAAGTCAAAAATGGGGATTTTCACAAACTTTGCTTAAAGAGGCCAGAGGGGGCGGGCTGATTGAAAAACGAGCAAAATCAAGCACAGTTGGGGCGTTTTGTGAAAATTGTGAAGGATTTTCCAAAGTGGGCAAAAATTGAAAAAAACGACAGGTCCGGTAGTGTCGAAAAAGTCAAAAATGGGGATTTTCCCAAACCTTGCTAAAAGGGGCCAGGGGGGCGGACTGAGTCAGAAAGGAGCAAAATCAAGCACAGTTGGGGCGTTTTGAGAAAATTGTGAAGGATTTTCCAAACCGGGCAAAATTTGAAAAAACGACAGGGCCGGTAGTGTCGAAAAAGTCAAAAATGGGGATTTTCCCAAACCTTGCTAAAAGGGGCCAGGGGGGCGGGGTGAGTGAGAAAGGAGCAAAATCAAGCACAGTTGGGGCGTTGTGTGAAAATTGTGAAGGATTTTCCAAACCGGGCAAAAATTGAAAAAAAAGACAGGGCCGGTAGTGTCGAAAAAGTCAAAAATGCGGATGTTCCCAAACCTTGCTAAAAGGGGCCAGGGGGGCGGACTGAGTCAGAAAGGAGCAAAATCAAGCACAGTTGGGGCGTTTTGAGAAAATTGTGAAGGATTTTCCAAACCGGGCAAAATTTGAAAAAAACGACAGGGCCGGTAGTGTCGAAAAAGTAAAAAGTGGGGATTTTCCCAAATCCTTGCTAAAAGGGGCCAGAGGGGCGGGCTGAGTGAGAATGGAGCAAAATTAAGCACAGTTGGGGCGTTGTGTGAAAATTGTGAAGGATTTTCCAAAGTGGGCAAAAATTGAAAAAAACGTCAGGGCCGGTAGTGTCGAAAAAGTCAAAAATGCGGATTTTCCCAAACCTTGCTAAAAGGGGCCAGGGGGGCGGACTGAGTCAGAAATGAGCAAAATCAAGCACAGTTGGGGCGTTTTGAGAAAATTGTGAAGGATTTTCCAAACCGGGCAAAATTTGAAAAAAACGACAGGTCCGGTAGTGTCGAAAAAGTCAAAAATGGGGATTTTCCAAAACCTTGCTAAAAGGGGCCAGGGGGGCGGACTGAGTGAGAAAGGAGCAAAATCAAGCACAGTTGGGGCGTTGTGTGAATATTGTGAAGGATTTTCCAAAGTGGGCAAAAATTGAAAAAAACGACAGGGCCGGTAGTGTCGAAAAAGTCAAAAATGGGGATTTTCACAAACTTTGCTTAAAGAGGCCAGAGGGGGCGGGCTGATTGAAAAAGGAGCAAAATCAAGCACAGTTGGGGCGTTGTGTGAAAATTGTGAAGGATTTTCCAAAGTGGGCAAAAATTGAAAAAAACGACAGGCCCGGTAGTGTCGAAAAAGTCAAAAATGCGGATTTTCCCAAACCTTTCTAAAAGGGGCCAGGGGGGCGGACTGAGTCACAAAGGAGCAAAATCAAGCACAGTTGGGGCGTTGTGTGAAAATTGTGAAGGATTTTCCAAAGTGGGCAAAAATTTTAAAAAACGACAGGGCCGGTTGTGTCGAAAAAGTCAAAAATGGGGATTTTCCCAAACCTTGCTAAAAGGGGCCAGGGAGGCGGACTGAGTCAGAAAGGAGCAAAATCAAGCACAGTTGGGGCGTTTTGAGAAAATTATGAAGGATTTTCCAAACCGGGCAAAATTTGAAAAAAACGACAGGTCCGGTAGTGTCGAAAAAGTCAAAAATGGGGATTTTCCAAAACCTTGCTAAAAGGGGCCAGGGGGGCGGACTGAGTGAGAAAGGAGCAAAATCAAGCACAGTTGGGGCGTTGTGTGAATATTGTGAAGGATTTTCCAAAGTGGGCAAAAATTGAAAAAAACGACAGGGCCGGTAGTGTCGAAAAAGTCAAAAATGGGGATTTTCACAAACTTTGCTTAAAGAGGCCAGAGGGGGCGGGCTGATTGAAAAACGAGCAAAATCAAGCACAGTTGGGGCGTTTTGTGAAAATTGTGAAGGATTTTCCAAACAGGGTAAAATTTGAAAAAAAAAAGACAGGGCCGGCCGGTAGTGTCGATAAAGTCAAAAATGGGGATTTTCCCAAACCTTGCTAAAAGGGGCCAGGGGGGCGGACTGAGTCAGAAAGGAGCAAAATCAAGCACAGTTGGGGCGTTTTGGGAAAATTGTGAAGGATTTTCCAAAGTGGGCAAAAAATTTTAAAAACGACAGGTCCGGTAGTGTCTAAAAAGTCAAAAATGGGGATTTTCCCAAACCTTGCTAAAAGGGGCCAGGGGGGCGGACTGAGTCAGAAAGGAGCAAAATCAAGCACAGTTGGGGCGTTTTTGGAAAATTGTGAAGGATTTTCCAAACCGGGCAAAATTTGAAAAAAACGACAGGGCCGGTAGTGTCGAAAAAGTCAAAAATGGGGATTTTCCAAAACCTTGCTAAAAGGGGCCAGGGGGGCGGACTGAGTCAGAAAGGAGCAAAATCAAGCACAGTTGGGGCGTTTTGGGAAAATTGTGAAGGATTTTCCAAACCGGGCAAAATTTGAAAAAAACGACAGGTCCGGTAGTGTCGAAAAAGTCAAAAATGGGGATTTTCCAAAACCTTGCTAAAAGGGGCCAGGGGGGCGGACTGAGTGAGAAAGGAGCAAAATCAAGCACAGTTGGGGCGTTGTGTGAATATTGTGAAGGATTTTCCAAAGTGGGCAAAAATTGAAAAAAACGACAGGGCCGGTAGTGTCGAAAAAGTCAAAAATGGGGATTTTCACAAACTTTGCTTAAAGAGGCCAGAGGGGGCGGGCTGATTGAAAAACGAGCAAAATCAAGCACAGTTGGGGCGTTTTGTGAAAATTGTGAAGGATTTTCCAAACAGGGTAAAATTTGAAAAAAAAAAGACAGGGCCGGCCGGTAGTGTCGATAAAGTCAAAAATGGGGATTTTCCCAAACCTTGCTAAAAGGGGCCAGGGGGGCGGACTGAGTCAGAAAGGAGCAAAATCAAGCACAGTTGGGGCGTTTTGGGAAAATTGTGAAGGATTTTCCAAAGTGGGCAAAAAATTTTAAAAACGACAGGTCCGGTAGTGTCTAAAAAGTCAAAAATGGGGATTTTCCCAAACCTTGCTAAAAGGGGCCAGGGGGGCGGACTGAGTCAGAAAGGAGCAAAATCAAGCACAGTTGGGGCGTTTTTGGAAAATTGTGAAGGATTTTCCAAACCGGGCAAAATTTGAAAAAAACGACAGGGCCGGTAGTGTCGAAAAAGTCAAAAATGGGGATTTTCCCAAATCCTTGCTAAAAGGGGCCAGGGGGGCGGGCTGAGTGAGAAAGGAGCAAAATTAAGCACAGTTGGGGCGTTGTGTGAATATTGTGAAGGATTTTCCAAAGTGGGCAAAAATTGAAAAAAACGACAGGTCCGGTAGTGTCGAAAAAGTCAAAAATGGGGATTTTCACAAACTTTGCTTAAAGAGGCCAGAGGGGGCGGGCTGATTGAAAAACGAGCAAAATCAAGCACAGTTGGGGCGTTTTGTGAAAATTGTGAAGGATTTTCCAAAGTGGGCAAAAATTGAAAAAAACGACAGGTCCGGTAGTGTCGAAAAAGTCAAAAATGGGGATTTTCCCAAACCTTGCTAAAAGGGGCCAGGGGGGCGGACTGAGTCAGAAAGGAGCAAAATCAAGCACAGTTGGGGCGTTTTGAGAAAATTGTGAAGGATTTTCCAAACCGGGCAAAATTTGAAAAAACGACAGGGCCGGTAGTGTCGAAAAAGTCAAAAATGGGGATTTTCCCAAACCTTGCTAAAAGGGGCCAGGGGGGCGGGGTGAGTGAGAAAGGAGCAAAATCAAGCACAGTTGGGGCGTTGTGTGAAAATTGTGAAGGATTTTCCAAACCGGGCAAAAATTGAAAAAAAAGACAGGGCCGGTAGTGTCGAAAAAGTCAAAAATGCGGATGTTCCCAAACCTTGCTAAAAGGGGCCAGGGGGGCGGACTGAGTCAGAAAGGAGCAAAATCAAGCACAGTTGGGGCGTTTTGAGAAAATTGTGAAGGATTTTCCAAACCGGGCAAAATTTGAAAAAAACGACAGGGCCGGTAGTGTCGAAAAAGTAAAAAATGGGGATTTTCCCAAATCCTTGCTAAAAGGGGCCAGAGGGGCGGGCTGAGTGAGAATGGAGCAAAATTAAGCACAGTTGGGGCGTTGTGTGAAAATTGTGAAGGATTTTCCAAAGTGGGCAAAAATTGAAAAAAACGTCAGGGCCGGTAGTGTCGAAAAAGTCAAAAATGCGGATTTTCCCAAACCTTGCTAAAAGGGGCCAGGGGGGCGGACTGAGTCAGAAATGAGCAAAATCAAGCACAGTTGGGGCGTTTTGAGAAAATTGTGAAGGATTTTCCAAACCGGGCAAAATTTGAAAAAAACGACAGGTCCGGTAGTGTCGAAAAAGTCAAAAATGGGGATTTTCCAAAACCTTGCTAAAAGGGGCCAGGGGGGCGGACTGAGTGAGAAAGGAGCAAAATCAAGCACAGTTGGGGCGTTGTGTGAATATTGTGAAGGATTTTCCAAAGTGGGCAAAAATTGAAAAAAACGACAGGGCCGGTAGTGTCGAAAAAGTCAAAAATGGGGATTTTCACAAACTTTGCTTAAAGAGGCCAGAGGGGGCGGGCTGATTGAAAAAGGAGCAAAATCAAGCACAGTTGGGGCGTTGTGTGAAAATTGTGAAGGATTTTCCAAAGTGGGCAAAAATTGAAAAAAACGACAGGCCCGGTAGTGTCGAAAAAGTCAGAAATGCGGATTTTCCCAAACCTTTCTAAAAGGGGCCAGGGGGGCGGACTGAGTCACAAAGGAGCAAAATCAAGCACAGTTGGGGCGTTGTGTGAAAATTGTGAAGGATTTTCCAAAGTGGGCAAAAAATTTTAAAAAACGACAGGGCCGGTTGTGTCGAAAAAGTCAAAAATGGGGATTTTCCCAAACCTTGCTAAAAGGGGCCAGGGAGGCGGACTGAGTCAGAAAGGAGCAAAATCAAGCACAGTTGGGGCGTTGTGTGAATATTGTGAAGGATTTTCCAAAGTGGGCAAAAATTGAAAAAAACGACAGGGCCGGTAGTGTCGAAAAAGTCAAAAATGGGGATTTTCACAAACTTTGCTTAAAGAGGCCAGAGGGGGCGGGCTGATTGAAAAACGAGCAAAATCAAGCACAGTTGGGGCGTTTTGTGAAAATTGTGAAGGATTTTCCAAACAGGGTAAAATTTGAAAAAAAAAAAGACAGGGCCGGCCGGGTAGTGTCGATAAAGTCAAAAATGGGGATTTTCCCAAACCTTGCTAAAAGGGGCCAGGGGGGCGGACTGAGTCAGAAAGGAGCAAAATCAAGCACAGTTGGGGCGTTTTGGGAAAATTGTGAAGGATTTTCCAAAGTGGGCAAAAATTTTTAAAAACGACAGGTCCGGTAGTGTCTAAAAAGTCAAAAATGGGGATTTTCCCAAACCTTGCTAAAAGGGGCCAGGGGGGCGGACTGAGTCAGAAAGGAGCAAAATCAAGCACAGTTGGGGCGTTTTTGGAAAATTGTGAAGGATTTTCCAAACCGGGCAAAATTTGAAAAAAACGACAGGGCCGGTAGTGTCGAAAAAGTCAAAAATGGGGATTTTCCAAAACCTTGCTAAAAGGGGCCAGGGGGGCGGACTGAGTCAGAAAGGAGCAAAATCAAGCACAGTTGGGGCGTTTTGGGAAAATTGTGAAGGATTTTCCAAACCGGGCAAAATTTGAAAAAACGACAGGTCCGGTAGTGTCGAAAAAGTCAAAAATGGGGATTTTCCAAAACCTTGCTAAAAGGGGCCAGGGGGGCGGACTGAGTGAGAAAGGAGCAAAATCAAGCACAGTTGGGGCGTTGTGTGAATATTGTGAAGGATTTTCCAAAGTGGGCAAAAATTGAAAAAAACGACAGGGCCGGTAGTGTCGAAAAAGTCAAAAATGGGGATTTTCACAAACTTTGCTTAAAGAGGCCAGAGGGGGCGGGCTGATTGAAAAACGAGCAAAATCAAGCACAGTTGGGGCGTTTTGTGAAAATTGTGAAGGATTTTCCAAACAGGGTAAAATTTGAAAAAAAAAAGACAGGGCCGGCCGGTAGTGTCGATAAAGTCAAAAATGGGGATTTTCCCAAACCTTGCTAAAAGGGGCCAGGGGGGCGGACTGAGTCAGAAAGGAGCAAAATCAAGCACAGTTGGGGCGTTTTGGGAAAATTGTGAAGGATTTTCCAAAGTGGGCAAAAAATTTTAAAAACGACAGGTCCGGTAGTGTCTAAAAAGTCAAAAATGGGGATTTTCCCAAACCTTGCTAAAAGGGGCAAGGGGGCGGACTGAGTCAGAAAGGAGCAAAATCAAGCACAGTTGGGGCGTTTTTGGAAAATTGTGAAGGATTTTCCAAACCGGGCAAAATTTGAAAAAAACGACAGGGCCGGTAGTGTCGAAAAAGTCAAAAATGGGGATTTTCCAAAACCTTGCTAAAAGGGGCCAGGGGGGCGGACTGAGTCAGAAAGGAGCAAAATCAAGCACAGTTGGGGCGTTTTGGGAAAATTGTGAAGGATTTTCCAAAGTGGGCAAAATTTTAAAAAACGACAGGGCCGGTAGTGTCGAAAAAGTCAAAAATGGGGATTTTCACAAACTTTGCCTAAAGACGCCAAAGGGGGGGGGGGGGGGCTGAGTGAAAAAGGAGCAAAATCTAGCACAGTTGGGGCGTTGTGTGAAAATTGTGAAGGATTTTCCAAAGTGGGCAAAAACTGAAAAAAACCACAGGGCCGGGTAGTGTCGAAAAAGTCAAAAATGCGGATTTTCCCAAACCTTGCTAAAACGGGCCAGGGGGCGGACTGAGTCAGAAAGGAGCAAAATCAAGCACAGTTGGGGCGTTTTGAGAAAATTGTGAAGGATTTTCCAAACCGGGCAAAATTTGAAAAAAACGACAGGTCCGGTAGTGTCGAAAAAGTCAAAAATGGGGATTTTCCAAAACCTTTCTAAAAGGGGCCAGGAGGGCGGACTGAGTCAGAAATGAGCAAAATCAAGCACAGTTGGGGCGTTTTGTGAAAATTGTGAAGGATTTTCCAAAGTGGGCAAAAATTGAAAAACACGACAGGGCCGGTAGTGTCGAAAAAGTCAAAAATGGGGATTTTCACAAACTTTGCTAAAAGGGGCCAGGGGGGCGGACTGAGTCAGAAAGGAGCAAAATCAAGCACAGTTGGGACGTTGTGTGAACATTGTGAAGGATTTTCCAAAGTGGGCAAAAATCTTAAAAAACGACAGGGCCGGTAGTGTCGAAAAAGTCAAAAATGGGGATTTTCCCAAATCTTTGCTGAAAGGGGCCAGGGGCGGGCTGATTGAAAAACGAGCAAAATCAAGAACCGTTGGGGCGTTTTGTGAAAATTGTGAAGGATTTTCCAAAGTGGGCAAAAATTTAAAAAACCACAGGGCCGGTAGTGTCGAAAAAGTCAAAAATGCGGATTTTCCCAAACCTTGCTAAAAGGGGCCAGGGGGGCGGACTGAGTCAGAAAGGAGCAAAATCAAGCACAGTTGGGGCGTTTTGGGAAAATTGTGAAGGATTTTCCAAACCGGGCAAAATTTTAAAAAAGCGACAGGTCCGGTAGTGTCGAAAAAGTCAAAAATGGGGATTTTCCCAAACCTTGCTAAAAGGGGCAAGGGGGGCGGGCTGAGTGAGAAAGGAGCAAAATCAAGCACAGTTGGGGCGTTGTGTGAAAATTGTGAAGGATTTTCCAAACCGGGCAAAATTTGAAAAAAACGACAGGTCCGGTAGTGTCGAAAAAGTCAAAAATGGGGATTTTCACAACCTTTGCTAAAAGGGGCCAGGGGGGCGGACTGAGTCAAAAAGGAGCAAAATCAAGCACAGTTGGGGCGTTGTGTGAACATTGTGAAGGATTTTCCAAAGTGGGCAAAAATCTTAAAAAACGACAGGGCCGGTAGTGTCGAAAAAGTCAAAAATGGGGATTTTCCCAAATCTTTGCTAAAAGGGGCCAGGGGGCGGGCTGATTGAAAAACGAGCAAAATCAAGAACCGTTGGGGCGTTTTGTGAAAATTGTGAAGGATTTTCCAAAGTGGGCAAAAATTTAAAAAAAACCACAGGGCCGGTAGTGTCGAAAAAGTCAAAAATGCGGATTTTCCCAAACCTTGCTAAAAGGGGCCAGGGGGGCGGACTGAGTCAGAAAGGAGCAAAATCAAGCACAGTTGGGGCGTTTTGGGAAAATTGTGAAGGATTTTCCAAAGTGGGCAAAAATTGAAAAAAACGACAGGGCCGGTAGTGTCGAAAAAGTCAAAAATGCGGATTTTCCCAAACCTTGCTAAAAGGGGCCAGGGGGGGCGGACTGAGTCAGAAATGAGCAAAATCAAGCACAGTTGGGGCGTTTTGAGAAAATTGTAAAGGATTTTCCAAAGTGGGCAAAATTTGAAAAAAACGACAGTTCCGGTAGTGTCGAAAAAGTCAAAAATGGGGATTTTCCCAAATCCTTGCTAAAAGGGACCAGGGGGGCGGGATGAGTGAGAAAGGAGCAAAATAAAGCACAGTTGGGGCGTTGTGTGAAAATTGTGAAGGATTTTCCAAAGTGGGCAAAAATTGAAAAAAACGACAGGGCCGGGTAGTGTCGAAAAAGTCAAAAATGGGGATTTTCCCAAACTTTGCTTAAGGAGGCCAGAGGGGGTGGCCTAAGTGAAAAAGGAGCAAAATCAAGCACAGTTGGGGCGTTGTGTGAAAATTGTGAAGGATTTTCCAAAGTGGGCAAAAATTGAAAAAAAACCACACGGCCGGTAGTGTCGACAAAGTCAAAAATGCGGATTTTCCCAAACCTTGCTAAAAGGGGCCAGGGGGGCGGACTGAGTCAGAAAGGAGCAAAATCAAGCACAGTTGGGGCGTTTTGTGAAAACTGTGAAGGATTTTCCAAAGTGGGCAAAAATTGAAAAACACGACAGGGCCGGTAGTGTCGAAAAAGTCAAAAATGCGGATTTTCCCAAACCTTGCTAAAAGGGGCCAGGGGGGCAGACTGAGTCAGAAATGAGCAAAATCAAGCACAGTTGGGGCGTTTTATGAAAATTGTGAAGGATTTTCCAAACCGGGCAAAATTTGAAAAAAAAAGACAGGGCCGGTAGTGTCGAAAAAGTCAAAAATGGGGATTTTCCCAAACGTTGCTAAAAGGGGCCAGGGGGGCGGATTGAGTCAGAAAGGAGCAAAATCAAGCACAGTTGGGGCGTTTTGAGAAAATTGTGAAGGATTTTCCAAACCGGGCAAAATTTTAAAAAACGACAGGGCCGGTAGTGTCGAAAAAGTCAAAAATGCGGATGTTCCCAAACCTTGCTAAAAGGGGCCAGGGGGGCGGGCTGAGTGAGAAAGGAGCAAAATCAAGCACAGTTGGGGCGTTGTGTGAAAATTGTGAAGGATTTAACAAAGTGGGCAAAAATTGAAAAAAAACGACAGGGCCGGTAGTGTCGAAAAAGTCAAAAATGGGGATTTTCACAAACTTTGCTTAAAGAGGCCAGAGGGGGGGGCTGAGTGATGGAGGAGCAAAATAAAGCACAGTTGGGGCGTGTAGTGTAAAATTTGGTGATAATTTACTAACAATGAGCAATGTTGTATCTGCTAAAAGGGTACTTGATTGTTGACTATTATTTGCTGAAGATGTTCAAATTTGAAGGCATTATGTTAGACGAAGGTGTATGTGATTCTGCATTTAGTGAGTGAATAAGTACCTTATAATTGAATAAGTATGAGAAACCACAATATATGTGATTATATATACCACAATTTTATATTATTATTATTAGTAGTACTATAGAAAAGAATGCAGTAATAACAGTATTTGGGTAATATTGAACTTGAAGACATCTGTGATAAACATTGCCCACACAGCTAATACCAGCTAAGAAAGATAGGTGGAAGCACTTAGTAAATGGAAAACTACTGAACTTGAAGCTGTGAATGATGTAATCCAGAATCCCCCTATAGCAAAACACCTGCTAGCATAGAAACGGAAGGAAGAGCCATAAAAGGTGTTTTAAGGCGTCTTTAGGATAGGCGCCAAGAACGTGAGTTCAAGTTGAGGTGAAAGAGGGTGCGAAGAACGTGAGTACGAGTTGGGGGGAGAAAGAAGCGGATTGGTTGAAACTCACTCCACCGAGGGAGGGGTCGAAACTTTTCTGCAAGAGTCAGCAATACAGATCAGGATAAAAGAGGCTCCGAGTTTTAGCTCTTTGTGTCATGTATGCATAGATTCTGTCTGTGTATGCTGGCTCCGGGTTTTTCTGTCGACAATAAAACTCTAACTGCATTCAGACTGGACGACTCCTGGTGACTTTTTGATTGAGTATTTTTTGGAACTCCTGACTTTCTCCGAAGTCGAAGTACTCAGAATGATTTAGGCTCTACAGGCGTTGTGTGAAAATTGTGAAGGATTTTCCAAAGTGGGCAAAAATTGAAAAAAACGACAGGGCCGGTAGTGTCGAAAAAGTCAAAAATGGGGATTTTCCCAAACTTTGCTTAAGGAGGCCAGAGGGGGGGGGCTAAGTGAAAAAGGAGCAAAATCAACCAAGTTGGGGCGTTGTGTGAAAATTGTGAAGGATTTTCCAAAGTGGGCAAAATTGAAAAAAAACCACAGGGCCGGTAGTGTCGAAAAAGTCAAAAATGCGGATTTTCCCAAACCTTGCTAAAAGGGGCCAGGGGGCGGGCTGAGTGAAAAAACGAGCAAAATCAAGCACAGTTGGGGCGTTTTGTGAAAATTGTGAAGGATTTTCCAAACCGGGCAAAATTTGAAAAAAAAGACAGGGCCGGTAGTGTCGAAAAAGTCAAAAAATGGGGATTTTCCCAAACCTTGCTAAAAGGGGCCAGGGGGGCGGACTGAGTCAGAAAGGAGCAAAATCAAGCACAGTTGGGGCGTTTTGTGAAAACTGTGAAGGATTTTCCAAAGTGGGCAAAAATTGAAAAACACGACAGGGCCGGTAGTGTCGAAAAAGTCAAAAATGCGGATTTTCCCAAACCTTGCTAAAAGGGGCCAGGGGGGCAGACTGAGTCAAAAATGAGCAAAATCAAGCACAGTTGGGGCGTTTTGTGAAAATTGTGAAGGATTTTCCAAACCGGGCAAAATTTGAAAAAAAAACGACAGGGCCGGTAGTGTCGAAAAAGTCAAAAATGCGGATTTTCCCAAACCTTGATAAAAGGGGCCAGGGGGGCGGACTGAGTCAGAAAGGAGCAAAATCAAGCACAGTTGGGGCGTTTTGTGAAAACTGTGAAGGATTTTCCAAAGTGGGCAAAAATTGAAAAACACGACAGGGCCGGTAGTGTCGAAAAAGTCAAAAATGCGGATTTTCCCAAACCTTGCTAAAAGGGGCCAGGGGGCAGACTGAGTCAGAAATGAGCAAAATCAAGCACAGTTGGGGCGTTTTGTGAAAATTGTGAAGGATTTTCCAAACCGGGCAAAATTTGAAAAAAAAAGACAGGGCCGGTAGTGTCGAAAAAGTCAAAAATGCGGATTTTCCCAACCTTGATAAAAGGGGCCAGGGGGGCGGACTGAGTCAGAAAGGAGCAAAATCAAGCACAGTTGGGGCGTTTTGAGAAAATTGTGAAGGATTTTCCAAACCGGGCAAAATTTGAAAAAAACGACAGGGCCGGTAGTGTCGAAAAAGTCAAAAATGGGGATTTTCCCAAACCTTGCTAAAAGGGGCCAGGGGGGCGGACTGAGTCAGAAAGGAGCAAAATCAAGCACAGTTGGGGCGTTTTGTGAAAACTGTGAAGGATTTTCCAAAGTGGGCAAAAATTGAAAAACACGACAGGGCCGGTAGTGTCGAAAAAGTCAAAAATGCGGATTTTCCCAAACCTTGCTAAAAGGGGCCAGGGGGGCAGACTGAGTCAGAAATGAGCAAAATCAAGCACAGTTGGGGCGTTTTGTGAAAATTGTGAAGGATTTTCCAAACCGGGCAAAATTTGAAAAAAAAAGACAGGGCCGGTAGTGTCGAAAAAGTCAAAAATGCGGATTTTCCCAAACCTTGATAAAAGGGGCCAGGGGGGCGGACTGAGTCAGAAAGGAGCAAAATCAAGCACAGTTGGGGCGTTTTGAGAAAATTGTGAAGGATTTTCCAAACCGGGCAAAATTTGAAAAAAACGACAGGGCCGGTAGTGTCGAAAAAGTCAAAAATGGGGATTTTCCCAAACCTTGCTAAAAGGGGCCAGGGGGGCGGACTGAGTCAGAAAGGAGCAAAA
Source organism: Scomber scombrus (assembly GCF_963691925.1). Classification (NCBI taxonomy): domain Eukaryota; kingdom Metazoa; phylum Chordata; class Actinopteri; order Scombriformes; family Scombridae; genus Scomber; species Scomber scombrus. The sequence continues at coordinate 127,978 of NC_084971.1, read as the reverse complement.
TCAAGCACAGTTGGGGCGTTTTGTGAAAACTGTGAAGGATTTTCCAAAGTGGGCAAAAATTGAAAAACACGACAGGGCCGGTAGTGTCGAAAAAGTCAAAAATGCGGATTTTCCCAAACCTTGCTAAAAGGGGCCAGGGGGCAGACTGAGTCAGAAATGAGCAAAATCAAGCACAGTTGGGGCGTTTTGTGAAAATTGTGAAGGATTTTCCAAACCGGGCAAAATTTGAAAAAAAAAGACAGGTCCGGTAGTGTCGAAAAAGTCAAAAATGCGGATTTTCCCAAACCTTGATAAAAGGGGCCAGGGGGGCGGACTGAGTCAGAAAGGAGCAAAATCAAGCACAGTTGGGGCGTTTTGAGAAAATTGTGAAGGATTTTCCAAACCGGGCAAAATTTGAAAAAAAACGACAGGGCCGGTAGTGTCGAAAAAGTCAAAAATGCGGATGTTCCCAAACCTTGCTAAAAGGGGCCAGGGGGCGGACTGAGTCAGAAAGGAGCAAAATCAAGCACAGTTGGGGCGTTTTGAGAAAATTGTGAAGGATTTTCCAAACCGGGCAAAATTTTAAAAAACGACAGGGCCGGTAGTGTCGAAAAAGTCAAAAATGGGGATTTTCCCAAACGTTGCTAAAAGGGGCCAGGGGGGCGGATTGAGTCAGAAAGGAGCAAAATCAAGCACAGTTGGGGCGTTTTGAGAAAATTGTGAAGGATTTTCCAAACCGGGCAAAATTTGAAAAAACGACAGGGCCGGTAGTGTCGAAAAAGTCAAAAATGCGGATGTTCCCAAACCTTGCTAAAAGGGGCCAGGGGGGCGGGCTGAGTCAGAAATGAGCAAAATCAAGCACAGTTGGGGCGTTTTGTGAAAATTGTGAAGGATTTTCCAAACCGGGCAAAATTTGAAAAAAACGACAGGGCCGGTAGTGTCGAAAAAGTCAAAAATGCGGATTTTCCCAAACCTTGATAAAAGGGGCCAGGGGGGCGGACTGAGTCAGAAAGGAGCAAAATCAAGCACAGTTGGGGCGTTTTGTGAAAACTGTGAAGGATTTTCCAAAGTGGGCAAAAATTGAAAAACACGACAGGGCCGGTAGTGTCGAAAAAGTCAAAAATGCGGATTTTCCCAAACCTTGCTAAAAGGGGCCAGGGGGCAGACTGAGTCAGAAATGAGCAAAATCAAGCACAGTTGGGGCGTTTTGTGAAAATTGTGAAGGATTTTCCAAACCGGGCAAAATTTGAAAAAAAAAGACAGGGCCGGTAGTGTCGAAAAAGTCAAAAATGCGGATTTTCCCAAACCTTGATAAAAGGGGCCAGGGGGGCGGACTGAGTCAGAAAGGAGCAAAATCAAGCACAGTTGGGGCGTTTTGAGAAAATTGTGAAGGATTTTCCAAACCGGGCAAAATTTGAAAAAAAAACGACAGGGCCGGTAGTGTCGAAAAAGTCAAAAATGCGGATGTTCCCAAACCTTGCTAAAAGGGGCCAGGGGGCGGACTGAGTCAGAAAGGAGCAAAATCAAGCACAGTTGGGGCGTTTGAGAAAATTGTGAAGGATTTTCCAAACCGGGCAAAATTTTAAAAAAACGACAGGGCCGGTAGTGTCGAAAAAGTCAAAAATGCGGATTTTCCCAAACCTTGCTAAAAGGGGCCAGGGGGGCAGACTGAGTCAAAAATGAGCAAAATCAAGCACAGTTGGGGCGTTTTGTGAAAATTGTGAAGGATTTTCCAAACCGGGCAAAATTTGAAAAAAAACGACAGGGCCGGTAGTGTCGAAAAAGTCAAAAATGCGGATTTTCCCAAACCTTGATAAAAGGGGCCAGGGGGGCGGACTGAGTCAGAAAGGAGCAAAATCAAGCACAGTTGGGGCGTTTTGTGAAAACTGTGAAGGATTTTCCAAAGTGGGCAAAAATTGAAAAACACGACAGGGCCGGTAGTGTCGAAAAAGTCAAAAATGCGGATTTTCCCAAACCTTGCTAAAAGGGGCCAGGGGGGCAGACTGAGTCAGAAATGAGCAAAATCAAGCACAGTTGGGGCGTTTTGTGAAAATTGTGAAGGATTTTCCAAACCGGGCAAAATTTGAAAAAAAAAGACAGGGCCGGTAGTGTCGAAAAAGTCAAAAATGCGGATTTTCCCAAACCTTGATAAAAGGGGCCAGGGGGGCGGACTGAGTCAGAAAGGAGCAAAATCAAGCACAGTTGGGGCGTTTTGAGAAAATTGTGAAGGATTTTCCAAACCGGGCAAAATTTGAAAAAAACGACAGGGCCGGTAGTGTCGAAAAAGTCAAAAATGGGGATTTTCCCAAACCTTGCTAAAAGGGGCCAGGGGGGCGGACTGAGTCAGAAAGGAGCAAAATCAAGCACAGTTGGGGCGTTTTGTGAAAACTGTGAAGGATTTTCCAAAGTGGGCAAAAATTGAAAAACACGACAGGGCCGGTAGTGTCGAAAAAGTCAAAAATGCGGAATTTTCCCAAACCTTGCTAAAAGGGGCCAGGGGGGCAGACTGAGTCAGAAATGAGCAAAATCAAGCACAGTTGGGGCGTTTTGTGAAAATTGTGAAGGATTTTCCAAACCGGGCAAAATTTGAAAAAAAAAGACAGGGCCGGTAGTGTCGAAAAAGTCAAAAATGCGGATTTTCCCAAACCTTGATAAAAGGGGCCAGGGGGGCGGACTGAGTCAGAAAGGAGCAAAATCAAGCACAGTTGGGGCGTTTTGAGAAAATTGTGAAGGATTTTCCAAACCGGGCAAAATTTGAAAAAAACGACAGGGCCGGTAGTGTCGAAAAAGTCAAAAATGGGGATTTCCCAAACCTTGCTAAAAGGGGCCAGGGGGGCGGACTGAGTCAGAAAGGAGCAAAATCAAGCACAGTTGGGGCGTTTGTGAAAACTGTGAAGGATTTTCCAAAGTGGGCAAAAATTGAAAAACACGACAGGGCCGGTAGTGTCGAAAAAGTCAAAAATGCGGATTTTCCCAAACCTTGCTAAAAGGGGCCAGGGGGGCAGACTGAGTCAGAAATGAGCAAAATCAAGCACAGTTGGGGCGTTTTGTGAAAATTGTGAAGGATTTTCCAAACCGGGCAAAATTTGAAAAAAAAAGACAGGTCCGGTAGTGTCGAAAAAGTCAAAAATGCGGATTTTCCCAAACCTTGATAAAAGGGGCCAGGGGGGCGGACTGAGTCAGAAAGGAGCAAAATCAAGCACAGTTGGGGCGTTTTGAGAAAATTGTGAAGGATTTTCCAAACCGGGCAAAATTTGAAAAAAAACGACAGGGCCGGTAGTGTCGAAAAAGTCAAAAATGCGGATGTTCCCAAACCTTGCTAAAAGGGGCCAGGGGGCGGACTGAGTCAGAAAGGAGCAAAATCAAGCACAGTTGGGGCGTTTTGAGAAAATTGTGAAGGATTTTCCAAACCGGGCAAAATTTTAAAAAACGACAGGGCCGGTAGTGTCGAAAAAGTCAAAAATGGGGATTTTCCCAAACGTTGCTAAAAGGGGCCAGGGGGGCGGATTGAGTCAGAAAGGAGCAAAATCAAGCACAGTTGGGGCGTTTTGAGAAAATTGTGAAGGATTTTCCAAACCGGGCAAAATTTGAAAAAACGACAGGGCCGGTAGTGTCGAAAAAGTCAAAAATGCGGATGTTCCCAAACCTTGCTAAAAGGGGCCAGGGGGGCGGGCTGAGTCAGAAATGAGCAAAATCAAGCACAGTTGGGGCGTTTTGTGAAAATTGTGAAGGATTTTCCAAACCGGGCAAAATTTGAAAAAAAACGACAGGGCCGGTAGTGTCGAAAAAGTCAAAAATGCGGATTTTCCCAAACCTTGATAAAAGGGGCCAGGGGGGCGGACTGAGTCAGAAAGGAGCAAAATCAAGCACAGTTGGGGCGTTTTGTGAAAACTGTGAAGGATTTTCCAAAGTGGGCAAAAATTGAAAAACACGACAGGGCCGGTAGTGTCGAAAAAGTCAAAAATGCGGATTTTCCCAAACCTTGCTAAAAGGGGCCAGGGGGGCAGACTGAGTCAGAAATGAGCAAAATCAAGCACAGTTGGGGCGTTTTGTGAAAATTGTGAAGGATTTTCCAAACCGGGCAAAATTTGAAAAAAAAAGACAGGGCCGGTAGTGTCGAAAAAGTCAAAAATGCGGATTTTCCCAAACCTTGATAAAAGGGGCCAGGGGGGCGGACTGAGTCAGAAAGGAGCAAAATCAAGCACAGTTGGGGCGTTTTGAGAAAATTGTGAAGGATTTTCCAAACCGGGCAAAATTTGAAAAAAAAACGACAGGGCCGGTAGTGTCGAAAAAGTCAAAAATGCGGATGTTCCCAAACCTTGCTAAAAGGGGCCAGGGGGCGGACTGAGTCAGAAAGGAGCAAAATCAAGCACAGTTGGGGCGTTTTGAGAAAATTGTGAAGGATTTTCCAAACCGGGCAAAATTTTAAAAAACGACAGGGCCGGTAGTGTCGAAAAAGTCAAAAATGGGGATTTTCCCAAACGTTGCTAAAAGGGGCCAGGGGGGCGGATTGAGTCAGAAAGGAGCAAAATCAAGCACAGTTGGGGCGTTTTGAGAAAATTGTGAAGGATTTTCCAAACCGGGCAAAATTTGAAAAAACGACAGGGCCGGTAGTGTCGAAAAAGTCAAAAATGCGGATGTTCCCAAACCTTGCTAAAAGGGGCCAGGGGGGCGGGCTGAGTGAGAAAGGAGCAAAATCAAGCACAGTTGGGGCGTTGTGTGAAAATTGTGAAGGATTTAACAAAGTGGGCAAAAATTGAAAAAAACGACAGGGCCGGTAGTGTCGAAAAAGTCAAAAATGGGGATTTTCCCAAACTTTGCTTAAAGAGGCCAGAGGGGGGGGCTGAGTGAAAAAGGAGCAAAATCAAGCACAGTTGGGGCGTTGTGTGAAAATTGTGAAGGATTTTCCAAAGTGGGCAAAAATTGAAAAAAACGACAGGGCCGGTAACGTCGAAAAAGTCAAAAATGCGGATTTTCCCAAACCTTGCTAAAAGGGGCCAGGGGGGCGGACTGAGTCAGAAATGAGCAAAATCAAGCACAGTTGGGGTGTTTTGAGAAAATTGTAAAGGATTTTCCAAAGTGGGCAAAATTTGAAAAAAACGACAGTTCCGGTAGTGTCGAAAAAGTCAAAAATGGGGATTTTCCCAAATCCTTGCTAAAAGGGACCAGGGGGGCGGGATGAGTGAGAAAGGAGCAAAATAAAGCACAGTTGGGGCGTTGTGTGAAAATTGTGAAGGATTTTCCAAAGTGGGCAAAAATTGAAAAAAACGACAGGGCCGGTAGTGTCGAAAAAGTCAAAAATGGGGATTTTCCCAAACCTTGCTAAAAGGGGCCAGGGGGCGGGCTGAGTGAAAAACGAGCAAAATCAAGCACAGTTGGGGCGTTTTGAGAAAATTGTGAAGGATTTTCCAAACCAGGCAAAATTTGAAAAAAAAGACAGGGCCGGTAGTGTCGAAAAAGTCAAAAATGGGGATTTTCCCAAACCTTGCTAAAAGGGGCCAGGGGGGCGGACTGAGTCAGAAAGGAGCAAAATCAAGCACAGTTGGGGCACTTTGGGAAAATTGTGAAGGATTTTCCAACGTGGGCAAAAATTGAAAAAAACGACAGGGCCGGTAGTGTCGAAAAAGTCAAAAATGGGGATTTTCCCAAACGTTGCTAAAAGGGGCCAGGGGGGCGGACTGAGTCAGAATGGAGCAAAATCAAGCACAGTTGGGGCGTTTTGAGAAAATTGTGAAGGATTTTCCAAACCGGGCAAAATTTTAAAAAACGACAGGGCCGGTAGTGTCGAAAAAGTCAAAAATGGGGATTTTCCCAAACCTTGCTAAAAGGGGCCAGGGGGCGGGCTGAGTGAAAAACGAGCAAAATCAAGCACAGTTGGGGCGTTTTGTGAAAACTGTGAAGGATTTTCCAAAGTGGGCAAAATTTGAAAAAAACGACAGTTCCGGTAGTGTCGAAAAAGTCAAAAATGGGGATTTTCCCAAATCCTTGCTAAAAGGGACCAGGGGGGCGGGATGAGTGAGAAAGGAGCAAAATAAAGCACAGTTGGGGCGTTGTGTGAAAATTGTGAAGGATTTTCCAAAGTGGGCAAAAATTGAAAAAAACGACAGGGCCGGTAGTGTCGAAAAAGTCAAAAATGGGGATTTTCCCAAACTTTGCTTAAGGAGGCCAGAGGGGGGGGGCTAAGTGAAAAAGGAGCAAAATCAAGCACAGTTGGGGCGTTTTGGGAAAATTGTGAAGGATTTTCCAAAGTGGGCAAAAATTTAAAAAAACGACAGGGCCGGTAGTGTCGAAAAAGTCAAAAATGCGGATTTTCCCAAACCTTGCTAAAAGGGGACAGGGGGGCGGACTGAGTCAGAAATGAGCAAAATCAAGCACAGTTGGTGCGTTTTGTGAAAATTGTGAAGGATTTTCCAAACCGGGCAAAATTTGAAAAAAAACGACAGGGCCGGTAGTGTCGAAAAAGTCAAAGATGCGGATTTTCCCAAACCTTGCTAAAAGGGGCCAGGGGGGCGGACTGAGTCAGAAAGGAGCAAAATCAAGCACAGTTGGGGCGTTTTGGGAAAATTGTGAAGGATTTTACAAAGTGGGCAAAAATTTTAAAAAACGACAGGGCCGGTAGTGTCGAAAACGTCAAAAATGGGGATTTCCCCAAACCTTGCTAAAAGGGGCCAGGGGGGCGGACTGAGTCAGAAAGGAGCAAAATCAAGCACAGTTGGGGCGTTTTGGGAAAATTGTGAAGGATTTTCCAAACCGGGCAAAATTTGAAAAAAACGACAGGGCCGGTAGTGTCGAAAAAGTCAAAAATGGGGATTTTCCCAAACCTTGCTAAAAGGGGCCAGGGGGCGGGCTGAGTGAAAAACCAGCAAAATCAAGCACAGTTGGGGCGTTTTGAGAAAATTGTGAAGGATTTTCCAAACCAGGCAAAATTTGAAAAAAAAGACAGGGCCGGTAGTGTCGAAAAAGTCAAAAATGGGGATTTTCCCAAACCTTGCTAAAAGGGGCCAGGGGGGCGGACTGAGTCAGAAAGGAGCAAAATCAAGCACAGTTGGGGCGTTTTGGGAAAATTGTGAAGGATTTTCCAACGTGGGCAAAAATTGAAAAAAACGACAGGGCCGGTAGTGTCGAAAAAGTCAAAAATGGGGATTTTCCCAAACGTTGCTAAAAGGGGCCAGGGGGGCGGACTGAGTCAGAAAGGAGCAAAATCAAGCACAGTTGGGGCGTTTTGAGAAAATTGTGAAGGATTTTCCAAACCGGGCAAAATTTTAAAAAACGACAGGGCCGGTAGTGTCGAAAAAGTCAAAAATGGGGATTTTCCCAAACGTTGCTAAAAGGGGCCAGGGGGGCGGATTGAGTCAGAATGGAGCAAAATCAAGCACAGTTGGGGCGTTTTGAGAAAATTGTGAAGGATTTTCCAAACCGGGCAAAATTTTAAAAAACGACAGGGCCGGTAGTGTCGAAAAAGTCAAAAATGGGGATTTTCCCAAACCTTGCTAAAAGGGGCCAGGGGGGTGGGCTGAGTGAGAAAGGAGCAAAATCAAGCACAGTTGGGGCGTTGTGTGAAAATTATGAAGGATTTTCCAAAGTGGGCAAAAATTGAAAAAAAAGACAGGGCCGGTAGTGTCGAAAAAGTCAAAAATGCGGATGTTCCCAAACCTTGCTAAAAGGGGCCAGGGGGGCGGACTGAGTGAGAAAGGAGCAAAATCAAGCACAGTTGGGGCGTTTTGAGAAAATTGTGAAGGATTTTCCAAACCGGGCAAAATTTGAAAAAAAACGACAGGTCCGGTAGTGTCGAAAAAGTCAAAAATGGGGATTTTCCCAAATCCTTGCTAAAAGGGGCCAGGGGGGTGGGCTGAGTGAGAAAGGAGCAAAATCAAGCACAGTTGGGGCGTTGTGTGAAAATTATGAAGGATTTTCCAAAGTGGGCAAAAATTGAAAAAAAAGACAGGGCCGGTAGTGTCGAAAAAGTCAAAAATGCGGATGTTCCCAAACCTTGCTAAAAGGGGCCAGGGGGGCGGACTGAGTCAGAAAGGAGCAAAATCAAGCACAGTTGGGGCGTTTTGAGAAAATTGTGAAGGATTTTCCAAACCGGGCAAAATTTGAAAAAAAACGACAGGTCCGGTAGTGTCGAAAAAGTCAAAAATGGGGATTTTCCCAAATCCTTGCTAAACGGGGCCAGGGGGGCGGGCTGAGTGAGAAAGGAGGAAAATCAAGCACAGTTGGGGCGTTTTGGGAAAATTGTGAAGGATTTTCCAAAGTGGGCAAAAATCGAAAAAAAACGACAGGGCCGGTAGTGTCGATAAAGTCAAAGATGGGGATTTTCCCAAACGTTGCTAAAAGGGGCCAGGGGGGCGGACTGAGTCAGAAAACAGCAAAATCAAGCACAGTTGGGGCGCTTTGGGAAAATTGTGAAGGATTTTCCAAACCGGGCAAAATTTGAAAAAAACGACAGGGCCGGTAGTGTCGAAAAAGTCAAAAATGGGGATTTTCCCAAACGTTGCTAAAAGGGGCCAGGGGGGCGGACTGAGTCAGAAAGGAGCAAAATCAAGCACAGTTGGGGCGTTTTGAGAAAATTGTGAAGGATTTTCCAAACCGGGCAAAATTTTAAAAAACGACAGGGCCGGTAGTGTCGAAAAAGTCAAAAATGGGGATTTTCCCAAACCTTGCTAAAAGGGGCCAGGGGGGTGGGCTGAGTGAGAAAGGAGCAAAATCAAGCACAGTTGGGGCGTTGTGTGAAAATTATGAAGGATTTTCCAAAGTGGGCAAAAATTGAAAAAAAAGACAGGGCCGGTAGTGTCGAAAAAGTCAAAAATGCGGATGTTCCCAAACCTTGCTAAAAGGGGCCAGGGGGGCGGACTGAGTGAGAAAGGAGCAAAATCAAGCACAGTTGGGGCGTTTTGAGAAAATTGTGAAGGATTTTCCAAACCGGGCAAAATTTGAAAAAAAACGACAGGTCCGGTAGTGTCGAAAAAGTCAAAAATGGGGATTTTCCCAAATCCTTGCTAAAAGGGGCCAGGGGGGTGGGCTGAGTGAGAAAGGAGCAAAATCAAGCACAGTTGGGGCGTTGTGTGAAAATTATGAAGGATTTTCCAAAGTGGGCAAAAATTGAAAAAAAAGACAGGGCCGGTAGTGTCGAAAAAGTCAAAAATGCGGATGTTCCCAAACCTTGCTAAAAGGGGCCAGGGGGGCGGACTGAGTCAGAAAGGAGCAAAATCAAGCACAGTTGGGGCGTTTTGAGAAAATTGTGAAGGATTTTCCAAACCGGGCAAAATTTGAAAAAAAACGACAGGTCCGGTAGTGTCGAAAAAGTCAAAAATGGGGATTTTCCCAAATCCTTGCTAAACGGGGCCAGGGGGGCGGGCTGAGTGAGAAAGGAGGAAAATCAAGCACAGTTGGGGCGTTTTGGGAAAATTGTGAAGGATTTTCCAAAGTGGGCAAAAATCGAAAAAAAACGACAGGGCCGGTAGTGTCGATAAAGTCAAAGATGGGGATTTTCCCAAACGTTGCTAAAAGGGGCCAGGGGGGCGGACTGAGTCAGAAAACAGCAAAATCAAGCACAGTTGGGGCGCTTTGGGAAAATTGTGAAGGATTTTCCAAACCGGGCAAAATTTGAAAAAAACGACAGGGCCGGTAGTGTCGAAAAAGTCAAAAATGGGGATTTTCCCAAACGTTGCTAAAAGGGGCCAGGGGGGCGGACTGAGTCAGAAAGGAGCAAAATCAAGCACAGTTGGGGCGTTTTGAGAAAATTGTGAAGGATTTTCCAAACCGGGCAAAATTTTAAAAAACGACAGGGCCGGTAGTGTCGAAAAAGTCAAAAATGGGGATTTTCCCAAACGTTGCTAAAAGGGGCCAGGGGGGCGGATTGAGTCAGAATGGAGCAAAATCAAGCACAGTTGGGGCGTTTTGAGAAAATTGTGAAGGATTTTCCAAACCGGGCAAAATTTTAAAAAACGACAGGGCCGGTAGTGTCGAAAAAGTCAAAAATGGGGATTTTCCCAAACCTTGCTAAAAGGGGCCAGGGGGGTGGGCTGAGTGAGAAAGGAGCAAAATCAAGCACAGTTGGGGCGTTGTGTGAAAATTATGAAGGATTTTCCAAAGTGGGCAAAAATTGAAAAAAAAGACAGGGCCGGTAGTGTCGAAAAAGTCAAAAATGCGGATGTTCCCAAACCTTGCTAAAAGGGGCCAGGGGGGCGGACTGAGTGAGAAAGGAGCAAAATCAAGCACAGTTGGGGCGTTTTGAGAAAATTGTGAAGGATTTTCCAAACCGGGCAAAATTTGAAAAAAAACGACAGGTCCGGTAGTGTCGAAAAAGTCAAAAATGCGGATGTTCCCAAACCTTGCTAAAAGGGGCCAGGGGGGCGGACTGAGTGAGAAAGGAGCAAAATCAAGCACAGTTGGGGCGTTTTGAGAAAATTGTGAAGGATTTTCCAAACCGGGCAAAATTTGAAAAAAAACGACAGGTCCGGTAGTGTCGAAAAAGTCAAAAATGGGGATTTTCCCAAATCCTTGCTAAAAGGGGCCAGGGGGGTGGGCTGAGTGAGAAAGGAGCAAAATCAAGCACAGTTGGGGCGTTGTGTGAAAATTATGAAGGATTTTCCAAAGTGGGCAAAAATTGAAAAAAAAGACAGGGCCGGTAGTGTCGAAAAAGTCAAAAATGCGGATGTTCCCAAACCTTGCTAAAAGGGGCCAGGGGGGCGGACTGAGTCAGAAAGGAGCAAAATCAAGCACAGTTGGGGCGTTTTGAGAAAATTGTGAAGGATTTTCCAAACCGGGCAAAATTTGAAAAAAAACGACAGGTCCGGTAGTGTCGAAAAAGTCAAAAATGGGGATTTTCCCAAATCCTTGCTAAACGGGGCCAGGGGGGCGGGCTGAGTGAGAAAGGAGGAAAATCAAGCACAGTTGGGGCGTTTTGGGAAAATTGTGAAGGATTTTCCAAAGTGGGCAAAAATCGAAAAAAAACGACAGGGCCGGTAGTGTCGATAAAGTCAAAGATGGGGATTTTCCCAAACGTTGCTAAAAGGGGCCAGGGGGGTGGACTGAGTCAGAAAACAGCAAAATCAAGCACAGTTGGGGCGCTTTGGGAAAATTGTGAAGGATTTTCCAAACCGGGCAAAATTTGAAAAAAACGACAGGGCCGGTAGTGTCGAAAAAGTCAAAAATGGGGATTTTCCCAAACGTTGCTAAAAGGGGCCAGGGGGGCGGACTGAGTCAGAAAGGAGCAAAATCAAGCACAGTTGGGGCGTTTTGAGAAAATTGTGAAGGATTTTCCAAACCGGGCAAAATTTTAAAAAACGACAGGGCCGGTAGTGTCGAAAAAGTCAAAAATGGGGATTTTCCCAAACCTTGCTAAAAGGGGCCAGGGGGGTGGGCTGAGTGAGAAAGGAGCAAAATCAAGCACAGTTGGGGCGTTGTGTGAAAATTATGAAGGATTTTCCAAAGTGGGCAAAAATTGAAAAAAAAGACAGGGCCGGTAGTGTCGAAAAAGTCAAAAATGCGGATGTTCCCAAACCTTGCTAAAAGGGGCCAGGGGGGCGGACTGAGTGAGAAAGGAGCAAAATCAAGCACAGTTGGGGCGTTTTGAGAAAATTGTGAAGGATTTTCCAAACCGGGCAAAATTTGAAAAAAAACGACAGGTCCGGTAGTGTCGAAAAAGTCAAAAATGGGGATTTTCCCAAATCCTTGCTAAAAGGGGCCAGGGGGGTGGGCTGAGTGAGAAAGGAGCAAAATCAAGCACAGTTGGGGCGTTGTGTGAAAATTATGAAGGATTTTCCAAAGTGGGCAAAAATTGAAAAAAAAGACAGGGCCGGTAGTGTCGAAAAAGTCAAAAATGCGGATGTTCCCAAACCTTGCTAAAAGGGGCCAGGGGGGCGGACTGAGTCAGAAAGGAGCAAAATCAAGCACAGTTGGGGCGTTTTGAGAAAATTGTGAAGGATTTTCCAAACCGGGCAAAATTTGAAAAAAAACGACAGGTCCGGTAGTGTCGAAAAAGTCAAAAATGGGGATTTTCCCAAATCCTTGCTAAACGGGGCCAGGGGGGCGGGCTGAGTGAGAAAGGAGGAAAATCAAGCACAGTTGGGGCGTTTTGGGAAAATTGTGAAGGATTTTCCAAAGTGGGCAAAAATCGAAAAAAAACGACAGGGCCGGTAGTGTCGATAAAGTCAAAGATGGGGATTTTCCCAAACGTTGCTAAAAGGGGCCAGGGGGGCGGACTGAGTCAGAAAACAGCAAAATCAAGCACAGTTGGGGCGCTTTGGGAAAATTGTGAAGGATTTTCCAAACCGGGCAAAATTTGAAAAAAACGACAGGGCCGGTAGTGTCGAAAAAGTCAAAAATGGGGATTTTCCCAAACGTTGCTAAAAGGGGCCAGGGGGGCGGACTGAGTCAGAAAGGAGCAAAATCAAGCACAGTTGGGGCGTTTTGAGAAAATTGTGAAGGATTTTCCAAACCGGGCAAAATTTTAAAAAACGACAGGGCCGGTAGTGTCGAAAAAGTCAAAAATGGGGATTTTCCCAAACGTTGCTAAAAGGGGCCAGGGGGGCGGATTGAGTCAGAATGGAGCAAAATCAAGCACAGTTGGGGCGTTTTGAGAAAATTGTGAAGGATTTTCCAAACCGGGCAAAATTTTAAAAAACGACAGGGCCGGTAGTGTCGAAAAAGTCAAAAATGGGGATTTTCCCAAACCTTGCTAAAAGGGGCCAGGGGGGTGGGCTGAGTGAGAAAGGAGCAAAATCAAGCACAGTTGGGGCGTTGTGTGAAAATTATGAAGGATTTTCCAAAGTGGGCAAAAATTGAAAAAAAAGACAGGGCCGGTAGTGTCGAAAAAGTCAAAAATGCGGATGTTCCCAAACCTTGCTAAAAGGGGCCAGGGGGGCGGACTGAGTCAGAAAGGAGCAAAATCAAGCACAGTTGGGGCGTTTTGAGAAAATTGTGAAGGATTTTCCAAACCGGGCAAAATTTGAAAAAAAACGACAGGTCCGGTAGTGTCGAAAAAGTCAAAAATGGGGATTTTCCCAAATCCTTGCTAAACGGGGCCAGGGGGGCGGGCTGAGTGAGAAAGGAGGAAAATCAAGCACAGTTGGGGCGTTTTGGGAAAATTGTGAAGGATTTTCCAAAGTGGGCAAAAATCGAAAAAAAACGACAGGGCCGGTAGTGTCGATAAAGTCAAAGATGGGGATTTTCCCAAACGTTGCTAAAAGGGGCCAGGGGGGCGGACTGAGTCAGAAAAGAGCAAAATCAAGCACAGTTGGGGCGCTTTGGGAAAATTGTGAAGGATTTTCCAAACCGGGCAAAATTTGAAAAAAACGACAGGGCCGGTAGTGTCGAAAAAGTCAAAAATGGGGATTTTCCCAAATCCTTGCTAAAAGGGGCCAGGGGGGCGGGCTGAGTGAGAAAGGAGGAAAATCAAGCACAGTTGGGGCGTTGTGTGAACATTGTGAAGGATTTTCCATAGTGGGCAAAAATTTAAAAAAACGACAGGGCCGGTAGTGTCGAAAAAGTCAAAAATGGGGATTTTCCCAAACCTTGCTAAAAGGGGCCAGGGGGGCGGACTGAGTCAGAAAGGAGCAAAATCAAGCACAGTTGGGGTGTTTTTGGAAAACTGTGAAGGATTTTCCAACGTGGGCAAAAATTGAAAAAAACGACAGGGCCGGTAGTGTCGAAAAAGTCAAAAATGGGGATTTTCCCAAATCCTTGCTAAAAGGGACCAGGGGGGCGGGATGAGTGAGAAAGGAACAAAATAAAGCAGAGTTGGGGCGTTGTGTGAAAATTGTGAAGGATTTTCCAAAGTGGGCAAAAATTGAAAAAAACGACAGGGCCGGTAGTGTCGAAAAAGTCAAAAATGCGGATTTTCCCAAACCTTGCTAAAAGGGGACAGGGGGGTGGACTGAGTCAGAAATGAGCAAAATCAAGCACAGTTGGGGCGTTTTGTGAAAATTGTGAAGGATTTTCCAAACCGGGCAAAATTTGAAAAAAAAACGACAGGGCCGGTAATGTCGAAAAAGTCAAAAATGGGGATTTTCCCAAACCTTGCTAAAAGGGGCCAGGGGGGCGGACTGAGTCAGAAAGGAGCAAAATCAAGCACAGTTGGGGCGTTTTGTGAAAACTGTGAAGGATTTTCCAAAGTGGGCAAAAATTGAAAAACACGACAGGGCCGGTAGTGTCGAAAAAGTCAAAAATGCGGATTTTCCCAAACCTTGCTAAAAGGGGCCAGGGGGGCAGACTGAGTCAGAAATGAGCAAAATCAAGCACAGTTGGGGCGTTTTGTGAAAATTGTGAAGGATTTACCAAACCGGGCAAAATTTGAAAAAAAAAGACAGGGCCGGTAGTGTCGAAAAAGTCAAAAATGCGGATTTTCCCAAACCTTGATAAAAGGGGCCAGGGGGGCGAACTGAGTCAGAAAGGAGCAAAATCAAGCACAGTTGGGGCGTTTTGAGAAAATTGTGAAGGATTTTCCAAACCGGGCAAAATTTGAAAAAAACGACAGGGCCGGTAGTGTCGAAAAAGTCAAAAATGCGGATGTTCCCAAATCTTGCTAAAAGGGGCCAGGGGGGCGGACTGAGTCAGAAAGGAGCAAAATCAAGCACAGTTGGGGCGTTTTGAGAAAATTGTGAAGGATTTTCCAAACCGGGCAAAATTTTAAAAAACGACAGGGCCGGTAGTGTCGAAAAAGTCAAAAATGGGGATTTTCCCAAACGTTGCTAAAAGGGGCCAGGGGGGCGGATTGAGTCAGAAAGGAGCAAAATCAAGCACAGTTGGGGCGTTTTGAGAAAATTGTGAAGGATTTTCCAAACCGGGCAAAATTTTAAAAAACGACAGGGCCGGTAGTGTCGAAAAAGTCAAAAATGCGGATGTTCCCAAACCTTGCTAAAAGGGGCCAGGGGGGCGGGCTGAGTGAGAAAGGAGCAAAATCAAGCACAGTTGGGGCGTTGTGTGAAAATTGTGAAGGATTTAACAAAGTGGGCAAAAATTGAAAAAAACGACAGGGCCGGTAGTGTCGAAAAAGTCAAAAATGGGGATTTTCACAAACTTTGCTTAAAGAGGCCAGAGGGGGGGGCTGAGTGATGGAGGAGCAAAATAAAGCACAGTTGGGGCGTTGTGTGAAAATTGTGAAGGATTTTCCAAAGTGGGCAAAAATTGAAAAAAACGACAGGGCCGGTAGTGTCGAAAAAGTCAAAAATGGGGATTTTCCCAAACTTTGCTTAAGGAGGCCAGAGGGGGGGGGCTAAGTGAAAAAGGAGCAAAATCAAGCACAGTTGGGGCGTTGTGTGAAAATTGTGAAGGATTTTCCAAAGTGGGCAAAAATTGAAAAAAAACCACAGGGCCGGTAGTGTCGAAAAAGTCAAAAATGCGGATTTTCCCAAACCTTGCTAAAAGGGGCCAGGGGGCGGGCTGAGTGAAAAACGAGCAAAATCAAGCACAGTTGGGGCGTTTTGTGAAAATTGTGAAGGATTTTCCAAACCGGGCAAAATTTGAAAAAAAAGACAGGGCCGGTAGTGTCGAAAAAGTCAAAAATGGGGATTTTCCCAAACCTTGCTAAAAGGGGCCAGGGGGGCGGACTGAGTCAGAAAGGAGCAAAATCAAGCACAGTTGGGGCGTTTTGTGAAAACTGTGCTTGATTTTCCAAATTGGGCAAAAATTGAAAAACACGACAGGGCCGGTAGTGTCGAAAAAGTCAAAAATGCGGATTTTCCCAAACCTTGCTAAAAGGGGCCAGGGGGCAGACTGAGTCAGAAATGAGCAAAATCAAGCACAGTTGGGGCGTTTTGTGAAAATTGTGAAGGATTTTCCAAACCGGGCAAAATTTGAAAAAAAAGACAGGGCCGGTAGTGTCGAAAAAGTCAAAAATGCGGATTTTCCCAAACCTTGATAAAAGGGGCCAGGGGGGCGGACTGAGTCAGAAAGGAGCAAAATCAAGCACAGTTGGGGCGTTTTGAGAAAATTGTGAAGGATTTTCCAACGTGGGCAAAAATTGAAAAAAACGACAGGGCCGGTAGTGTCGAAAAAGTCAAAAATGGGGATTTTCCCAAATCCTTGCTAAAAGGGACCAGGGGGGCGGGATGAGTGAGAAAGGAACAAAATAAAGCAGAGTTGGGGCGTTGTGTGAAAATTGTGAAGGATTTTCCAAAGTGGGCAAAAATTGAAAAAAACGACAGGGCCGGTAGTGTCGAAAAAGTCAAAAATGCGGATTTTCCCAAACCTTGCTAAAAGGGGACAGGGGGGTGGACTGAGTCAGAAATGAGCAAAATCAAGCACAGTTGGGGCGTTTTGTGAAAATTGTGAAGGATTTTCCAAACCGGGCAAAATTTGAAAAAAAAACGACAGGGCCGGTAGTGTCGAAAAAGTCAAAAATGGGGATTTTCCCAAACCTTGCTAAAAGGGGCCAGGGGGGCGGACTGAGTCAGAAAGGAGCAAAATCAAGCACAGTTGGGGCGTTTTGTGAAAACTGTGAAGGATTTTCCAAAGTGGGCAAAAATTGAAAAACACGACAGGGCCGGTAGTGTCGAAAAAGTCAAAAATGCGGATTTTCCCAAACCTTGCTAAAAGGGGCCAGGGGGGCAGACTGAGTCAGAAATGAGCAAAATCAAGCACAGTTGGGGCGTTTTGTGAAAATTGTGAAGGATTATCCAAACCGGGCAAAATTTGAAAAAAAAAGACAGGGCCGGTAGTGTCGAAAAAGTCAAAAATGCGGATTTTCCCAAACCTTGATAAAAGGGGCCAGGGGGGCGAACTGAGTCAGAAAGGAGCAAAATCAAGCACAGTTGGGGCGTTTTGAGAAAATTGTGAAGGATTTTCCAAACCGGGCAAAATTTGAAAAAAACGACAGGGCCGGTAGTGTCGAAAAAGTCAAAAATGCGGATGTTCCCAAATCTTGCTAAAAGGGGCCAGGGGGGCGGACTGAGTCAGAAAGGAGCAAAATCAAGCACAGTTGGGGCGTTTTGAGAAAATTGTGAAGGATTTTCCAAACCGGGCAAAATTTTAAAAAACGACAGGGCCGGTAGTGTCGAAAAAGTCAAAAATGGGGATTTTCCCAAACGTTGCTAAAAGGGGCCAGGGGGGCGGATTGAGTCAGAAAGGAGCAAAATCAAGCACAGTTGGGGCGTTTTGAGAAAATTGTGAAGGATTTTCCAAACCGGGCAAAATTTTAAAAAACGACAGGGCCGGTAGTGTCGAAAAAGTCAAAAATGCGGATGTTCCCAAACCTTGCTAAAAGGGGCCAGGGGGGCGGGCTGAGTGAGAAAGGAGCAAAATCAAGCACAGTTGGGGCGTTGTGTGAAAATTGTGAAGGATTTAACAAAGTGGGCAAAAATTGAAAAAAACGACAGGGCCGGTAGTGTCGAAAAAGTCAAAAATGGGGATTTTCACAAACTTTGCTTAAAGAGGCCAGAGGGGGGGGCTGAGTGATGGAGGAGCAAAATAAAGCACAGTTGGGGCGTTGTGTGAAAATTGTGAAGGATTTTCCAAAGTGGGCAAAAATTGAAAAAAACGACAGGGCCGGTAGTGTCGAAAAAGTCAAAAATGGGGATTTTCCCAAACTTTGCTTAAGGAGGCCAGAGGGGGGGGGCTAAGTGAAAAAGGAGCAAAATCAAGCACAGTTGGGGCGTTGTGTGAAAATTGTGAAGGATTTTCCAAAGTGGGCAAAAATTGAAAAAAAACCACAGGGCCGGTAGTGTCGAAAAAGTCAAAAATGCGGATTTTCCCAAACCTTGCTAAAAGGGGCCAGGGGGCGGGCTGAGTGAAAAACGAGCAAAATCAAGCACAGTTGGGGCGTTTTGTGAAAATTGTGAAGGATTTTCCAAACCGGGCAAAATTTGAAAAAAAAGACAGGGCCGGTAGTGTCGAAAAAGTCAAAAATGGGGATTTTCCCAAACCTTGCTAAAAGGGGCCAGGGGGGCGGACTGAGTCAGAAAGGAGCAAAATCAAGCACAGTTGGGGCGTTTTGTGAAAACTGTGCTTGATTTTCCAAATTGGGCTAAAATTGAAAAACACGACAGGGCCGGTAGTGTCGAAAAAGTCAAAAATGCGGATTTTCCCAAACCTTGCTAAAAGGGGCCAGGGGGCAGACTGAGTCAGAAATGAGCAAAATCAAGCACAGTTGGGGCGTTTTGTGAAAATTGTGAAGGATTTTCCAAACCGGGCAAAATTTGAAAAAAAAGACAGGGCCGGTAGTGTCGAAAAAGTCAAAAATGCGGATTTTCCCAAACCTTGATAAAAGGGGCCAGGGGGGCGGACTGAGTCAGAAAGGAGCAAAATCAAGCACAGTTGGGGCGTTTTGAGAAAATTGTGAAGGATTTTCCAAACCGGGCAAAATTTGAAAAAAACGACAGGGCCGGTAGTGTCGAAAAAGTCAAAAATGCGGATGTTCCCAAACCTTGCTAAAAGGGGCCAGGGGGGCGGACTGAGTCAGAAAGGAGCAAAATCAAGCACAGTTGGGGCGTCTTGAGAAAATTGTGAAGGATTTTCCAAACCGGGCAAAATTTTAAAAAACGACAGGGCCGGTAGTGTCGAAAAAGTCAAAAATGGGGATTTTCCCAAACGTTGCTAAAAGGGGCCAGGGGGGCGGATTGAGTCAGAAAGGAGCAAAATCAAGCACAGTTGGGGCGTTTTGAGAAAATTGTGAAGGATTTTCCAAACCGGGCAAAATTTTAAAAAACGACAGGGCCGGTAGTGTCGAAAAAGTCAAAAATGCGGATGTTCCCAAACCTTGCTAAAAGGGGCCAGGGGGGCGGGCTGAGTGAGAAAGGAGCAAAATCAAGCACAGTTGGGGCGTTTTGTGAAAACTGTGAAGGATTTTCCAAAGTGGGCAAAAATTGAAAAACACGACAGGGCCGGTAGTGTCGAAAAAGTCAAAAATGCGGATTTTCCCAAACCTTGCTAAAAGGGGCCAGGGGGGCAGACTGAGTCAGAAATGAGCAAAATCAAGCACAGTTGGGGCGTTTTGTGAAAATTGTGAAGGATTTACCAAACCGGGCAAAATTTGAAAAAAAAAGACAGGGCCGGTAGTGTCGAAAAAGTCAAAAATGCGGATTTTCCCAAACCTTGATAAAAGGGGCCAGGGGGGCGAACTGAGTCAGAAAGGAGCAAAATCAAGCACAGTTGGGGCGTTTTGAGAAAATTGTGAAGGATTTTCCAAACCGGGCAAAATTTGAAAAAAACGACAGGGCCGGTAGTGTCGAAAAAGTCAAAAATGCGGATGTTCCCAAATCTTGCTAAAAGGGGCCAGGGGGGCGGACTGAGTCAGAAAGGAGCAAAATCAAGCACAGTTGGGGCGTTTTGAGAAAATTGTGAAGGATTTTCCAAACCGGGCAAAATTTTAAAAAACGACAGGGCCGGTAGTGTCGAAAAAGTCAAAAATGGGGATTTTCCCAAACGTTGCTAAAAGGGGCCAGGGGGGCGGATTGAGTCAGAAAGGAGCAAAATCAAGCACAGTTGGGGCGTTTTGAGAAAATTGTGAAGGATTTTCCAAACCGGGCAAAATTTTAAAAAACGACAGGGCCGGTAGTGTCGAAAAAGTCAAAAATGCGGATGTTCCCAAACCTTGCTAAAAGGGGCCAGGGGGGCGGGCTGAGTGAGAAAGGAGCAAAATCAAGCACAGTTGGGGCGTTGTGTGAAAATTGTGAAGGATTTAACAAAGTGGGCAAAAATTGAAAAAAACGACAGGGCCGGTAGTGTCGAAAAAGTCAAAAATGGGGATTTTCACAAACTTTGCTTAAAGAGGCCAGAGGGGGGGGCTGAGTGATGGAGGAGCAAAATAAAGCACAGTTGGGGCGTTGTGTGAAAATTGTGAAGGATTTTCCAAAGTGGGCAAAAATTGAAAAAAACGACAGGGCCGGTAGTGTCGAAAAAGTCAAAAATGGGGATTTTCCCAAACTTTGCTTAAGGAGGCCAGAGGGGGGGGGCTAAGTGAAAAAGGAGCAAAATCAAGCACAGTTGGGGCGTTGTGTGAAAATTGTGAAGGATTTTCCAAAGTGGGCAAAAATTGAAAAAAAAACCACAGGGCCGGTAGTGTCGAAAAAGTCAAAAATGCGGATTTTCCCAAACCTTGCTAAAAGGGGCCAGGGGGCGGGCTGAGTGAAAAACGAGCAAAATCAAGCACAGTTGGGGCGTTTTGTGAAAATTGTGAAGGATTTTCCAAACCGGGCAAAATTTGAAAAAAAAGACAGGGCCGGTAGTGTCGAAAAAGTCAAAAATGGGGATTTTCCCAAACCTTGCTAAAAGGGGCCAGGGGGGCGGACTGAGTCAGAAAGGAGCAAAATCAAGCACAGTTGGGGCGTTTTGTGAAAACTGTGCTTGATTTTCCAAATTGGGCAAAAATTGAAAAACACGACAGGGCCGGTAGTGTCGAAAAAGTCAAAAATGCGGATTTTCCCAAACCTTGCTAAAAGGGGCCAGGGGGCAGACTGAGTCAGAAATGAGCAAAATCAAGCACAGTTGGGGCGTTTTGTGAAAATTGTGAAGGATTTTCCAAACCGGGCAAAATTTGAAAAAAAAGACAGGGCCGGTAGTGTCGAAAAAGTCAAAAATGCGGATTTTCCCAAACCTTGATAAAAGGGGCCAGGGGGGCGGACTGAGTCAGAAAGGAGCAAAATCAAGCACAGTTGGGGCGTTTTGAGAAAATTGTGAAGGATTTTCCAACGTGGGCAAAAATTGAAAAAAACGACAGGGCCGGTAGTGTCGAAAAAGTCAAAAATGGGGATTTTCCCAAATCCTTGCTAAAAGGGACCAGGGGGGCGGGATGAGTGAGAAAGGAACAAAATAAAGCAGAGTTGGGGCGTTGTGTGAAAATTGTGAAGGATTTTCCAAAGTGGGCAAAAATTGAAAAAAACGACAGGGCCGGTAGTGTCGAAAAAGTCAAAAATGCGGATTTTCCCAAACCTTGCTAAAAGGGGACAGGGGGGTGGACTGAGTCAGAAATGAGCAAAATCAAGCACAGTTGGGGCGTTTTGTGAAAATTGTGAAGGATTTTCCAAACCGGGCAAAATTTGAAAAAAAAACGACAGGGCCGGTAGTGTCGAAAAAGTCAAAAATGGGGATTTTCCCAAACCTTGCTAAAAGGGGCCAGGGGGGCGGACTGAGTCAGAAAGGAGCAAAATCAAGCACAGTTGGGGCGTTTTGTGAAAACTGTGAAGGATTTTCCAAAGTGGGCAAAAATTGAAAAACACGACAGGGCCGGTAGTGTCGAAAAAGTCAAAAATGCGGATTTTCCCAAACCTTGCTAAAAGGGGCCAGGGGGGCAGACTGAGTCAGAAATGAGCAAAATCAAGCACAGTTGGGGCGTTTTGTGAAAATTGTGAAGGATTATCCAAACCGGGCAAAATTTGAAAAAAAAAGACAGGGCCGGTAGTGTCGAAAAAGTCAAAAATGCGGATTTTCCCAAACCTTGATAAAAGGGGCCAGGGGGGCGAACTGAGTCAGAAAGGAGCAAAATCAAGCACAGTTGGGGCGTTTTGAGAAAATTGTGAAGGATTTTCCAAACCGGGCAAAATTTGAAAAAAACGACAGGGCCGGTAGTGTCGAAAAAGTCAAAAATGCGGATGTTCCCAAATCTTGCTAAAAGGGGCCAGGGGGGCGGACTGAGTCAGAAAGGAGCAAAATCAAGCACAGTTGGGGCGTTTTGAGAAAATTGTGAAGGATTTTCCAAACCGGGCAAAATTTTAAAAAACGACAGGGCCGGTAGTGTCGAAAAAGTCAAAAATGGGGATTTTCCCAAACGTTGCTAAAAGGGGCCAGGGGGGCGGATTGAGTCAGAAAGGAGCAAAATCAAGCACAGTTGGGGCGTTTTGAGAAAATTGTGAAGGATTTTCCAAACCGGGCAAAATTTTAAAAAACGACAGGGCCGGTAGTGTCGAAAAAGTCAAAAATGCGGATGTTCCCAAACCTTGCTAAAAGGGGCCAGGGGGGCGGGCTGAGTGAGAAAGGAGCAAAATCAAGCACAGTTGGGGCGTTGTGTGAAAATTGTGAAGGATTTAACAAAGTGGGCAAAAATTGAAAAAAACGACAGGGCCGGTAGTGTCGAAAAAGTCAAAAATGGGGATTTTCACAAACTTTGCTTAAAGAGGCCAGAGGGGGGGGCTGAGTGATGGAGGAGCAAAATAAAGCACAGTTGGGGCGTTGTGTGAAAATTGTGAAGGATTTTCCAAAGTGGGCAAAAATTGAAAAAAACGACAGGGCCGGTAGTGTCGAAAAAGTCAAAAATGGGGATTTTCCCAAACTTTGCTTAAGGAGGCCAGAGGGGGGGGGCTAAGTGAAAAAGGAGCAAAATCAAGCACAGTTGGGGCGTTGTGTGAAAATTGTGAAGGATTTTCCAAAGTGGGCAAAAATTGAAAAAAAACCACAGGGCCGGTAGTGTCGAAAAAGTCAAAAATGCGGATTTTCCCAAACCTTGCTAAAAGGGGCCAGGGGGCGGGCTGAGTGAAAAACGAGCAAAATCAAGCACAGTTGGGGCGTTTTGTGAAAATTGTGAAGGATTTTCCAAACCGGGCAAAATTTGAAAAAAAAGACAGGGCCGGTAGTGTCGAAAAAGTCAAAAATGGGGATTTTCCCAAACCTTGCTAAAAGGGGCCAGGGGGGCGGACTGAGTCAGAAAGGAGCAAAATCAAGCACAGTTGGGGCGTTTTGTGAAAACTGTGCTTGATTTTCCAAATTGGGCAAAAATTGAAAAACACGACAGGGCCGGTAGTGTCGAAAAAGTCAAAAATGCGGATTTTCCCAAACCTTGCTAAAAGGGGCCAGGGGGCAGACTGAGTCAGAAATGAGCAAAATCAAGCACAGTTGGGGCGTTTTGTGAAAATTGTGAAGGATTTTCCAAACCGGGCAAAATTTGAAAAAAAAGACAGGGCCGGTAGTGTCGAAAAAGTCAAAAATGCGGATTTTCCCAAACCTTGATAAAAGGGGCCAGGGGGGCGGACTGAGTCAGAAAGGAGCAAAATCAAGCACAGTTGGGGCGTTTTGAGAAAATTGTGAAGGATTTTCCAAACCGGGCAAAATTTGAAAAAAACGACAGGGCCGGTAGTGTCGAAAAAGTCAAAAATGCGGATGTTCCCAAACCTTGCTAAAAGGGGCCAGGGGGGCGGACTGAGTCAGAAAGGAGCAAAATCAAGCACAGTTGGGGCGTCTTGAGAAAATTGTGAAGGATTTTCCAAACCGGGCAAAATTTTAAAAAACGACAGGGCCGGTAGTGTCGAAAAAGTCAAAAATGGGGATTTTCCCAAACGTTGCTAAAAGGGGCCAGGGGGGCGGATTGAGTCAGAAAGGAGCAAAATCAAGCACAGTTGGGGCGTTTTGAGAAAATTGTGAAGGATTTTCCAAACCGGGCAAAATTTTAAAAAACGACAGGGCCGGTAGTGTCGAAAAAGTCAAAAATGCGGATGTTCCCAAACCTTGCTAAAAGGGGCCAGGGGGGCGGGCTGAGTGAGAAAGGAGCAAAATCAAGCACAGTTGGGGCGTTGTGTGAAAATTGTGAAGGATTTAACAAAGTGGGCAAAAATTGAAAAAAACGACAGGGCCGGTAGTGTCGAAAAAGTCAAAAATGGGGATTTTCACAAACTTTGCTTAAAGAGGCCAGAGGGAGGGGCTGAGTGAAAAAGGAGCAAAATCAAGCACAGTTGGGGCGTTGTGTGAAAATTGTGAAGGATTTTCCAAAGTGGGCAAAATTTGAAAAAAACGACAGTTCCGGTTGTGTCGAAAAAGTCAAAAATGGGGATTTTCCCAAATCCTTGCTAAAAGGGACCAGGGGGGCGGGATGAGTGAGAAAGGAGCAAAATAAAGCACAGTTGGGGCGTTGTGTGAAAATTGTGAAGGATTTTCCAAAGTGGGCAAAAATTGAAAAAAACGACAGGGCCGGTAGTGTCGAAAAAGTCAAAAATGGGGATTTTCCCAAACTGTGCTTAAGGAGGCCAGAGGGGGGGGGCTAAGTGAAAAAGGAGCAAAATCAAGCACAGTTGGGGCGTTTTGGGAAAATTGTGAAGGATTTTCCAAAGTGGGCAAAAATTGAAAAAAACGACAGGGCCGGTAGTGTCGAAAAAGTCAAAAATGCGGATTTTCCCAAACGTTGCTAAAAGGGGACAGGGGGGCGGACTGAGTCAGAAATGAGCAAAATCAAGCACAGTTGGGGCGTTTTGTGAAAATTGTGAAGGATTTTCCAAACCGGGCAAAATTTGAAAAAAACCGACAGGGCCGGTAGTGTCGAAAAAGTCAAAGATGCGGATTTTCCCAAACCTTGCTAAAAGGGGCCAGGGGGGCGGACTGAGTCAGAAAGGAGCAAAATCAAGCACAGTTGGGGCGTTTTGGGAAAATTGTGAAGGATTTTACAAAGTGGGCAAAAATTTTAAAAAACGACAGGGCCGGTAGTGTCGAAAACGTCAAAAATGGGGATTTCCCCAAACCTTGCTAAAAGGGGCCAGGGGGCGGGCTGAGTGAAAAACGAGCAAAATCAAGCACAGTTGGGGCGTTTTGAGAAAATTGTGAAGGATTTTCCAAACCAGGCAAAATTTGAAAAAAAAAAGACAGGGCCGGTAGTGTCGAAAAAGGCAAAAATGGGGATTTTCCCAAACCTTGCTAAAAGGGGCCAGGGGGGCGGACTGAGTCAGAAAGGAGCAAAATCAAGCACAGTTGGGGCGTTTTGGGAAAATTGTGAAGGATTTTCCAACGTGGGCAAAAATTGAAAAAAACGACAGGGCCGGTAGTGTCGAAAAAGTCAAAAATGGGGATTTTCCCAAACGTTGCTAAAAGGGGCCAGGGGGGCGGACTGAGTCAGAAAGGAGCAAAATCAAGCACAGTTGGGGCGTTTTGAGAAAATTGTGAAGGATTTTCCAAACCGGGCAAAATTTTAAAAAACGACAGGGCCGGTAGTGTCGAAAATGTCAAAAATGGGGATTTTCCCAAACGTTGCTAAAAGGGGCCAGGGGGGCGGATTGAGTCAGAATGGAGCAAAATCAAGCACAGTTGGGGCGTTTTGAGAAAATTGTGAAGGATTTTCCAAACCGGGCAAAATTTTAAAAAACGACAGGGCCGGTAGTGTCGAAAAAGTCAAAAATGGGGATTTTCCCAAACCTTGCTAAAAGGGGCCAGGGGGGTGGGCTGAGTGAGAAAGGAGAAAAATCAAGCACAGTTGGGGCGTTGTGTGAAAATTATGAAGGATTTTCCAAAGTGGGCAAAAATTGAAAAAAAAGACAGGGCCGGTAGTGTCGAAAAAGTCAAAAATGCGGATGTTCCCAAACCTTGCTAAAAGGGGCCAGGGGGGCGGACTGAGTCAGAAAGGAGCAAAATCAAGCACAGTTGGGGCGTTTTGAGAAAATTGTGAAGGATTTTCCAAACCGGGCAAAATTTGAAAAAAAACGACAGGTCCGGTAGTGTCGAAAAAGTCAAAAATGGGGATTTTCCCAAATCCTTGCTAAACGGGGCCAGGGGGGCGGGCTGAGTGAGAAAGGAGGAAAATCAAGCACAGTTGGGGCGTTTTGGGAAAATTGTGAAGGATTTTCCAAAGTGGGCAAAAATCGAAAAAAAACGACAGGGCCGGTAGTGTCGATAAAGTCAAAAATGGGGATTTTCCCAAACGTTGCTAAAAGGTGCCAGGGGGGCGGACTGAGTCAGAAAAGAGCAAAATCAAGCACAGTTGGGGCGCTTTGGGAAAATTGTGAAGGATTTTCCAAACCGGGCAAAATTTGAAAAAAACGACAGGGCCGGTAGTGTCGAAAAAGTCAAAAATGGGGATTTTCCCAAATCCTTGCTAAAAGGGGCCAGGGGGGCGGGCTGAGTGAGAAAGGAGGAAAATCAAGCACAGTTGGGGCGTTGTGTGAACATTGTGAAGGATTTTCCATAGTGGGCAAAAATTTAAAAAAACGACAGGGCCGGTAGTGTCGAAAAAGTCAAAAATGGGGATTTTCCCAAACCTTGCTAAAAGGGGCCAGGGGGGCGGACTGAGTCAGAAAGGAGCAAAATCAAGCACAGTTGGGGCGTTTTTGGAAAATTGTGAAGGATTTTCCAACGTGGGCAAAAATTGAAAAAAACGACAGGGCCGGTAGTGTCGAAAAAGTCAAAAATGGGGATTTTCCCAAATCCTTGCTAAAAGGGACCAGGGGGGCGGGATGAGTGAGAAAGGAACAAAATAAAGCACAGTTGGGGCGTTGTGTGAAAATTGTGAAGGATTTTCCAAAGTGGGCAAAAATTGAAAAAAACGACAGGGCCGGTAGTGTCGAAAAAGTCAAAAATGCGGATTTTCCCAAACCTTGCTAAAAGGGGACAGGGGGGCGGACTGAGTCAGAAATGAGCAAAATCAAGCACAGTTGGGGCGTTTTGTGAAAATTGTGAAGGATTTTCCAAACCGGGCAAAATTTGAAAAAAAACGACAGGGCCGGTAGTGTCGAAAAAGTCAAAGATGCGGATTTTCCAAAACCTTGCTAAAAGGGTCCAGGGGGGCGGGATGAGTGAGAAAGGAACAAAATAAAGCACAGTTGGGGCGTTGTGTGAAAATTGTGAAGGATTTTCCAAAGTGGGCAAAAATTGAAAAAAACGTCAGGGCCGGTAGTGTCGAAAAAGTCAAAAATGGGGATTTTCCAAAACCTTGCTAAAAGGGGCCAGGGGGGCAAACTGAGTCAGAAAGGAGCAAAATCAAGCACAGTTGGGGCGTTTTGGGAAAATTGTGAAGGATTTTCCAAACCGGGCAAAATTTGAAAAAAACGACAGTGCCGGTAGTGTCGAAAAAGTCAAAAATGGGGATTTTCCCAAATCCTTTCTAAAAGGGGCCAGGGGGGCGGACTGAGTCAGAAAGGACCAAAATCAAGCACAGTTGGGGCGTTTTGAGAAAATTGTGAAGGATTTTCCAAACCGGGCAAAATTTGAAAAAAACGACAGGGCCGGTAGTGTCGAAAAAGTCAAAAATGCGGATGTTCCCAAACCTTGCTAAAAGGGGCCAGGGGGGCGGGCTGAGTGAGAAAGGAGCAAAATCAAGCACAGTTGGGGCGTTGTGTGAAAATTGTGAAGGATTTTCCAAAGTGGGCAAAAATTGAAAAAAAACCACAGGGCCGGTAGTGTCGAAAAAGTCAAAAATTCGGATGTTCCCAAACCTTGCTAAAAGGGGCCAGGAGGGCGGACTGAGTCAGAAAGGAGCAAAATCAAGCACAGTTGGGGCGTTTTGAGAAAATTGTGAAGGATTTTCCAAAGTGGGCAAAAATTTTAAAAAACGACAGTGCCGGTAGTGTCGAAAAAGTCAAAAATGGGGATTTTCCCAAATCCTTTCTAAAAGGGGCCAGGGGGGCGGGCTGAGTGATAAAGGAGCAAAATCAAGCACAGTTGGGGCGTTGTGTGAAAATTGTGAAGGATTTTCCAAAGTGGGCAAAAATTTAAAAAAACGACAGGGCCGGTAGTGTCGAAAAAGTCAAAAATGCGGATTTTCCCAAACCTTGATAAAAGGGGCCAGGGGGGCGGACTGAGTCAGAAAGGAGCAAAATCAAGCACAGTTGGGACGTTTTGAGAAAATTGTGAAGGATTTTCCAAACCGGGCAAAATTTGAAAAAAACGACAGGGCCGGTAGTGTCGAAAAAGTCAAAAATGCGGATGTTCCCAAACCTTGCTAAAAGGGGCCAGGGGGGCGGACTGAGTCAGAAAGGAGCAAAATCAAGCACAGTTGGGGCGTTTTGAGAAAATTGTGAAGGATTTTCCAAACCGGGCAAAATTTTAAAAAACGACAGGGCCGGTAGTGTCGAAAAAGTCAAAAATGGGGATTTTCCCAAACCTTGCTAAAAGGGGCCAGGGGGGCGGGATGAGTGAGAAAGGAGCAAAATCAAGCACAGTTGGGGCGTTGTGTGAAAATTGTGAAGGATTTTCCAAAGTGGGCAAAAATTGAAAAAAAACCACAGGGCCGGTAGTGTCGATAAAGTCAAAAATGGGGATTTTCCCAAACGTTGCTAAAAGGGGACAGGGGGGCGGACTGAGTCAGAAAGGAGCAAAATGAAGCACAGTTGGGGCACTTTGGGAAAATTGTGAAGGATTTTCCAAACCGGGCAAAATTTGAAAAAAACGACAGGTCCGGTAGTGTCGAAAAAGTCAAAAATGGGGATTTTCCCAAATCCTTGCTAAAAGTGGCCAGGGGGGCGGGCTGAGTGAGAAAGGAAGAAAATCAAGCACAGTTGGGGCGTTGTGTGAACATTGTGAAGGATTTTCCAAAGTGGGAAAAAATTTTAAAAAACGACAGGGCCGGTAGTGTCGAAAAAGTCAAAAATGGGGATTTTCCCAAATCTTTGCTAAAAGGGGCCAGGGGGCGGGCTGATTGAAAAACAAGCAAAATAAAGAACAGTTGGGGCGTTTTGTGAAAATTTTGAAGGATTTTCCAAACCGGGCAAAATTTGAAAAAAACGACAGGGCCGGTAGTGTCGAAAAAGTCAAAAATGGGGATTTTCCCAAATCCTTGCTAAAAGGGGCCAGGGGGGCGGACTGAGTCAGAAAGGAGCAAAATCAAGCACAGTTGGGGCGTTTTGGGAAAATTGTGAAGGATTTTCCAAACCGGGCAAAATTTGAAAAAAACGACAGGGCCGGTAGTGTCGAAAAAGTCAAAAATGGGGATTTTCCCAAACCTTGCTAAAAGGGGCCAGGGGGCGGGCTGAGTGAAAAACGAGCAAAATCAAGCACAGTTGGGGCGTTTTGAGAAAATTGTGAAGGATTTTCCAAACCGGGCAAAATTTGAAAAAAAAGACAGGGCCGGTAGTGTCGAAAAAGTCAAAAATGGGGATTTTCCCAAACGTTGCTAAAAGGGGCCAGGGGGGCGGACTGAGTCAGAAAAGAGCAAAATCAAGCACAGTTGGGGCGCTTTGGGAAAATTGTGAAGGATTTTCCAAACCGGGCAAAATTTGAAAAAAACGACAGGGCCGGTAGTGTCGAAAAAGTCAAAAATGGGGATTTTCCCAAATCCTTGCTAAAAGGGGCCAGGGGGGCGGGCTGAGTGAGAAAGGAGGAAAATCAAGCACAGTTGGGGCGTTGTGTGAACATTGTGAAGGATTTTCCATAGTGGGCAAAAATTTAAAAAAACGACAGGGCCGGTAGTGTCGAAAAAGTCAAAAATGGGGATTTTCCCAAACCTTGCTAAAAGGGGCCAGGGGGGCGGACTGAGTCAGAAAGGAGCAAAATCAAGCACAGTTAGGGCGTTTTTTGAAAATTGTGAAGGATTTTCCATAGTGGGCAAAAATTGAAAAAAACGACAGGGCCGGTAGTGTCGAAAAAGTCAAAAATGGGGATTTTCCCAAATCCTTGCTACAAGGGACCAGGGGGGCGAGATGAGTGAGAAAGGAGCAAAATAAAGCACAGTTGGGGCGTTGTGTGAAAATTGTGAAGGATTTTCCAAAGTGGGCAAAAATTGAAAAAAACGACAGGGCCGGTAGTGTCGAAAAAGTCAAAGATGCGGATTTTCCCAAACCTTGCTAAAAGGGTCCAGGGGGGCGGACTGAGTCAGAAAGGAGCAAAATCAAGCACAGTTGGGGCGTTTTGGGAAAATTGTGAAGGATTTTCCAAAGTGGGCAAAAATTGTAAAAAAAAGGCGACAGGGCCGGTAGTGTCGAAAAAGTCAAAAATGCGGATTTTCCCAAACCTTGCTAAAAGGGGCCAGGGGGGCGGACTGAGTCAGAAAGGAGCAAAATCAAGCACAGTTGGGGCGTTTTGGGAAAATTGTGAAGGATTTTCCAAAGTGGGCAAAAATTGTAAAAAAAAGGCGACAGGGCCGGTAGTGTTGAAAAAGTCAAAAATGGGGATTTTCCCAAACCTTGCTAAAAGAGGCCTGGGGGGCGGACTAAGTAAGAAAGGAACAAAATCAAGCACAGTTGGGGCGTTTTGGGAAAATTGTGAAGGATTTTCCAAACCGGGCATAAATTGAAAAAAAAGACAGGGCCGGTAGTGTCGAAAAAGTCAAAAATGGGGATTTTCCCAAACCTTGCTAAAAGGGGCCAGGGGGGCGGACTGAGTGAGAAAGGAGGAAAATCAAGCACAGTTGGGGCGTTGTGTGAAAATTGTGAAGGATTTTCCAAAGTGGGCAAAAATTTTAAAAAACGACAGGGCCGGTAGTGTCGAAAAAGTCAAAAATGCGGATTTTCCCAAATCTTTGCTAAAAGGGGCCAGGGGGCGGGCTGATTGAAAAACGAGCAAAATAAAGAACAGTTGGGGCGTTTTGTGAAAATTTTGAAGGATTTTCCAAACCGGGCAAAATTTGAAAAAAACGACAGGTCCGGTAGTGTCGAAAAAGTCAAAAATGGGGATTTTCCCAAACCTTGCTAAAAGGGGCCAGGGGGGCGGACTGAGTCAGAAAGGAGCAAAATCAAGCACAGTTGGGGCGTTTTGGGAAAATTGTGAAGGATTTTTCAACGTGGGCAAAAATTGAAAAAAACGACAGGGCCGGTAGTGTCGAAAAAGTCAAAAATGCGGATTTTCCCAAACCTTGCTAAAAGGGGCCAGGGGGGCGGGCTGAGTGAGAAAGGAGCAAAATCAAGCACAGTTGGGGCGTTGTGTGAAAATTGTGAAGGATTTTCCAAAGTGGGCAAAAATTGAAAAAAACGACAGGGCCGGTAGTGTCGAAAAAGTCAAAAATGGGGATTTTCACAAACTTTGCTTAAAGAGGCCAGAGGGGGGGGGCTGAGTGAAAAAGGAGCAAAATCAAGCACAGTTGGGGCGTTGTGTGAAAATTGTGAAGGATTTTCCAAAGTGGGCAAAAATTGAAAAAAACGACAGGGCCGGTAGTGTCGAAAAAGTCAAAAATGGGGAATTTCCCAAACCTTGCTAAAAGGGGCCAGGGGGGCGGACTTAGTCAGAAATGAGCAAAATCAAGCACAGTTGGGGCGTTTTGAGAAAATTGTAAAGGATTTTCCAAACCGGGCAAAATTTGAAAAAAAAGACAGGGCCGGTAGTGTCGAAAAAGTCAAAAATGGGGATTTTCCCAAACCTTGCTAAAAGGGGCCAGGCCGGCGGACTGAGTCAGAAAGGAGCAAAATCAAGCACAGTTGGGGCGTTTTGTGAAAACTGTGAAGGATTTTCCAAAGTTGGCAAAAATTGAAAAACACGACAGGGCCGGTAGTGTCGAAAAAGTCAAAAATGCGGATTTTCCCAAACCTTGCTAAAAGGGGCCAGGGGGGCAGACTGAGTCAGAAATGAGCAAAATCAAGCACAGTTGGGGCGTTTTGTGAAAATTGTGAAGGATTTTCCAAACCGGGAAAAATTTGAAAAAAAAAGACATGGCCGGTAGTGTCGAAAAAGTCAAAAATGGGGATTTTCCCAAACCTTGCTAAAAGGGGCCAGGGGGGCGGACTGAGTCAGAAAGGAGCAAAATCAAGCACAGTTGGGGCGTTTTGGGAAAATTGTGAAGGATTTTCCAAACCGGGCAAAATTTGAAAAAAACGACAGTGCCGGTAGTGTCGAAAAAGTCAAAAATGGGGATTTTCCCAAATCCTTTCTAAAAGGGGCCAGGGGGGCGGACTGAGTCAGAAAGGACCAAAATCAAGCACAGTTGGGGCGTTTTGAGAAAATTGTGAAGGATTTTCCAAACCGGGCAAAATTTGAAAAAAACGACAGGGCCGGTAGTGTCGAAAAAGTCAAAAATGCGGATGTTCCCAAACCTTGCTAAAAGGGGCCAGGGGGGCGGGCTGAGTGAGAAAGGAGCAAAATCAAGCACAGTTGGGGCGTTGTGTGAAAATTGTGAAGGATTTTCCAAAGTGGGCAAAAATTGAAAAAAAACCACAGGGCCGGTAGTGTCGAAAAAGTCAAAAATTCGGATGTTCCCAAACCTTGCTAAAAGGGGCCAGTAGGGCGGACTGAGTCAGAAAGGAGCAAAATCAAGCACAGTTGGGGCGTTTTGAGAAAATTGTGAAGGATTTTCCAAACCGGGCAAAATTTGAAAAAAACGACAGGGCCGGTAGTGTCGAAAAAGTCAAAAATGCGGATGTTCCCAAACCTTGCTAAAAGGGGCCAGGGGGGCGGGCTGAGTGAGAAAGGAGCAAAATCAAGCACAGTTGGGGCGTTGTGTGAAAATTGTGAAGGATTTTCCAAAGTGGGCAAAAATTTAAAAAAACGACAGGGCCGGTAGTGTCGAAAAAGTCAAAAATGCGGATTTTCCCAAACCTTGATAAAAGGGGCCAGGGGGGCGGACTGAGTCAGAAAGGAGCAAAATCAAGCACAGTTGGGACGTTTTGAGAAAATTGTGAAGGATTTTCCAAACCGGGCAAAATTTGAAAAAAACGACAGGGCCGGTAGTGTCGAAAAAGTCAAAAATGCGGATGTTCCCAAACCTTGCTAAAAGGGGCCAGGGGGGCGGACTGAGTCAGAAAGGAGCAAAATCAAGCACAGTTGGGGCGTTTTGAGAAAATTGTGAAGGATTTTCCAAACCGGGCAAAATTTTAAAAAACGACAGGGCCGGTAGTGTCGAAAAAGTCAAAAATGGGGATTTTCCCAAACCTTGCTAAAAGGGGCCAGGGGGGCGGGATGAGTGAGAAAGGAGCAAAATCAAGCACAGTTGGGGCGTTGTGTGAAAATTGTGAAGGATTTTCCAAAGTGGGCAAAAATTGAAAAAAAACCACAGGGCCGGTAGTGTCGATAAAGTCAAAAATGGGGATTTTCCCAAACGTTGCTAAAAGGGGACAGGGGGGCGGACTGAGTCAGAAAGGAGCAAAATGAAGCACAGTTGGGGCACTTTGGGAAAATTGTGAAGGATTTTCCAAACCGGGCAAAATTTGAAAAAAACGACAGGTCCGGTAGTGTCGAAAAAGTCAAAAATGGGGATTTTCCCAAATCCTTGCTAAAAGTGGCCAGGGGGGCGGGCTGAGTGAGAAAGGAAGAAAATCAAGCACAGTTGGGGCGTTGTGTGAACATTGTGAAGGATTTTCCAAAGTGGGAAAAAATTTTAAAAAACGACAGGGCCGGTAGTGTCGAAAAAGTCAAAAATGGGGATTTTCCCAAATCTTTGCTAAAAGGGGCCAGGGGGCGGGCTGATTGAAAAACAAGCAAAATAAAGAACAGTTGGGGCGTTTTGTGAAAATTGTGAAGGATTTTCCAAACCGGGCAAAATTTGAAAAAAACGACAGGTCCGGTAGTGTCGAAAAAGTCAAAAATGGGGATTTTCCCAAATCCTTGCTAAAAGGGGCCAGGGGGGCGGACTGAGTCAGAAAGGAGCAAAATCAAGCACAGTTGGGGCGTTTTGGGAAAATTGTGAAGGATTTTCCAAACCGGGCAAAATTTGAAAAAAACGACAGGGCCGGTAGTGTCGAAAAAGTCAAAAATGGGGATTTTCCCAAACCTTGCTAAAAGGGGCCAGGGGGCGGGCTGAGTGAAAAACGAGCAAAATCAAGCACAGTTGGGGCGTTTTGAGAAAATTGTGAAGGATTTTCCAAACCGGGCAAAATTTGAAAAAAAAGACAGGGCCGGTAGTGTCGAAAAAGTCAAAAATGGGGATTTTCCCAAACGTTGCTAAAAGGGGCCAGGGGGGCGGACTGAGTCAGAAAAGAGCAAAATCAAGCACAGTTGGGGCGCTTTGGGAAAATTGTGAAGGATTTTCCAAACCGGGCAAAATTTGAAAAAAACGACAGGGCCGGTAGTGTCGAAAAAGTCAAAAATGGGGATTTTCCCAAATCCTTGCTAAAAGGGGCCAGGGGGGCGGGCTGAGTGAGAAAGGAGGAAAATCAAGCACAGTTGGGGCGTTGTGTGAACATTGTGAAGGATTTTCCATAGTGGGCAAAAATTTAAAAAAACGACAGGGCCGGTAGTGTCGAAAAAGTCAAAAATGGGGATTTTCCCAAACCTTGCTAAAAGGGGCCAGGGGGGCGGACTGAGTCAGAAAGGAGCAAAATCAAGCACAGTTAGGGCGTTTTTTGAAAATTGTGAAGGATTTTCCATAGTGGGCAAAAATTGAAAAAAACGACAGGGCCGGTAGTGTCGAGAAAGTCAAAGATGGGGATTTTCCCAAATCTTTGCTAAAAGGGGCCAGGGGGCGGGCTGATTGAAAAACGAGCAAAATAAAGAACAGTTGGGGCGTTTTGTGAAAATTTTGAAGGATTTTCCAAACCGGGCAAAATTTGAAAAAAACGACAGGGCCGGTAGTGTCGAAAAAGTCAAAAATGGGGATTTTCCCAAATCCTTGCTAAAAGGGACCAGGGGGGCGGGATGAGTGAGAAAGGAGCAAAATAAAGCACAGTTGGGGCGTTGTGTGAAAATTGTGAAGGATTTTCCAAAGTGGGCAAAAATTGAAAAAAACGACAGGGCCGGTAGTGTCGAAAAAGTCAAAGATGCGGATTTTCCCAAACCTTGCTAAAAGGGTCCAGGGGGGCGGACTGAGTCAGAAAGGAGCAAAATCAAGCACAGTTGGGGCGTTTTGGGAAAATTGTGAAGGATTTTCCAAAGTGGGCAAAAATTGTAAAAAAAAGGCGACAGGGCCGGTAGTGTCGAAAAAGTCAAAAATGCGGATTTTCCCAAACCTTGCTAAAAGGGGCCAGGGGGGCGGACTGAGTCAGAAAGGAGCAAAATCAAGCACAGTTGGGGCGTTTTGGGAAAATTGTGAAGGATTTTCCAAAGTGGGCAAAAATTGTAAAAAAAAGGCGACAGGGCCGGTAGTGTCGAAAAAGTCAAAAATTGGGATTTTCCCAAACGTTGCTAAAAGGGGACAGGGGGGCGGACTGAGTCAGAAAGGAGCAAAATGAAGCACAGTTGGGGCACTTTGGGAAAATTGTGAAGGATTTTCCAAACCGGGCAAAATTTGAAAAAAACGACAGGGCCGGTAGTGTCGAAAAAGTCAAAAATGGGGATTTTCCCAAATCCTTGCTAAAAGTGGCCAGGGGGGCGGGCTGAGTGAGAAAGGAAGAAAATCAAGCACAGTTGGGGCGTTGTGTGAACATTGTGAAGGATTTTCCAAAGTGGGCAAAAATTTTAAAAAACGACAGGGCCGGTAGTGTCGAAAAAGTCAAAAATGGGGATTTTCCCAAATCTTTGCTAAAAGGGGCCAGGGAGGCGGACTTAGTCAGAAATGAGCAAAATCAAGCACAGTTGGGGCGTTTTGAGAAAATTGTAAAGGATTTTCCAAACCGGGCAAAATTTGAAAAAAAAGACAGGGCCGGTAGTGTCGAAAAAGTCAAAAATGGGGATTTTCCCAAACCTTGCTAAAAGGGGCCAGGCGGGCGGACTGAGTCAGAAAGGAGCAAAATCAAGCACAGTTGGGGCGTTTTGGGAAAATTGTGAAGGATTTTCCAAACCGGGCAAAATTTGAAAAAAACGACAGGGCCGGTAGTGTCGAAAAAGTCAAAAATGGGGATTTTCCCAAACCTTGCTAAAAGGGGCCAGGGGGCGGGCTGAGTGAAAAACGAGCAAAATCAAGCACAGTTGGGGCGTTTTGAGAAAATTGTGAAGGATTTTCCAAAACGGGCAAAATTTGAAAAAAAAGACAGGGCCGGTAGTGTCGAAAAAGTCAAAAATGGGGATTTTCCCAAACGTTGCTAAAAGGGGCCAGGGGGGCGGACTGAGTCAGAAAAGAGCAAAATCAAGCACAGTTGGGGCGCTTTGGGAAAATTGTGAAGGATTTTCCAAACCGGGCAAAATTTGAAAAAAACGACAGGGCCGGTAGTGTCGAAAAAGTCAAAAATGGGGATTTTCCCAAATCCTTGCTAAAAGGGGCCAGGGGGGCGGGCTGAGTGAGAAAGGAGGAAAATCAAGCACAGTTGGGGCGTTGTGTGAACATTGTGAAGGATTTTCCATAGTGGGCAAAAATTTAAAAAAACGACAGGGCCGGTAGTGTCGAAAAAGTCAAAAATGGGGATTTTCCCAAACCTTGCTAAAAGGGGCCAGGGGGGCGGACTGAGTCAGAAAGGAGCAAAATCAAGCACAGTTAGGGCGTTTTTTGAAAATTGTGAAGGATTTTCCATAGTGGGCAAAAATTGAAAAAAACGACAGGGCCGGTAGTGTCGAAAAAGTCAAAAATGGGGATTTTCCCAAATCCTTGCTAAAAGGGACCAGGGGGGCGGGATGAGTGAGAAAGGAGCAAAATAAAGCACAGTTGGGGCGTTGTGTGAAAATTGTGAAGGATTTTCCAAAGTGGGCAAAAATTGAAAAAAACGACAGGGCCGGTAGTGTCGAAAAAGTCAAAGATGCGGATTTTCCCAAACCTTGCTAAAAGGGTCCAGGGGGGGCGGACTGAGTCAGAAAGGAGCAAAATCAAGCACAGTTGGGGCGTTTTGGGAAAATTGTGAAGGATTTTCCAAAGTGGGCAAAAATTGTAAAAAAAAGGCGACAGGGCCGGTAGTGTCGAAAAAGTCAAAAATGCGGATTTTCCCAAACCTTGCTAAAAGGGGCCAGGGGGGCGGACTGAGTCAGAAAGGAGCAAAATCAAGCACAGTTGGGGCGTTTTGGGAAAATTGTGAAGGATTTTCCAAAGTGGGCAAAAATTGTAAAAAAAAGGCGACAGGGCCGGTAGTGTCGAAAAAGTCAAAAATGGGGATTTTCCCAAACTTTGCTAAAAGGGGCCAGGGGGGCGGACTGAGTCAGAAAGGAGCAAAATCAAGCACAGTTGGGGCGTTTTGGGAAAATTGTGAAGGATTTTCCAAACCGGGCATAAATTGAAAAAAAAGACAGGGCCGGTAGTGTCGAAAAAGTCAAAAATGGGGATTTTCCCAAACCTTGCTAAAAGGGGCCAGGGGGGCGGACTGAGTCAGAAAGGAGCAAAATCAAGCACAGTTGGGGCGTTTTGGGAAAATTGTGAAGGATTTTCCAAACCGGGCAAAATTTGAAAAAAACGACAGTGCCGGTAGTGTCGAAAAAGTCAAAAATGGGGATTTTCCCAAACTTTGCTTAAAGAGGCCAGAGGGGGGGGCTGGGTGAAAAAGGAGCAAAATCAAGCACAGTTGGGGCGTTTTGGGAAAATTGTGAAGGATTTTCCAAACCGGGCAAAATTTGAAAAAAACGACAGGGCCGGTAGTGTCGAAAAAGTCAAAAATGGGGATTTTCCCAAACCTTGCTAAAAGGTGCCAGGGGGTGGACTGAGTCCGAAAGGAGCAAAATCAAGCACAGTTGGGGCGTTTTGGGAAAATTGTGAAGGATTTTCCAAACCGGGCATAAATTGAAAAAAACGACAGGGCCGGTAGTGTCGAAAAAGTCAAAAATGGGGATTTTCCCAAATCTTTGCTAAAAGGGGCCAGGGGGGCGGACTGAGTCAGAAAGGAGCAAAATCAAGCACAGTTGGGGCGTTTTGGGAAAATTGTGAAGGATTTTCAAAAGTGGGCAAAAATTGAAAAAAACGACAGGGCCGGTAGTGTCGAAAAAGTCAAAAATGCGGATTTTCCCAAACCTTGCTAAAAGGGGCCAGGGGGGCGGGCTGAGTGAGAAAGGAGCAAAATCAAGCACAGTTGGGGCGTTGTGTGAAAATTGTGAAGGATTTAACAAAGTGGGCAAAAATTGAAAAAAACGACAGGGCCGGTAGTGTCGAAAAAGTCAAAAATGGGGATTTTCACAAACTTTGCTTAAAGAGGCCCGAGGGGGGGGCTGAGTGAAAAAGGAGCAAAATCAAGCACAGTTGGGGCGTTGTGTGAAAATTGTGAAGGATTTTCCAAAGTGGGCAAAAATTGAAAAATACGACAGTTCCGGTAGTGTCGAAAAAGTCAAAAATGGGGATTTTCCCAAACCTTGCTAAAAGGGGCCAGGGGGGCGGACTGAGTCAGAAAGGAGCAAAATCAAGCACAGTTAGGGCGTTTTTTGAAAATTGTGAAGGATTTTCCAACGTGGGCAAAAATTGAAAAAAACGACAGGGCCGGTAGTGTCGAAAAAGTCAAAAATGGGGATTTTCCCAAATCCTTGCTAAAAGGGACCAGGGGGGCGGACTGAGTCAGAAAGGAGCAAAATAAAGCACAGTTGGGGCGTTGTGTGAAAATTGTGAAGGATTTTCCAAAGTGGGCAAAAATTGAAAAAAACGACAGGGCCGGTAGTGTCGAAAAAGTCAAAAATGGGGATTTTCACAAACTTTGCTTAAAGAGGCCCGAGGGGGGGGCTGAGTGAAAAAGGAGCAAAATCAAGCACAGTTGGGGCGTTGTGTGAAAATTGTGAAGGATTTTCCAAAGTGGGCAAAAATTGAAAAATACGACAGTTCCGGTAGTGTCGAAAAAGTCAAAAATGGGGATTTTCCCAAACCTTGCTAAAAGGGGCCAGGGGGGCGGACTGAGTCAGAAAGGAGCAAAATCAAGCACAGTTAGGGCGTTTTTTGAAAATTGTGAAGGATTTTCCAACGTGGGCAAAAATTGAAAAAAACGACAGGGCCGGTAGTGTCGAAAAAGTCAAAAATGGGGATTTTCCCAAATCCTTGCTAAAAGGGACCAGGGGGGCGGGATGAGTGAGAAAGGAGCAAAATAAAGCACAGTTGGGGCGTTGTGTGAAAATTGTGAAGGATTTTCCAAAGTGGGCAAAAATTGAAAAAAACGACAGGGCCGGTAGTGTCGAAAAAGTCAAAGATGCGGATTTTCCCAAACCTTGCTAAAAGGGTCCAGGGGGGCGGACTGAGTCAGAAAGGAGCAAAATCAAGCACAGTTGGGGCGTTTTGGGAAAATTGTGAAGGATTTTCCAAAGTGGGCAAAAATTGTAAAAAAAGGCGACAGGGCCGGTAGTGTCGAAAAAGTCAAAATTGGGAATTTTCCAAAACCTTGCTAAAAGGGGCCTGGGGGGCGGACTAAGTAAGAAAGGAGCAAAATCAAGCACAGTTGGGGCGTTTTGAGAAAATTGTGAAGGATTTTCCAAAGTGGGCAAAATTTGAAAAAAACGACAGGTCCGGTAGAGTCGAAAAAGTAAAAAATGGGGATTTTCCCAAATTTTTGCTAAAAGGGGCCAGGGCGCGGGCTGATTGAAAAACGAGCAAAATCAAGCACAGTTGGGGCGTTTTGTGAAAATTGTGAAGGATTTTCCAAACCGGGCAAAATTTGAAAAAAACGACAGGGCCGGTAGTGTCGAAAAAGTCAAAAATGGGGATTTTCCCAAACCTTGCTAAAAGGGGCCAGGGGGGCGGACTGAGTCAGAAAGGAGCAAAATCAAGCACAGTTGGGGCGTTTTGGGAAAATTGTGAAGGATTTTCCAAACCGGGCAAAATTTGAAAAAAACGACAGGGCCGGTAGTGTCGAAAAAGTCAAAAATGGGGATTTTCCCAAACTTTGCTTAAAGAGGCCAGAGGGGGGGGATGGGTGAAAAAGGAGCAAAATCAAGCACAGTTGGGGCGTTTTGTGAAAATTGTGAAGGATTTTCCAAAGTGGGCAAAATTTGAAAAAAACGACAGGTCCGGTAGTGTCGAAAAAGTCAAAAATTGGGATTTTCCCAAATTTTTGCTAAAAGGGGCCAGGGGGCGGGCTGATTGAAAAACGAGCAAAATCAAGCACAGTTGGGGCGTTTTGTGAAAATTGTGAAGGATTTTCCAAACCGGGCAAAATTTGAAAAAAAGACAGGGCCGGTAGTGTCGAAAAAGTCAAAAATGCGGATTTTCCCAAACCTTGCTAAAAGGGGCCAGGGGGGCGGACTGAGTCAGAAATGAGCAAAATCAAGCACAGTTGGGGCGTTTTGAGAAAATTGTGAAGGATTTTCCAAACCGGGCAAAATTTGAAAAAAACGACAGGTCCGGTAGTGTCGAAAAAGTCAAAAATGGGAATTTTCCAAAACCTTGCTAAAAGGGGCCTGGGGGGCGGACTAAGTAAGAAAGGAGCAAAATCAAGCACAGTTGGGGCGTTTTGGGAAAATTGTGAAGGATTTTCCAAAGTGGGCAAAATTTGAAAAAAAAGACAGGGCCGGTAGTGTCGAAAAAGTCAAAAATTGGGATTTTCCCAAATTTTTGCTAAAAGGGGCCAGGGGGCGGGCTGATTGAAAAACGAGCAAAATCAAGCACAGTTGGGGCGTTTTGGGAAAATTGTGAAGGATTTTCCAACGTGGGCAAGAATTGAAAAAAACGACTGGGCCGGTAGTGTCGAAAAAGTCAAAAATGCGGATTTTCCCAAACTTTGCTTAAAGAGGCCAGAGGGGGGGGGCTGGGTGAAAAAGGAGCAAAATCAAGCACAGTTGGGGCGTTTTGTGAAAATTGTGAAGGATTTTCCAAAGTGGGCAAAATTTGAAAAAAAAGACAGGGCCGGTAGTGTCGAAAAAGTCAAAAATGCGGATTTTCCCAAACCTTGCTAAAAGGGGCCAGGGGGGCGGACTGAGTCAGAAATGAGCAAAATCAAGCACAGTTGGGGCGTTTTGAGAAAATTGTGAAGGATTTTCCAAACCGGGCAAAATTTGAAAAAAACGACAGGTCCGGTAGTGTCGAAAAAGTCAAAAATGGGAATTTTCCAAAACCTTGCTAAAAGGGGCCTGGGGGGCGGACTAAGTAAGAAAGGAGCAAAATCAAGCACAGTTGGGGCGTTGTGTGAAAATTATGATGGATTTTCCAAAGTGGGCATTAATTTTAAAAAACGACAGGGCCGGTAGTGTCGAAAAAGTCAAAGATGCGGATTTTCCCAAACCTTGCTAAAAGGGTCCAGGGGGGCGGACTGAGTCAGAAAGGAGCAAAATCAAGCACAGTTGGGGCGTTTTGGGAAAATTGTGAAGGATTTTCCAAAGTGGGCCAAAATTAAAAAAAAAAGGCGACAGGGCCGGTAGTGTCGAAAAAGTCAAAAATGC
Source organism: Scomber scombrus (assembly GCF_963691925.1). Classification (NCBI taxonomy): domain Eukaryota; kingdom Metazoa; phylum Chordata; class Actinopteri; order Scombriformes; family Scombridae; genus Scomber; species Scomber scombrus. The sequence continues at coordinate 87,382 of NC_084971.1, read as the reverse complement.
GGATTTTCCCAAACCTTGCTAAAAGGGGCCAGGGGGGCGGACTGAGTCAGAAAGGAGCAAAATCAAGCACAGTTGGGGCGTTTTGGGAAAATTGTGAAGGATTTTCCAAAGTGGGCAAAAATTGTAAAAATAGGCGACAGGGCCGGTAGTGTCGAAAAAGTCAAAATTGGGAATTTTCCAAAACCTTGCTAAAAGGGGCCTGGGGGGCGGACTAAGTAAGAAAGGAGCAAAATCAAGCACAGTTGGGGCGTTTTGGGAAAATTGTGAAGGATTTTCCAAACCGGGCATAAATTGAAAAAAAAGACAGGGCCGGTAGTGTCGAAAAAGTCAAAAATGGGGATTTTCCCAAACCTTGCTAAAAGGGGCCAGGGGGGCGGACTGAGTCAGAAAGGAGCAAAATCAAGCACAGTTGGGGCGTTTTGGGAAAATTGTGAAGGATTTTCCAAACCGGGCAAAATTTGAAAAAAACGACAGTGCCGGTAGTGTCGAAAAAGTCAAAAATGGGGATTTTCCCAAACTTTGCTTAAAGAGGCCAGAGGGGGGGGCTGGGTGAAAAAGGAGCAAAATCAAGCACAGTTGGGGCGTTTTGTGAAAATTGTGAAGGATTTTCCAAAGTGGGCAAAAATTGAAAAAAACGACAGGGCCGGTAGTGTCGAAAAAGTCAAAAATGGGGATTTTCACAAACCTTGCTAAAAGGTGCCAGGGGGTGGACTGAGTCAGAAAGGAGCAAAATCAAGCACAGTTGGGGCGTTTTGAGAAAATTGTGAAGGATTTTCCAAAGTGGGCAAAATTTGAAAAAAACGACAGGTCCGGTAGAGTCGAAAAAGTAAAAAATGGGGATTTTCCCAAATTTTTGCTAAAAGGGGCCAGGGCGCGGGCTGATTGAAAAACGAGCAAAATCAAGCACAGTTGGGGCGTTTTGTGAAAATTGTGAAGGATTTTCCAAACCGGGCAAAATTTGAAAAAAACGACAGGGCCGGTAGTGTCGAAAAAGTCAAAAATGGGGATTTTCCCAAACCTTGCTAAAAGGGGCCAGGGGGGCGGACTGAGTCAGAAAGGAGCAAAATCAAGCACAGTTGGGGCGTTTTGGGAAAATTGTGAAGGATTTTCCAAACCGGGCAAAATTTGAAAAAAACGACAGGGCCGGTAGTGTCGAAAAAGTCAAAAATGGGGATTTTCCCAAACTTTGCTTAAAGAGGCCAGAGGGGGGGGATGGGTGAAAAAGGAGCAAAATCAAGCACAGTTGGGGCGTTTTGTGAAAATTGTGAAGGATTTTCCAAAGTGGGCAAAATTTGAAAAAAACGACAGGTCCGGTAGTGTCGAAAAAGTCAAAAATTGGGATTTTCCCAAATTTTTGCTAAAAGGGGCCAGGGGGCGGGCTGATTGAAAAACGAGCAAAATCAAGCACAGTTGGGGCGTTTTGTGAAAATTGTGAAGGATTTTCCAAACCGGGCAAAATTTGAAAAAAAGACAGGGCCGGTAGTGTCGAAAAAGTCAAAAATGGGGATTTTCCCAAACCTTGCTAAAAGGTGCCAGGGGGCGGACTGAGTCCGAAAGGAGCAAAATCAAGCACAGTTGGGGCGTTTTGGGAAAATTGTGAAGGATTTTCCAAAGTGGGCAAAATTTGAAAAAAAAGACAGGGCCGGTAGTGTCGAAAAAGTCAAAAATTGGGATTTTCCCAAATTTTTGCTAAAAGGGGCCAGGGGGCGGGCTGATTGAAAAACGAGCAAAATCAAGCACAGTTGGGGCGTTTTGGGAAAATTGTGAAGGATTTTCCATAGTGGGCAAAAATTGAAAAAAACGACAGGGCCGGTAGTGTCGAAAAAGTCAAAAATGGGGATTTTCCCAAACATTGCTAAAAGGGGCCAGGGGGGCCGGCTGAGTCAGAAAGGAGCAAAATCAAGCACAGTTGGGGCGTTTTGGGAAAATTGTGAAGGATTTTCCAAACCGGGCAAAATTTGAAAAAAACGACAGGGCCGGTAGTGTCGAAAAAGTCAAAAATGGGGATTTTCCCAAACCTTGCTAAAAGGGGCCAGGGGGGCGGACTGAGTCAGAAAGGAGCAAAATCAAGCACAGTTGGGGCGTTTTGGGAAAATTGTGAAGAATTTTCCAAACCGGGCAAAATTTTAAAAAAACGACAGGGCCGGTAGTGTCGAAAAAGTCAAAAATGGGGATTTTCACAAAATTTGCTTAAAGAGGCCAGAGGGGCAGGCTGAGTGAAAAACGAGCAAAATCAAGCACAGTTGGGGCGTTTTGTGAAAATTGTGAAGGATTTTCCAAACCGGGCAAAATTTGAAAAAAAGACAGGGCCGGTAGTGTCGAAAAAGTCGAAAATGGGGATTTTCCCAAACCTTGCTAAAAGGTGCCAGGGGGCGGACTGAGTCAGAAAGAAGCAAAATCAAGCACAGTTGGGGCGTTTTGGGAAAATTGTGAAGGATTTTCCAAACCGGGTAAAATTTGAAAAAAAAGACAGGGCCGGTAGTGTCGAAAAAGTCAAAAATGGGGATTTTCCCAAACCTTGCTAAAAGGGGCCAGGGGGGCGGACTGAGTCAGAAAGGAGCAAAATCAAGCACAGTTGGGGCGTTTTGGGAAAATTGTGAAGGATTTTCCAAACCGGGCAAAATTTGAAAAAAACGACAGTGCCGGTAGTGTCGAAAAAGTCAAAAATGGGGATTTTCCCAAACTTTGCTTAAAGAGGCAAGAGGGGGGGGCTGGGTGAAAAAGGAGCAAAATCAAGCACAGTTGGGGCGTTTTGTGAAAATTGTGAAGGATTTTCCAAAGTGGGCAAAAATTGAAAAAAACGACAGGGCCGGTAGTGTCGAAAAAGTCAAAAATGGGGATTTTCACAAACCTTGCTAAAAGGTGCCAGGGGGTAGACTGAGTCAGAAAGGAGCAAAATCAAGCACAGTTGGGGCGTTTTGGGAAAATTGTGAAGGATTTTCCAAACCGGGCAAAAGTTGAAAAAAACGACAGTGCCGGTAGTGTCGAAAAAGTCAAAAATGGGGATTTTCCCAAACTTTGCTAAAAGGTGCCAGGGGGTGGACTGAGTCAGAAAGGAGCAAAATCAAGCACAGTTGGGGCGTTTTGGGAAAATTGTGAAGGATTTTCCAAAGTGGGCAAAAATTGAATAAAACGACAGGGCCGGTAGTGTCGAAAAAGTCAAAAATGGGTATTTTCACAAACCTTGCTAAAAGGTGCCAGGGGGCGGACTGAGTCAGAAAGGAGCAAAATCAAGCACAGTTGGGGCGTTTTGAGAAAATTGTGAAGGATTTTCCAAAGTGGGCAAAATTTGAAAAAAACGACAGGTCCGGTAGTGTCGAAAAAGTCAAAAATTGGGATTTTCCCAAATTTTTGCTAAAAGGGGCCAGGGGGCGGGCTGATTGAAAAACGAGCAAAATCAAGCACAGTTGGGGCGTTTTGTGAAAATTGTGAAGGATTTTCCAAACCGGGCAAAATTTGAAAAAAACGACAGGGCCGGTAGTGTCGAAAAAGTCAAAATTGGGGATTTTCCCAAACCTTGCTAAAAGGGGCCAGGGGGGCGGACTGAGTCAGAAAGGAGCAAAATCAAGCACAGTTGGGGCGTTTTGGGAAAATTGTGAAGGATTTTCCATAGTGGGCAAAAATTGAGAAAAACGACAGGGCCGGTAGTGTCGAAAAAGTCAAAAATGGGGATTTTCCCAAACCTTGCTAAAAGGGGCCAGGGGGGCGGGCTGAGTCAGAAAGGAGCAAAATCAAGCACAGTTGGGGCGTTGTGTGAAAATTGTGAAGGATTTTCCAAAGTGGGCAAAAATTGAAAAAAACGACAGGGCCGGTAGTGTCGAAAAAGTCAAAAATGCGGATATTCCCAAACCTTGCTAAAAGGGGCCAGTGGGTCGGACTGAGTCAGAAATTAGCAAAATCAAGCACAGTTGGGGCGTTTTGAGAAAATTGTGAAGGATTTTCCAAACCGGGCAAAATTTGAAAAAAACGACAGGTCCGGTAGTGTCGAAAAAGTCAAAAATGGGGATTTTCCAAAACCTTGCTAAAAGGGGCCAGGGGGGCGGACTAAGTAAGAAAGGAGCAAAATCAAGCACAGTTAGGGCGTTTTGGGAAAATTGTGAAGGATTTTCCAAACCGGGCAAAATTTGAAAAAAAAGACAGGGCCGGTAGTGTCGAAAAAGTCAAAAATGGGGATTTTCCAAAACCTTGCTAAAAGGGGCCTTGGGGGCGGACTAAGTAAGAAAGGAGCAAAATCAAGCACAGTTGGGGCGTTGTGTGAAAATTGTGAAGGATTTTCCAAAGTGGGCAAAAATTTTAAAAAACGACAGGGCCGGTAGTGTCGAAAAAGTCAAAAATGGGGATTTTCCCAAACCTTGCTAAAAGTTGCCAGGGGGCCGACTGAGTCAGAAAGGAGCAAAATCAAGCACAGTTGGGGCGTTTTGGGAAAATTGTGAAGGATTTTCCAACGTGGGCAAAAATTGAAAAAAACAACAGGGCCGGTAGTGTCGAAAAAGTCAAAAATGCGGATTTTCCCAAACCTTGCTAAAAGGGGCCAGGGGGGCGGACTGAGTCAGAAAGGAGCAAAATCAAGCACAGTTGGGGCGTTTTGAGAAAATTGTGAAGGATTTTCCAAACCGGGCATAAATTGAAAAAAAAGACAGGGCCGGTAGTGTCGAAAAAGTCAAAAATGGGGATTGTCACAAAATTTGCTTAAAGAGGCCAGGGGGCGGGCTGATTGAAAGACGAGCAAAATCAAGCACAGTTGGGGCGTTTTGTGAAAATTGTGAAGGATTTTCCAGAGAAGGCAAAAATTGAAAAAAACGACAGGGGCGGTAGTGTCGAAAAAGTCAAAAATGCGGATTTTCCCAAACTTTGCTAAAAGGGGCCAGGGGGGCGGACTGAGTCAGAAATGAGCAAAATCAAGCACAGTTGGGGCGTTTTGAGAAAATTGTGAAGGATTTTCCAAACCGGGCAAAATTTGAAAAAAACGACAGGGCCGGTAGTGTCGAAAAAGTCAAAAATGGGGATTTTCCCAAACCTTGCTAAAAGGGGCCAGGGGGGCGGACTGAGTCAGAAAGGAGCAAAATCAAGCACAGTTGGGGCGTTTTGGGAAAATTGTGAAGGATTTTCCATAGTGGGCAAAAATTGAGAAAAACGACAGGGCCGGTAGTGTCGAAAAAGTCAAAAATGGGGATTTTCCCAAACCTTGCTAAAAGGGGCCAGGGGGGCGGGCTGAGTCAGAAAGGAGCGAAATCAAGCACAGTTGGGGCGTTTTGGGAAAATTGTGAAGGATTTTCCAAAGTGGGCAAAATTTGAAAAAAACGACAGGGCCGGTAGTGTCGAAAAAGTCAAAAATGCGGATTTTCCCAAATCCTTGCTAAAAGGGGCCAGGGGGGCGGACTGAGTCAGAAATGTGCAAAATCAAGCACAGTTGGGGCGTTTTGAGAAAATATTGAAGGATTTTCCAAACCGGGCAAAATTTGAAAAAAACGACAGGGCCGGTAGTGTCGAAAAAGTCAAAAATGGGGATTTTCCAAAACCTTGCTAAAAGGGGCCAGGGGGGCGGACTAAGTAAGAAAGGAGCAAAATCAAGCACAGTTGGGGCATTTTGGGAAAATTGTGAAGGATTTTCCAAACCGGGCAAAATTTGAAAAAAACGACAGGGCCGGTAGTGTCGAAAAAGTCAAAAATGGGGATTTTCCCAAATCCTTGCTAAAAGGGGCCAGGGGGGCGGGCTGAGTGAGAAAGGAGCAAAATCAAGCACAGTTGGGGCGTTTTGAGAAAATTGTGAAGGATTTTCCAAACCGGGCAAAAATTGAAAAAAACAACAGGGCCGGTAGTGTCGAAAAAGTCAAAAATGCGGATTTTCCCAAATCTTTGCTAAAAGGGGCCAGGGGGCGGGCTTATTGAAAAACGAGCAAAATCAAGCACAGTTGGGGCGTTTTGTGAAAATTGTGAAGGATTTTCCAAACCGGGTAAAATTTGAAAAAAAAGACAGGGCCGGTAGTGTCGAAAAAGTCAAAAATGGGGATTTTCCCAAACCTTGCTAAAAGGGGCCAGGGGCGCGGACTGAGTCAGAAAGGAGCAAAATCAAGCACAGTTGGGGCGTTTTGTGAAAATTGTGAAGGATTTTCCAAAGTGGGCAAAAATAGAAAAAAACGACAGGGCCGGTAGTGTCGAAAAAGTCAAAAATGGGGATTTTCCCAAACCTTGCTAAAAGGGGCCAGGGGGGCGGGCTGAGTCAGAAAGGAGCAAAATCAAGCACAGTTGGGGCGTTGTGTGAAAATTGTGAAGGATTTTCCAAAGTGGGCAAAAATTGAAAAAAACGACAGGGCCGGTAGTGTCGAAAAAGTCAAAAATGGGGATTTTCCCAAACCTTGCTAAAAGGGGCCAGGGGGGCGGACTGAGTCAGAAATGAGCAAAATCAAGCACAGTTGGGGCGTTTTGGGAAAATTGTGAAGGATTTTCCAAAGTGGGCAAAAATTGAAAAAAACGACAGGGCCGGTAGTGTCGAAAAAGTCAAAAATGGGGATTTTCACAAACCTTGCTAAAAGGGGCCAGGGGGTGGACTGAGTCAGAAAGGAGCAAAATCAAGCACAGTTGGGGCGTTTTGAGAAAATTGTGAAGGATTTTCCAAAGTGGGCAAAATTTGAAAAAAACGACAGGTCCGGTAGTGTCGAAAAAGTCAAAAATTGGGATTTTCCCAAATTTTTGCTAAAAGGGGCCAGGGGGCGGGCTGATTGAAAAACGAGCAAAATCAAGCACAGTTGGGGCGTTTTGTGAAAATTGTGAAGGATTTTCCAAACCGGGCAAAATTTGAAAAAAAGACAGGGCCGGTAGTGTCGAAAAAGTCAAAAATGGGGATTTTCCCAAACCTTGCTAAAAGGGGCCAGGGGGCGGACTGAGTCAGAAAGGAGCAAAATCAAGCACAGTTGGGGCGTTTTGGGAAAATTGTGAAGAATTTTCCAATGTGTGCAAAAATTTAAAAAAAAGACAGGGCCGGTAGTGTCGAAAAAGTCAAAAATGCGGATTTTCCCAAACCTTGCTAAAAGGGGCCAGGGGGGCGGACTGAGTCAGAAATGAGCAAAATCAAGCACAGTTGGGGCGTTTTGAGAAAATTGTGAAGGATTTTCCAAACCGGGCAAAATTTGAAAAAAACGACAGGTCCGGTAGTGTCGAAAAAGTCAAAAATGGGGATTTTCCAAAACCTTGCTAAAAGGGGCCTGGGGGGCGGACTAAGTAAGAAAGGAGTAAAATCAAGAACAGTTGGGGCGTTGTGTGAAAATTGTGAAGGATTTTCCAAAGTGGGCAAAAATTTTAAAAAACGACAGGGCCGGTAGTGTCGAAAAAGTCAAAAATGGGGATTTTCCCAAACCTTGCTAAAAGGGGCCAGGGGGGCGGACTGAGTCAGAAAGGAGAAAAATCAAGCACAGTTGGGGCGTTTTGGGAAAATTGTGAAGGATTTTCCAAACCGGGCAAAATTTGAAAAAAACGACAGGGCCGGTAGTGTCGGAAAGTCAAAAATGGGGATTTTCCCAAATCTTGCTAAAAGGGGCCAGGGGGGCGGGCTGAGTGAGAAAGGAGCAAAATCAAGCACAGTTGGGGCGTTGTGTGAAAATTGTGAAGGATTTTCCAAACCGGGCAAAATTTGAAAAAAAAGACAGGGCCGGTAGTGTCGAAAAAGTCAAAAATGGGGATTTTCACAAAATTTGCTAAAAGGGGCCAGGGGGGCGGACTGAGTCAGAAATGTGCAAAATCAAGCACAGTTGGGGCGTTTTGAGAAAATATTGAAGGATTTTCCAAACCGGGTAAAATTTGAAATAAAAGTCAAAGTAGTGTCGAAAAAGTCAAAAATGGGGATTTTCCCAAACCTTGCTAAAAGGGGCCAGGGGGGCGGACTGAGTCAGAAAGGAGCAAAATCAAGCACAGTTGGGGCGTTTTGGGAAAATTGTGAAGGATTTTCCAAACCGGGCAAAATTTGAAAAAAACGACAGTGCCGGTAGTGTCGAAAAAGTCAAAAATGGGGATTTTCACAAACTTTGCTTAAAGAGGCCAGAGGGGGGGGCTGGGTGAAAAAGGAGCAAAATCAAGCACAGTTGGGGCGTTTTGTGAAAATTGTGAAGGATTTTCCATAGTGGGCAAAAATTGAAAAAAACCACAGGGCCGGTAGTGTCGAAAAAGTCAAAAATGGGGATTTTCCCAAACCTTGCTAAAAGGGGCCAGGGGGGCGGGCTGAGTCAGAAAGGAGCAAAATCAAGCACAGTTGGGGCGTTTTGGGAAAATTGTGAAGGTTTTTCCAAATCGGGCAAAATTTGAAAAAAACGACAGGGCCGGTAGTGTCGAAAAAGTCAAAAATGGGGATTTTCCCAAATCCTTGCTAAAAGGGGCCAGGGGGGCGGGCTGAGTGAGAAAGGAGCAAAATCAAGCACAGTTGGGGCGTTTTGGGAAAATTGTGAAGGATTTTCCAAACCGGGCAAAATTTGAAAAAAACGACAGTGCCGGTAGTGTCGAAAAAGTCAAAAATGGGGATTTTCACAAAATTTGCTTAAAGAGGCCAGAGGGGCAGGCTGAGTGAAAAACGAGCAAAATCAAGCACAGTTGGGGCGTTTTGTGAAAATTGTGAAGGATTTTCCAAACCGGGCAAAATTTGAAAAAAAGACAGGGCCGGTAGTGTCGAAAAAGTCGAAAATGGGGATTTTCCCAAACCTTGCTAAAAGGTGCCAGGGGGCGGACTGAGTCAGAAAGAAGCAAAATCAAGCACAGTTGGGGCGTTTTGGGAAAATTGTGAAGGATTTTCCAAACCGGGTAAAATTTGAAAAAAAAGACAGGGCCGGTAGTGTCGAAAAAGTCAAAAATGGGGATTTTCCCAAACCTTGCTAAAAGGGGCCAGGGGGGCGGACTGAGTCAGAAAGGAGCAAAATCAAGCACAGTTGGGGCGTTTTGGGAAAATTGTGAAGGATTTTCCAAACCGGGCAAAATTTGAAAAAAACGACAGTGCCGGTAGTGTCGAAAAAGTCAAAAATGGGGATTTTCCCAAACTTTGCTTAAAGAGGCAAGAGGGGGGGGCTGGGTGAAAAAGGAGCAAAATCAAGCACAGTTGGGGCGTTTTGTGAAAATTGTGAAGGATTTTCCAAAGTGGGCAAAAATTGAAAAAAACGACAGGGCCGGTAGTGTCGAAAAAGTCAAAAATGGGGATTTTCACAAACCTTGCTAAAAGGTGCCAGGGGGTAGACTGAGTCAGAAAGGAGCAAAATCAAGCACAGTTGGGGCGTTTTGGGAAAATTGTGAAGGATTTTCCAAACCGGGCAAAAGTTGAAAAAAACGACAGTGCCGGTAGTGTCGAAAAAGTCAAAAATGGGGATTTTCCCAAACTTTGCTTAAAGAGGCAAGAGGGGGGGGCTGGGTGAAAAAGGAGCAAAATCAAGCACAGTTGGGGCGTTTTGGGAAAATTGTGAAGGATTTTCCAAAGTGGGCAAAAATTGAAAAAAACGACAGGGCCGGTAGTGTCGAAAAAGTCAAAAATGGGGATTTTCACAAACCTTGCTAAAAGGTGCCAGGGGGTGGACTGAGTCAGAAAGGAGCAAAATCAAGCACAGTTGGGGCGTTTTGTGAAAATTGTGAAGGATTTTCCAAAGTGGGCAAAAATTGAATAAAACGACAGGGCCGGTAGTGTCGAAAAAGTCAAAAATGGGTATTTTCACAAACCTTGCTAAAAGGTGCCAGGGGGCGGACTGAGTCAGAAAGGAGCAAAATCAAGCACAGTTGGGGCGTTTTGAGAAAATTGTGAAGGATTTTCCAAAGTGGGCAAAATTTGAAAAAAACGACAGGTCCGGTAGTGTCGAAAAAGTCAAAAATTGGGATTTTCCCAAATTTTTGCTAAAAGGGGCCAGGGGGCGGGCTGATTGAAAAACGAGCAAAATCAAGCACAGTTGGGGCGTTTTGTGAAAATTGTGAAGGATTTTCCAAACCGGGCAAAATTTGAAAAAAACGACAGGGCCGGTAGTGTCGAAAAAGTCAAAATTGGGGATTTTCCCAAACCTTGCTAAAAGGGGCCAGGGGGGCGGACTGAGTCAGAAAGGAGCAAAATCAAGCACAGTTGGGGCGTTTTGGGAAAATTGTGAAGGATTTTCCATAGTGGGCAAAAATTGAGAAAAACGACAGGGCCGGTAGTGTCGAAAAAGTCAAAAATGGGGATTTTCCCAAACCTTGCTAAAAGGGGCCAGGGGGGCGGGCTGAGTCAGAAAGGAGCAAAATCAAGCACAGTTGGGGCGTTGTGTGAAAATTGTGAAGGATTTTCCAAAGTGGGCAAAAATTGAAAAAAACGACAGGGCCGGTAGTGTCGAAAAAGTCAAAAATGCGGATATTCCCAAACCTTGCTAAAAGGGGCCAGTGGGTCGGACTGAGTCAGAAATTAGCAAAATCAAGCACAGTTGGGGCGTTTTGAGAAAATTGTGAAGGATTTTCCAAACCGGGCAAAATTTGAAAAAAACGACAGGTCCGGTAGTGTCGAAAAAGTCAAAAATGGGGATTTTCCAAAACCTTGCTAAAAGGGGCCAGGGGGGCGGACTAAGTAAGAAAGGAGCAAAATCAAGCACAGTTAGGGCGTTTTGGGAAAATTGTGAAGGATTTTCCAAACCGGGCAAAATTTGAAAAAAAAGACAGGGCCGGTAGTGTCGAAAAAGTCAAAAATGGGGATTTTCCAAAACCTTGCTAAAAGGGGCCTTGGGGGCGGACTAAGTAAGAAAGGAGCAAAATCAAGCACAGTTGGGGCGTTGTGTGAAAATTGTGAAGGATTTTCCAAAGTGGGCAAAAATTTTAAAAAACGACAGGGCCGGTAGTGTCGAAAAAGTCAAAAATGGGGATTTTCCCAAACCTTGCTAAAAGTTGCCAGGGGGCCGACTGAGTCAGAAAGGAGCAAAATCAAGCACAGTTGGGGCGTTTTGGGAAAATTGTGAAGGATTTTCCAACGTGGGCAAAAATTGAAAAAAACAACAGGGCCGGTAGTGTCGAAAAAGTCAAAAATGCGGATTTTCCCAAACCTTGCTAAAAGGGGCCAGGGGGGCGGACTGAGTCAGAAAGGAGCAAAATCAAGCACAGTTGGGGCGTTTTGAGAAAATTGTGAAGGATTTTCCAAACCGGGCATAAATTGAAAAAAAAGACAGGGCCGGTAGTGTCGAAAAAGTCAAAAATGGGGATTGTCACAAAATTTGCTTAAAGAGGCCAGGGGGCGGGCTGATTGAAAGACGAGCAAAATCAAGCACAGTTGGGGCGTTTTGTGAAAATTGTGAAGGATTTTCCAGAGAAGGCAAAAATTGAAAAAAACGACAGGGGCGGTAGTGTCGAAAAAGTCAAAAATGCGGATTTTCCCAAACTTTGCTAAAAGGGGCCAGGGGGGCGGACTGAGTCAGAAATGAGCAAAATCAAGCACAGTTGGGGCGTTTTGAGAAAATTGTGAAGGATTTTCCAAACCGGGCAAAATTTGAAAAAAACGACAGGGCCGGTAGTGTCGAAAAAGTCAAAAATGGGGATTTTCCCAAACCTTGCTAAAAGGGGCCAGGGGGGCGGACTGAGTCAGAAAGGAGCAAAATCAAGCACAGTTGGGGCGTTTTGGGAAAATTGTGAAGGATTTTCCATAGTGGGCAAAAATTGAGAAAAACGACAGGGCCGGTAGTGTCGAAAAAGTCAAAAATGGGGATTTTCCCAAACCTTGCTAAAAGGGGCCAGGGGGGCGGGCTGAGTCAGAAAGGAGCGAAATCAAGCACAGTTGGGGCGTTTTGGGAAAATTGTGAAGGATTTTCCAAAGTGGGCAAAATTTGAAAAAAACGACAGGGCCGGTAGTGTCGAAAAAGTCAAAAATGCGGATTTTCCCAAATCCTTGCTAAAAGGGGCCAGGGGGGCGGACTGAGTCAGAAATGTGCAAAATCAAGCACAGTTGGGGCGTTTTGAGAAAATATTGAAGGATTTTCCAAACCGGGCAAAATTTGAAAAAAACGACAGGGCCGGTAGTGTCGAAAAAGTCAAAAATGGGGATTTTCCAAAACCTTGCTAAAAGGGGCCAGGGGGGCGGACTAAGTAAGAAAGGAGCAAAATCAAGCACAGTTGGGGCATTTTGGGAAAATTGTGAAGGATTTTCCAAACCGGGCAAAATTTGAAAAAAACGACAGGGCCGGTAGTGTCGAAAAAGTCAAAAATGGGGATTTTCCCAAATCCTTGCTAAAAGGGGCCAGGGGGGCGGGCTGAGTGAGAAAGGAGCAAAATCAAGCACAGTTGGGGCGTTTTGAGAAAATTGTGAAGGATTTTCCAAACCGGGCAAAAATTGAAAAAAACAACAGGGCCGGTAGTGTCGAAAAAGTCAAAAATGCGGATTTTCCCAAATCTTTGCTAAAAGGGGCCAGGGGGCGGGCTTATTGAAAAACGAGCAAAATCAAGCACAGTTGGGGCGTTTTGTGAAAATTGTGAAGGATTTTCCAAACCGGGTAAAATTTGAAAAAAAAGACAGGGCCGGTAGTGTCGAAAAAGTCAAAAATGGGGATTTTCCCAAACCTTGCTAAAAGGGGCCAGGGGCGCGGACTGAGTCAGAAAGGAGCAAAATCAAGCACAGTTGGGGCGTTTTGTGAAAATTGTGAAGGATTTTCCAAAGTGGGCAAAAATAGAAAAAAACGACAGGGCCGGTAGTGTCGAAAAAGTCAAAAATGGGGATTTTCCCAAACCTTGCTAAAAGGGGCCAGGGGGGCGGGCTGAGTCAGAAAGGAGCAAAATCAAGCACAGTTGGGGCGTTGTGTGAAAATTGTGAAGGATTTTCCAAAGTGGGCAAAAATTGAAAAAAACGACAGGGCCGGTAGTGTCGAAAAAGTCAAAAATGGGGATTTTCCCAAACCTTGCTAAAAGGGGCCAGGGGGGCGGACTGAGTCAGAAATGAGCAAAATCAAGCACAGTTGGGGCGTTTTGGGAAAATTGTGAAGGATTTTCCAAAGTGGGCAAAAATTGAAAAAAACGACAGGGCCGGTAGTGTCGAAAAAGTCAAAAATGGGGATTTTCACAAACCTTGCTAAAAGGGGCCAGGGGGTGGACTGAGTCAGAAAGGAGCAAAATCAAGCACAGTTGGGGCGTTTTGAGAAAATTGTGAAGGATTTTCCAAAGTGGGCAAAATTTGAAAAAAACGACAGGTCCGGTAGTGTCGAAAAAGTCAAAAATTGGGATTTTCCCAAATTTTTGCTAAAAGGGGCCAGGGGGCGGGCTGATTGAAAAACGAGCAAAATCAAGCACAGTTGGGGCGTTTTGTGAAAATTGTGAAGGATTTTCCAAACCGGGCAAAATTTGAAAAAAAGACAGGGCCGGTAGTGTCGAAAAAGTCAAAAATGGGGATTTTCCCAAACCTTGCTAAAAGGGGCCAGGGGGCGGACTGAGTCAGAAAGGAGCAAAATCAAGCACAGTTGGGGCGTTTTGGGAAAATTGTGAAGAATTTTCCAATGTGTGCAAAAATTTAAAAAAAAGACAGGGCCGGTAGTGTCGAAAAAGTCAAAAATGCGGATTTTCCCAAACCTTGCTAAAAGGGGCCAGGGGGGCGGACTGAGTCAGAAATGAGCAAAATCAAGCACAGTTGGGGCGTTTTGAGAAAATTGTGAAGGATTTTCCAAACCGGGCAAAATTTGAAAAAAACGACAGGTCCGGTAGTGTCGAAAAAGTCAAAAATGGGGATTTTCCAAAACCTTGCTAAAAGGGGCCTGGGGGGCGGACTAAGTAAGAAAGGAGTAAAATCAAGAACAGTTGGGGCGTTGTGTGAAAATTGTGAAGGATTTTCCAAAGTGGGCAAAAATTTTAAAAAACGACAGGGCCGGTAGTGTCGAAAAAGTCAAAAATGGGGATTTTCCCAAACCTTGCTAAAAGGGGCCAGGGGGGCGGACTGAGTCAGAAAGGAGAAAAATCAAGCACAGTTGGGGCGTTTTGGGAAAATTGTGAAGGATTTTCCAAACCGGGCAAAATTTGAAAAAAACGACAGGGCCGGTAGTGTCGGAAAGTCAAAAATGGGGATTTTCCCAAATCTTGCTAAAAGGGGCCAGGGGGGCGGGCTGAGTGAGAAAGGAGCAAAATCAAGCACAGTTGGGGCGTTGTGTGAAAATTGTGAAGGATTTTCCAAACCGGGCAAAATTTGAAAAAAAAGACAGGGCCGGTAGTGTCGAAAAAGTCAAAAATGGGGATTTTCACAAAATTTGCTAAAAGGGGCCAGGGGGGCGGACTGAGTCAGAAATGTGCAAAATCAAGCACAGTTGGGGCGTTTTGAGAAAATATTGAAGGATTTTCCAAACCGGGTAAAATTTGAAATAAAAGTCAAAGTAGTGTCGAAAAAGTCAAAAATGGGGATTTTCCCAAACCTTGCTAAAAGGGGCCAGGGGGGCGGACTGAGTCAGAAAGGAGCAAAATCAAGCACAGTTGGGGCGTTTTGGGAAAATTGTGAAGGATTTTCCAAACCGGGCAAAATTTGAAAAAAACGACAGTGCCGGTAGTGTCGAAAAAGTCAAAAATGGGGATTTTCACAAACTTTGCTTAAAGAGGCCAGAGGGGGGGGCTGGGTGAAAAAGGAGCAAAATCAAGCACAGTTGGGGCGTTTTGTGAAAATTGTGAAGGATTTTCCATAGTGGGCAAAAATTGAAAAAAACCACAGGGCCGGTAGTGTCGAAAAAGTCAAAAATGGGGATTTTCCCAAACCTTGCTAAAAGGGGCCAGGGGGGCGGGCTGAGTCAGAAAGGAGCAAAATCAAGCACAGTTGGGGCGTTTTGGGAAAATTGTGAAGGTTTTTCCAAATCGGGCAAAATTTGAAAAAAACGACAGGGCCGGTAGTGTCGAAAAAGTCAAAAATGGGGATTTTCCCAAATCCTTGCTAAAAGGGGCCAGGGGGGCGGGCTGAGTGAGAAAGGAGCAAAATCAAGCACAGTTGGGGCGTTTTGGGAAAATTGTGAAGGATTTTCCAAACCGGGCAAAATTTGAAAAAAACGACAGTGCCGGTAGTGTCGAAAAAGTCAAAAATGGGGATTTTCACAAACTTTGCTTAAAGAGGCCAGAGGGGGGGGCTGGGTGAAAAAGGAGCAAAATCAAGCACAGTTGGGGCGTTTTGTGAAAATTGTGAAGGATTTTCCATAGTGGGCAAAAATTGAAAAAAACCACAGGGCCGGTAGTGTCGAAAAAGTCAAAAATGGGGATTTTCCCAAACCTTGCTAAAAGGGGCCAGGGGGGCGGGCTGAGTCAGAAAGGAGCAAAATCAAGCACAGTTGGGGCGTTTTGGGAAAATTGTGAAGGTTTTTCCAAATCGGGCAAAATTTGAAAAAAACGACAGGGCCGGTAGTGTCGAAAAAGTCAAAAATGGGGATTTTCCCAAATCCTTGCTAAAAGGGGCCAGGGGGGCGGGCTGAGTGAGAAAGGAGCAAAATCAAGCACAGTTGGGGCGTTTTGGGAAAATTGTGAAGGATTTTCCAAACCGGGCAAAATTTGAAAAAAAAGACAGGGCCGGTAGTGTCGAAAAAGTCAAAAATGGGGATTTTCACAAAATTTGCTTAAAGAGGCCAGAGGGGGGGCTGAGTGAAAAACGAGCAAAATCAAGCACAGTTGGGGCGTTTTGTGAAAATTGTGAAGGATTTTCCAAAGTGGGCAAAAATTGAAAAAAACGACAGGGCCGGTAGTGTCGAAAAAGTCAAAAATGGGGATTTTCCCAAACCTTGCTAAATGGGGCCAGGGGGGCGGGCTGAGTCAGAAAGGAGCAAAATCAAGCACAGTTGGGGCGTTTTGGGAAAATTGTGAAGGATTTTCCAAAGTGGGCAAAATTTGAAAAAAACGACAGGGCTGGTAGTGTCGAAAAAGTCAAAAATGGGGATTTTCCCAAATCCTTGCTAAAAGGGGCCAGGGGGGCGGGCTGAGTGAGAAAGGAGCAAAATCAAGCACAGTTGGGGCGTTGTGTGAAGATTGTGAAGGATTTTCCAAACCGGGCAAAATTTGAAAAAAAAGACACGGCCGGTAGTGTCGAAAAAGTCAAAAATGGGGATTTTCACAAAATTTGCTTAAAGAGGCCAGAGGGGGGGGCTGAGTGAAAAACGAGCAAAATCATGCACAGTTGGGGCGTTTTGTGAAAATTGTGAAGGATTTTCCATAGTGGGCAAAAATTGAAAATAACGACAGGGCCGGTAGTGTCGAAAAAGTCAAAAATGGGGATTTTCCCAAACCTTGCTAAAAGGGGCCAGGGGGGCGGGCTGAGTCAGAAAGGAGCAAAATCAAGCACAGTTGGGGCGTTGTGTGAAAATTGTGAAGGATTTTCCAAAGTGGGCAAAAATTGAAAAAAACGACAGGGCCGGTAGTGTCGAAAAAGTCAAAAATGCGGATTTTCCCAAACCTTGCTAAAAGGGGCCAGGGGGGCGGACTAAGTAAGAAAGGAGCAAAATCAAGCACAGTTGGGGCATTTTGGGAAAATTGTGAAGGATTTTCCAAACCGGGCAAAATTTGAAAAAAACGACAGGGCCGGTAGTGTCGAAAAAGTCAAAAATGCGGATTTTCCCAAATCTTTGCTAAAAGGGGCCAGGGGGCGGGCTTATTGAAAAACGAGCAAAATCAAGCACAGTTGGGGCGTTTTGAGAAAATTGTGAAGGATTTTCCAAAGTGGGCAAAATTTGAAAAAAACGACAGGTCCGGTAGTGTCGAAAAAGTCAAAAATTGGGATTTTCCCAAATTTTTGCTAAAAGGGGCCAGGGGGCGGGCTGATTGAAAAACGAGCAAAATCAAGCACAGTTGGGGCGTTTTGTGAAAATTGTGAAGGATTTTCCAAACCGGGCAAAATTTGAAAAAAACGACAGGGCCGGTAGTGTCGAAAAAGTCAAAAATGGGGATTTTCCCAAACCTTGCTAAAAGGTGCCAGGGGGGCGGACTGAGTCAGAAATGAGCAAAATCAAGCACAGTTGGGGCGTTTTGAGAAAATTGTGAAGGATTTTCCAAACCGGGCAAAATTTGAAAAAAACGACAGGGCCGGTAGTGTCGAAAAAGTCAAAAATGCGGATTTTCCCAAATCTTTGCTAAAAGGGGCCAGGGGGTGGGCTTATTGAAAAACGAGCAAAATCAAGCACAGTTGGGGCGTTTTGTGAAAATTGTGAAGGATTTTCCAAACCGGGTAAAATTTAAAAAAAAAGACAGGGCCGGTAGTGTCGAAAAAGTCAAAAATGGGGATTTTCCCAAACCTTGCTAAAAGGGGCCAGGGGCGCGGACTGAGTCAGAAAGGAGCAAAATCAAGCACAGTTGGGGCGTTTTGGGAAAATTGTGAAGGATTTTCCAAACCGGGCAAAATTTGAAAAAAACGACAGTGCCGGTAGTGTCGAAAACGTCAAAAATGGGGATTTTCCCAAACTTTGCTTAAAGAGGCCAGAGGGGGGGGCTGGGTGAAAAAGGAGCAAAATCAAGCACAGTTGGGGCGTTTTGTGAAAATTGTAAAGGATTTTCCAAAGTGGGAAAAAATTGAAAAAAACGACAGGGCCGGTAGTGTCGAAAAAGTCAAAAATGGGGATTTTCCCAAACCTTGCTAAAAGGGGCCAGGGGGGCGGGCTGAGTCAGAAAGGAGCAAAATCAAGCACAGTTGGGGCGTTGTGTGAAAATTGTGAAGGATTTTCCAAAGTGGGAAAAAATTGAAAAAAACGACAGGGCCGGTAGTGTCGAAAAAGTCAAAAATGGGGATTTTCCCAAACCTTGCTAAAAGGGGCCAGGGGGCGGACTGAGTCAGAAATGAGCAAAATCAAGCACAGTTGGGGCGTTTTGGGTAAATTGTGAAGGATTTTCCAAAGTGGGCAAAAATTGAAAAAAACGACAGGGCCGGTAGTGTCGAAAAAGTCAAAAATGGGGATTTTCACAAACCTTGCTAAAAGGTGCCAGGGGGTGGACTGAGTCAGAAAGGAGCAAAATCAAGCACAGTTGGGGCGTTTTGAGAAAATTGTGAAGGATTTTCCAAAGTGGGCAAAATTTGAAAAAAACGACAGGTCCGGTAGTGTCGAAAAAGTCAAAAATTGGGATTTTCCCAAATTTTTGCTAAAAGGGGCCAGGGGGCGGGCTGATTGAAAAACGAGCAAAATCAAGCACAGTTGGGGCGTTTTGTGAAAATTGTGAAGGATTTTCCAAACCGGGCAAAATTTGAAAAAAAGACAGGGCCGGTAGTGTCGAAAAAGTCAAAAATGGGGATTTTCCCAAACCTTGCTAAAAGGGGCCAGGGGGGCGGGCTGAGTTTGAAAGGAGCAAAATCAAGCACAGTTGGGGCGTTTTGGGAAAATTGTGAAGGTTTTTCCAAATCGGGCAAAATTTGAAAAAAACGACAGGGCCGGTAGTGTCGAAAAAGTCAAAAATGGGGATTTTCCCAAATCCTTGCTAAAAGGGGCCAGGGGGGCGGGCTGAGTGAGAAAGGAGCAAAATCAAGCACAGTTGGGGCGTTGAGTGAAAATTGTGAAGGATTTTCCAAACCGGGCAAAATTTGAAAAAAAAGACAGGGCCGGTAGTGTCGAAAAAGTCAAAAATGGGGATTTTCACAAAATTTGCTTAAAGAGGCCAGAGGGGGGGCTGAGTGAAAAACGAGCAAAATCAAGCACAGTTGGGGCGTTTTGTGAAAATTGTGAAGGATTTTCCAAAGTGGGCAAAAATTGAAAAAAACGACAGGGCCGGTAGTGTCGAAAAAGTCAAAAATGGGGATTTTCCCAAACCTTGCTAAATGGGGCCAGGGGGGCGGGCTGAGTCAGAAAGGAGCAAAATCAAGCACAGTTGGGGCGTTTTGGGAAAATTGTGAAGGATTTTCCAAAGTGGGCAAAATTTGAAAAAAACGACAGGGCCGGTAGTGTCGAAAAAGTCAAAAATGGGGATTTTCCCAAATCCTTGCTAAAAGGGGCCAGGGGGGCGGGCTGAGTGAGAAAGGAGCAAAATCAAGCACAGTTGGGGCGTTGTGTGAAAATTGTGAAGGATTTTCCAAACCGGGCAAAATTTGAAAAAAAAGACAGGGCCGGTAGTGTCGAAAAAGTCAAAAATGGGGATTTTCCCAAACCTTGCTAAAAGTGGCCAGGGGGGCGGGCTGAGTCAGAAAGGAGCAAAATCAAGCACAGTTGGGGCGTTGTGTGAAAATTGTGAAGGATTTTCCAAAGTGGGCAAAAATTGAAAAAAACGACAGGGCCGGTAGTGTCGAAAAAGTCAAAAATGCGGATTTTCCCAAACCTTGCTAAAAGGGGCCAGGGGGGCGGACTAAGTAAGAAAGGAGCAAAATCAAGCACAGTTGGGGCATTTTGGGAAAATTGTGAAGGATTTTCCAAACCGGGCAAAATTTGAAAAAAACGACAGGGCCGGTAGTGTCGAAAAAGTCAAAAATGCGGATTTTCCCAAATCTTTGCTAAAAGGGGCCAGGGGGCGGGCTTATTGAAAAACGAGCAAAATCAAGCACAGTTGGGGCGTTTTGAGAAAATTGTGAAGGATTTTCCAAAGTGGGCAAAATTTGAAAAAAACGACAGGTCCGGTAGTGTCGAAAAAGTCAAAAATTGGGATTTTCCCAAATTTTTGCTAAAAGGGGCCAGGGGGCGGGCTGATTGAAAAACGAGCAAAATCAAGCACAGTTGGGGCGTTTTGTGAAAATTGTGAAGGATTTTCCAAACTGGGCAAAATTTGAAAAAAAGACAGGGCCGGTAGTGTCGAAAAAGTCAAAAATGGGGATTTTCCCAAACCTTGCTAAAAGGTGCCAGGGGGCGGACTGAGTCAGAAAGGAGCAAAATCAAGCACAGTTGGGGCGTTTTGGGAAAATTGTGAAGAATTTTCCAATGTGTGCAAAAATTTAAAAAAAAGACAGGGCCGGTAGTGTCGAAAAAGTCAAAAATGCGGATTTTCCCAAACCTTGCTAAAAGGGGCCAGGGGGGCGGACTGAGTCAGAAATGAGCAAAATCAAGCACAGTTGGGGCGTTTTGAGAAAATTGTGAAGGATTTTCCAAACCGGGCAAAATTTGAAAAAAACGACAGGTCCGGTAGTGTCGAAAAAGTCAAAAATGGGGATTTTCCAAAACCTTGCTAAAAGGGGCCTGGGGGGCGGACTAAGTAAGAAAGGAGTAAAATCAAGCACAGTTGGGGCGTTGTGTGAAAATTGTGAAGGATTTTCCAAAGTGGGCAAAAATTTTAAAAAACGACAGGGCCGGTAGTGTCGAAAAAGTCAAAAATGGGGATTTTCCCAAACCTTGCTAAAAGGGGCCAGGGGGGCGGACTGAGTCAGAAAGGAGCAAAATCAAGCACAGTTGGGGCGTTTTGGGAAAATTGTGAAGGATTTTCCAAACCGGGCAAAATTTGAAAAAAACGACAGGGCCGGTAGTGTCGGAAAGTCAAAAATGGGGATTTTCCCAAATCTTGCTAAAAGGGGCCAGGGGGGCGGGCTGAGTGAGAAAGGAGCAAAATCAAGCACAGTTGGGGCGTTGTGTGAAAATTGTGAAGGATTTTCCAAACCGGGCAAAATTTGAAAAAAAAGACAGGGCCGGTAGTGTCGAAAAAGTCAAAAATGGGGATTTTCACAAAATTTGCTAAAAGGGGCCAGGGGGGCGGACTGAGTCAGAAATGTGCAAAATCAAGCACAGTTGGGGCGTTTTGAGAAAATATTGAAGGATTTTCCAAACCGGGTAAAATTTGAAATAAAAGTCAAAGTAGTGTCGAAAAAGTCAAAAATGGGGATTTTCCCAAACCTTGCTAAAAGGGGCCAGGGGGGCGGACTGAGTCAGAAAGGAGCAAAATCAAGCACAGTTGGGGCGTTTTGGGAAAATTGTGAAGGATTTTCCAAACCGGGCAAAATTTGAAAAAAACGACAGTGCCGGTAGTGTCGAAAAAGTCAAAAATGGGGATTTTCACAAACTTTGCTTAAAGAGGCCAGAGGGGGGGGCTGGGTGAAAAAGGAGCAAAATCAAGCACAGTTGGGGCGTTTTGTGAAAATTGTGAAGGATTTTCCATAGTGGGCAAAAATTGAAAAAAACCACAGGGCCGGTAGTGTCGAAAAAGTCAAAAATGGGGATTTTCCCAAACCTTGCTAAAAGGGGCCAGGGGGGCGGGCTGAGTCAGAAAGGAGCAAAATCAAGCACAGTTGGGGCGTTTTGGGAAAATTGTGAAGGTTTTTCCAAATCGGGCAAAATTTGAAAAAAACGACAGGGCCGGTAGTGTCGAAAAAGTCAAAAATGGGGATTTTCCCAAATCCTTGCTAAAAGGGGCCAGGGGGGCGGGCTGAGTGAGAAAGGAGCAAAATCAAGCACAGTTGGGGCGTTTTGGGAAAATTGTGAAGGATTTTCCAAACCGGGCAAAATTTGAAAAAAAAGACAGGGCCGGTAGTGTCGAAAAAGTCAAAAATGGGGATTTTCACAAAATTTGCTTAAAGAGGCCAGAGGGGGGGCTGAGTGAAAAACGAGCAAAATCAAGCACAGTTGGGGCGTTTTGTGAAAATTGTGAAGGATTTTCCAAAGTGGGCAAAAATTGAAAAAAACGACAGGGCCGGTAGTGTCGAAAAAGTCAAAAATGGGGATTTTCCCAAACCTTGCTAAATGGGGCCAGGGGGGCGGGCTGAGTCAGAAAGGAGCAAAATCAAGCACAGTTGGGGCGTTTTGGGAAAATTGTGAAGGATTTTCCAAAGTGGGCAAAATTTGAAAAAAACGACAGGGCTGGTAGTGTCGAAAAAGTCAAAAATGGGGATTTTCCCAAATCCTTGCTAAAAGGGGCCAGGGGGGCGGGCTGAGTGAGAAAGGAGCAAAATCAAGCACAGTTGGGGCGTTGTGTGAAAATTGTGAAGGATTTTCCAAACCGGGCAAAATTTGAAAAAAAAGACACGGCCGGTAGTGTCGAAAAAGTCAAAAATGGGGATTTTCACAAAATTTGCTTAAAGAGGCCAGAGGGGGGGGCTGAGTGAAAAACGAGCAAAATCAAGCACAGTTGGGGCGTTTTGTGAAAATTGTGAAGGATTTTCCATAGTGGGCAAAAATTGAAAATAACGACAGGGCCGGTAGTGTCGAAAAAGTCAAAAATGGGGATTTTCCCAAACCTTGCTAAAAGGGGCCAGGGGGGCGGGCTGAGTCAGAAAGGAGCAAAATCAAGCACAGTTGGGGCGTTGTGTGAAAATTGTGAAGGATTTTCCAAAGTGGGCAAAAATTGAAAAAAACGACAGGGCCGGTAGTGTCGAAAAAGTCAAAAATGCGGATTTTCCCAAACCTTGCTAAAAGGGGCCAGGGGGGCGGACTAAGTAAGAAAGGAGCAAAATCAAGCACAGTTGGGGCATTTTGGGAAAATTGTGAAGGATTTTCCAAACCGGGCAAAATTTGAAAAAAACGACAGGGCCGGTAGTGTCGAAAAAGTCAAAAATGGGGATTTTCCCAAATCCTTGCTAAAAGGGGCCAGGGGGGCGGGCTGAGTGAGAAAGGAGGAAAATCAAACACAGTTGGGGCGTTGTGTGAAAATTGTGAAGGATTTTCCAAACCGGGCAAAATTTGAAAAAAAAGACACGGCCGGTAGTGTCGAAAAAGTCAAAAATGGGGATTTTCACAAAATTTGCTTAAAGAGGCCAGAGGGGGGGGCTGAGTGAAAAACGAGCAAAATCAAGCACAGTTGGGGCGTTTTATGAAAATTGTGAAGGATTTTCCATAGTGGGCAAAAATTGAAAATAACGACAGGGCCGGTAGTGTCGAAAAAGTCAAAAATGGGGATTTTCCCAAACCTTGCTAAAAGTGGCCAGGGGGGCGGGCTGAGTCAGAAAGGAGCAAAATCAAGCACAGTTGGGGCGTTGTGTGAAAATTGTGAAGGATTTTCCAAAGTGGGCAAAAATTGAAAAAAACGACAGGGCCGGTAGTGTCGAAAAAGTCAAAAATGCGGATTTTCCCAAACCTTGCTAAAAGGGGCCAGGGGGGCGGACTAAGTAAGAAAGGAGCAAAATCAAGCACAGTTGGGGCGTTGTGTGAAAATTATGATGGATTTTCCAAAGTGGGCATTAATTTTAAAAAACGACAGGGCCGGTAGTGTCGAAAAAGTCAAAGATGCGGATTTTCCCAAACCTTGCTAAAAGGGTCCAGGGGGGCGGACTGAGTCAGAAAGGAGCAAAATCAAGCACAGTTGGGGCGTTTTGGGAAAATTGTGAAGGATTTTCCAAAGTGGGCAAAAATTGTAAAAAAAAGGCGACAGGGCCGGTAGTGTCGAAAAAGTCAAAAATGCGGATTTTCCCAAACCTTGCTAAAAGGGGCCAGGGGGGCGGACTGAGTCAGAAAGGAGCAAAATCAAGCACAGTTGGGGCGTTTTGGGAAAATTGTGAAGGATTTTCCAAAGTGGGCAAAAATTGTAAAAAAAGGCGACAGGGCCGGTAGTGTCGAAAAAGTCAAAATTGGGAATTTTCCAAAACCTTGCTAAAAGGGGCCTGGGGGGCGGACTAAGTAAGAAAGGAGCAAAATCAAGCACAGTTGGGGCGTTTTGGGAAAATTGTGAAGGATTTTCCAAACCGGGCATAAATTGAAAAAAAAGACAGGGCCGGTAGTGTCGAAAAAGTCAAAAATGGGGATTTTCCCAAACCTTGCTAAAAGGGGCCAGGGGGGCGGACTGAGTCAGAAAGGAGCAAAATCAAGCACAGTTGGGGCGTTTTGGGAAAATTGTGAAGGATTTTCCAAACCGGGCAAAATTTGAAAAAAACGACAGTGCCGGTAGTGTCGAAAAAGTCAAAAATGGGGATTTTCCCAAACTTTGCTTAAAGAGGCCAGAGGGGGGGGCTGGGTGAAAAAGGAGCAAAATCAAGCACAGTTGGGGCGTTTTGTGAAAATTGTGAAGGATTTTCCAAAGTGGGCAAAAATTGAAAAAAACGACAGGGCCGGTAGTGTCGAAAAAGTCAAAAATGGGGATTTTCACAAACCTTGCTAAAAGGTGCCAGGGGGTGGACTGAGTCAGAAAGGAGCAAAATCAAGCACAGTTGGGGCGTTTTGAGAAAATTGTGAAGGATTTTCCAAAGTGGGCAAAATTTGAAAAAAACGACAGGTCCGGTAGAGTCGAAAAAGTAAAAAATGGGGATTTTCCCAAATTTTTGCTAAAAGGGGCCAGGGCGCGGGCTGATTGAAAAACGAGCAAAATCAAGCACAGTTGGGGCGTTTTGTGAAAATTGTGAAGGATTTTCCAAACCGGGCAAAATTTGAAAAAAACGACAGGGCCGGTAGTGTCGAAAAAGTCAAAAATGGGGATTTTCCCAAACCTTGCTAAAAGGGGCCAGGGGGGCGGACTGAGTCAGAAAGGAGCAAAATCAAGCACAGTTGGGGCGTTTTGGGAAAATTGTGAAGGATTTTCCAAACCGGGCAAAATTTGAAAAAAACGACAGGGCCGGTAGTGTCGAAAAAGTCAAAAATGGGGATTTTCCCAAACTTTGCTTAAAGAGGCCAGAGGGGGGGGATGGGTGAAAAAGGAGCAAAATCAAGCACAGTTGGGGCGTTTTGTGAAAATTGTGAAGGATTTTCCAAAGTGGGCAAAATTTGAAAAAAACGACAGGTCCGGTAGTGTCGAAAAAGTCAAAAATTGGGATTTTCCCAAATTTTTGCTAAAAGGGGCCAGGGGGCGGGCTGATTGAAAAACGAGCAAAATCAAGCACAGTTGGGGCGTTTTGTGAAAATTGTGAAGGATTTTCCAAACCGGGCAAAATTTGAAAAAAAGACAGGGCCGGTAGTGTCGAAAAAGTCAAAAATGGGGATTTTCCCAAACCTTGCTAAAAGGTGCCAGGGGGCGGACTGAGTCCGAAAGGAGCAAAATCAAGCACAGTTGGGGCGTTTTGGGAAAATTGTGAAGGATTTTCCAAAGTGGGCAAAATTTGAAAAAAAAGACAGGGCCGGTAGTGTCGAAAAAGTCAAAAATTGGGATTTTCCCAAATTTTTGCTAAAAGGGGCCAGGGGGCGGGCTGATTGAAAAACGAGCAAAATCAAGCACAGTTGGGGCGTTTTGGGAAAATTGTGAAGGATTTTCCATAGTGGGCAAAAATTGAAAAAAACGACAGGGCCGGTAGTGTCGAAAAAGTCAAAAATGGGGATTTTCCCAAACATTGCTAAAAGGGGCCAGGGGGGCCGGCTGAGTCAGAAAGGAGCAAAATCAAGCACAGTTGGGGCGTTTTGGGAAAATTGTGAAGGATTTTCCAAACCGGGCAAAATTTGAAAAAAACGACAGGGCCGGTAGTGTCGAAAAAGTCAAAAATGGGGATTTTCCCAAACCTTGCTAAAAGGGGCCAGGGGGGCGGACTGAGTCAGAAAGGAGCAAAATCAAGCACAGTTGGGGCGTTTTGGGAAAATTGTGAAGAATTTTCCAAACCGGGCAAAATTTGAAAAAAACGACAGGGCCGGTAGTGTCGAAAAAGTCAAAAATGGGGATTTTCACAAAATTTGCTTAAAGAGGCCAGAGGGGCAGGCTGAGTGAAAAACGAGCAAAATCAAGCACAGTTGGGGCGTTTTGTGAAAATTGTGAAGGATTTTCCAAACCGGGCAAAATTTGAAAAAAAGACAGGGCCGGTAGTGTCGAAAAAGTCGAAAATGGGGATTTTCCCAAACCTTGCTAAAAGGTGCCAGGGGGCGGACTGAGTCAGAAAGAAGCAAAATCAAGCACAGTTGGGGCGTTTTGGGAAAATTGTGAAGGATTTTCCAAACCGGGTAAAATTTGAAAAAAAAGACAGGGCCGGTAGTGTCGAAAAAGTCAAAAATGGGGATTTTCCCAAACCTTGCTAAAAGGGGCCAGGGGGGCGGACTGAGTCAGAAAGGAGCAAAATCAAGCACAGTTGGGGCGTTTTGGGAAAATTGTGAAGGATTTTCCAAACCGGGCAAAATTTGAAAAAAACGACAGTGCCGGTAGTGTCGAAAAAGTCAAAAATGGGGATTTTCCCAAACTTTGCTTAAAGAGGCAAGAGGGGGGGGCTGGGTGAAAAAGGAGCAAAATCAAGCACAGTTGGGGCGTTTTGTGAAAATTGTGAAGGATTTTCCAAAGTGGGCAAAAATTGAAAAAAACGACAGGGCCGGTAGTGTCGAAAAAGTCAAAAATGGGGATTTTCACAAACCTTGCTAAAAGGTGCCAGGGGGTAGACTGAGTCAGAAAGGAGCAAAATCAAGCACAGTTGGGGCGTTTTGGGAAAATTGTGAAGGATTTTCCAAACCGGGCAAAAGTTGAAAAAAACGACAGTGCCGGTAGTGTCGAAAAAGTCAAAAATGGGGATTTTCCCAAACTTTGCTTAAAGAGGCAAGAGGGGGGGGCTGGGTGAAAAAGGAGCAAAATCAAGCACAGTTGGGGCGTTTTGGGAAAATTGTGAAGGATTTTCCAAAGTGGGCAAAAATTGAAAAAAACGACAGGGCCGGTAGTGTCGAAAAAGTCAAAAATGGGGATTTTCACAAACCTTGCTAAAAGGTGCCAGGGGGTGGACTGAGTCAGAAAGGAGCAAAATCAAGCACAGTTGGGGCGTTTTGTGAAAATTGTGAAGGATTTTCCAAAGTGGGCAAAAATTGAATAAAACGACAGGGCCGGTAGTGTCGAAAAAGTCAAAAATGGGTATTTTCACAAACCTTGCTAAAAGGTGCCAGGGGGCGGACTGAGTCAGAAAGGAGCAAAATCAAGCACAGTTGGGGCGTTTTGAGAAAATTGTGAAGGATTTTCCAAAGTGGGCAAAATTTGAAAAAAACGACAGGTCCGGTAGTGTCGAAAAAGTCAAAAATTGGGATTTTCCCAAATTTTTGCTAAAAGGGGCCAGGGGGCGGGCTGATTGAAAAACGAGCAAAATCAAGCACAGTTGGGGCGTTTTGTGAAAATTGTGAAGGATTTTCCAAACCGGGCAAAATTTGAAAAAAACGACAGGGCCGGTAGTGTCGAAAAAGTCAAAATTGGGGATTTTCCCAAACCTTGCTAAAAGGGGCCAGGGGGGCGGACTGAGTCAGAAAGGAGCAAAATCAAGCACAGTTGGGGCGTTTTGGGAAAATTGTGAAGGATTTTCCATAGTGGGCAAAAATTGAGAAAAACGACAGGGCCGGTAGTGTCGAAAAAGTCAAAAATGGGGATTTTCCCAAACCTTGCTAAAAGGGGCCAGGGGGGCGGGCTGAGTCAGAAAGGAGCAAAATCAAGCACAGTTGGGGCGTTGTGTGAAAATTGTGAAGGATTTTCCAAAGTGGGCAAAAATTGAAAAAAACGACAGGGCCGGTAGTGTCGAAAAAGTCAAAAATGCGGATATTCCCAAACCTTGCTAAAAGGGGCCAGTGGGTCGGACTGAGTCAGAAATTAGCAAAATCAAGCACAGTTGGGGCGTTTTGAGAAAATTGTGAAGGATTTTCCAAACCGGGCAAAATTTGAAAAAAACGACAGGTCCGGTAGTGTCGAAAAAGTCAAAAATGGGGATTTTCCAAAACCTTGCTAAAAGGGGCCAGGGGGGCGGACTAAGTAAGAAAGGAGCAAAATCAAGCACAGTTAGGGCGTTTTGGGAAAATTGTGAAGGATTTTCCAAACCGGGCAAAATTTGAAAAAAAAGACAGGGCCGGTAGTGTCGAAAAAGTCAAAAATGGGGATTTTCCAAAACCTTGCTAAAAGGGGCCTTGGGGGCGGACTAAGTAAGAAAGGAGCAAAATCAAGCACAGTTGGGGCGTTGTGTGAAAATTGTGAAGGATTTTCCAAAGTGGGCAAAAATTTTAAAAAACGACAGGGCCGGTAGTGTCGAAAAAGTCAAAAATGGGGATTTTCCCAAACCTTGCTAAAAGTTGCCAGGGGGCCGACTGAGTCAGAAAGGAGCAAAATCAAGCACAGTTGGGGCGTTTTGGGAAAATTGTGAAGGATTTTCCAACGTGGGCAAAAATTGAAAAAAACAACAGGGCCGGTAGTGTCGAAAAAGTCAAAAATGCGGATTTTCCCAAACCTTGCTAAAAGGGGCCAGGGGGGCGGACTGAGTCAGAAAGGAGCAAAATCAAGCACAGTTGGGGCGTTTTGAGAAAATTGTGAAGGATTTTCCAAACCGGGCATAAATTGAAAAAAAAGACAGGGCCGGTAGTGTCGAAAAAGTCAAAAATGGGGATTGTCACAAAATTTGCTTAAAGAGGCCAGAGGGGGGGGCTGAGTGAAAAACGAGCAAAATCAAGCACAGTTGGGGCGTTTTGTGAAAATTGTGAAGGATTTTCCATAGTGGGCAAAAATTGAAAAAAACGACAGGGCCGGTAGTGTCGAAAAAGTCAAAAATGGGGATTTTCCCAAACCTTGCTAAAAGGTGCCATGGGGCGGACTGAGTCAGAAAGGAGCAAAATCAAGCACAGTTGGGGCGTTTTGGGAAAATTGTGAAGGATTTTCCAACGTGGGCAAAAATTGAAAAAAACGACAGGGCCGGTAGTGTCGAAAAAGTCAAAAATGCGGATTTTCCCAAACCTTGCTAAAAGGGGCCAGGGGGGCGGACTGAGTCAGAAATGAGCAAAATCAAGCACAGTTGGGGCGTTTTGAGAAAATTGTGAAGGATTTTCCAAACCGGGCAAAATTTGAAAAAAACGACAGGTCCGGTAGTGTCGAAAAAGTCAAAAATGCGGATTTTCCCAAACCTTGCTAAAAGGGGCCAGGGGGACGGACTGAGTCAGAAATGAGCAAAATCAAGCACAGTTGGGGCGTTTTGAGAAAATTGTGAAGGATTTTCCAAACCGGGCAAAATTTGAAAAAAACGACAGGTCCGGTAGTGTCGAAAAAGTCAAAAATGGGGATTTTCCCATACTTTGCTTAAAGAGGCCAGAGGGGGGGGGCTTTGTGAAAAAGGAGAAAAAATCAAGCACAGTTGGGGCGTTTTGTGAAAATTGTGAAGGATTTTCCAAAGTGGGCAAAAATTGAAAAAAACGACAGGGCCGGTAGTGTCGAAAAAGTCAAAAATGGGGATTTTAACAAACCTTGCTAAAAGGGGCCAGGGGGTGGACTGAGTCAGAAAGGAGCAAAATCAAGCACAGTTGGGGCGTTTTGAGAAAATTGTGAAGGATTTTCCAAAGTGGGCAAAATTTGAAAAAAACGACAGGTCCGGTAGTGTCGAAAAAGTCAAAAATTGGGATTTTCCCAAATTTTTGCTAAAAGGGGCCAGGGGGCGGGCTGATTGAAAGACGAGCAAAATCAAGCACAGTTGGGGCGTTTTGTGAAAATTGTGAAGGATTTTCCAGAGAAGGCAAAAATTGAAAAAAACGACAGGGGCGGTAGTGTCGAAAAAGTCAAAAATGCGGATTTTCCCAAACTTTGCTAAAAGGGGCCAGGGGGGCGGACTGAGTCAGAAATGAGCAAAATCAAGCACAGTTGGGGCGTTTTGAGAAAATTGTGAAGGATTTTCCAAACCGGGCAAAATTTGAAAAAAACGACAGGGCCGGTAGTGTCGAAAAAGTCAAAAATGGGGATTTTCCCAAACCTTGCTAAAAGGGGCCAGGGGGGCGGACTGAGTCAGAAAGGAGCAAAATCAAGCACAGTTGGGGCGTTTTGGGAAAATTGTGAAGGATTTTCCATAGTGGGCAAAAATTGAGAAAAACGACAGGGCCGGTAGTGTCGAAAAAGTCAAAAATGGGGATTTTCCCAAACCTTGCTAAAAGGGGCCAGGGGGGCGGGCTGAGTCAGAAAGGAGCGAAATCAAGCACAGTTGGGGCGTTTTGGGAAAATTGTGAAGGATTTTCCAAAGTGGGCAAAATTTGAAAAAAACGACAGGGCCGGTAGTGTCGAAAAAGTCAAAAATGCGGATTTTCCCAAATCCTTGCTAAAAGGGGCCAGGGGGGCGGACTGAGTCAGAAATGTGCAAAATCAAGCACAGTTGGGGCGTTTTGAGAAAATATTGAAGGATTTTCCAAACCGGGCAAAATTTGAAAAAAACGACAGGGCCGGTAGTGTCGAAAAAGTCAAAAATGGGGATTTTCCAAAACCTTGCTAAAAGGGGCCAGGGGGGCGGACTAAGTAAGAAAGGAGCAAAATCAAGCACAGTTGGGGCATTTTGGGAAAATTGTGAAGGATTTTCCAAACCGGGCAAAATTTGAAAAAAACGACAGGGCCGGTAGTGTCGAAAAAGTCAAAAATGGGGATTTTCCCAAATCCTTGCTAAAAGGGGCCAGGGGGGCGGGCTGAGTGAGAAAGGAGCAAAATCAAGCACAGTTGGGGCGTTTTGAGAAAATTGTGAAGGATTTTCCAAACCGGGCAAAAATTGAAAAAAACAACAGGGCCGGTAGTGTCGAAAAAGTCAAAAATGCGGATTTTCCCAAATCTTTGCTAAAAGGGGCCAGGGGGCGGGCTTATTGAAAAACGAGCAAAATCAAGCACAGTTGGGGCGTTTTGTGAAAATTGTGAAGGATTTTCCAAACCGGGTAAAATTTGAAAAAAAAGACAGGGCCGGTAGTGTCGAAAAAGTCAAAAATGGGGATTTTCCCAAACCTTGCTAAAAGGGGCCAGGGGCGCGGACTGAGTCAGAAAGGAGCAAAATCAAGCACAGTTGGGGCGTTTTGTGAAAATTGTGAAGGATTTTCCAAAGTGGGCAAAAATAGAAAAAAACGACAGGGCCGGTAGTGTCGAAAAAGTCAAAAATGGGGATTTTCCCAAACCTTGCTAAAAGGGGCCAGGGGGGCGGGCTGAGTCAGAAAGGAGCAAAATCAAGCACAGTTGGGGCGTTGTGTGAAAATTGTGAAGGATTTTCCAAAGTGGGCAAAAATTGAAAAAAACGACAGGGCCGGTAGTGTCGAAAAAGTCAAAAATGGGGATTTTCCCAAACCTTGCTAAAAGGGGCCAGGGGGGCGGACTGAGTCAGAAATGAGCAAAATCAAGCACAGTTGGGGCGTTTTGGGAAAATTGTGAAGGATTTTCCAAAGTGGGCAAAAATTGAAAAAAACGACAGGGCCGGTAGTGTCGAAAAAGTCAAAAATGGGGATTTTCACAAACCTTGCTAAAAGGGGCCAGGGGGTGGACTGAGTCAGAAAGGAGCAAAATCAAGCACAGTTGGGGCGTTTTGAGAAAATTGTGAAGGATTTTCCAAAGTGGGCAAAATTTGAAAAAAACGACAGGTCCGGTAGTGTCGAAAAAGTCAAAAATTGGGATTTTCCCAAATTTTTGCTAAAAGGGGCCAGGGGGCGGGCTGATTGAAAAACGAGCAAAATCAAGCACAGTTGGGGCGTTTTGTGAAAATTGTGAAGGATTTTCCAAACCGGGCAAAATTTGAAAAAAAGACAGGGCCGGTAGTGTCGAAAAAGTCAAAAATGGGGATTTTCCCAAACCTTGCTAAAAGGTGCCAGGGGGCGGACTGAGTCAGAAAGGAGCAAAATCAAGCACAGTTGGGGCGTTTTGGGAAAATTGTGAAGAATTTTCCAATGTGTGCAAAAATTTAAAAAAAAGACAGGGCCGGTAGTGTCGAAAAAGTCAAAAATGCGGATTTTCCCAAACCTTGCTAAAAGGGGCCAGGGGGGCGGACTGAGTCAGAAATGAGCAAAATCAAGCACAGTTGGGGCGTTTTGAGAAAATTGTGAAGGATTTTCCAAACCGGGCAAAATTTGAAAAAAACGACAGGTCCGGTAGTGTCGAAAAAGTCAAAAATGGGGATTTTCCAAAACCTTGCTAAAAGGGGCCTGGGGGGCGGACTAAGTAAGAAAGGAGTAAAATCAAGAACAGTTGGGGCGTTGTGTGAAAATTGTGAAGGATTTTCCAAAGTGGGCAAAAATTTTAAAAAACGACAGGGCCGGTAGTGTCGAAAAAGTCAAAAATGGGGATTTTCCCAAACCTTGCTAAATGGGGCCAGGGGGGCGGACTGAGTCAGAAAGGAGAAAAATCAAGCACAGTTGGGGCGTTTTGGGAAAATTGTGAAGGATTTTCCAAAGTGGGCAAAATTTGAAAAAAACGACAGGGCTGGTAGTGTCGGAAAAGTCAAAAATGGGGATTTTCCCAAATCCTTGCTAAAAGGGGCCAGGGGGGCGGGCTGAGTGAGAAAGGAGCAAAATCAAGCACAGTTGGGGCGTTGTGTGAAAATTGTGAAGGATTTTCCAAACCGGGCAAAATTTGAAAAAAAAGACACGGCCGGTAGTGTCGAAAAAGTCAAAAATGGGGATTTTCACAAAATTTGCTTAAAGAGGCCAGAGGGGGGGGCTGAGTGAAAAACGAGCAAAATCATGCACAGTTGGGGCGTTTTGTGAAAATTGTGAAGGATTTTCCATAGTGGGCAAAAATTGAAAATAACGACAGGGCCGGTAGTGTCGAAAAAGTCAAAAATGCGGATTTTCCCAAACCTTGCTAAAAGGGGCCAGGGGGGCGGACTAAGTAAGAAAGGAGCAAAATCAAGCACAGTTGGGGCATTTTGGGAAAATTGTGAAGGATTTTCCAAACCGGGCAAAATTTGAAAAAAACGACAGGGCCGGTAGTGTCGAAAAAGTCAAAAATTGGGATTTTCCCAAATTTTTGCTAAAAGGGGCCAGGGGGCGGGCTGATTGAAAAACGAGCAAAATCAAGCACAGTTGGGGCGTTTTGTGAAAATTGTGAAGGATTTTCCAAACCGGGCAAAATTTGAAAAAAACGACAGGGCCGGTAGTGTCGAAAAAGTCAAAAATGGGGATTTTCCCAAACCTTGCTAAAAGGTGCCAGGGGGGCGGACTGAGTCAGAAATGAGCAAAATCAAGCACAGTTGGGGCGTTTTGAGAAAATTGTGAAGGATTTTCCAAACCGGGCAAAATTTGAAAAAAACGACAGGGCCGGTAGTGTCGAAAAAGTC
This sequence comes from Scomber scombrus, assembly GCF_963691925.1. Lineage (NCBI taxonomy): Eukaryota > Metazoa > Chordata > Actinopteri > Scombriformes > Scombridae > Scomber > Scomber scombrus. Next base: position 54,690 of record NC_084971.1, on the reverse strand, counting down.
AAAAATGCGGATTTTCCCAAATCTTTGCTAAAAGGGGCCAGGGGGTGGGCTTATTGAAAAACGAGCAAAATCAAGCACAGTTGGGGCGTTTTGTGAAAATTGTGAAGGATTTTCCAAACCGGGTAAAATTTAAAAAAAAAGACAGGGCCGGTAGTGTCGAAAAAGTCAAAAATGGGGATTTTCCCAAACCTTGCTAAAAGGGGCCAGGGGCGCGGACTGAGTCAGAAAGGAGCAAAATCAAGCACAGTTGGGGCGTTTTGGGAAAATTGTGAAGGATTTTCCAAACCGGGCAAAATTTGAAAAAAACGACAGTGCCGGTAGTGTCGAAAACGTCAAAAATGGGGATTTTCCCAAACTTTGCTTAAAGAGGCCAGAGGGGGGGGCTGGGTGAAAAAGGAGCAAAATCAAGCACAGTTGGGGCGTTTTGTGAAAATTGTAAAGGATTTTCCAAAGTGGGAAAAAATTGAAAAAAACGACAGGGCCGGTAGTGTCGAAAAAGTCAAAAATGGGGATTTTCCCAAACCTTGCTAAAAGGGGCCAGGGGGGCGGGCTGAGTCAGAAAGGAGCAAAATCAAGCACAGTTGGGGCGTTGTGTGAAAATTGTGAAGGATTTTCCAAAGTGGGAAAAAATTGAAAAAAACGACAGGGCCGGTAGTGTCGAAAAAGTCAAAAATGGGGATTTTCCCAAACCTTGCTAAAAGGGGCCAGGGGGCGGACTGAGTCAGAAATGAGCAAAATCAAGCACAGTTGGGGCGTTTTGGGTAAATTGTGAAGGATTTTCCAAAGTGGGCAAAAATTGAAAAAAACGACAGGGCCGGTAGTGTCGAAAAAGTCAAAAATGGGGATTTTCACAAACCTTGCTAAAGCCAGGGGGTGGACTGAGTCAGAAAGGAGCAAAATCAAGCACAGTTGGGGCGTTTTGAGAAAATTGTGAAGGATTTTCCAAAGTGGGCAAAATTTGAAAAAAACGACAGGTCCGGTAGTGTCGAAAAAGTCAAAAATTGGGATTTTCCCAAATTTTTTGCTAAAAGGGGCCAGGGGGGCGGGCTGATTGAAAAACGAGCAAAATCAAGCACAGTTGGGGCGTTTTGTGAAAATTGTGAAGGATTTTCCAAACGGGCAAAATTTGAAAAAAGACAGGGCCGGTAGTGTCGAAAAAGTCAAAAATGGGGATTTTCCCAAACCTTGCTAAAAGGGGCCAGGGGGGCGGGCTGAGTCAGAAAGGAGCAAAATCAAGCACAGTTGGGGCGTTTTGGGAAAATTGTGAAGGTTTTCCAAATCGGGCAAAATTTGAAAAAAAACGACAGGGCCGGGGTAGTGTCGAAAAAGTCAAAAATGGGGATTTTCCCAAATCCTTGCTAAAAGGGGCCAGGGGGGCGGGCTGATGGTGAGAAAGGAGCAAAATCAAGCACAGTTGGGGCGTTGAGTGAAAATTGTGAAGGGATTTTCCAAACCGGGCAAAATTTGAAAAAAAAGACAGGGCCGGTTAGTGTCGAAAAAGTCAAAAATGGGGATTTTCACAAAATTTGCTTAAAGAGGCCAGAGGGGGGGCTGAGTGAAAAACGAGCAAAATCAAGCACAGTTGGGGCGTTTTGTGAAAATTGTGAAGGATTTTCCAAAGTGGGCAAAAATTGAAAAAAACGACAGGGCCGGTAGTGTCGAAAAAGTCAAAAATGGGATTTTCCCAAACCTTGCTAAATGGGCCAGGGGGGCGGGCTGAGTCAGAAAGGAGCAAAATCAAGCACAGTTGGGGCGTTTTGGGAAAATTGTGAAGGATTTTCCAAAGTGGGCAAAATTTGAAAAAAACGACAGGGCCGGTAGTGTCGAAAAAGTCAAAAATGGGGATTTTCCCAAATCCTTGCTAAAAGGGGCCAGGGGGGCGGGCTGAGTGAGAAAGGAGCAAAATCAAGCACAGTTGGGGCGTTGTGTGAAAATTGTGAAGGATTTTCCAAACCGGGCAAAATTTGAAAAAAAAGACAGGGCCGGTAGTGTCGAAAAAGTCAAAAATGGGGATTTTCCCAAACCTTGCTAAAAGTGGCCAGGGGGGCGGGCTGAGTCAGAAAGGAGCAAAATCAAGCACAGTTGGGGCGTTGTGTGAAAATTGTGAAGGATTTTCCAAAGTGGGCAAAAATTGAAAAAAACGACAGGGCCGGTAGTGTCGAAAAGTCAAAAATGCGGATTTTCCCAAACCTTGCTAAAAAGGGGCCAGGGGGGCGGACTAAGTAAGAAAGGGAGCAAAATCAAGCACAGTTGGGGCATTTTGGGAAAATTGTGAAGGATTTTCAAACCGGGCAAAATTTGAAAAAAACGACAGGGCCCGGTAGTGTCGAAAAAGTCAAAAATGCGGATTTTCCCAAATCTTTGCTAAAAGGGGCCAGGGGGCGGGCTTATTGAAAAACGAGCAAAATCAAGCACAGTTGGGGCGTTTTGAGAAAATTGTGAAGGATTTTCCAAAGTGGGCAAAATTTGAAAAAAACGACAGGTCCGGTAGTGTCGAAAAAGTCAAAAATTGGGATTTTCCCAAATTTTTGCTAAAAGGGGCCAGGGGGCGGGCTGATTGAAAAACGAGCAAATCAAGCACAGTTGGGGCGTTTTGTGAAAATTGTGAAGGATTTCCAAACTGGGCAAAATTTGAAAAAAAGACAGGGCCGGGTAGTGTCGAAAAAGTCAAAATGGGGATTTTCCAAACCTTGCTAAAAGGTGCCAGGGGGCGGACTGAGTCAGAAGAGGAGCAAAATCAAGCACAGTTGGGGCGTTTTGGGAAAATTGTGAAGAATTTTCCAATGTGTGCAAAAATTTAAAAAAGACAGGGCCGGTAGTGTCGAAAAAGTCAAAAATGCGGATTTTCCCAAACCTTGCTAAAAGGGGCCAGGGGGGCGGACTGAGTCAGAAAATGAGCAAAATCAAGCACAGTTGGGGCGTTTGAGAAAATTGTGAAGATTTTCCAAACCGGGCAAAATTTGAAAAAAACGACAGGTCCGGTAGTGTCGAAAAAGTCAAAAATGGGGATTTTCCAAAACCTTGCTAAAAGGGGCCTGGGGGGCGGACTAAGTAAGAAAGGAGTAAAATCAAGCACAGTTGGGGCGTTGTGTGAAAATTGTGAAGGATTTTCCAAAGTGGGCAAAAATTTTAAAAAACGACAGGGCCGGGTAGTGTCGAAAAAGTCAAAAATGGGGATTTTCCCAAACCTTGCTAAAAGGGGCCAGGGGGGCGGACTGAGTCAGAAAGGAGCAAAATCAAGCACAGTTGGGGCGTTTTGGGAAAATTGTGAAGGATTTTCCAAACCGGGCAAAATTTGAAAAAAACGACAGGGCCGGTAAGTGTCGGAAAGTCAAAAATGGGGATTTTCCCAAATCTTGCTAAAAGGGGCCAGGGGGGGCGGGCTGAGTGAGAAAGGAGCAAAATCAAGCACAGTTGGGGCGTTGTGTGAAAATTGTGAAGGATTTTCCAAACCGGGCAAAATTTGAAAAAAAAGACAGGGCCGGTAGTGTCGAAAAAGTCAAAAATGGGGATTTTCACAAAATTTGCTAAAGGGGCCAGGGGGCGGACTGAGTCAGAAATGTGCAAAATCAAGCACAGTTGGGGCGTTTTGAGAAAATATTGAAGGATTTTCCAAACCGGGTAAAATTTGAAATAAAAGTCAAAGTAGTGTCGAAAAAGTCAAAAATGGGGATTTTCCCAAACCTTGCTAAAAGGGGCCAGGTGGGCGGACCTGAGTCAGAAAGGAGCAAAATCAAGCAGCAGTTGGGGCGTTTTGGGAAAATTGTGAAGGATTTTCCAAACCGGGCAAAATTTGAAAAAAACGACAGTGCCGGGTAGTGTCGAAAAAGTCAAAAATGGGGATTTTCACAACTTTGCTTAAAGAGGCCAGAGGGGGGGGCTGGGTGAAAAAGGAGCAAAATCAAGCACAGTTGGGGCGTTTTGTGAAAATTGTGAAGGATTTTCCATAGTGGGCAAAAATTGAAAAAAACCACAGGGCCGGTAGTGTCGAAAAAGTCAAAAATGGGGATTTTCCCAAACCTTGCTAAAAGGGGCCAGGGGGGCGGGCTGAGTCAGAAAGGAGCAAAATCAAGCACAGTTGGGGCGTTTTGGGAAAATTGTGAAGGTTTTTCCAAATCGGGCAAAAATTTGAAAAAAACGACAGGGCCGGGTAGTGTCGAAAAAGTCAAAATGGGGATTTTCCCAAATCCTTGCTAAAAGGGGGCCAGGGGGGCGGGCTGAGTGAGAAAGGAGCAAAATCAAGCACAGTTGGGGCGTTTTGGGAAAATTGTGAAGGATTTTCCAAACCGGGCAAAATTTGAAAAAAAAAGACAGGGCCGGTAGTGTCGAAAAAGTCAAAAATGGGGATTTTCACAAAATTTGCTTAAAGAGGCCAGAGGGGGGGCTGAGTGAAAAACGAGCAAAATCAAGCACAGTTGGGGCGTTTTGTGAAAATTGTGAAGGATTTTCCAAAGTGGGCAAAAATTGAAAAAAACGACCAGGGCCGGTAGTGTCGAAAAAGTCAAAAATGGGGATTTCCCAAACCTTGCTAAATGGGGCCAGGGGGGCGGGCTGAGTCAGAAAGGAGCAAAATCAAGCACAGTTGGGGCGTTTTGGGAAAATTGTGAAGGATTTTCCAAAGTGGGCAAAATTTGAAAAAAAACGACAGGGGCTGGTAGTGTCGAAAAAGTCAAAAATGGGGATTTTCCCAAATCCTTGCTAAAAGGGGCCAGGGGGGCGGGCTGAGTGAGAAAGGAGCAAAATCAAGCACAGTTGGGGCGTTGTGTGAAAATTGTGAAGGATTTTCCAAACCGGGCAAAATTTGAAAAAAAAGACACGGCCGGTAGTGTCGAAAAAGTCAAAAATGGGGATTTTCACAAAATTTGCTTAAAGAGGCCAGAGGGGGGGGCTGAGTGAAAAACGAGCAAAATCAAGCACAGTTGGGGCGTTTTGTGAAAATTGTGAAGGATTTTCCATAGTGGGCAAAAATTGAAAATAACGACAGGGCCGGGTAGTGTCGAAAAAGTCAAAAATGGGGATTTTCCCAAACCTTGCTAAAAGGGGCCAGGGGGGCGGGCTGAGTCAGAAAGGAGCAAAATCAAGCACAGTTGGGGCGTTGTGTGAAAATTGTGAAGGATTTTCCAAAGTGGGCAAAAATTGAAAAAACGACAGGGCGGGTAGTGTCGAAAAAGTCAAAAATGCGGATTTTCCCAAACCTTGCTAAAAGGGGCCAGGGGGGCGGACTAAGTAAGAAAGGAGCAAATCAAGCACAGTTGGGGCATTTTGGGAAATTGTGAAGGATTTTCCAAACCGGGCAAAATTTGAAAAAAACGACAGGGCCGGGTAGTGTCGAAAAAGTCAAAAATGGGGATTTTCCCAAATCCTTGCTAAAAGGGGCCAGGGGGGCGGGGCTGAGTGAGAAAGGAGCAAAATCAAACACAGTTGTGGGGCGTTGTGTGAAAATTGTGAAGGATTTTCCAAACCGGGCAAAATTTGAAAAAAAAGACACGGCCGGGTAGTGTCGAAAAAGTCAAAAATGGGGATTTTCACAAAATTTGCTTAAAGAGGCCAGAGGGGGGGGCTGAGTGAAAAACGAGCAAAATCAAGCACAGTTGGGGCGTTTTATGAAAATTGTGAAGGATTTTCCATAGTGGGCAAAATTGAAAATAACGACAGGGCCGGTAGTGTCGAAAAAGTCAAAAATGGGGATTTTCCCAAACCTTGCTAAAAGTGGCCAGGGGGGCGGGCTGAGTCAGAAAGGAGCAAAATCAAGCACAGTTGGGGCGTTGTGTGAAAATTGTGAAGGATTTTCCAAAGTGGGCAAAAATTGAAAAAAACGACAGGGCCGGTAGTGTCGAAAAAGTCAAAAATGCGGATTTTCCCAAACCTTGCTAAAAGGGGCCAGGGGGGCGGACTAAGTAAGAAAGGGAGCAAAATCAAGCACAGTTGGGGCATTTTGGGAAAATTGTGAAGGATTTTCCAAACCGGGCAAAATTTGAAAAAAACGACAGGGCCGGTAGTGTCGAAAAAGTCAAAAATGCGGATTTTCCCCAAATCTTTGCTAAAAGGGGCCAGGGGGCGGGCTTATTGAAAAACGAGCAAAATCAAGCACAGTTGGGGCGTTTGAGAAAATTGTGAAGGATTTTCCAAAGTGGGCAAAATTTTGAAAAAAACGACAGGTCCGGTAGTGTCGAAAAAGTCAAAAATTGGGATTTTCCCAAATTTTTGCTAAAAGGGGCCAGGGGGCGGGCTGATTGAAAAACGAGCAAAATCAAGCACAGTTGGGGCGTTTTGTGAAAATTGTGAAGGATTTTCCAAACCGGGCAAATTTGAAAAAAACGACAGGGCCGGGTAGTGTCGAAAAAGTCAAAAATGGGGATTTTCCCAAACCTTGCTAAAAGGTGCCAGGGGGGCGGACTGAGTCAGAAATGAGCAAAATCAAGCACAGTTGGGGCGTTTGAGAAAATTGTGAAGGATTTTCCCAAACCGGGCAAAATTTGAAAAAAACGACAGGGCCGGTAGTGTCGAAAAAGTCAAAAATGCGGATTTTCCCAAATCTTTGCTAAAAGGGGCCAGGGGGTGGGCTTATTGAAAAACGAGCAAAATCAAGCACAGTTGGGGCGTTTTGTGAAAATTGTGAAGGATTTTCCAAACCGGGTAAAATTTAAAAAAAAAAGACAGGGCCGGTAAGTGTCGAAAAAGTCAAAAATGGGGATTTTCCCAAACCTTGCTAAAAGGGGCCAGGGGCGCGGACTGAGTCAGAAAGGAGCCAAAATCAAGCACAGTTGGGGCGTTTTGGGAAAATTGTGAAGGATTTTCCAAACCGGGGCAAAATTTGAAAAAAACGACAGTGCCGGTAGTGTCGAAAACGTCAAAAATGGGGATTTTCCCAAACTTTGCTTAAAGAGGCCAGAGGGGGGGGCTGGGTGAAAAAGGAGCAAAATCAAGCACAGTTGGGGGCGTTTTGTGAAAATTGTAAAGGATTTTCCAAAGTGGGAAAAAATTGAAAAAAACGACAGGGCCGGTAGTGTCGAAAAAGTCAAAAATGGGGATTTTCCCAAACCTTGCTAAAAGGGGGCCAGGGGGGCGGGCTGAGGTCAGAAAGGAGCAAATCAAGCACAGTTGGGGCGTTGTGTGAAAATTGTGAAGGATTTTCCAAAGTGGGAAAAAATTGAAAAAAACGACAGGGCCGGTAGTGTCGGAAAAAAGTCAAAAATGGGGATTTTCCCAAACCTTGCTAAAAGGGGCCAGGGGGGCGGACTGAGTCAGAAATGAGCAAAATCAAGCACAGTTGGGGCGTTTTGGTAAATTGTGAAAGGATTTTCCAAAGTGGGCAAAAATTGAAAAAAACGACAGGGCGGCGGTAGTGTCGAAAAAGTCAAAAATGGGGATTTTCACAAACCTTGCTAAAAGGTGCCAGGGGGTGGACTGAGTCAGAAAGGAGCAAAATCAAGCACAGTTGGGGCGTTTTGAGAAAATTGTGAAGGATTTTCCAAAGTGGGCAAAATTTGAAAAAAACGACAGGTCCGGGTAGTGTCGAAAAAGTCAAAAATTGGGATTTTCCCAAATTTTTGCTAAAAGGGGCCAGGGGGCGGGCTGATTGAAAAACGAGCAAAATCAAGCACAGTTGGGGCGTTTTGTGAAAATTGTGAAGGATTTTCCAAACCGGGCAAAATTTGAAAAAAGACAGGGGCCGGTAGTGTCGAAAAAGTCAAAAATGGGGATTTTCCCAAACCTTGCTAAAAGGGGCCAGGGGGGCGGGCTGAGTCAGAAAGGAGCAAAATCAAGCACAGTTGGGGCGTTTTGGGAAAATTGTGAAGGTTTTTCCAAATCGGGCAAAATTTGAAAAAAACGACAGGGCCCGGTAGTGTCGAAAAAGTCAAAAATGGGGATTTTCCCAAATCCTTGCTAAAAGGGGCCAGGGGGGCGGGCTGAGTGAGAAAGGAGCAAAATCAAGCACAGTTGGGGCGTTGAGTGAAAATTGTGAAGGATTTTCCAAACCGGGCAAAATTTGAAAAAAAAGACAGGGCCGGGGTAGTGTCGAAAAGTCAAAAATGGGGATTTTCACAAATTTGCTTAAAGAGGCCAGAGGGGGGGCTGAGTGAAAAACGAGCAAAATCAAGCACAGTTGGGGCGTTTTGTGAAAATTGTGAAGGATTTTCCAAAGTGGGCAAAAATTGAAAAAAACGACAGGGCCGGGTAGTGTCGAAAAGTCAAAAATGGGGATTTTCCCAAACCTTGCTAAATGGGGCCAGGGGGGCGGGCTGAGTCAGAAAGGAGCAAAATCAAGCACAGTTGGGGCGTTTTGGGAAAATTGTGAAGGATTTTCCAAAGTGGGCAAAATTTGAAAAAAACGACAGGGCCGGTAGTGTCGAAAAAGTCAAAAATGGGGATTTTCCCAAATCCTTGCTAAAAGGGGCCAGGGGGGCGGGCTGAGTGAGAAAGGAGCAAAATCAAGCACAGTTGGGGCGTTGTGTGAAAATTGTGAAGGATTTTCCAAACCGGGCAAAATTTGAAAAAAAAGACAGGGCCGGTAGTGTCGAAAAAGTCAAAAATGGGGATTTTCCCAAACCTTGCTAAAAGTGGCCAGGGGGGCGGGCTGAGTCAGAAAGGAGCAAAATCAAGCACAGTTGGGGCGTTGTGTGAAAATTGTGAAGGATTTTCCAAAGTGGGCAAAAATTGAAAAAAACGACAGGGCCGGTAGTGTCGAAAAAGTCAAAAATGCGGATTTTCCCAAACCTTGCTAAAAGGGGCCAGGGGGGCGGACTAAGTAAGAAAGGAGCAAAATCAAGCACAGTTGGGGCATTTTGGGAAAATTGTGAAGGATTTTCCAAACCGGGCAAAATTTGAAAAAAACGACAGGGCCGGTAGTGTCGAAAAAGTCAAAAATGCGGATTTTCCCAAATCTTTGCTAAAAGGGGCCAGGGGGCGGGCTTATTGAAAAACGAGCAAAATCAAGCACAGTTGGGGCGTTTTGAGAAAATTGTGAAGGATTTTCCAAAGTGGGCAAAATTTGAAAAAAACGACAGGTCCGGTAGTGTCGAAAAAGTCAAAAATTGGGATTTTCCCAAATTTTTGCTAAAAGGGGCCAGGGGGCGGGCTGATTGAAAAACGAGCAAAATCAAGCACAGTTGGGGCGTTTTGTGAAAATTGTGAAGGATTTTCCAAACTGGGCAAAATTTGAAAAAAAGACAGGGCCGGTAGTGTCGAAAAAGTCAAAAATGGGGATTTTCCCAAACCTTGCTAAAAGGTGCCAGGGGGCGGACTGAGTCAGAAAGGAGCAAAATCAAGCACAGTTGGGGCGTTTTGGGAAAATTGTGAAGAATTTTCCAATGTGTGCAAAAATTTAAAAAAAGACAGGGCCGGTAGTGTCGAAAAAGTCAAAAATGCGGATTTTCCCAAACCTTGCTAAAAGGGGCCAGGGGGGCGGACTGAGTCAGAAATGAGCAAAATCAAGCACAGTTGGGGCGTTTTGAGAAAATTGTGAAGGATTTTCCAAACCGGGCAAAATTTGAAAAAAACGACAGGTCCGGTAGTGTCGAAAAAGTCAAAAATGGGGATTTTCCAAAACCTTGCTAAAAGGGGCCTGGGGGGCGGACTAAGTAAGAAAGGAGTAAAATCAAGCACAGTTGGGGCGTTGTGTGAAAATTGTGAAGGATTTTCCAAAGTGGGCAAAAATTTTAAAAAACGACAGGGCCGGTAGTGTCGAAAAAGTCAAAAATGGGGATTTTCCCAAACCTTGCTAAAAGGGGCCAGGGGGGCGGACTGAGTCAGAAAGGAGCAAAATCAAGCACAGTTGGGGCGTTTTGGGAAAATTGTGAAGGATTTTCCAAACCGGGCAAAATTTGAAAAAAACGACAGGGCCGGTAGTGTCGGAAAGTCAAAAATGGGGATTTTCCCAAATCTTGCTAAAAGGGGCCAGGGGGGCGGGCTGAGTGAGAAAGGAGCAAAATCAAGCACAGTTGGGGCGTTGTGTGAAAATTGTGAAGGATTTTCCAAACCGGGCAAAATTTGAAAAAAAAGACAGGGCCGGTAGTGTCGAAAAAGTCAAAAATGGGGATTTTCACAAAATTTGCTAAAAGGGGCCAGGGGGGCGGACTGAGTCAGAAATGTGCAAAATCAAGCACAGTTGGGGCGTTTTGAGAAAATATTGAAGGATTTTCCAAACCGGGTAAAATTTGAAATAAAAGTCAAAGTAGTGTCGAAAAAGTCAAAAATGGGGATTTTCCCAAACCTTGCTAAAAGGGGCCAGGTGGGCGGACTGAGTCAGAAAGGAGCAAAATCAAGCACAGTTGGGGCGTTTTGGGAAAATTGTGAAGGATTTTCCAAACCGGGCAAAATTTGAAAAAAACGACAGTGCCGGTAGTGTCGAAAAAGTCAAAAATGGGGATTTTCACAAACTTTGCTTAAAGAGGCCAGAGGGGGGGGCTGGGTGAAAAAGGAGCAAAATCAAGCACAGTTGGGGCGTTTTGTGAAAATTGTGAAGGATTTTCCATAGTGGGCAAAAATTGAAAAAAACCACAGGGCCGGTAGTGTCGAAAAAGTCAAAAATGGGGATTTTCCCAAACCTTGCTAAAAGGGGCCAGGGGGGCGGGCTGAGTCAGAAAGGAGCAAAATCAAGCACAGTTGGGGCGTTTTGGGAAAATTGTGAAGGTTTTTCCAAATCGGGCAAAATTTGAAAAAAACGACAGGGCCGGTAGTGTCGAAAAAGTCAAAAATGGGGATTTTCCCAAATCCTTGCTAAAAGGGGCCAGGGGGGCGGGCTGAGTGAGAAAGGAGCAAAATCAAGCACAGTTGGGGCGTTTTGGGAAAATTGTGAAGGATTTTCCAAACCGGGCAAAATTTGAAAAAAAAGACAGGGCCGGGTAGTGTCGAAAAAGTCAAAAATGGGGATTTTCACAAAATTTGCTTAAAGAGGCCAGAGGGGGGGCTGAGTGAAAAACGAGCAAAATCAAGCACAGTTGGGGCGTTTTGTGAAAATTGTGAAGGATTTTCCAAAGTGGGCAAAAATTGAAAAAAACGACAGGGCCGGTAGTGTCGAAAAAGTCAAAAATGGGGATTTTCCCAAACCTTGCTAAATGGGGCCAGGGGGGCGGGCTGAGTCAGAAAGGAGCAAAATCAAGCACAGTTGGGGCGTTTTGGGAAAATTGTGAAGGATTTTCCAAAGTGGGCAAAATTTGAAAAAAACGACAGGGCTGGTAGTGTCGAAAAAGTCAAAAATGGGGATTTTCCCAAATCCTTGCTAAAAGGGGCCAGGGGGGCGGGCTGAGTGAGAAAGGAGCAAAATCAAGCACAGTTGGGGCGTTGTGTGAAAATTGTGAAGGATTTTCCAAACCGGGCAAAATTTGAAAAAAAAGACACGGCCGGTAGTGTCGAAAAAGTCAAAAATGGGGATTTTCACAAAATTTGCTTAAAGAGGCCAGAGGGGGGGGCTGAGTGAAAAACGAGCAAAATCAAGCACAGTTGGGGCGTTTTGTGAAAATTGTGAAGGATTTTCCATAGTGGGCAAAAATTGAAAATAACGACAGGGCCGGTAGTGTCGAAAAAGTCAAAAATGGGGATTTTCCCAAACCTTGCTAAAAGGGGCCAGGGGGGCGGGCTGAGTCAGAAAGGAGCAAAATCAAGCACAGTTGGGGCGTTGTGTGAAAATTGTGAAGGATTTTCCAAAGTGGGCAAAAATTGAAAAAAACGACAGGGCCGGTAGTGTCGAAAAAGTCAAAAATGCGGATTTTCCCAAACCTTGCTAAAAGGGGCCAGGGGGGCGGACTAAGTAAGAAAGGAGCAAAATCAAGCACAGTTGGGGCATTTTGGGAAAATTGTGAAGGATTTTCCAAACCGGGCAAAATTTGAAAAAAACGACAGGGCCGGTAGTGTCGAAAAAGTCAAAAATGGGGATTTTCCCAAATCCTTGCTAAAAGGGGCCAGGGGGGCGGGCTGAGTGAGAAAGGAGCAAAATCAAACACAGTTGGGGCGTTGTGTGAAAATTGTGAAGGATTTTCCAAACCGGGCAAAATTTGAAAAAAAAGACACGGCCGGTAGTGTCGAAAAAGTCAAAAATGGGGATTTTCACAAAATTTGCTTAAAGAGGCCAGAGGGGGGGGCTGAGTGAAAAACGAGCAAAATCAAGCACAGTTGGGGCGTTTTATGAAAATTGTGAAGGATTTTCCATAGTGGGCAAAAATTGAAAATAACGACAGGGCCGGTAGTGTCGAAAAAGTCAAAAATGGGGATTTTCCCAAACCTTGCTAAAAGTGGCCAGGGGGGCGGGCTGAGTCAGAAAGGAGCAAAATCAAGCACAGTTGGGGCGTTGTGTGAAAATTGTGAAGGATTTTCCAAAGTGGGCAAAAATTGAAAAAAACGACAGGGCCGGTAGTGTCGAAAAAGTCAAAAATGCGGATTTTCCCAAACCTTGCTAAAAGGGGCCAGGGGGGCGGACTAAGTAAGAAAGGAGCAAAATCAAGCACAGTTGGGGCATTTTGGGAAAATTGTGAAGGATTTTCCAAACCGGGCAAAATTTGAAAAAAACGACAGGGCCGGTAGTGTCGAAAAAGTCAAAAATGCGGATTTTCCCAAATCTTTGCTAAAAGGGGCCAGGGGGCGGGCTTATTGAAAAACGAGCAAAATCAAGCACAGTTGGGGCGTTTTGAGAAAATTGTGAAGGATTTTCCAAAGTGGGCAAAATTTGAAAAAAACGACAGGTCCGGTAGTGTCGAAAAAGTCAAAAATGGGGATTTTCCCAAATTTTTGCTAAAAGGGGCCAGGGGGCGGGCTGATTGAAAAACGAGCAAAATCAAGCACAGTTGGGGCGTTTTGTGAAAATTGTGAAGGATTTTCCAAACCGGGCAAAATTTGAAAAAAACGACAGGGCCGGTAGTGTCGAAAAAGTCAAAAATGGGGATTTTCCCAAACCTTGCTAAAAGGTGCCAGGGGGGCGGACTGAGTCAGAAATGAGCAAAATCAAGCACAGTTGGGGCGTTTTGAGAAAATTGTGAAGGATTTTCCAAACCGGGCAAAATTTGAAAAAAACGACAGGGCCGGTAGTGTCGAAAAAGTCAAAAATGCGGATTTTCCCAAATCTTTGCTAAAAGGGGCCAGGGGGTGGGCTTATTGAAAAACGAGCAAAATCAAGCACAGTTGGGGCGTTTTGTGAAAATTGTGAAGGATTTTCCAAACCGGGTAAAATTTAAAAAAAAAGACAGGGCCGGTAGTGTCGAAAAAGTCAAAAATGGGGATTTTCCCAAACCTTGCTAAAAGGGGCCAGGGGCGCGGACTGAGTCAGAAAGGAGCAAAATCAAGCACAGTTGGGGCGTTTTGGGAAAATTGTGAAGGATTTTCCAAACCGGGCAAAATTTGAAAAAAACGACAGTGCCGGTAGTGTCGAAAACGTCAAAAATGGGGATTTTCCCAAACTTTGCTTAAAGAGGCCAGAGGGGGGGGCTGGGTGAAAAAGGAGCAAAATCAAGCACAGTTGGGGCGTTTTGTGAAAATTGTAAAGGATTTTCCAAAGTGGGAAAAAATTGAAAAAAACGACAGGGCCGGTAGTGTCGAAAAAGTCAAAAATGGGGATTTTCCCAAACCTTGCTAAAAGGGGCCAGGGGGGCGGGCTGAGTCAGAAAGGAGCAAAATCAAGCACAGTTGGGGCGTTGTGTGAAAATTGTGAAGGATTTTCCAAAGTGGGAAAAAATTGAAAAAAACGATAGGGCCGGTAGTGTCGAAAAAGTCAAAAATGGGGATTTTCCCAAACCTTGCTAAAAGGGGCCAGGGGGGCGGACTGAGTCAGAAATGAGCAAAATCAAGCACAGTTGGGGCGTTTTGGGTAAATTGTGAAGGATTTTCCAAAGTGGGCAAAAATTGAAAAAAACGACAGGGCCGGTAGTGTCGAAAAAGTCAAAAATGGGGATTTTCACAAACCTTGCTAAAAGGTGCCAGGGGGTGGACTGAGTCAGAAAGGAGCAAAATCAAGCACAGTTGGGGCGTTTTGAGAAAATTGTGAAGGATTTTCCAAAGTGGGCAAAATTTGAAAAAAACGACAGGTCCGGTAGTGTCGAAAAAGTCAAAAATTGGGATTTTCCCAAATTTTTGCTAAAAGGGGCCAGGGGGCGGGCTGATTGAAAAACGAGCAAAATCAAGCACAGTTGGGGCGTTTTGTGAAAATTGTGAAGGATTTTCCAAACCGGGCAAAATTTGAAAAAAAGACAGGGCCGGTAGTGTCGAAAAAGTCAAAAATGGGGATTTTCCCAAACCTTGCTAAAAGGGGCCAGGGGGGCGGGCTGAGTCAGAAAGGAGCAAAATCAAGCACAGTTGGGGCGTTTTGGGAAAATTGTGAAGGTTTTTCCAAATCGGGCAAAATTTGAAAAAAACGACAGGGCCGGTAGTGTCGAAAAAGTCAAAAATGGGGATTTTCCCAAATCCTTGCTAAAAGGGGCCAGGGGGGCGGGCTGAGTGAGAAAGGAGCAAAATCAAGCACAGTTGGGGCGTTGAGTGAAAATTGTGAAGGATTTTCCAAACCGGGCAAAATTTGAAAAAAAAGACAGGGCCGGTAGTGTCGAAAAAGTCAAAAATGGGGATTTTCACAAAATTTGCTTAAAGAGGCCAGAGGGGGGGCTGAGTGAAAAACGAGCAAAATCAAGCACAGTTGGGGCGTTTTGTGAAAATTGTGAAGGATTTTCCAAAGTGGGCAAAAATTGAAAAAAACGACAGGGCCGGTAGTGTCGAAAAAGTCAAAAATGGGGATTTTCCCAAACCTTGCTAAATGGGGCCAGGGGGGCGGGCTGAGTCAGAAAGGAGCAAAATCAAGCACAGTTGGGGCGTTTTGGGAAAATTGTGAAGGATTTTCCAAAGTGGGCAAAATTTGAAAAAAACGACAGGGCCGGTAGTGTCGAAAAAGTCAAAAATGGGGATTTTCCCAAATCCTTGCTAAAAGGGGCCAGGGGGGCGGGCTGAGTGAGAAAGGAGCAAAATCAAGCACAGTTGGGGCGTTGTGTGAAAATTGTGAAGGATTTTCCAAACCGGGCAAAATTTGAAAAAAAAGACAGGGCCGGTAGTGTCGAAAAAGTCAAAAATGGGGATTTTCCCAAACCTTGCTAAAAGTGGCCAGGGGGGCGGGCTGAGTCAGAAAGGAGCAAAATCAAGCACAGTTGGGGCGTTGTGTGAAAATTGTGAAGGATTTTCCAAAGTGGGCAAAAATTGAAAAAAACGACAGGGCCGGTAGTGTCGAAAAAGTCAAAAATGCGGATTTTCCCAAACCTTGCTAAAAGGGGCCAGGGGGGCGGACTAAGTAAGAAAGGAGCAAAATCAAGCACAGTTGGGGCATTTTGGGAAAATTGTGAAGGATTTTCCAAACCGGGCAAAATTTGAAAAAAACGACAGGGCCGGTAGTGTCGAAAAAGTCAAAAATGCGGATTTTCCCAAATCTTTGCTAAAAGGGGCCAGGGGGCGGGCTTATTGAAAAACGAGCAAAATCAAGCACAGTTGGGGCGTTTTGAGAAAATTGTG
Source organism: Scomber scombrus (assembly GCF_963691925.1). NCBI lineage: Eukaryota > Metazoa > Chordata > Actinopteri > Scombriformes > Scombridae > Scomber > Scomber scombrus. The sequence continues at coordinate 39,216 of NC_084971.1, read as the reverse complement.
AAGGATTTTCCAAAGTGGGCAAAATTTGAAAAAAACGACAGGTCCGGTAGTGTCGAAAAAGTCAAAAATTGGGATTTTCCCAAATTTTTGCTAAAAGGGGCCAGGGGGCGGGCTGATTGAAAAACGAGCAAAATCAAGCACAGTTGGGGCGTTTTGTGAAAATTGTGAAGGATTTTCCAAACTGGGCAAAATTTGAAAAAAAGACAGGGCCGGTAGTGTCGAAAAAGTCAAAAATGGGGATTTTCCCAAACCTTGCTAAAAGGTGCCAGGGGGCGGACTGAGTCAGAAAGGAGCAAAATCAAGCACAGTTGGGGCGTTTTGGGAAAATTGTGAAGAATTTTCCAATGTGTGCAAAAATTTAAAAAAAAGACAGGGCCGGTAGTGTCGAAAAAGTCAAAAATGCGGATTTTCCCAAACCTTGCTAAAAGGGGCCAGGGGGGCGGACTGAGTCAGAAATGAGCAAAATCAAGCACAGTTGGGGCGTTTTGAGAAAATTGTGAAGGATTTTCCAAACCGGGCAAAATTTGAAAAAAACGACAGGTCCGGTAGTGTCGAAAAAGTCAAAAATGGGGATTTTCCAAAACCTTGCTAAAAGGGGCCTGGGGGGCGGACTAAGTAAGAAAGGAGTAAAATCAAGCACAGTTGGGGCGTTGTGTGAAAATTGTGAAGGATTTTCCAAAGTGGGCAAAAATTTTAAAAAACGACAGGGCCGGTAGTGTCGAAAAAGTCAAAAATGGGGATTTTCCCAAACCTTGCTAAAAGGGGCCAGGGGGGCGGACTGAGTCAGAAAGGAGCAAAATCAAGCACAGTTGGGGCGTTTTGGGAAAATTGTGAAGGATTTTCCAAACCGGGCAAAATTTGAAAAAAACGACAGGGCCGGTAGTGTCGGAAAGTCAAAAATGGGGATTTTCCCAAATCTTGCTAAAAGGGGCCAGGGGGGCGGGCTGAGTGAGAAAGGAGCAAAATCAAGCACAGTTGGGGCGTTGTGTGAAAATTGTGAAGGATTTTCCAAACCGGGCAAAATTTGAAAAAAAAGACAGGGCCGGTAGTGTCGAAAAAGTCAAAAATGGGGATTTTCACAAAATTTGCTAAAAGGGGCCAGGGGGGCGGACTGAGTCAGAAATGTGCAAAATCAAGCACAGTTGGGGCGTTTTGAGAAAATATTGAAGGATTTTCCAAACCGGGTAAAATTTGAAATAAAAGTCAAAGTAGTGTCGAAAAAGTCAAAAATGGGGATTTTCCCAAACCTTGCTAAAAGGGGCCAGGTGGGCGGACTGAGTCAGAAAGGAGCAAAATCAAGCACAGTTGGGGCGTTTTGGGAAAATTGTGAAGGATTTTCCAAACCGGGCAAAATTTGAAAAAAACGACAGTGCCGGTAGTGTCGAAAAAGTCAAAAATGGGGATTTTCACAAACTTTGCTTAAAGAGGCCAGAGGGGGGGGCTGGGTGAAAAAGGAGCAAAATCAAGCACAGTTGGGGCGTTTTGTGAAAATTGTGAAGGATTTTCCATAGTGGGCAAAAATTGAAAAAAACCACAGGGCCGGTAGTGTCGAAAAAGTCAAAAATGGGGATTTTCCCAAACCTTGCTAAAAGGGGCCAGGGGGGCGGGCTGAGTCAGAAAGGAGCAAAATCAAGCACAGTTGGGGCGTTTTGGGAAAATTGTGAAGGTTTTTCCAAATCGGGCAAAATTTGAAAAAAACGACAGGGCCGGTAGTGTCGAAAAAGTCAAAAATGGGGATTTTCCCAAATCCTTGCTAAAAGGGGCCAGGGGGGCGGGCTGAGTGAGAAAGGAGCAAAATCAAGCACAGTTGGGGCGTTTTGGGAAAATTGTGAAGGATTTTCCAAACCGGGCAAAATTTGAAAAAAAAGACAGGGCCGGTAGTGTCGAAAAAGTCAAAAATGGGGATTTTCACAAAATTTGCTTAAAGAGGCCAGAGGGGGGGCTGAGTGAAAAACGAGCAAAATCAAGCACAGTTGGGGCGTTTTGTGAAAATTGTGAAGGATTTTCCAAAGTGGGCAAAAATTGAAAAAAACGACAGGGCCGGTAGTGTCGAAAAAGTCAAAAATGGGGATTTTCCCAAACCTTGCTAAATGGGGCCAGGGGGGCGGGCTGAGTCAGAAAGGAGCAAAATCAAGCACAGTTGGGGCGTTTTGGGAAAATTGTGAAGGATTTTCCAAAGTGGGCAAAATTTGAAAAAAACGACAGGGCTGGTAGTGTCGAAAAAGTCAAAAATGGGGATTTTCCCAAATCCTTGCTAAAAGGGGCCAGGGGGGCGGGCTGAGTGAGAAAGGAGCAAAATCAAGCACAGTTGGGGCGTTGTGTGAAAATTGTGAAGGATTTTCCAAACCGGGCAAAATTTGAAAAAAAAGACACGGCCGGTAGTGTCGAAAAAGTCAAAAATGGGGATTTTCACAAAATTTGCTTAAAGAGGCCAGAGGGGGGGGCTGAGTGAAAAACGAGCAAAATCAAGCACAGTTGGGGCGTTTTGTGAAAATTGTGAAGGATTTTCCATAGTGGGCAAAAATTGAAAAAAACCACAGGGCCGGTAGTGTCGAAAAAGTCAAAAATGGGGATTTTCCCAAACCTTGCTAAAAGGGGCCAGGGGGGCGGGCTGAGTCAGAAAGGAGCAAAATCAAGCACAGTTGGGGCGTTTTGGGAAAATTGTGAAGGTTTTTCCAAATCGGGCAAAATTTGAAAAAAACGACAGGGCCGGTAGTGTCGAAAAAGTCAAAAATGGGGATTTTCCCAAATCCTTGCTAAAAGGGGCCAGGGGGGCGGGCTGAGTGAGAAAGGAGCAAAATCAAGCACAGTTGGGGCGTTTTGGGAAAATTGTGAAGGATTTTCCAAACCGGGCAAAATTTGAAAAAAAAGACAGGGCCGGTAGTGTCGAAAAAGTCAAAAATGGGGATTTTCACAAAATTTGCTTAAAGAGGCCAGAGGGGGGGCTGAGTGAAAAACGAGCAAAATCAAGCACAGTTGGGGCGTTTTGTGAAAATTGTGAAGGATTTTCCAAAGTGGGCAAAAATTGAAAAAAACGACAGGGCCGGTAGTGTCGAAAAAGTCAAAAATGGGGATTTTCCCAAACCTTGCTAAATGGGGCCAGGGGGGCGGGCTGAGTCAGAAAGGAGCAAAATCAAGCACAGTTGGGGCGTTTTGGGAAAATTGTGAAGGATTTTCCAAAGTGGGCAAAATTTGAAAAAAACGACAGGGCTGGTAGTGTCGAAAAAGTCAAAAATGGGGATTTTCCCAAATCCTTGCTAAAAGGGGCCAGGGGGGCGGGCTGAGTGAGAAAGGAGCAAAATCAAGCACAGTTGGGGCGTTGTGTGAAAATTGTGAAGGATTTTCCAAACCGGGCAAAATTTGAAAAAAAAGACACGGCCGGTAGTGTCGAAAAAGTCAAAAATGGGGATTTTCACAAAATTTGCTTAAAGAGGCCAGAGGGGGGGGCTGAGTGAAAAACGAGCAAAATCAAGCACAGTTGGGGCGTTTTGTGAAAATTGTGAAGGATTTTCCATAGTGGGCAAAAATTGAAAATAACGACAGGGCCGGTAGTGTCGAAAAAGTCAAAAATGGGGATTTTCCCAAACCTTGCTAAAAGGGGCCAGGGGGGCGGGCTGAGTCAGAAAGGAGCAAAATCAAGCACAGTTGGGGCGTTGTGTGAAAATTGTGAAGGATTTTCCAAAGTGGGCAAAAATTGAAAAAAACGACAGGGCCGGTAGTGTCGAAAAAGTCAAAAATGCGGATTTTCCCAAACCTTGCTAAAAGGGGCCAGGGGGGCGGACTAAGTAAGAAAGGAGCAAAATCAAGCACAGTTGGGGCATTTTGGGAAAATTGTGAAGGATTTTCCAAACCGGGCAAAATTTGAAAAAAACGACAGGGCCGGTAGTGTCGAAAAAGTCAAAAATGGGGATTTTCCCAAATCCTTGCTAAAAGGGGCCAGGGGGGCGGGCTGAGTGAGAAAGGAGCAAAATCAAGCACAGTTGGGGCGTTGTGTGAAAATTGTGAAGGATTTTCCAAACCGGGCAAAATTTGAAAAAAAAGACACGGCCGGTAGTGTCGAAAAAGTCAAAAATGGGGATTTTCACAAAATTTGCTTAAAGAGGCCAGAGGGGGGGGCTGAGTGAAAAACGAGCAAAATCAAGCACAGTTGGGGCGTTTTATGAAAATTGTGAAGGATTTTCCATAGTGGGCAAAAATTGAAAATAACGACAGGGCCGGTAGTGTCGAAAAAGTCAAAAATGGGGATTTTCCCAAACCTTGCTAAAAGTGGCCAGGGGGGCGGGCTGAGTCAGAAAGGAGCAAAATCAAGCACAGTTGGGGCGTTGTGTGAAAATTGTGAAGGATTTTCCAAAGTGGGCAAAAATTGAAAAAAACGACAGGGCCGGTAGTGTCGAAAAAGTCAAAAATGCGGATTTTCCCAAACCTTGCTAAAAGGGGCCAGGGGGGCGGACTAAGTAAGAAAGGAGCAAAATCAAGCACAGTTGGGGCATTTTGGGAAAATTGTGAAGGATTTTCCAAACCGGGCAAAATTTGAAAAAAACGACAGGGCCGGTAGTGTCGAAAAAGTCAAAAATGCGGATTTTCCCAAATCTTTGCTAAAAGGGGCCAGGGGGCGGGCTTATTGAAAAACGAGCAAAATCAAGCACAGTTGGGGCGTTTTGAGAAAATTGTGAAGGATTTTCCAAAGTGGGCAAAATTTGAAAAAAACGACAGGTCCGGTAGTGTCGAAAAAGTCAAAAATTGGGATTTTCCCAAATTTTTGCTAAAAGGGGCCAGGGGGCGGGCTGATTGAAAAACGAGCAAAATCAAGCACAGTTGGGGCGTTTTGTGAAAATTGTGAAGGATTTTCCAAACCGGGCAAAATTTGAAAAAAACGACAGGGCCGGTAGTGTCGAAAAAGTCAAAAATGGGGATTTTCCCAAACCTTGCTAAAAGGTGCCAGGGGGGCGGACTGAGTCAGAAATGAGCAAAATCAAGCACAGTTGGGGCGTTTTGAGAAAATTGTGAAGGATTTTCCAAACCGGGCAAAATTTGAAAAAAACGACAGGGCCGGTAGTGTCGAAAAAGTCAAAAATGCGGATTTTCCCAAATCTTTGCTAAAAGGGGCCAGGGGGTGGGCTTATTGAAAAACGAGCAAAATCAAGCACAGTTGGGGCGTTTTGTGAAAATTGTGAAGGATTTTCCAAACCGGGTAAAATTTAAAAAAAAAGACAGGGCCGGTAGTGTCGAAAAAGTCAAAAATGGGGATTTTCCCAAACCTTGCTAAAAGGGGCCAGGGGCGCGGACTGAGTCAGAAAGGAGCAAAATCAAGCACAGTTGGGGCGTTTTGGGAAAATTGTGAAGGATTTTCCAAACCGGGCAAAATTTGAAAAAAACGACAGTGCCGGTAGTGTCGAAAACGTCAAAAATGGGGATTTTCCCAAACTTTGCTTAAAGAGGCCAGAGGGGGGGGCTGGGTGAAAAAGGAGCAAAATCAAGCACAGTTGGGGCGTTTTGTGAAAATTGTAAAGGATTTTCCAAAGTGGGAAAAAATTGAAAAAAACGACAGGGCCGGTAGTGTCGAAAAAGTCAAAAATGGGGATTTTCCCAAACCTTGCTAAAAGGGGCCAGGGGGGCGGGCTGAGTCAGAAAGGAGCAAAATCAAGCACAGTTGGGGCGTTGTGTGAAAATTGTGAAGGATTTTCCAAAGTGGGAAAAAATTGAAAAAAACGATAGGGCCGGTAGTGTCGAAAAAGTCAAAAATGGGGATTTTCCCAAACCTTGCTAAAAGGGGCCAGGGGGGCGGACTGAGTCAGAAATGAGCAAAATCAAGCACAGTTGGGGCGTTTTGGGTAAATTGTGAAGGATTTTCCAAAGTGGGCAAAAATTGAAAAAAACGACAGGGCCGGTAGTGTCGAAAAAGTCAAAAATGGGGATTTTCACAAACCTTGCTAAAAGGTGCCAGGGGGTGGACTGAGTCAGAAAGGAGCAAAATCAAGCACAGTTGGGGCGTTTTGAGAAAATTGTGAAGGATTTTCCAAAGTGGGCAAAATTTGAAAAAAACGACAGGTCCGGTAGTGTCGAAAAAGTCAAAAATTGGGATTTTCCCAAATTTTTGCTAAAAGGGGCCAGGGGGCGGGCTGATTGAAAAACGAGCAAAATCAAGCACAGTTGGGGCGTTTTGTGAAAATTGTGAAGGATTTTCCAAACCGGGCAAAATTTGAAAAAAAGACAGGGCCGGTAGTGTCGAAAAAGTCAAAAATGGGGATTTTCCCAAACCTTGCTAAAAGGTGCCAGGGGGCGGACTGAGTCAGAAAGGAGCAAAATCAAGCACAGTTGGGGCGTTTTGGGAAAATTGTGAAGAATTTTCCAAAAATTGAAAAAAACGACAGGGCCGGTAGTGTCGAAAAAGTCAAAAATGGGGATTTTCACAAACCTTGCTAAAAGGTGCCAGGGGGTGGACTGAGTCAGAAAGGAGCAAAATCAAGCACAGTTGGGGCGTTTTGAGAAAATTGTGAAGGATTTTCCAAAGTGGGCAAAATTTGAAAAAAACGACAGGTCCGGTAGTGTCGAAAAAGTCAAAAATTGGGATTTTCCCAAATTTTTGCTAAAAGGGGCCAGGGGGCGGGCTGATTGAAAAACGAGCAAAATCAAGCACAGTTGGGGCGTTTTGTGAAAATTGTGAAGGATTTTCCAAACCGGGCAAAATTTGAAAAAAAGACAGGGCCGGTAGTGTCGAAAAAGTCAAAAATGGGGATTTTCCCAAACCTTGCTAAAAGGGGCCAGGGGCGCGGACTGAGTCAGAAAGGAGCAAAATCAAGCACAGTTGGGGCGTTTTGGGAAAATTGTGAAGGATTTTCCAAACCGGGCAAAATTTGAAAAAAACGACAGTGCCGGTAGTGTCGAAAACGTCAAAAATGGGGATTTTCCCAAACTTTGCTTAAAGAGGCCAGAGGGGGGGGCTGGGTGAAAAAGGAGCAAAATCAAGCACAGTTGGGGCGTTTTGTGAAAATTGTAAAGGATTTTCCAAAGTGGGAAAAAATTGAAAAAAACGACAGGGCCGGTAGTGTCGAAAAAGTCAAAAATGGGGATTTTCCCAAACCTTGCTAAAAGGGGCCAGGGGGGCGGGCTGAGTCAGAAAGGAGCAAAATCAAGCACAGTTGGGGCGTTGTGTGAAAATTGTGAAGGATTTTCCAAAGTGGGAAAAAATTGAAAAAAACGATAGGGCCGGTAGTGTCGAAAAAGTCAAAAATGGGGATTTTCCCAAACCTTGCTAAAAGGGGCCAGGGGGGCGGACTGAGTCAGAAATGAGCAAAATCAAGCACAGTTGGGGCGTTTTGGGTAAATTGTGAAGGATTTTCCAAAGTGGGCAAAAATTGAAAAAAACGACAGGGCCGGTAGTGTCGAAAAAGTCAAAAATGGGGATTTTCACAAACCTTGCTAAAAGGTGCCAGGGGGTGGACTGAGTCAGAAAGGAGCAAAATCAAGCACAGTTGGGGCGTTTTGAGAAAATTGTGAAGGATTTTCCAAAGTGGGCAAAATTTGAAAAAAACGACAGGTCCGGTAGTGTCGAAAAAGTCAAAAATTGGGATTTTCCCAAATTTTTGCTAAAAGGGGCCAGGGGGCGGGCTGATTGAAAAACGAGCAAAATCAAGCACAGTTGGGGCGTTTTGTGAAAATTGTGAAGGATTTTCCAAACCGGGCAAAATTTGAAAAAAAGACAGGGCCGGTAGTGTCGAAAAAGTCAAAAATGGGGATTTTCCCAAACCTTGCTAAAAGGTGCCAGGGGGCGGACTGAGTCAGAAAGGAGCAAAATCAAGCACAGTTGGGGCGTTTTGGGAAAATTGTGAAGAATTTTCCAAAAATTGAAAAAAACGACAGGGCCGGTAGTGTCGAAAAAGTCAAAAATGGGGATTTTCACAAACCTTGCTAAAAGGTGCCAGGGGGTGGACTGAGTCAGAAAGGAGCAAAATCAAGCACAGTTGGGGCGTTTTGAGAAAATTGTGAAGGATTTTCCAAAGTGGGCAAAATTTGAAAAAAACGACAGGTCCGGTAGTGTCGAAAAAGTCAAAAATTGGGATTTTCCCAAATTTTTGCTAAAAGGGGCCAGGGGGCGGGCTGATTGAAAAACGAGCAAAATCAAGCACAGTTGGGGCGTTTTGTGAAAATTGTGAAGGATTTTCCAAACCGGGCAAAATTTGAAAAAAAGACAGGGCCGGTAGTGTCGAAAAAGTCAAAAATGGGGATTTTCCCAAACCTTGCTAAAAGGTGCCAGGGGGCGGACTGAGTCAGAAAGGAGCAAAATCAAGCACAGTTGGGGCGTTTTGGGAAAATTGTGAAGAATTTTCCAATGTGTGCAAAAATTTAAAAAAAAGACAGGGCCGGTAGTGTCGAAAAAGTCAAAAATGCGGATTTTCCCAAACCTTGCTAAAAGGGGCAAGGGGGGCGGACTGAGTCAGAAATGAGCAAAATCAAGCACAGTTGGGGCGTTTTGAGAAAATTGTGAAGGATTTTCCAAACCGGGCAAAATTTGAAAAAAACGACAGGTCCGGTAGTGTCGAAAAAGTCAAAAATGGGGATTTTCCAAAACCTTGCTAAAAGGGGCCTGGGGGGCGGACTAAGTAAGAAAGGAGTAAAATCAAGCACAGTTGGGGCGTTGTGTGAAAATTGTGAAGGATTTTCCAAAGTGGGCAAAAATTTTAAAAAACGACAGGGCCGGTAGTGTCGAAAAAGTCAAAAATGGGGATTTTCCCAAACCTTGCTAAAAGGGGCCAGGGGGGCGGACTGAGTCAGAAAGGAGCAAAATCAAGCACAGTTGGGGCGTTTTGGGAAAATTGTGAAGGATTTTCCAAACCGGGCAAAATTTGAAAAAAACGACAGGGCCGGTAGTGTCGGAAAGTCAAAAATGGGGATTTTCCCAAATCTTGCTAAAAGGGGCCAGGGGGGCGGGCTGAGTGAGAAAGGAGCAAAATCAAGCACAGTTGGGGCGTTGTGTGAAAATTGTGAAGGATTTTCCAAACCGGGCAAAATTTGAAAAAAAAGACAGGGCCGGTAGTGTCGAAAAAGTCAAAAATGGGGATTTTCACAAAATTTGCTTAAAGAGGCCAGAGGGGGGGGCTGAGTGAAAAAGGAGCAAAATCAAGCACAGTTGGGGCGTTTTGTGAAAATTGTGAAGGATTTTCCATAGTGGGCAAAAATTGAAAAAAACGACAGGGCCGGTAGTGTCGAAAAAGTCAAAAATGGGGATTTTCCCAAACCTTGCTAAAAGGGGCCAGGGGGGCGGGCTGAGTCAGAAAGGAGCAAAATCAAGCACAGTTGGGGCGTTGTGTGAAAATTGTGAAGGATTTTCCAAAGTGGGCAAAAATTGAAAAAAACGACAGGGCCGGTAGTGTCGAAAAAGTCAAAAATGCGGATTTTCCCAAACCTTGCTAAAAGGGGCCAGGGGGGCGGACTGAGTCAGAAATGTGCAAAATCAAGCACAGTTGGGGCGTTTTGAGAAAATATTGAAGGATTTTCCAAACCGGGCAAAATTTGAAAAAAACGACAGGGCCGGTAGTGTCGAAAAAGTCAAAAATGGGGATTTTCCAAAACCTTGCTAAAAGGGGCCAGGGGGGCGGACTAAGTAAGAAAGGAGCAAAATCAAGCACAGTTGGGGCATTTTGGGAAAATTGTGAAGGATTTTCCAAACCGGGCAAAATTTGAAAAAAACGACAGGGCCGGTAGTGTCGAAAAAGTCAAAAATGCGGATTTTCCCAAATCCTTGCTAAAAGGGGCCAGGGGCGGGCTTATTGAAAAACGAGCAAAATCAAGCACAGTTGGGGCGTTTTGTGAAAATTGTGAAGGATTTTCCAAACCGGGTAAAGTTTGAAAAAAAAGACAGGGCCGGTAGTGTCGAAAAAGTCAAAAATGGGGATTTTCCCAAACCTTGCTAAACGGGACCAGGGGAGCGGACTGAGTCAGAAAGGAGCAAAATCAAGCACAGTTGGGGCGTTTTGGGAAAATTGTGAAGGATGTTCCAAACCGGGCAAAATTTGAAAAAAACGACAGTGCCGGTAGTGTCGAAAAAGTCAAAAATGGGGATTTTCCCTAACTTTGCTTAAAGAGGCCAGAGGGGGGGGGCTGGGTGAAAAAGGAGCAAAATCAAGCACAGTTGGGGCGTTTTGTGAAAATTGTGAAGGATTTTCCAAACCGGGCAAAAATTGAAAAAAACGACAGGGCCGGTAGTGTCGAAAAAGTCAAAAATGGGGATTTTCACAAACCTTGCTAAAAGGTGCCAGGGGGTGGACTGAGTCAGAAAGGAGCAAAATCAAGCACAGTTGGGGCGTTTTGAGAAAATTGTGAAGGATTTTCCAAAGTGGGCAAAATTTGAAAAAAACGACAGGTCCGGTAGTGTCGAAAAAGTCAAAAATTGGGATTTTCCCAAACCTTGCTAAAAGGGGCCAGGGGGGCGGACTAAGTAAGAAAGGAGCAAAATCAAGCACAGTTGGGGCATTTTGGGAAAATTGTGAAGGATTTTCCAAACCGGGCAAAATTTGAAAAAAACGACAGGGCCGGTAGTGTCGAAAAAGTCAAAAATGCGGATTTTCCCAAATCTTTGCTAAAAGGGGCCAGGGGGCGGGCTTATTGAAAAACGAGCAAAATCAAGCACAGTTGGGGCGTTTTGAGAAAATTGTGAAGGATTTTCCAAAGTGGGCAAAATTTGAAAAAAACGAAAGGTCCGGTAGTGTCGAAAAAGTCAAAAATTGGGATTTTCCCAAATTTTTGCTAAAAGGGGCCAGGGGGCGGGCTGATTGAAAAACGAGCAAAATCAAGCACAGTTGGGGCGTTTTGTGAAAATTGTGAAGGATTTTCCAAACCGGGCAAAATTTGAAAAAAACGACAGGGCCGGTAGTGTCGAAAAAGTCAAAAATGGGGATTTTCCCAAACCTTGCTAAAAGGTGCCAGGGGGGCGGACTGAGTCAGAAATGAGCAAAATCAAGCACAGTTGGGGCGTTTTGAGAAAATTGTGAAGGATTTTCCAAACCGGGCAAAATTTGAAAAAAACGACAGGGCCGGTAGTGTCGAAAAAGTCAAAAATGCGGATTTTCCCAAATCTTTGCTAAAAGGGGCCAGGGGGTGGGCTTATTGAAAAACGAGCAAAATCAAGCACAGTTGGGGCGTTTTGTGAAAATTGTGAAGGATTTTCCAAACCGGGTAAAATTTTTAAAAAAAGACAGGGCCGGTAGTGTCGAAAAAGTCAAAAATGGGGATTTTCCCAAACCTTGCTAAAAGGGGCCAGGGGCGCGGACTGAGTCAGAAAGGAGCAAAATCAAGCACAGTTGGGGCGTTTTGGGAAAATTGTGAAGGATTTTCCAAACCGGGCAAAATTTGAAAAAAACGACAGTGCCGGTAGTGTCGAAAACGTCAAAAATGGGGATTTTCCCAAACTTTGCTTAAAGAGGCCAGAGGGGGGGGCTGGGTGAAAAAGGAGCAAAATCAAGCACAGTTGGGGCGTTTTGTGAAAATTGTAAAGGATTTTCCAAAGTGGGAAAAAATTGAAAAAAACGACAGGGCCGGTAGTGTCGAAAAAGTCAAAAATGGGGATTTTCCCAAACCTTGCTAAAAGGGGCCAGGGGGGCGGGCTGAGTCAGAAAGGAGCAAAATCAAGCACAGTTGGGGCGTTGTGTGAAAATTGTGAAGGATTTTCCAAAGTGGGAAAAAATTGAAAAAAACGACAGGGCCGGTAGTGTCGAAAAAGTCAAAAATGGGGATTTTCCCAAACCTTGCTAAAAGGGGCCAGGGGGGCGGACTGAGTCAGAAATGAGCAAAATCAAGCACAGTTGGGGCGTTTTGGGTAAATTGTGAAGGATTTTCCAAAGTGGGCAAAAATTGAAAAAAACGACAGGGCCGGTAGTGTCGAAAAAGTCAAAAATGGGGATTTTCACAAACCTTGCTAAAAGGTGCCAGGGGGTGGACTGAGTCAGAAAGGAGCAAAATCAAGCACAGTTGGGGCGTTTTGAGAAAATTGTGAAGGATTTTCCAAAGTGGGCAAAATTTGAAAAAAACGACAGGTCCGGTAGTGTCGAAAAAGTCAAAAATTGGGATTTTCCCAAATTTTTGCTAAAAGGGGCCAGGGGGCTGGCTGATTGAAAAACGAGCAAAATCAAGCACAGTTGGGGCGTTTTGTGAAAATTGTGAAGGATTTTCCAAACCGGGCAAAATTTGAAAAAAAGACAGGGCCGGTAGTGTCGAAAAAGTCAAAAATGGGGATTTTCCCAAACCTTGCTAAAAGGTGCCAGGGGGCGGACTGAGTCAGAAAGGAGCAAAATCAAGCACAGTTGGGGCGTTTTGGGAAAATTGTGAAGAATTTTCCAATGTGTGCAAAAATTTAAAAAAAAGACAGGGCCGGTAGTGTCGAAAAAGTCAAAAATGCGGATTTTCCCAAACCTTGCTAAAAGGGGCAAGGGGGGCGGACTGAGTCAGAAATGAGCAAAATCAAGCACAGTTGGGGCGTTTTGAGAAAATTGTGAAGGATTTTCCAAACCGGGCAAAATTTGAAAAAAACGACAGGTCCGGTAGTGTCGAAAAAGTCAAAAATGGGGATTTTCCAAAACCTTGCTAAAAGGGGCCTGGGGGGCGGACTAAGTAAGAAAGGAGTAAAATCAAGCACAGTTGGGGCGTTGTGTGAAAATTGTGAAGGATTTTCCAAAGTGGGCAAAAATTTTAAAAAACGACAGGGCCGGTAGTGTCGAAAAAGTCAAAAATGGGGATTTTCCCAAACCTTGCTAAAAGGGGCCAGGGGGGCGGACTGAGTCAGAAAGGAGCAAAATCAAGCACAGTTGGGGCGTTTTGGGAAAATTGTGAAGGATTTTCCAAACCGGGCAAAATTTGAAAAAAACGACAGGGCCGGTAGTGTCGGAAAGTCAAAAATGGGGATTTTCCCAAATCTTGCTAAAAGGGGCCAGGGGGGCGGGCTGAGTGAGAAAGGAGCAAAATCAAGCACAGTTGGGGCGTTGTGTGAAAATTGTGAAGGATTTTCCAAACCGGGCAAAATTTGAAAAAAAAGACAGGGCCGGTAGTGTCGAAAAAGTCAAAAATGGGGATTTTCACAAAATTTGCTTAAAGAGGCCAGAGGGGGGGGCTGAGTGAAAAAGGAGCAAAATCAAGCACAGTTGGGGCGTTTTGTGAAAATTGTGAAGGATTTTCCATAGTGGGCAAAAATTGAAAAAAACGACAGGGCCGGTAGTGTCGAAAAAGTCAAAAATGGGGATTTTCCCAAACCTTGCTAAAAGGGGCCAGGGGGGCGGGCTGAGTCAGAAAGGAGCAAAATCAAGCACAGTTGGGGCGTTGTGTGAAAATTGTGAAGGATTTTCCAAAGTGGGCAAAAATTGAAAAAAACGACAGGGCCGGTAGTGTCGAAAAAGTCAAAAATGCGGATTTTCCCAAACCTTGCTAAAAGGGGCCAGGGGGGCGGACTGAGTCAGAAATGTGCAAAATCAAGCACAGTTGGGGCGTTTTGAGAAAATATTGAAGGATTTTCCAAACCGGGCAAAATTTGAAAAAAACGACAGGGCCGGTAGTGTCGAAAAAGTCAAAAATGGGGATTTTCCAAAACCTTGCTAAAAGGGGCCAGGGGGGCGGACTAAGTAAGAAAGGAGCAAAATCAAGCACAGTTGGGGCATTTTGGGAAAATTGTGAAGGATTTTCCAAACCGGGCAAAATTTGAAAAAAACGACAGGGCCGGTAGTGTCGAAAAAGTCAAAAATGCGGATTTTCCCAAATCCTTGCTAAAAGGGGCCAGGGGCGGGCTTATTGAAAAACGAGCAAAATCAAGCACAGTTGGGGCGTTTTGTGAAAATTGTGAAGGATTTTCCAAACCGGGTAAAGTTTGAAAAAAAAGACAGGGCCGGTAGTGTCGAAAAAGTCAAAAATGGGGATTTTCCCAAACCTTGCTAAAAGGGGCCAGGGGGGCGGACTAAGTAAGAAAGGAGCAAAATCAAGCACAGTTGGGGCATTTTGGGAAAATTGTGAAGGATTTTCCAAACCGGGCAAAATTTGAAAAAAACGACAGGGCCGGTAGTGTCGAAAAAGTCAAAAATGCGGATTTTCCCAAATCTTTGCTAAAAGGGGCCAGGGGGCGGGCTTATTGAAAAACGAGCAAAATCAAGCACAGTTGGGGCGTTTTGAGAAAATTGTGAAGGATTTTCCAAAGTGGGCAAAATTTGAAAAAAACGACAGGTCCGGTAGTGTCGAAAAAGTCAAAAATTGGGATTTTCCCAAATTTTTGCTAAAAGGGGCCAGGGGGCGGGCTGATTGAAAAACGAGCAAAATCAAGCACAGTTGGGGCGTTTTGTGAAAATTGTGAAGGATTTTCCAAACCGGGCAAAATTTGAAAAAAACGACAGGGCCGGTAGTGTCGAAAAAGTCAAAAATGGGGATTTTCCCAAACCTTGCTAAAAGGTGCCAGGGGGGCGGACTGAGTCAGAAATGAGCAAAATCAAGCACAGTTGGGGCGTTTTGAGAAAATTGTGAAGGATTTTCCAAACCGGGCAAAATTTGAAAAAAACGACAGGGCCGGTAGTGTCGAAAAAGTCAAAAATGCGGATTTTCCCAAATCTTTGCTAAAAGGGGCCAGGGGGCGGGCTTATTGAAAAACGAGCAAAATCAAGCACAGTTGGGGCGTTTTGTGAAAATTGTGAAGGATTTTCCAAACCGGGTAAAATTTAAAAAAAAAACGACAGGGCCGGTAGTGTCGAAAAAGTCAAAAATGGGGATTTTCACAAACCTTGCTAAAAGGTGCCAGGGGGTGGACTGAGTCAGAAAGGAGCAAAATCAAGCACAGTTGGGGCGTTTTGAGAAAATTGTGAAGGATTTTCCAAAGTGGGCAAAATTTGAAAAAAACGACAGGTCCGGTAGTGTCGAAAAAGTCAAAAATGGGGATTTTCCCAAACCTTGCTAAAAGGTGCCAGGGGGCGGACTGAGTCAGAAAGGAGCAAAATCAAGCACAGTTGGGGCGTTTTGAGAAAATTGTGAAGGATTTTCCAAACCGGGCAAAATTTGAAAAAAACGACAGGTCCGGTAGTGTCGAAAAAGTCAAAAATGGGGATTTTCCAAAACCTTGCTAAAAGGGGCCTGGGGGGCGGACTAAGTAAGAAAGGAGTAAAATCAAGCACAGTTGGGGCGTTGTGTGAAAATTGTGAAGGATTTTCCAAAGTGGGCAAAAATTTTAAAAAACGACAGGGCCGGTAGTGTCGAAAAAGTCAAAAATGGGGATTTTCCCAAACCTTGCTAAAAGGGGCCAGGGGGGCGGACTGAGTCAGAAAGGAGCAAAATCAAGCACAGTTGGGGCGTTTTGGGAAAATTGTGAAGGATTTTCCAAACCGGGCAAAATTTGAAAAAAACGACAGGGCCGGTAGTGTCGGAAAGTCAAAAATGGGGATTTTCCCAAATCTTGCTAAAAGGGGCCAGGGGGGCGGGCTGAGTGAGAAAGGAGCAAAATCAAGCACAGTTGGGGCGTTGTGTGAAAATTGTGAAGGATTTTCCAAACCGGGCAAAATTTGAAAAAAAAGACAGGGCCGGTAGTGTCGAAAAAGTCAAAAATGGGGATTTTCACAAAATTTGCTTAAAGAGGCCAGAGGGGGGGGCTGAGTGAAAAACGAGCAAAATCAAGCACAGTTGGGGCGTTTTGTGAAAATTGTGAAGGATTTTCCATAGTGGGCAAAAATTGAAAAAAACGACAGGGCCGGTAGTGTCGAAAAAGTCAAAAATGGGGATTTTCCCAAACCTTGCTAAATGGGGCCAGGGGGGCGGGCTGAGTCAGAAAGGAGCAAAATCAAGCACAGTTGGGGCGTTGTGTGAAAATTGTGAAGGATTTTCCAAAGTGGGCAAAAATTGAAAAAAACGACAGGGCCGGTAGTGTCGAAAAAGTCAAAAATGCAAATTTTCCCAAACCTTGCTAAAAGGGGCCAGGGGGGCGGACTGAGTCAGAAATGTGCAAAATCAAGCACAGTTGGGGCGTTTTGAGAAAATATTGAAGGATTTTCCAAACCGGGCAAAATTTGAAAAAAACGACAGGGCCGGTAGTGTCGAAAAAGTCAAAAATGGGGATTTTCCAAAACCTTGCTAAAAGGGGCCAGGGGGGCGGACTAAGTAAGAAAGGAGCAAAATCAAGCACAGTTGGGGCATTTTGGGAAAATTGTGAAGGATTTTCCAAACCGGGCAAAATTTGAAAAAAACGACAGGGCCGGTAGTGTCGAAAAAGTCAAAAATGCGGATTTTCCCAAATCTTTGCTAAAAGGGGCCAGGGGGCGGGCTTATTGAAAAACGAGCAAAATCAAGCACAGTTGGGGCGTTTTGGGAAAATTGTGAATGATTTTCCAAACCGGGTAAAGTTTGAAAAAAAAGACAGGGCCGGTAGTGTCGAAAAAGTCAAAAATGGGGATTTTCCCAAACCTTGCTAAACGGGACCAGGGGAGCGGACTGAGTCAGAAAGGAGCAAAATCAAGCACAGTTGGGGCGTTTTGGGAAAATTGTGAAGGATGTTCCAAACCGGGCAAAATTTGAAAAAAACGACAGTGCCGGTAGTGTCGAAAACGTCAAAAATGGGGATTTTCCCAAACTTTGCTTAAAGAAGCCAGAGGGGGGGGGGCTGGGTGAAAAAGGAGCAAAATCAAGCACAGTTGGGGCGTTTTGTGAAAATTGTGAAGGATTTTCCAAAGTGGGCAAAAATAGAAAAAAACGACAGGGCCGGTAGTGTCGAAAAAGTCAAAAATGGGGATTTTCCCAAACCTTGCTAAAAGGGGCCAGGGGGGCGGGCTGAGTCAGAAAGGAGCAAAATCAAGCACAGTTCGGGCGTTGTGTGAAAATTGTGAAGGATTTTCCAAAGTGGGCAAAAATTGAAAAAAACGACAGGGCCGGTAGTGTCGAAAAAGTCAAAAATGGGGATTTTCACAAACCTTGCTAAAAGGTGCCAGGGGGTGGACTGAGTCAGAAAGGAGCAAAATCAAGCACAGTTGGGGCGTTTTGAGAAAATTGTGAAGGATTTTCCAAAGTGGGCAAAATTGGAAAAAAACGACAGGTCCGGTAGTGTCGAAAAAGTCAAAAATTGGGATTTTCCCAAATTTTTGCTAAAAGGGGCCAAGGGGCGGGTTGATTGAAAAACGAGCAAAATCAAGCACAGTTGGGGCGTTTTGTGAAAATTGTGAAGGATTTTCCAAACCGGGTAAAATTTGAAAAAAAGACAGGGCCGGTAGTGTCGAAAAAGTCAAAAATGGGGATTTTCCCAAACCTTGCTAAAAGGTGCCAGGGGGCGGACTGAGTCAGAAAGGAGCAAAATCAAGCACAGTTGGGGCGTTTTGGGTAAATTGTGAAGAATTTTCCAATGTGTGCAAAAATTTAAAAAAAAGACAGGGCCGGTAGTGTCGAAAAAGTCAAAAATGCGGATTTTCCCAAACCTTGCTAAAAGGGGCCAGGGGGGCGGACTGAGTCAGAAATGAGCAAAATCAAGCACAGTTGGGGCGTTTTGAGAAAATTGTGAAGGATTTTCCAAACCGGGCAAAATTTGAAAAAAACGACAGGTCCGGTAGTGTCGAAAAAGTCAAAAATGGGGATTTTCCAAAACCTTGCTAAAAGGGGCCTGGGGGGCGGACTAAGTAAGAAAGGAGTAAAATCAAGCACAGTTGGGGCGTTGTGTGAAAATTGTGAAGGATTTTCCAAAGTGGGCAAAAATTTTAAAAAACGACAGGGCCGGTAGTGTCGAAAAAGTCAAAAATGGGGATTTTCCCAAACCTTGCTAAAAGGGGCCAGGGGGGCGGACTGAGTCAGAAAGGAGCAAAATCAAGCACAGTTGGGGCGTTTTGGGAAAATTGTGAAGGATTTTCCAAACCGGGCAAAATTTGAAAAAAACGACAGGGCCGGTAGTGTCGGAAAGTCAAAAATGGGGATTTTCCCAAACCTTGCTAAAAGGGGCCAGGGGGGCGGGCTGAGTGAGAAAGGAGCAAAATCAAGCACAGTTGGGGCGTTGTGTGAAATTTGTGAAGGATTTTCCAAACCGGGCAAAATTTGAAAAAAAAGACAGGGCCGGTAGTGTCGAAAAAGTCAAAAATGGGGATTTTCACAAAATTTGCTTAAAGAGGCCAGAGGGGGGGGGCTGAGTGAAAAACGAGCAAAATCAAGCACAGTTGGGGCGTTTTGTGAAAATTGTGAAGGATTTTCCATAGTGGGCAAAAATTGAAAAAAACGACAGGGCCGGTAGTGTCGAAAAGGTCAAAAATGGGGATTTTCCCAAACCTTGCTAAAAGGGGCCAGGGGGGCGGGCTGAGTCAGAAAGGAGCAAAATCAAGCACAGTTGGGGCGTTGTGTGAAAATTGTGAAGGATTTTCCAAAGTGGGCAAAAATTGAAAAAAACGACAGGGCCGGTAGTGTCGAAAAAGTCAAAAATGCGGATTTTCCCAAACCTTGCTAAAAGGGGCCAGGGGGGCGGACTGAGTCAGAAATGTGCAAAATCAAGCACAGTTGGGGCGTTTTGAGAAAATATTGAAGGATTTTCCAAACCGGGCAAAATTTGAAAAAAACGACAGGGCCGGTAGTGTCGAAAAAGTCAAAAATGGGGATTTTCCAAAACCTTGCTAAAAGGGGCCAGGGGGGCGGACTAAGTAAGAAAGGAGCAAAATCAAGCACAGTTGGGGCATTTTGGGAATATTGTGAAGGATTTTCCAAACCGGGCAAAATTTGAAAAAAACGACAGGGCCGGTAGTGTCGAAAAAGTCAAAAATGCGGATTTTCCCAAATCCTTGCTAAAAGGGGCCAGGGGGCGGGCTTATTGAAAAACGAGCAAAATCAAGCACAGTTGGGGCGTTTTGGGAAAATTGTGAAGGATTTTCCAAACCGGGTAAAGTTTGAAAAAAAAGACAGGGCCGGTAGTGTCGAAAAAGTCAAAAATGGGGATTTTCCCAAACCTTGCTAAACGGGACCAGGGGAGCGGACTGAGTCAGAAAGGAGCAAAATCAAGCACAGTTGGGGCGTTTTGGGAAAATTGTGAAGGATGTTCCAAACCAGGCAAAATTTGAAAAAAACGACAGTGCCGGTAGTGTCGAAAAAGTCAAAAATGGGGATTTTCCCTAACTTTGCTTAAAGAGGCCAGAGGGGGGGGCTGGGTGAAAAAGGAGCAAAATCAAGCACAGTTGGGGCGTTTTGTGAAAATTGTGAAGGATTTTCCAAAGTTGGCAAAAATTGAAAAAAACGACAGGGCCGGTAGTGTCGAAAAAGTCAAAAATGGGGATTTTCACAAACCTTGCTAAAAGGTGCCAGGGGGTGGACTGAGTCAGAAAGGAGCAAAATCAAGCACAGTTGGGGCGTTTTGAGAAAATTGTGAAGGATTTTCCAAAGTGGGCAAAATTTGAAAAAAACGACAGGTCCGGTAGTGTCGAAAAAGTCAAAAATTGGGATTTTCCCAAATTTTTGCTAAAAGGGGCCAGGGGGCGGGCTTATTGAAAAACGAGCAAAATCAAGCACAGTTGGGGCGTTTTGTGAAAATTGTGAAGGATTTTCCAAACCGGGTAAAATTTGAAAAAAAAGACAGGGCCGGTAGTGTCGAAAAAGTCAAAAATGGGGATTTTCCCAAACTTTGCTAAAAGGGGCCAGGGGGGCGGACTGAGTCAGAAAGGAGCAAAATCAAGCACAGTTGGGGCGTTTTGGGAAAATTGTGAAGGAGTTTTCCAAACCGGGCAAAATTTGAAAAAAACGACAGTGCCGGTAGTGTCGAAAAAGTCAAAAATGGGGATTTTCCCAAACTTTGCTTAAAGAGGCCAGGGGGGGGGGGGCTGGGTGAAAAAGGAGCAAAATCAAGCACAGTTGGGGCGTTTTGAGAAAATTGTGAAGGATTTTCCAAAGTTGGCAAAAATTGAAAAAAACGACAGGGCCGGTAGTGTCGAAAAAGTCAAAAATGGGGATTTTCACAAACCTTGCTAAAAGGTGCCAGGGGGTGGACTGAGTCAGAAAGGAGCAAAATCAAGCACAGTTGGGGCGTTTTGAGAAAATTGTGAAGGATTTTCCAAAGTGGGCAAAATTTGAAAAAAACGACAGGTCCGGTAGTGTCGAAAAAGTCAAAAATTGGGATTTTCCCAAATTTTTGCTAAAAGGGGCCAGGGGGCGGGCTTATTGAAAAACGAGCAAAATCAAGCACAGTTGGGGCGTTTTGTGAAAATTGTGAAGGATTTTCCAAACCGGGTAAAATTTGAAAAAAAAGACAGGGCCGGTAGTGTCGAAAAAGTCAAAAATGGGGATTTTCCCAAACTTTGCTAAAAGGGGCCAGGGGGGCGGACTGAGTCAGAAAGGAGCAAAATCAAGCACAGTTGGGGCGTTTTGGGAAAATTGTGAAGGAGTTTTCCAAACCGGGCAAAATTTGAAAAAAACGACAGTGCCGGTAGTGTCGAAAAAGTCAAAAATGGGGATTTTCCCAAACTTTGCTTAAAGAGGCCAGGGGGGGGGGGGGGCTGGGTGAAAAAGGAGCAAAATCAAGCACAGTTGGGGCGTTTTGAGAAAATTGTGAAGGATTTTCCAAAGTGGGCAAAATTTGAAAAAAACGACAGGTCCGGTAGTGTCGAAAAAGTCAAAAATGCGGATTTTCCCAAATCTTTGCTAAAAGGGGCCAGGGGGCGGGCTTATTGAAAAACGAGCAAAATCAAGCACAGTTGGGGCGTTTTGGGAAAATTGTGAAGGATTTTCCAAACCGGGTAAAATTTGAAAAAAAAGTCAAAGTAGTGTCGAAAAAGTCAAAAATGGGGATTTTCCCAAACCTTGCTAAAAGGGGCCAGGGGGGCGGACTGAGTCAGAAAGGAGCAAAATCAAGCACAGTTGGGGCGTTTTGGGAAAATTGTGAAGGATTTTCCAAACCGGGCAAAATTTGAAAAAAACGACAGTGCCGGTAGTGTCGAAAAAGTCAAAAATGGGGATTTTCACAAACTTTGCTTAAAGAGGCCAGAGGGGGGGGCTGGGTGAAAAAGGAGCAAAATCAAGCACAGTTGGGGCGTTTTGTGAAAATTGTGAAGGATTTTCCATAGTGGGCAAAAATTGAAAAAAACCACAGGGCCGGTAGTGTCGAAAAAGTCAAAAATGGGGATTTTCCCAAACCTTGCTAAAAGGGGCCAGGGGGGCGGGCTGAGTCAGAAAGGAGCAAAATCAAGCACAGTTGGGGCGTTTTGGGAAAATTGTGAAGGATTTTCCAAACCGGGCAAAATTTGAAAAAAACGACAGGGCCGGTAGTGTCGAAAAAGTCAAAAATGGGGATTTTCCCAAATCCTTGCTAAAAGGGGCCAGGGGGGCGGGCTGAGTGAGAAAGGAGCAAAATCAAGCACAGTTGGGGCGTTGTGTGAAAATTGTGAAGGATTTTCCAAACCGGGCAAAATTTGAAAAAAAAGACAGGGCCGGTAGTGTCGAAAAAGTCAAAAATGGGGATTTTCACAAAATTTGCTTAAAGAGGCCAGAGGGGGGGCTGAGTGAAAAACGAGCAAAATCAAGCACAGTTGGGGCGTTTTGTGAAAATTGTGAAGGATTTTCCAAAGTGGGCAAAAATTGAAAAAAACGACAGGGCCGGTAGTGTCGAAAAAGTCAAAAATGGGGATTTTCCCAAACCTTGCTAAATGGGGCCAGGGGGGCGGGCTGAGTCAGAAAGGAGCAAAATCAAGCACAGTTGGGGCGTTTTGGGAAAATTGTGAAGGATTTTCCAAAGTGGGCAAAATTTGAAAAAAACGACAGGGCCGGTAGTGTCGAAAAAGTCAAAAATGGGGATTTTCCCAAATCCTTGCTAAAAGGGGCCAGGGGGGCGGGCTGAGTGAGAAAGGAGCAAAATCAAGCACAGTTGGGGCGTTGTGTGAAAATTGTGAAGGATTTTCCAAACCGGGCAAAATTTGAAAAAAAAGACAGGGCCGGTAGTGTCGAAAAAGTCAAAAATGCAAATTTTCCCAAACCTTGCTAAAAGGGGCCAGGGGGGCGGACTGAGTCAGAAATGTGCAAAATCAAGCACAGTTGGGGCGTTTTGAGAAAATATTGAAGGATTTTCCAAACCGGGCAAAATTTGAAAAAAACGACAGGGCCGGTAGTGTCGAAAAAGTCAAAAATGGGGATTTTCCAAAACCTTGCTAAAAGGGGCCAGGGGGGCGGACTAAGTAAGAAAGGAGCAAAATCAAGCACAGTTGGGGCATTTTGGGAAAATTGTGAAGGATTTTCCAAACCGGGCAAAATTTGAAAAAAACGACAGGGCCGGTAGTGTCGAAAAAGTCAAAAATGCGGATTTTCCCAAATCTTTGCTAAAAGGGGCCAGGGGGCGGGCTTATTGAAAAACGAGCAAAATCAAGCACAGTTGGGGCGTTTTGGGAAAATTGTGAAGGATTTTCCAAACCGGGTAAAGTTTGAAAAAAAAGACAGGGCCGGTAGTGTCGAAAAAGTCAAAAATGGGGATTTTCCCAAACCTTGCTAAACGGGACCAGGGGAGCGGACTGAGTCAGAAAGGAGCAAAATCAAGCACAGTTGGGGCGTTTTGGGAAAATTGTGAAGGATGTTCCAAACCGGGCAAAATTTGAAAAAAACGACAGTGCCGGTAGTGTCGAAAACGTCAAAAATGGGGATTTTCCCAAACTTTGCTTAAAGAAGCCAGAGGGGGGGGGCTGGGTGAAAAAGGAGCAAAATCAAGCACAGTTGGGGCGTTTTGTGAAAATTGTGAAGGATTTTCCAAAGTGGGCAAAAATAGAAAAAAACGACAGGGCCGGTAGTGTCGAAAAAGTCAAAAATGGGGATTTTCCCAAACCTTGCTAAAAGGGGCCAGGGGGGCGGGCTGAGTCAGAAAGGAGCAAAATCAAGCACAGTTCGGGCGTTGTTTGAAAATTGTGAAGGATTTTCCAAAGTGGGCAAAAATTGAAAAAAACGACAGGGCCGGTAGTGTCGAAAAAGTCAAAAATGGGGATTTTCCCAAACCTTGCTAAAAGGGGCCAGGGGGGCGGACTGAGTCAGAAATGAGCAAAATCAAGCACAGTTGGGGCGTTTTGGGAAAATTGTGAAGGATTTTCCAAAGTGGGCAAAAATTGAAAAAAACGACAGGGCCGGTAGTGTCGAAAAAGTCAAAAATGGGGATTTTCACAAACCTTGCTAAAAGGTGCCAGGGGGTGGACTGAGTCAGAAAGGAGCAAAATCAAGCACAGTTGGGGCGTTTTGAGAAAATTGTGAAGGATTTTCCAAAGTGGGCAAAATTTGAAAAAAACGACAGGGCCGGTAGTGTCGAAAAAGTCAAAAATTGGGATTTTCCCAAATTTTTGCTAAAAGGGGCCAAGGGGCGGGCTGATTGAAAAACGAGCAAAATCAAGCACAGTTGGGGCGTTTTGTGAAAATTGTGAAGGATTTTCCAAACCGGGTAAAATTTGAAAAAAAGACAGGGCCGGTAGTGTCGAAAAAGTCAAAAATGGGGATTTTCCCAAACCTTGCTAAAAGGTGCCAGGGGGCGGACTGAGTCAGAAAGGAGCAAAATCAAGCACAGTTGGGGCGTTTTGGGTAAATTGTGAAGAATTTTCCAATGTGTGCAAAAATTTAAAAAAAAGACAGGGCCGGTAGTGTCGAAAAAGTCAAAAATGCGGATTTTCCCAAACCTTGCTAAAAGGGGCCAGGGGGGCGGACTGAGTCAGAAATGAGCAAAATCAAGCACAGTTGGGGCGTTTTGAGAAAATTGTGAAGGATTTTCCAAACCGGGCAAAATTTGAAAAAAACGACAGGTCCGGTAGTGTCGAAAAAGTCAAAAATGGGGATTTTCCAAAACCTTGCTAAAAGGGGCCTGGGGGGCGGACTAAGTAAGAAAGGAGTAAAATCAAGCACAGTTGGGGCGTTGTGTGAAAATTGTGAAGGATTTTCCAAAGTGGGCAAAAATTTTAAAAAACGACAGGGCCGGTAGTGTCGAAAAAGTCAAAAATGGGGATTTTCCCAAACCTTGCTAAAAGGGGCCAGGGGGGCGGACTGAGTCAGAAAGGAGCAAAATCAAGCACAGTTGGGGCGTTTTGGGAAAATTGTGAAGGATTTTCCAAACCGGGCAAAATTTGAAAAAAACGACAGGGCCGGTAGTGTCGGAAAGTCAAAAATGGGGATTTTCCCAAATCTTGCTAAAAGGGGCCAGGGGGGCGGGCTGAGTGAGAAAGGAGCAAAATCAAGCACAGTTGGGGCGTTGTGTGAAATTTGTGAAGGATTTTCCAAACCGGGCAAAATTTGAAAAAAAAGACAGGGCCGGTAGTGTCGAAAAAGTCAAAAATGGGGATTTTCACAAAATTTGCTTAAAGAGGCCAGAGGGGGGGGCTGAGTGAAAAACGAGCAAAATCAAGCACAGTTGGGGCGTTTTGTGAAAATTGTGAAGGATTTTCCATAGTGGGCAAAAATTGAAAAAAACGACAGGGCCGGTAGTGTCGAAAAGGTCAAAAATGGGGATTTTCCCAAACCTTGCTAAAAGGGGCCAGGGGGGCGGACTGAGTCAGAAATGTGCAAAATCAAGCACAGTTGGGGCGTTTTGAGAAAATATTGAAGGATTTTCCAAACCGGGCAAAATTTGAAAAAAACGACAGGGCCGGTAGTGTCGAAAAAGTCAAAAATGGGGATTTTCCAAAACCTTGCTAAAAGGGGCCAGGGGGGCGGACTAAGTAAGAAAGGAGCAAAATCAAGCACAGTTGGGGCATTTTGGGAAAATTGTGAAGGATTTTCCAAACCGGGCAAAATTTGAAAAAAACGACAGGGCCGGTAGTGTCGAAAAAGTCAAAAATGCGGATTTTCCCAAATCCTTGCTAAAAGGGGCCAGGGGGCGGGCTTATTGAAAAACGAGCAAAATCAAGCACAGTTGGGGCGTTTTGGGAAAATTGTGAAGGATTTTCCAAACCGGGTAAAATTTGAAAAAAAAGACAGGGCCGGTAGTGTCGAAAAAGTCAAAAATGGGGATTTTCCCAAACTTTGCTAAAAGGGGCCAGGGGGGCGGACTGAGTCAGAAAGGACCAAAATCAAGCACAGTTGGGGCGTTTTGGGAAAATTGTGAAGGAGTTTTCCAAACCGGGCAAAATTTGAAAAAAACGACAGTGCCGGTAGTGTCGAAAAAGTCAAAAATGGGGATTTTCCCAAACTTTGCTTAAAGAGGCCAGGGGGGGGGGGGCTGGGTGAAAAAGGAGCAAAATCAAGCACAGTTGGGGCGTTTTGAGAAAATTGTGAAGGATTTTCCAAAGTTGGCAAAAATTGAAAAAAACGACAGGGCCGGTAGTGTCGAAAAAGTCAAAAATGGGGATTTTCACAAACCTTGCTAAAAGGTGCCAGGGGGTGGACTGAGTCAGAAAGGAGCAAAATCAAGCACAGTTGGGGCGTTTTGAGAAAATTGTGAAGGATTTTCCAAAGTGGGCAAAATTTGAAAAAAACGACAGGTCCGGTAGTGTCGAAAAAGTCAAAAATTGGGATTTTCCCAAATTTTTGCTAAAAGGGGCCAGGGGGCGGGCTTATTGAAAAACGAGCAAAATCAAGCACAGTTGGGGCGTTTTGTGAAAATTGTGAAGGATTTTCCAAACCGGGTAAAATTTGAAAAAAAAGACAGGGCCGGTAGTGTCGAAAAAGTCAAAAATGGGGATTTTCCCAAACTTTGCTAAAAGGGGCCAGGGGGGCGGACTGAGTCAGAAAGGAGCAAAATCAAGCACAGTTGGGGCGTTTTGGGAAAATTGTGAAGGAGTTTTCCAAACCGGGCAAAATTTGAAAAAAACGACAGTGCCGGTAGTGTCGAAAAAGTCAAAAATGGGGATTTTCCCAAACTTTGCTTAAAGAGGCCAGGGGGGGGGGGGGGCTGGGTGAAAAAGGAGCAAAATCAAGCACAGTTGGGGCGTTTTGAGAAAATTGTGAAGGATTTTCCAAAGTGGGCAAAATTTGAAAAAAACGACAGGTCCGGTAGTGTCGAAAAAGTCAAAAATGCGGATTTTCCCAAATCTTTGCTAAAAGGGGCCAGGGGGCGGGCTTATTGAAAAACGAGCAAAATCAAGCACAGTTGGGGCGTTTTGGGAAAATTGTGAAGGATTTTCCAAACCGGGTAAAATTTGAAAAAAAAGTCAAAGTAATGTCGAAAAAGTCAAAAATGGGGATTTTCCCAAACCTTGCTAAAAGGGGCCAGGGGGGCGGACTGAGTCAGAAAGGAGCAAAATCAAGCACAGTTGGGGCGTTTTGGGAAAATTGTGAAGGATTTTCCAAACCGGGCAAAATTTGAAAAAAACGACAGTGCCGGTAGTGTCGAAAAAGTCAAAAATGGGGATTTTCACAAACTTTGCTTAAAGAGGCCAGAGGGGGGGGCTGGGTGAAAAAGGAGCAAAATCAAGCACAGTTGGGGCGTTTTGTGAAAATTGTGAAGGATTTTCCATAGTGGGCAAAAATTGAAAAAAACCACAGGGCCGGTAGTGTCGAAAAAGTCAAAAATGGGGATTTTCCCAAACCTTGCTAAAAGGGGCCAGGGGGGCGGGCTGAGTCAGAAAGGAGCAGAATCAAGCACAGTTGGGGCGTTTTGGGAAAATTGTGAAGGATTTTCCAAACCGGGCAAAATTTGAAAAAAACGACAGGGCCGGTAGTGTCGAAAAAGTCAAAAATGGGGATTTTCCCAAACCTTGCTAAAAGGGGCCAGGGGGGCGGACTAAGTAAGAAAGGAGCAAAATCAAGCACAGTTGGGGCATTTTGGGAAAATTGTGAAGGATTTTCCAAACCGGGCAAAATTTGAAAAAAACGACAGGGCCGGTAGTGTCGAAAAAGTCAAAAATGCGGATTTTCCCAGATCCTTGCTAAAAGGGGCCAGGGGGCGGGCTTATTGAAAAACGAGCAAAATCAAGCACAGTTGGGGCGTTTTGAGAAAATTGTGAAGGATTTTCCAAAGTGGGCAAAATTTGAAAAAAACGACAGGTCCGGTAGTGTCGAAAAAGTCAAAAATGCGGATTTTCCCAAATCTTTGCTAAAAGGGGCCAGGGGGCGGGCTTATTGAAAAACGAGCAAAATCAAGCACAGTTGGGGCGTTTTGGGAAAATTGTGAAGGATTTTCCAAACCGGGTAAAATTTGAAAAAAAAGTCAAAGTAATGTCGAAAAAGTCAAAAATGGGGATTTTCCCAAACCTTGCTAAAAGGGGCCAGGGGGGCGGACTGAGTCAGAAAGGAGCAAAATCAAGCACAGTTGGGGCGTTTTGGGAAAATTGTGAAGGATTTTCCAAACCGGGCAAAATTTGAAAAAAACGACAGTGCCGGTAGTGTCGAAAAAGTCAAAAATGGGGATTTTCACAAACTTTGCTTAAAGAGGCCAGAGGGGGGGGCTGGGTGAAAAAGGAGCAAAATCAAGCACAGTTGGGGCGTTTTGTGAAAATTGTGAAGGATTTTCCATAGTGGGCAAAAATTGAAAAAAACCACAGGGCCGGTAGTGTCGAAAAAGTCAAAAATGGGGATTTTCCCAAACCTTGCTAAAAGGGGCCAGGGGGGCGGGCTGAGTCAGAAAGGAGCAGAATCAAGCACAGTTGGGGCGTTTTGGGAAAATTGTGAAGGATTTTCCAAACCGGGCAAAATTTGAAAAAAACGACAGGGCCGGTAGTGTCGAAAAAGTCAAAAATGGGGATTTTCCCAAACCTTGCTAAAAGGGGCCAGGGGGGCGGACTAAGTAAGAAAGGAGCAAAATCAAGCACAGTTGGGGCATTTTGGGAAAATTGTGAAGGATTTTCCAAACCGGGCAAAATTTGAAAAAAACGACAGGGCCGGTAGTGTCGAAAAAGTCAAAAATGCGGATTTTCCCAGATCCTTGCTAAAAGGGGCCAGGGGGCGGGCTTATTGAAAAACGAGCAAAATCAAGCACAGTTGGGGCGTTTTGAGAAAATTGTGAAGGATTTTCCAAAGTGGGCAAAATTTGAAAAAAACGACAGGTCCGGTAGTGTCGAAAAAGTCAAAAATGCGGATTTTCCCAAATCTTTGCTAAAAGGGGCCAGGGGGCGGGCTTATTGAAAAACGAGCAAAATCAAGCACAGTTGGGGCGTTTTGGGAAAATTGTGAAGGATTTTCCAAACCGGGTAAAATTTGAAAAAAAAGTCAAAGTAATGTCGAAAAAGTCAAAAATGGGGATTTTCCCAAACCTTGCTAAAAGGGGCCAGGGGGGCGGACTGAGTCAGAAAGGAGCAAAATCAAGCACAGTTGGGGCGTTTTGGGAAAATTGTGAAGGATTTTCCAAACCGGGCAAAATTTGAAAAAAACGACAGTGCCGGTAGTGTCGAAAAAGTCAAAAATGGGGATTTTCACAAACTTTGCTTAAAGAGGCCAGAGGGGGGGGCTGGGTGAAAAAGGAGCAAAATCAAGCACAGTTGGGGCGTTTTGTGAAAATTGTGAAGGATTTTCCATAGTGGGCAAAAATTGAAAAAAACCACAGGGCCGGTAGTGTCGAAAAAGTCAAAAATGGGGATTTTCCCAAACCTTGCTAAAAGGGGCCAGGGGGGCGGGCTGAGTCAGAAAGGAGCAGAATCAAGCACAGTTGGGGCGTTTTGGGAAAATTGTGAAGGATTTTCCAAACCGGGCAAAATTTGAAAAAAACGACAGGGCCGGTAGTGTCGAAAAAGTCAAAAATGGGGATTTTCCCAAACCTTGCTAAAAGGGGCCAGGGGGGCGGACTAAGTAAGAAAGGAGCAAAATCAAGCACAGTTGGGGCATTTTGGGAAAATTGTGAAGGATTTTCCAAACCGGGCAAAATTTGAAAAAAACGACAGGGCCGGTAGTGTCGAAAAAGTCAAAAATGCGGATTTTCCCAGATCCTTGCTAAAAGGGGCCAGGGGGCGGGCTTATTGAAAAACGAGCAAAATCAAGCACAGTTGGGGCGTTTTGGGAAAATTGTGAAGGATTTTCCAAACCGGGCAAAATTTGAAAAAAACGACAGGTCCGGTAGTGTCGAAAAAGTCAAAAATGGGGATTTTCACAAACCTTGCTAAAAGGTGCCAGGGGGTGGACTGAGTCAGAAAGGAGCAAAATCAAGCACAGTTGGGGCGTTTTGAGAAAATTGTGAAGGATTTTCCAAAGTGGGCAAAATTTGAAAAAAACCACAGGTCCGGTAGTGTCGAAAAAGTCAAAAATTGGGATTTTCCCAAATTTTTGCTAAAAGGGGCCAGGGGGCGGGCTGATTGAAAAACGAGCAAAATCAAGCACAGTTGGGGCGTTTTGTGAAAATTGTGAAGGATTTTCCAAACCGGGCAAAATTTGAAAAAAACGACAGGGCCGGTAGTGTCGAAAAAGTCAAAAATGGGGATTTTCCCAAACCTTGCTAAAAGGTGCCAGGGGGGCGGACTGAGTCAGAAATGAGCAAAATCAAGCACAGTTGGGGCGTTTTGAGAAAATTGTGAAGGATTTTCCAAACCGGGCAAAATTTGAAAAAAACGACAGGGCCGGTAGTGTCGAAAAAGTCAAAAATGCGGATTTTCCCAAATCTTTGCTAAAAGGGGCCAGGGGGTGGGCTTATTGAAAAACGAGCAAAATCAAGCACAGTTGGGGCGTTTTGTGAAAATTGTGAAGGATTTTCCAAACCGGGTAAAATTTAAAAAAAAAGACAGGGCCGGTAGTGTCGAAAAAGTCAAAAATGGGGATTTTCCCAAACCTTGCTAAAAGGGGCCAGGGGCGCGGACTGAGTCAGAAAGGAGCAAAATCAAGCACAGTTGGGGCGTTTTGGGAAAATTGTGAAGGATTTTCCAAACCGGGCAAAATTTGAAAAAAACGACAGTGCCGGTAGTGTCGAAAACGTCAAAAATGGGGATTTTCCCAAACTTTGCTTAAAGAGGCCAGAGGGGGGGGCTGGGTGAAAAAGGAGCAAAATCAAGCACAGTTGGGGCGTTTTGTGAAAATTGTAAAGGATTTTCCAAAGTGGGAAAAAATTGAAAAAAACGACAGGGCCGGTAGTGTCGAAAAAGTCAAAAATGGGGATTTTCCCAAACCTTGCTAAAAGGGGCCAGGGGGGCGGGCTGAGTCAGAAAGGAGCAAAATCAAGCACAGTTGGGGCGTTGTGTGAAAATTGTGAAGGATTTTCCAAAGTGGGAAAAAATTGAAAAAAACGACAGGGCCGGTAGTGTCGAAAAAGTCAAAAATGGGGATTTTCCCAAACCTTGCTAAAAGGGGCCAGGGGGGCGGACTGAGTCAGAAATGAGCAAAATCAAGCACAGTTGGGGCGTTTTGGGTAAATTGTGAAGGATTTTCCAAAGTGGGCAAAAATTGAAAAAAACGACAGGGCCGGTAGTGTCGAAAAAGTCAAAAATGGGGATTTTCACAAACCTTGCTAAAAGGTGCCAGGGGGTGGACTGAGTCAGAAAGGAGCAAAATCAAGCACAGTTGGGGCGTTTTGAGAAAATTGTGAAGGATTTTCCAAAGTGGGCAAAATTTGAAAAAAACGACAGGTCCGGTAGTGTCGAAAAATTCAAAAATTGGGATTTTCCCAAATTTTTGCTAAAAGGGGCCAGGGGGCTGGCTGATTGAAAAACGAGCAAAATCAAGCACAGTTGGGGCGTTTTGTGAAAATTGTGAAGGATTTTCCAAACCGGGCAAAATTTGAAAAAAAGACAGGGCCGGTAGTGTCGAAAAAGTCAAAAATGGGGATTTTCCCAAACCTTGCTAAAAGGTGCCAGGGGGCGGACTGAGTCAGAAAGGAGCAAAATCAAGCACAGTTGGGGCGTTTTGGGAAAATTGTGAAGAATTTTCCAATGTGTGCAAAAATTTAAAAAAAAGACAGGGCCGGTAGTGTCGAAAAAGTCAAAAATGCGGATTTTCCCAAACCTTGCTAAAAGGGGCAAGGGGGGCGGACTGAGTCAGAAATGAGCAAAATCAAGCACAGTTGGGGCGTTTTGAGAAAATTGTGAAGGATTTTCCAAACCGGGCAAAATTTGAAAAAAACGACAGGTCCGGTAGTGTCGAAAAAGTCAAAAATGGGGATTTTCCAAAACCTTGCTAAAAGGGGCCTGGGGGGCGGACTAAGTAAGAAAGGAGTAAAATCAAGCACAGTTGGGGCGTTGTGTGAAAATTGTGAAGGATTTTCCAAAGTGGGCAAAAATTTTAAAAAACGACAGGGCCGGTAGTGTCGAAAAAGTCAAAAATGGGGATTTTCCCAAACCTTGCTAAAAGGGGCCAGGGGGGCGGACTGAGTCAGAAAGGAGCAAAATCAAGCACAGTTGGGGCGTTTTGGGAAAATTGTGAAGGATTTTCCAAACCGGGCAAAATTTGAAAAAAACGACAGGGCCGGTAGTGTCGGAAAGTCAAAAATGGGGATTTTCCCAAATCTTGCTAAAAGGGGCCAGGGGGGCGGGCTGAGTGAGAAAGGAGCAAAATCAAGCACAGTTGGGGCGTTGTGTGAAAATTGTGAAGGATTTTCCAAACCGGGCAAAATTTGAAAAAAAAGACAGGGCCGGTAGTGTCGAAAAAGTCAAAAATGGGGATTTTCACAAAATTTGCTTAAAGAGGCCAGAGGGGGGGGCTGAGTGAAAAAGGAGCAAAATCAAGCACAGTTGGGGCGTTTTGTGAAAATTGTGAAGGATTTTCCATAGTGGGCAAAAATTGAAAAAAACGACAGGGCCGGTAGTGTCGAAAAAGTCAAAAATGGGGATTTTCCCAAACCTTGCTAAAAGGGGCCAGGGGGGCGGGCTGAGTCAGAAAGGAGCAAAATCAAGCACAGTTGGGGCGTTGTGTGAAAATTGTGAAGGATTTTCCAAAGTGGGCAAAAATTGAAAAAAACGACAGGGCCGGTAGTGTCGAAAAAGTCAAAAATGCGGATTTTCCCAAACCTTGCTAAAAGGGGCCAGGGGGGCGGACTGAGTCAGAAATGTGCAAAATCAAGCACAGTTGGGGCGTTTTGAGAAAATATTGAAGGATTTTCCAAACCGGGCAAAATTTGAAAAAAACGACAGGGCCGGTAGTGTCGAAAAAGTCAAAAATGGGGATTTTCCAAAACCTTGCTAAAAGGGGCCAGGGGGGCGGACTAAGTAAGAAAGGAGCAAAATCAAGCACAGTTGGGGCATTTTGGGAAAATTGTGAAGGATTTTCCAAACCGGGCAAAATTTGAAAAAAACGACAGGGCCGGTAGTGTCGAAAAAGTCAAAAATGCGGATTTTCCCAAATCCTTGCTAAAAGGGGCCAGGGGCGGGCTTATTGAAAAACGAGCAAAATCAAGCACAGTTGGGGCGTTTTGTGAAAATTGTGAAGGATTTTCCAAACCGGGTAAAGTTTGAAAAAAAAGACAGGGCCGGTAGTGTCGAAAAAGTCAAAAATGGGGATTTTCCCAAACCTTGCTAAAAGGGGCCAGGGGGGCGGACTAAGTAAGAAAGGAGCAAAATCAAGCACAGTTGGGGCATTTTGGGAAAATTGTGAAGGATTTTCCAAACCGGGCAAAATTTGAAAAAAACGACAGGGCCGGTAGTGTCGAAAAAGTCAAAAATGCGGATTTTCCCAAATCTTTGCTAAAAGGGGCCAGGGGGCGGGCTTATTGAAAAACGAGCAAAATCAAGCACAGTTGGGGCGTTTTGAGAAAATTGTGAAGGATTTTCCAAAGTGGGCAAAATTTGAAAAAAACGACAGGTCCGGTAGTGTCGAAAAAGTCAAAAATTGGGATTTTCCCAAATTTTTGCTAAAAGGGGCCAGGGGGCGGGCTGATTGAAAAACGAGCAAAATCAAGCACAGTTGGGGCGTTTTGTGAAAATTGTGAAGGATTTTCCAAACCGGGCAAAATTTGAAAAAAACGACAGGGCCGGTAGTGTCGAAAAAGTCAAAAATGGGGATTTTCCCAAACCTTGCTAAAAGGTGCCAGGGGGGCGGACTGAGTCAGAAATGAGCAAAATCAAGCACAGTTGGGGCGTTTTGAGAAAATTGTGAAGGATTTTCCAAACCGGGCAAAATTTGAAAAAAACGACAGGGCCGGTAGTGTCGAAAAAGTCAAAAATGCGGATTTTCCCAAATCTTTGCTAAAAGGGGCCAGGGGGCGGGCTTATTGAAAAACGAGCAAAATCAAGCACAGTTGGGGCGTTTTGTGAAAATTGTGAAGGATTTTCCAAACCGGGTAAAATTTAAAAAAAAAACGACAGGGCCGGTAGTGTCGAAAAAGTCAAAAATGGGGATTTTCACAAACCTTGCTAAAAGGTGCCAGGGGGTGGACTGAGTCAGAAAGGAGCAAAATCAAGCACAGTTGGGGCGTTTTGAGAAAATTGTGAAGGATTTTCCAAAGTGGGCAAAATTTGAAAATAACGACAGGTCCGGTAGTGTCGAAAAAGTCAAAAATGGGGATTTTCCCAAACCTTGCTAAAAGGTGCCAGGGGGCGGACTGAGTCAGAAAGGAGCAAAATCAAGCACAGTTGGGGCGTTTTGAGAAAATTGTGAAGGATTTTCCAAACCGGGCAAAATTTGAAAAAAACGACAGGTCCGGTAGTGTCGAAAAAGTCAAAAATGGGGATTTTCCAAAACCTTGCTAAAAGGGGCCTGGGGGGCGGACTAAGTAAGAAAGGAGTAAAATCAAGCACAGTTGGGGCGTTGTGTGAAAATTGTGAAGGATTTTCCAAAGTGGGCAAAAATTTTAAAAAACGACAGGGCCGGTAGTGTCGAAAAAGTCAAAAATGGGGATTTTCCCAAACCTTGCTAAAAGGGGCCAGGGGGGCGGACTGAGTCAGAAAGGAGCAAAATCAAGCACAGTTGGGGCGTTTTGGGAAAATTGTGAAGGATTTTCCAAACCGGGCAAAATTTGAAAAAAACGACAGGGCCGGTAGTGTCGGAAAGTCAAAAATGGGGATTTTCCCAAATCTTGCTAAAAGGGGCCAGGGGGGCGGGCTGAGTGAGAAAGGAGCAAAATCAAGCACAGTTGGGGCGTTGTGTGAAAATTGTGAAGGATTTTCCATAGTGGGCAAAAATTGAAAAAAACGACAGGGCCGGTAGTGTCGAAAAAGTCAAAAATGGGGATTTTCCCAAACCTTGCTAAATAGGGCCAGGGGGGCGGGCTGAGTCAGAAAGGAGCAAAATCAAGCACAGTTGGGGCGTTGTGTGAAAATTGTGAAGGATTTTCCAAAGTGGGCAAAAATTGAAAAAAACGACAGGGCCGGTAGTGTCGAAAAAGTCAAAAATGCAAATTTTCCCAAACCTTGCTAAAAGGGGCCAGGGGGGCGGACTGAGTCAGAAATGTGCAAAATCAAGCACAGTTGGGGCGTTTTGAGAAAATATTGAAGGATTTTCCAAACCGGGCAAAATTTGAAAAAAACGACAGGGCCGGTAGTGTCGAAAAAGTCAAAAATGGGGATTTTCCAAAACCTTGCTAAAAGGGGACAGGGGGGCGGACTAAGTAAGAAAGGAGCAAAATCAAGCACAGTTGGGGCATTTTGGGAAAATTGTGAAGGATTTTCCAAACCGGGCAAAATTTGAAAAAAACGACAGGGCCGGTAGTGTCGAAAAAGTCAAAAATGCGGATTTTCCCAAATCTTTGCTAAAAGGGGCCAGGGGGCGGGCTTATTGAAAAACGAGCAAAATCAAGCACAGTTGGGGCGTTTTGGGAAAATTGTGAAGGATTTTCCAAACCGGGTAAAGTTTGAAAAAAAAGACAGGGCCGGTAGTGTCGAAAAAGTCAAAAATGGGGATTTTCCCAAACCTTGCTAAACGGGACCAGGGGAGCGGACTGAGTCAGAAAGGAGCAAAATCAAGCACAGTTGGGGCGTTTTGGGAAAATTGTGAAGGATGTTCCAAACCGGGCAAAAATTGAAAAAAACGACAGTGCCGGTAGTGTCGAAAACGTCAAAAATGGGGATTTTCCCAAACTTTGCTTAAAGAAGCCAGAGGGGGGGGGGCTGGGTGAAAAAGGAGCAAAATCAAGCACAGTTGGGGCGTTTTGTGAAAATTGTGAAGGATTTTCCAAAGTGGGCAAAAATAGAAAAAAACGACAGGGCCGGTAGTGTCGAAAAAGTCAAAAATGGGGATTTTCCCAAACCTTGCTAAAAGGGGCCAGGGGGGCGGGCTGAGTCAGAAAGGAGCAAAATCAAGCACAGTTCGGGCGTTGTGTGAAAATTGTGAAGGATTTTCCAAAGTGGGCAAAAATTGAAAAAAACGACAGGGCCGGTAGTGTCGAAAAAGTCAAAAATGGGGATTTTCACAAACCTTGCTAAAAGGTGCCAGGGGGTGGACTGAGTCAGAAAGGAGCAAAATCAAGCACAGTTGGGGCGTTTTGAGAAAATTGTGAAGGATTTTCCAAAGTGGGCAAAATTTGAAAAAAACGACAGGTCCGGTAGTGTCGAAAAAGTCAAAAATTGGGATTTTCCCAAATTTTTGCTAAAAGGGGCCAAGGGGCGGGCTGATTGAAAAACGAGCAAAATCAAGCACAGTTGGGGCGTTTTGTGAAAATTGTGAAGGATTTTCCAAACCGGGTAAAATTTGAAAAAAAGACAGGGCCGGTAGTGTCGAAAAAGTCAAAAATGGGGATTTTCCCAAACCTTGCTAAAAGGTGCCAGGGGGCGGACTGAGTCAGAAAGGAGCAAAATCAAGCACAGTTGGGGCGTTTTGGGTAAATTGTGAAGAATTTTCCAATGTGTGCAAAAATTTAAAAAAAGACAGGGCCGGTAGTGTCGAAAAAGTCAAAAATGCGGATTTTCCCAAACCTTGCTAAAAGGGGCCAGGGGGGCGGACTGAGTCAGAAATGAGCAAAATCAAGCACAGTTGGGGCGTTTTGAGAAAATTGTGAAGGATTTTCCAAACCGGGCAAAATTTGAAAAAAACGACAGGTCCGGTAGTGTCGAAAAAGTCAAAAATGGGGATTTTCCAAAACCTTGCTAAAAGGGGCCTGGGGGGCGGACTAAGTAAGAAAGGAGTAAAATCAAGCACAGTTGGGGCGTTGTGTGAAAATTGTGAAGGATTTTCCAAAGTGGGCAAAAATTTTAAAAAACGACAGGGGCCGGTAGTGTCGAAAAAGTCAAAAATGGGGATTTTCCCAAACCTTGCTAAAAGGGGCCAGGGGGGCGGACTGAGTCAGAAAGGAGCAAAATCAAGCACAGTTGGGGCGTTTTGGGAAAATTGTGAAGGATTTTCCAAACCGGGCAAAATTTGAAAAAAACGACAGGGCCGGTAGTGTCGGAAAGTCAAAAATGGGGATTTTCCCAAATCTTGCTAAAAGGGGCCAGGGGGGCGGGCTGAGTGAGAAAGGAGCAAAATCAAGCACAGTTGGGGCGTTGTGTGAATTTGTGAAGGATTTTCCAAACCGGGCAAATTTGAAAAAAAGACAGGGCCGGTAGTGTCGAAAAAGTCAAAAATGGGGATTTTCACAAAATTTGCTTAAAGAGGCCAGAGGGGGGGGCTGAGTGTAAAAACGAGCAAAATCAAGCACAGTTGGGGCGTTTTGTGAAAATTGTGAAGGATTTTCCATAGTGGGCAAAATTGAAAAAAACGACAGGGCCGGTAGTGTCGAAAAGGTCAAAAATGGGGATTTTCCCAAACCTTGCTAAAAGGGCCAGGGGGGCGGGCTGAGTCAGAAAGGAGCAAAATCAAGCACAGTTGGGGCGTTGTGTGAAAATTGTGAAGGATTTTCCAAAGTGGGCAAAAATTGAAAAAAACGACCAGGGCCGGTAGGTGTCGAAAAAGTCAAAATGCGGATTTTCCCAAACCTTGCTAAAAGGGGCCAGGGGGGCGGACTGAGTCAGAAATGTGCAAAATCAAGCACAGTTGGGGCGTTTTGAGAAAATATTGAAGGATTTTCCAAACCGGGCAAAATTTGAAAAAAACGACAGGGCCGGTAGTGTCGAAAAAGTCAAAATGGGGATTTTCCAAAACCTTGCTAAAAGGGGCCAGGGGGGCGGACTAAGTAAGAAAGGAGCAAAATCAAGCACAGTTGGGGCATTTTGGAATATTGTGAAGGATTTTCCAAACCGGGCAAAATTTGAAAAAAACGACAGGGGCCGGTAGTGTCGAAAAGTCAAAAATGCGGATTTTCCAAATCCTTGCTAAAAGGGGCCAGGGGGGCGGGCTTATTGAAAAACAAGCAAAATCAAGCACAGTTGGGGCGTTTTGGGAAAATTGTGAAGGATTTTCCAAACCGGGTAAAGTTTGA
The DNA here is from genome assembly GCF_963691925.1 of Scomber scombrus. NCBI lineage: Eukaryota > Metazoa > Chordata > Actinopteri > Scombriformes > Scombridae > Scomber > Scomber scombrus. The sequence continues at coordinate 2,174 of NC_084971.1, read as the reverse complement.
AAAAAAAGACAGGGCCGGTAGTGTCGAAAAAGTCAAAAATGGGGATTTTCCCAAACCTTGCTAAACGGGACCAGGGGAGCGGACTGAGTCAGAAAGGAGCAAAATCAAGCACAGTTGGGGCGTTTTGGGGAAAATTGTGAAGGATGTTCCAAACCGGGCAAAATTTGAAAAAAACGACAGGTCCGGTAGTGTCGAAAAAGTCAAAAATGGGGATTTTCCCTAACTTTGCTTAAAGAGGCCAGAGGGGGGGGCTGGGTGAAAAAGGAGCAAAATCAAGCACAGTTGGGGCGTTTTGTGAAAATTGTGAAGGATTTTCCAAAGTTGGCAAAAATTGAAAAAAACGACAGGGCCGGTAGTGTCGAAAAAGTCAAAAATGGGGATTTTCACAAACCTTGCTAAAAGGTGCCAGGGGGTGGACTGAGTCAGAAAGGAGCAAAATCAAGCACAGTTGGGGCGTTTTGAGAAAATTGTGAAGGATTTTCCAAAGTGGGCAAAATTTGAAAAAAACGACAGGTCCGGTAGTGTCGAAAAAGTCAAAAATTGGGATTTTCCCAAATTTTTGCTAAAAGGGGCCAGGGGGCGGGCTTATTGAAAAACGAGCAAAATCAAGCACAGTTGGGGCGTTTTGTGAAAATTGTGAAGGATTTTCCAAACCGGGTAAAATTTGAAAAAAAAGACAGGGCCGGTAGTGTCGAAAAAGTCAAAAATGGGGATTTTCCCAAACTTTGCTAAAAGGGGCCAGGGGGGCGGACTGAGTCAGAAAGGAGCAAAATCAAGCACAGTTGGGGCGTTTTGGGAAAATTGTGAAGGAGTTTTCCAAACCGGGCAAAATTTGAAAAAAACGACAGTGCCGGTAGTGTCGAAAAAGTCAAAAATGGGGATTTTCCCAAACTTTGCTTAAAGAGGCCAGGGGGGGGGGGGGCTGGGTGAAAAAGGAGTAAAATCAAGCACAGTTGGGGCGTTTTGAGAAAATTGTGAAGGATTTTCCAAAGTTGGCAAAAATTGAAAAAAACGACAGGGCCGGTAGTGTCGAAAAAGTCAAAAATGGGGATTTTCACAAACCTTGCTAAAAGGTGCCAGGGGGTGGACTGAGTCAGAAAGGAGCAAAATCAAGCACAGTTGGGGGCGTTTTGAGAAAATTGTGAAGGATTTTCCAAAGTGGGCAAAATTTGAAAAAAACGACAGGTCCGGTAGTGTCGAAAAAGTCAAAATTGGGATTTTCCCAAATTTTTGCTAAAAGGGGCCAGGGGGCGGGCTTATTGAAAAACGAGCAAAATCAAGCACAGTTGGGGCGTTTTGTGAAAATTGTGAAGGATTTTCCAAACCGGGTAAAATTTGAAAAAAAGACAGGGCCGGTAGTGTCGAAAAAGTCAAAAATGGGGATTTTCCCAAACTTTGCTAAAAGGGGCCAGGGGGGCGGACTGAGTCAGAAAGGAGCAAAATCAAGCACAGTTGGGGCGTTTTGGGAAAATTGTGAAGGAGTTTTCCAAACCGGGCAAAATTTGAAAAAAACGACAGTGCCGGTAGTGTCGAAAAAGTCAAAAATGGGGATTTTCCCAAACTTTGCTTAAAGAGGCCAGGGGGGGGGGGGGGCTGGGTGAAAAAGGAGCAAAATCAAGCACAGTTGGGGCGTTTTGAGAAAATTGTGAAGGATTTTCCAAAGTGGGCAAAATTTGAAAAAAACGACAGGTCCGGTAGTGTCGAAAAAGTCAAAAATGCGGATTTTCCCAAATCTTTGCTAAAAGGGGCCAGGGGGCGGGCTTATTGAAAAACGAGCAAATCAAGCACAGTTGGGGCGTTTTGGGAAAATTGTGAAGGATTTTCCAAACCGGGTAAAATTTGAAAAAAAGTCAAAGTAGTGTCGAAAAAGTCAAAAATGGGGATTTTCCCAAACCTTGCTAAAAGGGGCCAGGGGGGCGGACTGAGTCAGAAAGGAGCAAAATCAAGCACAGTTGGGGCGTTTTGGGAAAATTGTGAAGGATTTTCCAAACCGGGCAAAATTTGAAAAAACGACAGTGCCGGTAGTGTCGAAAAAGTCAAAAATGGGGATTTTCACAAACTTTGCTTAAAGAGGCCAGAGGGGGGGGGCTGGGTGAAAAAGGAGCAAAATCAAGCACAGTTGGGGCGTTTTGTGAAAATTGTGAAGGATTTTTCCATAGTGGGCAAAAATTGAA